>NC_080418.1:24614580-25347913 GCF_029873635.1 Malania oleifera
CAAGTCATTTAATCATTCAAATTCAGCTCAAGAAGCCTATGCATTAATTCACAAGTTACATAATCTACACACATATTAACATTTACTGCATGATTGAGGTGTTTTGTGCCATCGTCCCTCAACTAGCTATTCATACATTCATTTATCATGATTAAGGCATTTCGTATCAACGTCCCCCAATCAGCTAATCATATATTCATTTATCATGATTAAAGAGTTTCGTATTGTCGTCCCTCAATCAGCTAATTATACAATCATTTATCATGATTGAGGCGTTTCGTATCACCATCCCTCAATCAGCTAATCATACATTACACTTGCTGAGTTTGAGGCGTTTCGTACCACCATCCCTCAAACTAGTCCTTCATACCCATACCTTAACAAACAACAATATATTTTGGTGAGCGTTTTCGTCATGTGGTTTTATTCGCAGTTTCGGTTATCCTAAGCGTAATTTTGTGTATTATCTTTATTATTAAATATATGTTTCATGGTTTAAGATTATATGTTTCATATTTTATATCTGTTTAATTTACGTTTTATAATTTGCGTATAAGGTGAGGGTTTCTAAATGTATTCGTAAGTGGTAGTGGTACAGTTCCAAGCATTCATATGAATACAACATACTTTCATACTCTAGCTCTGTATAAACTACTGTCATTCCATAGTTCTGTATAGAATAATATCATATTATAACTCTGTCATACAAACTACTCTACGTTAAACACTATCAAATCATTATTCTACATTGAACACCATCATTGCATATCAAGCTAATCATATCTAACCATACTCCCTACGTTGCCTGAGTTCGATATAACACCATACTTTCCCTATGGTCATCATAAAATGTCCTAACAAACTTACTGATGTAGTAACACAGTTATTTCTCATGCCACACAAAATAGATGATTATTCATATTAACAACTTATGCACCATCATATCATTTTTATTCTATATCAATCTCATGCCACACAATATGAGTATTACTTCAATATAAAAATTTTCCTGGGATAACTATATTTTTCTATTAAAAGTAATGATATAACAACTTTAGGGTTTCACTTCAATTTCAGAATAACCTATTTCCCAAAATATACCTAATAACAATATTAATCCATAATTCTCATATGCCTAACTTAATCAGCTCAACTCTGGAATAATAATCATTTAACATTTCCTAGGCCTACATATTCGCAATAACTGATTAAACTTTAAAAACATCTTCTTTACCCTAGTTTTGGAGTGGTGCCTAGGATCCCCAAACAGCTAATCAACTCTGAATAAACTGCAAAGAAACGTCGCCAAGATCCTGAAATGACGTTTGTTAGTTGATTCAGGCTGAATTCGGGGTAGAAATTGAAGAGAGAGAGAGAGAGAGAGAGAGAGAGAGAGAGAGAGAGAGAGAGAGAGAGAGAGAGAGAGTTTATCATTTTTTTTTCTAAACAAATGAGCTACTGCCCAATTTATAAGCCCCTGTCCCAGACAAAATTGTCAACGGTTTTTTTGAAACTGTTGACGATTTGGCTTTTAACCCAACCAATTATTTATCGTTTTACCTTTTCTAGGCCGCAGTAACTCAAAATTGTCGACGGTTTTCTAAGCTCATCCAAAATGTCGACTGTTTGGCCTATATCAAACCAAATTTCCTCTTTCTTTATTATTTTCATTATTACTATTTTTCGGATCTCTGCAATAAAGGGGATTCTCCCTTTGGTGACATCTTTTAAAAATATAAAATTTATCCTTATAACTACCAATGATTATTCCAAAATACTCCTTTAATAACCCACAACTATCCCAAAATACACTTATAATTTTATCAAATTAATCCCTAAAACTACTTATAATTGTCCTAAAAAATGCCTATAACTATTTATAACTATCCCAAAATGTTCTTGTACTATTTAATTTTTGTTATTTTATTTATAATTTTAAAAAAAAAATAAAAAATAGAAATTTATAGTGAGTGCCATGGCCAGTTCTTTATTATTTATTTATATTTACGTCTACTAAATGTATAGAATCATTTTTAATTTATATTGTTCAAATATATATACATATATATATATATATATATCGTGTTACATTTCTATTTAAATACATTATATACATTAAACATAGTATAAACGATTGGAAATATTTTTAAAATATTCAATATAATTGATACAATATCTCTATACTAAAATTATAAAATTAATTTTAATTAATATAATTCAAATATATATATATATATAATATGTTACATTTTTGTTTACACGTATTATATACATTAAAATTAGAATAAGTGATTTTTTTCTTACTTTCCTTACACCAAAAAGTTCAAATATTAAAACATTACAATTGTATATAAGTGTATATTTATAATATATACATAAAAGCATGTAATTCAATAAGTGTTGAACTTTCCATATCTTACAAAATTACATATTTTAATTTCACTCAAATTTAACATTTTAAATCCTTATTCAATATTATTATGATTTTTATCTTTATTTTATTTAATCAATTAATTTTACATTTAAATTGATCTGTCACAAATTAATTTATATCATGTGTACATGTCCATAATATTTTTAAAATTTTATATACTACACTAAATTTTTATAAATATTATATTATTCATATGAATTTATCAATATTTGTCAATTATGTTAAACAAATTATATAAAATAATCTATTAAATTATGACATTACTGTCAAAATTAATTATCAAAATACATACATACATACATACATACATATATATATATATATATATATATATGAAAATTCATCTGACTAAAAACACACAAAAAAGTTATACCAAAATATTATTTATATTATGTTTTTCAAAGGTAATGTTTAATGAAAAAGTATATTCCAAATGTGTTTTTCTTATGCACCTTTATTAATTATAGAGTTACATTTACATTCAAGTTCCATGTTAAAATCATATATCGTTGCAATTTTATATTTATTATGATTGATCTTGATATTTAGATTCTCTCATAATCAGTATCCATTATCAAAACACAAAATTCAAATCATTTGTTATCCTTTGACAATTTTTATTCTCCTGAAAACAAACATAATCATTCTAATATCACATACATATAACTCAAACTTCTAATCTTTCTTTTTTAACTTACCTCATATGTATTTGACCTTTTTTTTATTGTATTATCCCGTCGCAAAGTGCGGGATAATTGGCTTTATTATTATTTTATAAAATTTATGTATGCTTTTATTTTAATTATATTTGAATTCATATGATTATTTATTTTAAATTTATTTTTAAAATGTATAAAATAAATAATTTAATCCAAAAGAACGATTTCTAAATATTAAAATTTCTAATAGGTTGTCAAAACAAATAAAAACCATAAAAATTTAAATTCTGATCTTTCGCATACAACAAAAAATTGACAGCAAAAATTAAAAGCTAAGAACATAAACAAATATGTTTTTATAATTTATTTCTTCACTATATAAAATCAAAATAAAAAATAAAAATAAAAAATAAAAATGCCAAACAGACCCTTAGAAAAGATAAACCAAAAAAAAAACAAGTATAAAGAGAACAAAGGATTCACCCACCTTTATGATAAAGACAAATGAAGTGTCCCTAAGAATATAACTTTTTAGTTACTATTTTCAAACCTAAGAGTTGAAGACCCTCCATCTTAAACAAATATGAAAGTTGATGACATCGTTGCATGTTTAGTAACAATAAAATCAGATTTATCATTTGATTTCTTTATTTTTTTTATTTAAAATTTTAAACCATTTCATTCATATCCTATTTTATTCCATAAATTATTCTTAAATTTTGATATACATTGTCGACCCACAACCTAATAGCTTAAACTTTTAAGTAAAGTGATAATCTAACATGATATCAAAACTAGTTACTCTAGTCTTATTGCCCGCATTTATATTTAAAAAAATTATTATATTCTCTATAATAGATGTTATTTATCGTGTGTTTATCTCTTCACGTATTATCAAAGTTTGTATTGATCTGAAGGGCAGGATCAAAGTTTGAAGCCTTACTTGATTCCAATTGCAATAGCAATAGCAGCGGCAGAAGTCCTTCTAGGCCAGAACCATTTCAAGATCATACAACTTAAAACCCCCAGAGCATAAAATTAACACTCCTGGTATAACAGTATACACAAAATGAACGACAAGTGACAACTCAAACTGCACTACATTCCTAGTGCACAAATCTCACCCACAAGCAAAAAAAAAAAAAACGTACAGCTTGAATCAAAACACATTCAATCCAAAAGCAACCAGAGAATTCTTTTCTTGGCAAGCAACGTGATCCAGCCATCTATGGAGGATTTCTGGAACTCCTTCACCTAAATTTCTTCAGTTCCAAATTTACCAGCAAGCTGTTCATTCAATTCCTCCTCTTCACCAAAATCACTGCCGCTGGTCTTGCTCCGGCCACCTTTTCCTTCACTGCACTCTTCTTTCACCAGCCCATAGCTCACAGAAACCTCTCTCCACTCCCTCGCTGCAGATAAGTACTGGTGCCGTCCCAGGTACCGTTTCAGCTCGATCCGAAGATTGTGAATTGGCTGCCATTTAGATTAATCCAAAGCCAAATATGATCAAATGAGTAAAATTGAAATCATTCCAAAATGCATTGTGAATAAGTTTCAAGATCATTCTTCTTTAGAGAATTCTGAAGGGAAAAATGTTATACTAAATTCTCATCAAGAACTCAAAACCTCGGCTTTGGATTCGAAGGCGAGTCGGAAGAATGCTGCTGAAGCGAAATGTTTGCCCCCGGTTTCTGCCAATTTAATCTGCACGAGCCAATATGATGAAGTCTCGAGCTTATCGAACCGGCATTTGCTGCATCTCTCTGCACTGTGGTACGGTGTGCTTGAGTTCCTACCCTTCCTTGTACAAGGAGATTGTACTGGAGTTCTGGGCACGACCTTGTCTTCCTCCTGCGAGTTCTTGGAGCGATTTCGTGCAGCTTTTTCAGGGAAACAAACACTTTTCTTTCTCAATCTGGCTGTGGGCTTTTCAGGAGATTTCTTTGAGATTGTGCCTCTGCCCTTATCAGGGGACTTCTGTTCAGATGCATCATCATTTGTTTGAGTTAGTCCTCTGCTTTTTTTGGGCGATTTTTGTCCTTCTGAAGCCTCATCCATATTAACTCTCTCTCCAGTATAAGCGACAGATACCTTCTCCCCTGCCTCAACCCTTGTGCTTCTGCCACCAGTCTGCCTTACAGATTTCTCATCGGCAGCGTCTGTTCTCGGAACCGCCTTCGTCGGCTTGTCAAGGGATCGTTTTCCGGCGACATCAGCCTTAGGATTTGTGCCTGTAATTTTACGAAACGATTTGTTTTCGCCTCCCTCGGTCGTGGCGATAACTTCTCTGGCTTCAACAGGGAATTTCTCTTCTCCTGCCTTGGTCCGGGGAGTCTGACTGCCGATTTTACCTGCGGACTCTGTTTCTACAGGTTTAGCCATGGGCATTTTAAGGGGCGATTTCTTTTCATCAACCTCGGTGATGGGAGCAATTGCTTTGGCATTGTCAGGGGGTTTCTTTTCAAAATTATCGCCAGCGGGATTTTCTGCTTGACTCTCTTCAGGGGATTTCCTCTGATCGCTCTCAGTTGCAGGAATTACTGCATTGTTGGATGCTGACAGGGTTGCTTCGGATGAATCACATTGTTTTTCGGAAAGCCCAGTTGGTGGTTTCTTCACAAGCTTCTCGATTGCAGGTTTTACTAGAACATTTGTGGTTCGAGTGGTGCCGAAAACTCGCTTTTGACTGAAACACAGAGCAAGGATGAAATTCAAGAAGACGAAAAGGGGAAAGATGAAATAACAGTGAACACCTACCTGCGAATGGGATGATCCTTGGAGTTATGCTTCCGTGTTTCGGCAATCCAGTGGCTAGTTTTCGGTTTCAAAGACAGCGTTTTGCCTGATTTCCAAAGCGATATTCAAAAATCTCATAAGCAGTTAAATATAGGAAACTGAGATTGGCGAAAACAGAGAGCGTACCTGGAAATGAATTGGAACGAAGATCCATGACGAGAGACAAAACTGGGTATAAATTGGTGGGGATTGGAGATTCGTAAAGGTTTGAAATGCTTTGAAACTTGAAGAAAGAACAGTGTGTTTTTGCTTCCCCTGTTTTTTTGAATAACAGATAGGCAGAGGCGCGTGTAATTTCAAGTTTGAATTGGGTAAGGGCGGCAACAGGTTCATGGTGGCAGCCTCGGAGACATCTTGCTCCAAATGGCCCACTCCAAATTTTGGGCCGGCCCATGGTCTCCACCAGCCCTTTGGGCCCTACTTTTCTTTTCTTTTTCTTTTTCTTAAAAAAATATTTTCTTTTATTTTTTTAAATGTCACGTTTGGCTAACTAGCCTGCCATTACCCATGGTTTAATATGAGTTAAACAAGTGCAAGCAAGGAGCCATCAAAGAAGCCTAGTCCCCATTCTTATCAATTCAAATCAAACTATTCACATTCGATACAACTCCAAAAGATTAACTCGGGTCTTTAAGAGGTATTTGAACGTCAATGAACTAATGCATTCCGAACATGTCCGAATGAAGAGAATACAAAGAGCCAAATATAGGCCCACAAACCACTCACTGAACACTTTTCGTATATATTATAGATGATTGCTACTAGATAATATTGACAATCGAATTGAAATATTTTAATGTTGATTTATTTGGTCTTTAAAATTTATAAGTTAGAAGTTAGAACGAGTTTGAGCTAGTTTAGGTCAATCTAAATCTTTCTAATTTGACCTATTTTATTTTATTTTGACAAGAATTTTTTTTATTTATTATTTATTTTATGACACATTAATAACTTGATAAATTAATACAAAGTTAATGGTGATAATATGGTTATATTTGAAGAAAAGCAGCAGTAAAAGCTTATGGATTGGGATTTTTTATCAATTAAAAAAGTTTCTTTGGACTAGATTTAAGAGAATCAAATTCATGCAACTCCTTTTCAAAGTTTCAACATAAACTCTTTAGTATAAAAGTACAACAATAAAAACCATGGGAATGTTTTATATAGAATGCAGGGTTTGCAATTTAAATTTATTTTAACTATGTTTGATTTTAAAAATTTATGTTATTTCATATTCGTATTCGTGAGAGAGAGGGTATGATTTAAGAAAATTTAAAAATCTTTGGTTACGTTTTATTTGCAAAATATCTATTCCCAAGAATAAATTTGTTTTATTAGGTCAGTTATAATTAGCTATATATTTACTATAAAGAAAATAATAATGTGAAACACTTTATGAGTTTATAATAAGGAATATGTTATTTATGGCTCTTATACTTTTATTTTTAGAAGCAAAGAAGGAACGAAGAAAAACATGAAGGGGGAGGGGGGGCAGCACAGCAGGACTGGTCAACGAGGGGCCTATGCTCGTCGACAAGGGAACACCATAGGTTCGTCAACGAAGGTTCTGAAGCTCATCGACGAATAATTACTAAGAGTAGGAATTTTCAAATTTTTGGCATCGTCGACGAGAGTCTTGTATTCGTCGACGAAGGGTCTTCTTGGTCTCGTCGACGAGGCCCTGTGTTCGCCAACAAGAGGCGCCTGGACTGTGGCAGTTTTTTCTAAATTTTGAATTTTTGAACGTTAAGTGGTTGGACAAACGGGGGGAAACCTCCAAAAAACTTCTATATATGTCATCTGGGCATATTTTGACAAGAGAGATGATCGTTAGAGAAGTGTATTGTGTACATTTTGATTTCCTAAGTGAAATTTGTGTGTCATTGCTTCCGTGGATGTAGGCTTTGCCGAACCACGTAAATCTTTGTATTGATCTTGTTCTAGTTGTGTGTGTGTTATTTACATTTCCTTCTTATTATTTATTCCACTACGTATCTGTAACGACCTGCTTAATTTATCATATAATAAAACATATTTAATAATAAAGTCAACCTGAACTGATGGGTAACGAAGACACATGTCATACACAGCGGAACCTAGGCAGCAGTATATATAAATCAACATTCTCATAACCACAAAATACAAATACCAGAGTCAACTACATTCCAAAATATCTGTGTTTATATACAATCTCCAAAAATACAAAATGCATATCTATATATCTAGGAACCCACCACACAAATCTACTGTTCCTAGATCAAAATTTACCCTCTAAGTAGGGTATTATCACACTATCTCAACGGCGGCCTCGATCCGCCAGTCTTTTTAGGTTTCCTGAAAATTATTTAAGTTCGGGAGTGAGACACTTCTTATTAAGGGAAAATAAATTAAATACAGTTGTGTGACAACATGAATATTTGGTGCTATCATACATATACATTACATTTCATATGCTGGAAAACATACATCATAACATGCTGAATAATCATATACTTTCATAATTTCTAATCATTCATAGTGATCATGAAATATCTTATATATCTGATAATATTGAAATTTACCCATAATGTGTAGTTAGCTGATGTCATGTATTACCCTTCATGACGGGTTGTGCAGCCCAAAAGCGGGACCCAACAATGGCTGGCCGACCACTCCCGAGTCAAAAATGTCTGTAAGTACGATGGGCCCGCCACACCCTGGTCCGGACTGCTAAGTGGACGTCTACAACTCTACACTGAAAGTCACATTGTGTAACAACCTAGAAAATATTCATATTTAAATATTGAAGAGAGAGGAAAATAGAAATAAGAATAGAAAGAAGCAGTAGACTTCGTCAACGACATCGCATTTTGGAGATAATAATAATATCAAGGAATTGTCAGAATTCGTCGACAAATACAGGGCTTTGTCGACGAGTGCATACGGAAACTCGTCGACAAATACAGGGCCTTGTCGTCGAGTACATAAGGAAATTCGTTGACGAATACAGGGCATCGTCGATGAGAAAATACCGAGAGGGGGTATGGAGCAGCCTAAATTTCGTCAACGAATACAAGGACTCGTCGATAAATTTAATGAAGGACTTGTCGACGAGATAACGTGTCTCATCGATGAATCTGACAGTATAAATGGAGGGAAACCGAGATTTTTACTCATTTTTAGCGCTCCACTCTCTCTCCTCTCTCTCTCTCTCTCTCTCTCTCTCTCTCTCTCTCTACGAATCCTCTCCCTTCTCTCTTCGATTCCGGCCCCACCAGTCACCGGATCGATGATTCAAAGCTACCACGATGCTCCTGGCGGAATTCTCTACAAGTTTGTCGGAGCAGATCGTCGGGAAAACGAAATTGAATTTCATCCCAAATTCAGGGTAAGATCTTTTATCCAGATTTTGGCCTTATGACAATTATAGGAAATGATGTAAGCGGAAAAATACTAATATTTGGTTCTGGGATATTGTGTTTTCAGGATATTTAATTAGGAATCCTGCAAGTATAGAGCCAGCATTATATAGGGGTTTTCAAAGTTAAGGTAAGAGAAATATGCTATGTTAAGAGTTTTAATAAAGTTAGTGACTTCATAGATGTATATTTATGTCAGTTTATTATACAATTTTTATTAAATATGAGTTTAAATGATTTTGTGGCCTAAGTGATTTTCATGAGATGAAGCAATTTATATAGTTTTAATAATATATATATATATATATATATATATATATCATACTATACGGAATGCATGGAAGTAGACAGTGTGTACAGTTTATATGGTTCCTCTCAGTATACAAAATTATACAGAATAAACAGATTTAGATATATATATATATATATATATATATATATATATATATATATATATTCACAGAGATTATACAGAGAATGTACATGCAATTACAATTTTATAAGATTAGTTTCTTGAAACAGAGATACACACACACACACACACACACACACACACACACACATATATATATATATATATATACATATACATGTATACAGTATTATTCATATCAGTATTTATACCACAGCTTTATACAGAATTTAGTATGCCATATTTTCTATTACCGTAATATACAGACAGAGATACAAAGGTAGCATCAAGATGTTACAGATGTAGTATATAGTTCTACAGTATGTACATATATAGTACATAAAGAAGCATTATGGTAATTTTGGAACATGACGAAAACAGTCAAATATATATATATATATATATATATATATATATATATGTATATAGTATTAGATCCCTGTGGAAAGATTATAGACAGATACAGTTACAGAGCACGGTATCGTTGCTATATACATATAAGAGTGCAACCACATATCTCATATAGTATGTGGGTATCGTCTAATTGAGCTCGAAGAGGATGCGGCTCCCCAGTACACTGGTTAGAGGGGTCCAGTTAGACGAGGTAGCAGCTAGTCCCGCGCCTAGGAGAGGATGCAGTTTGGCCGGGTTGAGGTAGTGTAGAGTATATTGACTTATCTGGAGGGCCGACTAGATAGAGTCCCGCCTACGAGCCGCACAACCCTGTCATGAGGGGTCAAATCATGACGTACAGAGTCCCAGGGATAAAGAATAGATATGTATATGTTTACAGTCTTACAGTATATGATGAGTATAGTATGATATTACCAGTATGAAAAGTAGAAAAACAGACGATACAGTATGTTTTAAATTGTGAAAGAAAGATATGTTTTACAGATGATTTATTACATTACAGTTCAATTATTATTTTCAAAAGTATCTTTAACTTAGTTGCCACACACTAGTAATAGCATATTTCAACTTATTGAGCGTTGACTCACCCCATTACTCTAACATTTTTCAGGTGAGCCAAATAGGCTAGCAGATCAGGCTCGCAGATAGAGAGAGTGTTTGGTCGCCCTGGTTTAGGGTGAGTTTTTGACAAAATTGGGTATATTTTTGAGTAGATGATGATAGAAAGGCATTTTTGTACGACTATAGTCTGTATATCCTGGATTCTGATATTGTATAGTAAACATGTGAATGGTTGTATGATATATGTTTCCGCTGCTTAGGGATGGATGTGAATTCACAGATGTATATATAGTGGTATGAATTTTGAGGACGTTACACATTGACTATCCATCTCCCACCCCCTTGTGGGGCGCTTAACACAAGTCTGAACATAGTAATCTGATCTGTATAGCTACGGTATCGTGCTCCTATAACTGAACTGAACTATCATCCAGGTTCTAATAATATATAATACATGATACTATACAATTTAACATAAATATATTGATAGCATTTTCTGTAATAACATAATACATTCGGCCTTACGCCGAAATCATACATTATACACAGCCTTGCGCCGAACATTTCATACATGTAAGCCTAGTTATGCCAACAATCTCCTCCTTTTTTTATGATGACAAAGAAAGAGTAAAGATATATAATATAATATTACTCCCCCTGTCAAAAAGCATAGTCTGAATATAATTTCATTAAGACAAAAGTTCAGAAGGTTGGTTCAAAGTTTCAGTTTTAGCACAACTTATAATATATAGAACTCATAGTACATCAAACTGAAAATATATACATAGATTCAAAGTTTTAGAACTGGAAACAAATACATACATAGACTCCTATACTTTGCTCACATGCATACTCCCCCTTTTGACATCAACAAAAAGGCATAATACATCTAGTAACTGAGCATGTGTAGCATACAACATATAAAAAAGTTCAAACATGAAAAGTCTATAGTCAAGTATTAGAGGTTGTGTCACTATCTTCAGCAAGTTCTTTTCCTTTGGATTGTTGTGAGTCTTCTTCTCCTTCTTCTTCTTCTTCTTCTTCTTCTTCTTGTAGTAACCCGATCCCGAAAAAAAATAAAAAAATAAATAATAAATAAATAAAGAGATATTTTGGAGGAGATATTTTGGAGAAGATATTTTGAAAGGAGATATTTTGAGATATTTGTATATAAATATCTTGGAGGAGATATTTATTTAGATTACTTAAAAGTTAAGTTAGATTTTTTTCTATAAATTCTCTCATCCTCTCTCTCTCTCTCTCTCTCTCTCTCTCTCTCTCTCTCTCTCTCTCTCTCTCTCTAAGGTCCTTCGCCGTTCATCGTCCATTTCCAAAAACAGAGGGTACTGCGTGGATCAGAAGAGGAAACTCTATAATTTTAGCGAATCGGATCGTCATTTCGAAGATTTTAGTGTCTTTCCCAAAAATTGAGATAAGGATTTGATCTTAGTTTTGATTGGATATTTGGATAGTAGTAGAAAATATAGTAAGATTATGTTTTGTCGTTTTAGGTTTTCGAGATTTCGGGTTGTCGGTTTGGATCGTTTTTGAATGTAGTTTCGTTTCGAGTTTAAGGTAAGGAGATTTGTTTACATCAGTTTATTTTGAAAATTAAACCGGTAAAACTGTAGTGTATACTATTATGTACGTTATGATTGTTCGTTTGCAAAATTCTACCGAGTAAAAGTGTCGGTTTAATTATTTTTACGGTTTTGGTAAATTTAGGGATTTTGCTTATGATCTCCAAACGTTTTAAAAACTTATCTAACTGCTTTAAACTAATAGTAGGAGATGCTTGAACCCTCATTTTTCATTTAAATGACTTTTTGAACTGATTACTCCTTAAAGCATTTTTTGACAAAACGATTGTGATGTATGCTGTTAAATGGACTTATAATGCAGTGGTATATACAGTTATGAACTATAGGAACTAAGGTTGCATTATACTATCTGAAACTGTGGAAAATAGGTTCCGGTTAAATACCGAGCTATATACGAAAAAGGGGTTAAACCGAGATGGTATGTGCCGGTTTATACCCGATGCAATTGTATGAGTTTGCAAAAATACTGAAATTGCACAGGTTATTTGTTTTATTATAAATTGTATATATGATGAATAGAACCACAACTTTCCACCAAAGGAGTTGAAAGATACTTCTATAATAGGAGTTGAAAGATACTCCAGTTAGAAGTTGAAAAAGGTTCAGTTATGGGGTTGAAAGATAACCCCCAATGGCAGGGAATATTCCTCAGCTGGAAGGGTACAATGCAACCACTCATGTTTAAAATCAGTGTGGGTACATAGATGGTCGGCTAGCGGGTGTAATGAAACCTCTGGTGAAATAATAAACCATATAAGGGCAATCGGACTATATATTAGATACTTAACAGTGCCTGCACAAACAAGGCATTGTTAGAGTTATCAATGCACAACCCGTGCCACGGGGTAAAATAGGCATACTATATCATACCAAGCTGGACGTTGTTCTAACACTCATGTACATGATTTAAAAGCTATTATGGGAAATTCATTGATTTATGTTGATATATCTTTCGCATTTCAGTATTGAAAATATTCATTTAATGTATCAGTTTTAAATTGAATACAGAATATGGTCACACACTGATTGTAATATCTTCCGCCTTACTAAGAAGTGTCTCACCCCATTATACAACCATTGTTTTCAGGTCCTTCTGGACATCGGTCCTACTTGCTTGGAGGGACTTGGGAGTTGTTTTGAGTTTTAATTACATAAGTATTTTATTAGTGTAATAGACTTATTCGGAGTACCCTTTTTGGGAGATTGTAAGAACTTGTGATGTTCTAAGTATGGACGTTTGTATTTGATGTTACAGTTAGTAAATTCTAGTATATGTCTAATAGGAAATCCTGATGGATGTTTATGTTTTTTCGCAACATTTATATCCTAGTTATGTATGTGTTACACCTATTTTTCCTTGATTAGGGCAGGTTATTCGTGCATGTTTATCAGATACAGGAATTTTGTATGTTCGGTAGCCACCTGGGTCAGTGTAAAGGGCTGGGTCGTTACACTTCTTCTTCAGCTTCAGCAATGTCTTCATCTGATTTTGCCTGAGAGTCTTCATCATCATTTTTAGTACTCTCTTTATCTAAGTCAGTGACATTTTGTGTGACATGATGCTCTATTTTGGCAATCCGTTGGTCCAGTGAAGAATATTTATCATCAATGTTTGAGATCTTATCTTGAAGAGAAGTAAAACCATCCCTCATTTCAAAACTGAAGTTGGTATAATGCTGATAAAATGGAATAAACCAGGGAGGCATATCAGCTTCTTCAGGAGCTGGATTCCTTTCTTCTGGTGCTGGTTGTGCTAGTCTATTGCCCCTAAACATCCATCCTTCGGTGTACTTTTTCTAACCCATCCTTTTTAAGGTAGTGGAGGAGAATAGGTTGTAATAGGTTCGCTTCACCAGTTTGGAAGATGGAGTGATGACTTGAAAATGAGCAAACACTAAGGAAAGAATGCCACCATACGGAAGCCCAATTCTAAGAGATTCAAGCTTCATAACCATCCATTTGAGTACAAGGCTGGCTAAATCTAATTTCTTTCCTTTTAATATGCACCACATAACGAAACAATTTAAGAAAGACACATGATTAAAGCCTGACCTCGAAATTATATTATAAGCAATGATCTTGTGAAGGATTTGTGCTTGGAGATTGAGCTGTTTGTATAGTGGAGGATGTCCAAAATAGACAGGTTGATCGTTCATCACAAGAGGAAAAAATTCTTGTGGTGAAAAACTCTGCTCCATAGTCCACTATTTTTCTATTGGATTGCACTCAAAATCCCCATGCTTGATACGAAGTATTTTCCGTAATGAGTGTAGAGTAAGTGTTATCTTTTGGCCAAAAAGTTCAGTATCAAATCCAACGTCTTTCTTTACCAAGTTTGAGTAGAAAATTTTAATCTGGTAAGGATAGTATCCTTTAACTTGGTGAAGAATGAACTTATCCCATCCTATATTTTTTAACAATTCAAGAATCTCAGGGAAATTTTCTTCAAAGAAAGTAACATCTAATACCTTACAAAACATCGGATCGATTGTAGAGATGTGATTTTGGTACAACACTTTTGCGTGAGATGAAACCAGTCATTTCTCTATGTTGTTGTTGCTTGCATCCTTTGAAGAAGAAGAGGATGCTTTTCCTTTTTCCCAACTGATTTGGTTCATGGCATTCTGGTGAAGAAGCAAAATTTCGAGAAACCCTAGATGTGAAGGATGTAGGGTTTTGATAGAATGACGTTGGGAAGAGGTTTGGAGAGAAGGAACTTCGAAGAGAATGAAGAGGAGCTGGTTTAGAAAAGGGGAGATGAATGGACAGGCATCTAAGGGTTTTAAAAAGAGTGTTTTTATGTTAAAAGAACATGAACTGCTGCGAGATAGTTGACAGTCGTCTTTCCACTGTCTTTCCAAATAGACAGTAGCCTGTCAGGCGCCTGCTTGGTGTCTGGCAGTTGTCTGCCCTTAAGAAAAATTCGATTCTCTCCTAGTTAACCTCTCGGATATGTAATATGCTTGATTTTTGCTTTCATATGACTTTTCTTTCAAAAAACTCTTTATCTTAAGTTTTTATGAATCATCTTATGATTTTTGGCCAACAATGTTATTTAATTATTTATGTACTTCAATAAACACTCTGAGTTTTTCAAGGCTTTTTATCTAGGTACCCATACCTTTTTGGGTCCTGTCGGTTTCACAAGGGATGTTTCCTTAATTCTCCATACTTGTTTAGTTTTTACACCCTTTCTCTTCAATGGACATTCAAACTTGATATGCCCATTTTTTTCTTACATTGATAGCATATTGTATTAGTGTAGGCATTACTAGATGTGGTAGCATAGTCTTTGGAGGCTTTTGAAAAATAACCCATATAAAGATTCTTTTTCTTTATATTTTTAATTCCATTAAAATCGATGCCTTCTTTATTTAAGGTCATCCGTTATGAGCCTATCATCTTATCAAAGTTTGTTTTTCCTTTTGTAAAGTTATAAATGATTTTTTCTTTATCTTCAATCTGATTTTTGAAATCTTTTATTTCTATCTCTTTCTTGTTGTCAACATTCTTTAGTGATTTTTCTAATTTTAGAGATAATTTTCTTATCTTATCCTCTAGTTCAGAAATATATATATCTTTCTTATATTCTATAGAGGATAGGGATCGAAGGTCTTCTATCATTTTTTCATTCTTGCTTTTCTAATTCTTTGATTTTCAAGTCTTTTTCTTCTTTAGCAAGATTTTTGGATTCTAATTCCTTTGTCATAGCTTCATTGTTACTTTCTATTTTCTTGATTCTTGAATCCTTTTCCTTTTCAGCAGTTTTAAGTGATTCTGACTCTTTCATCATTCCTTCATTCTTGTTTTTCAATGATGAGTTTTGTTTGGTTACTTTGATCAGCATCTTATGTACTTTGAATAAATCATTTTGAAGTTCTTCATAAGATGGCATGCTTTCATCATTGGATTCATCCCTACAAGAATTATTTGAAGATTTAGATGAGGAGTTTTCCACATCGTCCCAAGCCATAGAGCACGTATAAACAACCTCTTGGTCACTTGATTCATTTTTCAAACTACTTGTACTCATCATGTCTCAAGTAATGGCTTTCATGGCATTTTTCTTTTTCTTCTTAGACTCTTTCTTTAGTAGTAGTGGACATTCTGGTTTATATGTCCAACTTTGTTGCAATTGTAACACGTAGGAGTTTTATTCTTTGATTTCTTACTAACTTCTTCTTCTTCTTCATCTGATTCAGATTTGGATTTCTTCTCTTGAATTTGTTTCTCCTTCTTAGTATCCTTGCTAGCTTTTTAGATATAAAGGCTACTTCATCTTCATCCATTTCTTCTTCACTACTAGAGTTTGAGGCTTTTGAGGCTTTGAAGGCTATTGATTCTTGGGCTTTGATTTTTCCACTCTTTTCATTCATTGTCATTTCATATGTAAGTAGAGGACCTATAAGCTCATCTAAGGAAGTGGTTTTCAGATTTCTTCCTTCAGTTATGGCAGTGGCTTTTGGTTCCCATTTTGGTGGCAGCCCTTTAAGAATTTTCCTCATCATTTCATAAGTAGTGTAGGTTTTTCCTAGTACATTTAGGGAATTTATTATGTGAGTGAACCTAGTGAACATATTAGTTATGGATTCATCCGGGTTCATCCTAAAAGCTTCATATTCACTTGTAAGCATATCGATCCTATTATCCCTAACATCTATAGTTCATTCATATGTTACTTCTAATTTGTCTAATATTTCCTTAACTGATTTGCAAGCCATTATTCTATTAAATTTATTGGCATCTAAAGCACAATATAAGGCATTCATGGCACTAGAATTAACTTGCAACATCTTATAATCTAAGTCTGTCATATCAATTTTCTCTTTGGGAACTTGTTTTCCATCTACTATCTTAGTGGGGATTAGGTCACCATCCATGACAACCTCCCAAGCTTTCCAATTCATAGTTTGGAGATATACTTGCATTCTTTTTTTCCAAAATGTATAGTTTTATCCACAAAAAATTGGTGGCCTAGTTGAAGATTGTCCCTCTCCAAAGGGAGCTACGCCTAATTTAGCAATTTAGATCTTTTTATAGCTACTAATTAAGATTTGATATAACCCCACTCTGATACCAATTGGTTTTAGAAGAAACGGTAGCGCTTGATCCTGACAAGTGGTATCAGAGTGAGGTCACGAGTTTGAGCGCTCCCAGGGTAGCTATTAAGGGGGTGATTGTTGGCTTTATGGGAAGTCAACAATCAACCCTATTGCGAGGGTGGGCCCCAGCTCGACAGTGTGTAACGACCTGCTTATTAAATTGATTTTTTTTATAGCACATAACATACTTTGATACCATAGTATTAACCTAAGTAGCAGGAAGCATAAATCATACAAACGCAACCATAAACCATTATATACAATACCACATAATACCAGACTACTACATGTTTCCAAAATATGTACATGTATTTGTTTCCAAAAAAAAAATACCCTCAACTAGCTAGGGTTTACAAAAACGTTCTAGAAATGATACTCACTCTCTGACAGGGCACTACAGACGCCCCTTTATTTGCGAGCCTGTTCTGCTCGCCTACCTAGATCACTTGAAAAATATTTCAACACTGGGATGAGCTAAGGCTCAGTAAGAAGAAATATGCTATTACTAGTGTGTGGCAAATGAGCGAACAATATTATGCTAAATCTGGTTTCATATAAACATGTATAACTGGATATGTTAAGTACAGTGTAAGTAAGAAAATGCATCCCCTTTCCATGTTGCTTAATATAACAGTGTTGTAAGTTATAATTCAAGATACTTCTAGTGTACATAAGTAGGGTCCCTGAATCTGTAAATCTATATGTATGTAATAGTAACTGAAACTGTTCCCTGTGGCTATCTGTGTCATGACATGCCCCTCATGACGAGGTTGTGCGGCCCGTAGGTTGGATTTACCTTAATTGGCCAACCAGGAATAAATCACTGAACTCCGTCAGTTGACTTGCCCACCTCAACCCATATCTGGATGCGGAGCCTAACCTCTTCAAGGGCCTAGGTGGTCGACTTTACCACGTATTATCAGAATAAGTGGTTGCACTCATAAAGTAACATAGTATCTATAGCAACGGTACCGTGCTCTGTAGCTGCAAGTCCAACAGGGTCTGATATCATATAATATATTTCTATACATAACTAACTGATTTACCATGATTCTGAAATACTGAAATAACCATGATGCTGCATAACGTACTAAAATCTGAATAATCATAACATAGAACTGCATATTCGTAATACTGGAATTCGTATAATCATGGTGCTGAGATTCATAAAATCATGGTACTGAAATATCGTAAAATCATGGTACTGAAATCTATAAAATCATGATACTGAAGTTCATATAACCATAATACTGAAATTCATAAAATCAGGAAACTAAATTCATAAAACATATCCCCGTACCATATACATAATCACAAGCCACATCATACTAAAATACGTAATTTTTTGTAAATAGATAAACTGTATAATATTCAGAAATTTCCTAACATAGCATATTTCCCTTACCTTAACTCTGAAAAACCCTTACTATACTCCAGCCTGATACCCGCAGGGCCTCCTACAAAACACCCTGAAACCAACATATGCCAGAACATAACATCAGTATTTTTCTACCTATATCATTTCCTATAACTACCAAGAAGTCAAAAACTGGATAAAAGTCCTTACCCTAAATTTGGGATGAAATCCAACTTCACTTTCCTGACGATCCGCTCCAGCAGATTCGCAGAGAACTCTGCCAGGAATGTCGTGGTAACTTCGTATCGTCGATCCGGCAACTGATGGGGCCGGAATCGAAGAGAGAAGGGAGAGGGAGTTGTAGGAGAGAGAGAGAGAGGTGCGGTGAAAATGAGAAATATCCCGGGTTTCCACTATTTATAAGGCCAAGTTCGTTGACGAGACCTTGTGTTCGTCGACGAGCCCTTCACAAAATTCGTCGACGAGGCCCTGTGTTCGTCAACGAAATTCAAACTAGCCCGAACCGTCTCTCGGTATTTTCTCATCAACGAAGCCCTATGTTCGTCAACGAAATTCTAAAGAACTTCGTCGACGAGACCCTATGTTCATCGACGAAGCTGGGCAATTTCCTGAAATTTTGATTATTTAATATTATCTCCAAAATGCAATGTCGTTGACGAATACTAAGTCTACTGCCTTCTTCTGTTTCTGGTTCTATTTCTTTCCCTCTTATTATTACTAAAATGCTATAATTCTTCGGGTCACTACACAGTGCTTGGCGTGCCAGCTCGTCGGCACTCCTGCTTGGAATTGGTGTAGACCCTCATGTCCACTCGACGCTTAGTGCAGGGCTTTGCACTGCTATTTAAAGGAAAAAGTTGTGCCCCTTCTATCACCAATTGGTTTTAGAAGAACCGGTAGCGCTTGATCCTGACACAATTGTAACGCCCTAAAAACATATACATAAAATACATAAAATCTCATATCATATTCACATCATCCACAAACACATTCCCTTAAAACTCATTTGTAAAATTATCAAGGACCCAGTGGGGTCAAAAATATCACTGTCCATAATTTAATTAATAAACAACATAAGTAAAGTATTTTTCTGCAACCATAACTACCAGAGAGATAACCCAACCTTGGCATTAACAAGTCCCAAAATAAACATGTGTCTACCCCAAAATTTCAAAAAACATCTAACATAAACAAAACGGTATCCTGCCCACACTCACCCTCAACGAGATCATCTCAGTCCCGCCCTGGAGCTCCTAGGCTCAACTCCCTGAAGGCCTTGAAAAGTTGATTTTTCGATGGGGTAAGACACCTCTCAATAAGATGGAATACATTATTATCAGTGTGTGACAGATGAGTTTTATTGTACAATCATTTATATATATTTCTTATATTCTTCCTAAATAAATATGTCATCGGTATATATAATAGGATGCAGTTCAAATAAATCTACTAACGTAGGTTTTATGACATATCTCAGATAATATAAAAGTTCATAATAAATACACTAACGTAGGTTTTACAACATATCATAGATAATTTAATTCACACTTTTACAGCACTTCTATATACACACAAATTTTCTATACTGAGCATACTTCCCATCGGCATCAGTACAGACGCCACACAAGCCTTCTACCCCAATTTATATGCTACACAGACCTTCTACTCCGATTTATATGCTACACAGGCCTTCTACTTCGATTTATACGCCACACAGGCCTTCTACACAAATTTATATTCAGTCACCTCATATTTTCCAATTCGATGCAAAGTTTAACTTACCATAAAACGGAATTAAACAATCATATTCACATAGTCATATCAAACCTGTCATTCCAGAATTAACGGAATTAAACTGTCATATTCACATACCCATATCAAACTTGTCGTTTCATAATTTCATAGTAATCCAGATATATATATATATATATATATATATATATATCCATAAATCAGCATAACAACACATACTCGCAGTATAATATCGTAACAGTTCAATAGATCCATTTAAAAATCTATTATTAATTTATCTCATGTCACACGTTTTACATTAAATCATAATTAAATAATATGGGTGGAAAAAGTACTTTTTTTTTTTCTAAAAATCCGGTCCAATCATCTTCAAAATTTTATTTAATTTAAAACGTGCAATTTTTGAAAAGTGAAGATGCCCAACCTACTCGCCTGGTTTTTCCGAAATACGTTTAATATTCAAAAACTATCATTTCTTACACCCGAATCGTTCATAAAAATCATATGCGGCATATATGTATCATATGCTCAAGTTTAATCAGTTCAAAATCTAGAAAAATGCTGACATAATCTAGTCCTCTTACCTTATCACAGGAGTGGTGCCTACGACGCCCAAATCGCGAAATTTCCCTGATTAAAATGTTGTTGGCCAAAATTGGAACCCAGGGATATTTTCCGTTCTTCAATCTGCACAAGTTTCGCCAAAAAAATTGAGGGAGAGAGACAAAAGAGACAATGAGAGAGGGAGTTTTTCTTGGGGGGGGGGGTTCTCAGAAACATCCTGAAGGATTAAGATCCTTCAGGATGTTTATATATATATCATATTATAATATTATATTATATTATATTTTTTAATTAATAATATTTATTTATTTATTTAATTTTTTTTTGGAAATCACTACAATCGCACCTTACGTGCCTCAGATTGCATTCCACGTGCCTCCGAACCAATCCTACTTCCTACGTCTTGACCCAATTCAGATCCATCTTCGACGCCCATATGATCCTTATTGGTCTCAGTCACACACTTGGTCCTCAACTGTTAGCACGTCAAGAGAATTAGCTTCATGTCTCGACTTTTACGATGTCGCTCACCCAGAGTTATGAACTATCGGCTCTAATACCACTTGTTAGCACCAGAAGAGTCCATGGGTGGGTTTGATACACATGGGTGAGCACCAACTTGACCCAAAATCTTAAGCCTATTGAGTACCAATGGGTGCTTATATACATGGTTAGGCCTAAGACCCAATAGGTTTAAACTTTTGGGTCAAGTTGGTGCTTACTCATGTGTACAAATCCACCCATGGACTCTTCTGGTGCTAACAAGTGATATCAAAACTGATGGTTTGTAACTCTGGGTGAGTGACCTCGTAAAAGTCGAGACATGAGACTAATTCTCTCGATGTGCTAATAATTAAGGACCAAGTGTGTGGCCGATGCCAATAAGGATCATCTAGGCCTGGAAGATGGATCCGACTAGGGTCAAGATGTAAGAAGTATGATTGGTTCGGAGGCACATGGAATGCAATCTGAGGCACATAAGGCGCGGTGGTAAGACTCACTTGAGCAAATGTTGGAGAATTGAGCTTATTCCATAAGGGAGATGATTTCCGTTCAAAGGGAAGCAGTTGGAACTCACAAGTGATTAGGAGATTGTTGAGAATTCCACTTGTGAGTTTGTATCACATTAAAAAAAAAAAACAATTGGGTGGATGATGGGTGTTTATATACATGGTCAGACCTAAAACCTAATAGGTTTAAACTTTTGGGTTAAGTTGGTGCTCACTCATATGCATCAAGCTCACCCATGGACTCTTCCGGTGCTAATAGTCCAATAGACTTTTTAAAATATTATTTGAAATAGTAATAATATTTTGTGAGTTTGCTCAATTGAAATAGTATTATATTTTTTTCAAAAAAAAAATTATGTCATTATATAATAACTATTTGATTCTACATCTTTTTTCCTTTTAAAGAATGAAAGTTAAGGCTAGTGTTTGCATATATATCTTAGTGCATGGATATCAATTGAGCATGTGTCAAAACGAGTCCCGCTGCTAAGAAGTTTGAATATAAAATCAAGAGAACATCCTCAATATGTTGAATAGGAATTAGTTTAGTGTATACACCCAATATGCTTAGTAATTTTTCCTTAGAGCAATGGGTGCTTATATATATGATTAGGCTTAAGACCCAATAGTTTTAAGCATTTGGGTCAAGTTGGTGCTCACTCATGTGTATCAAGTCCACTCATAGACTCATTTGGTACTAAAAAGTGGTATCAGAGCCGACGGTTCGTAACTCTAGGTAAGTGACATTGTAAAAATCAAGACATGAAACTAATTCTCCTAACGTGCTAACAGTTGAGGACCAAGTGTGTGAATGAAACCAATAAGGATCATCTAGGCTTGAAAAATGGATTCGAATAGGGTCAAGACGTGGGAAGTAGAATTAGTTCGAAGACACGTGAAATACAATCCGGGGCACGTAAGGTGCGGTGGTAAGGTCCACTTGAGCAACTATTAGAGAATTGGGTTTACTCCATAAGGGAGATAGTTTCCGTTCAAAGGAGAGCAATTGAAATTCACAAGTAAAAAAGAAATTGTTGAAAATTCCATTTATAAATTTGTTTGTTTCTGTACGCATTAATTTGCACACATTCTAGGTACTGCTGAACAATCCCTTCTAAAAAAATCACTTCTCGGGAATGAACATTTTAAGCACATGGACTCCAAGCCTCATCATTGGTCCAAATCCCTTCCCAAAAAATTTAAAAAAGAAAAATAGAATAAAAGAAAAGAAAGAGGAAATTTCATTCATGCAGCAAATCTTAATCATTCAATAAAAAAATCTTCACTCTTACTGCCCCATAGGCCCCTGTTTCCAATTCGGAGACCAGGAATCCTTCAAATTCCTATCGACCAGAGCGTCCAATCCCCAACCCAATATGAAACCGCGTTACAATAGAATTGAAAAAGCTCTGTTCCACTCCACACGCTGTAGCTTTCTACTTAATTAAACTGTTCACATTCATGACTCAGCTGGTTGCCCTTTAGAGTTTTGATACAATGGCAGGCCTCTTGATTTTGTTATTACATTGAAGAGTTCAATGGTTGGGTCTAGACCACCTTGAGTATAGAAAGACTTGGGGTCAAAACTAATGACAGTCTCCTCTGTTTGGGGACCAAGACCAGCCACTCTCATTTCCATTTCCAGGGACCAGGGTGCCCTGTCCTTACTCGAATCTGCCCATGCAGGGGAGTATGATTTCTGGCCCTGTGTGGTGGAAATTAAATACCCATGTGCCTGAAGAGAGTAGGCAGCTTGAGAGTTTGTACATTTTCTAAGATGGGGAATAGAAGACGAATATGGAAAAAGTTGTGCTGGAATTTTTATGTGGTACTCTGTTTTCCAAGAGGTGTTTGTAAAGTTTAATGACACGGAAGAAGAAATTGTTTTGGGAACTCTGGGTTCCTTCTTGTACTTTTTTATGGTCAATTTTCATCAAAGATTAACATCACTCAAACCCAGTGAGTGAATTGAAACAGCGGTCAATTTAGATTTTTAATTTAAAAGAAAAAACAGAGCAATCCATGACCCAAATGGAGGTAGATTAATTCCCTGAGGCTTGCTGCGCTGTTGAAGACTCTGGTGTCAATGTACAATCACCTCAGACGCCCCCTTTTCTTCATTTATGTTTTTTAGCCCCCTGTTCTGCCTAGCTAGAGGTTGCATAAAACTATTATACCCAAAAAGCTTTCGGTCATTGATGGGCGTGACAAGTGATGATGTATGGAAGTTTCTCTGATTGTAATAAAATATTAAATTGATAGATTACAAATCTTACTTAGAAGAACTTTCTCTTCTTAGTATTTCTCGCAATCTCACAAGTCGCCCGTATGAAAGAAGTTTTACATTAGTTGAGAGTGGAAAAAACACGCAGAAGGTCAAGATCATCCCAATGCTGGAGGAGTCATTCAGGAACAAAACAGCAAAACCTGCAAACTGGACAATATAGCCTACGTGAGCTATACGAGAACTTTTTAGCATCCACAACAATTAATTCAACGTACCAGAAAGGTCGACACAGAGAGAGCAAAACCTAATCTTCTTTCAATCCTGCTCTAGAAACAAAGGAAACATAGGAAAATGTCTTATCAGCAACAGATCTGCAAATTATTCAGCGTTAATTTGGTTTTTTTTTTTCCCCTTGTGTGATGTCTTTCCTTCTGAATAACGCTGAGATTAGACCATGGCCCAGAAATTCAAGCACACAAATCCCATAAAATTTATTCCTATGCCAACATTTTTCTTCCTGTAGAGCTAAATTTTCACAAGCAGTTAACAAATAACCCCTAAACCCTTATCCTTGACCATAGAACAACAATGTTGAAAATAACTTTAATCCTAAATCTAATATCCCAAGGTCATTATGTTATTCAATTAAGAAAACTAAATACGGAATAAATACATGAATCCATAGATGTCTCTAATTTGATTGTCCAACAGTTTTTAGCGGAGAGTTTTGATCTTGCACAGTCAAATCCCTAAGTCTCTCACTTGTATTCTTCTCTTTAAATGGAGAAAAGAAAGAATATGAAAACTATTTCTGATTTGACTCTGGAATAATAACTTTATTATGTTTTCTTTATATATTAGGTTAATTTTAGAAATTTATTAGTCCTAAATTAACTTAGTATTGAGTTTCTACACATTACAAAACTCATACCCAATAGATGTTAAAATAGCCCAATAAAATAATTGCTCTTAAATATGTGAGCCAATAATACGAAATTAAAATTTCTTAACAATCTGCCACTTGGGCGACACATAAATATCGAAAATAATTATATTACCCAAACCTTAAGTATGCACTATAAGGCTATTATCCTTATAACATCTCTTTAATTCAATCTTGTTCATCTCACATACTAGCATGGGATCAAAGCGGCATTCGTTACACTCATATCTGTAACTAAACCCATCAATGGTCACCACATTAATACACTCAATGACATAGATCGAGTATGAATGTGTAACATGGTAATATACATGCTCCTTAACCTTAACATGCATATCTCAATTGGTCCTACCTTATTCCTTATGAAATCAACTTTAGTTCCTTAGTCCTTAACTCTTCCAAAAGAAAGATAACATTCGAAGTCACAAATACATAAAAATGCATTCCTTTATTACTTTATTTCTACAGAAAATAATTTGAAACAAGTTTCTACAAGAAGGAACATAAAAACAAATACAAACTCCCACTAAACCACAACATCGTCAAACAAGACGACACCCATACGAGTAGCATGCTCATGAAACACCTTGGGCGGTAAACCCTAGGTGAGTGCATCTACAACCATGAAGTTTGTCCCAATATGTTCTATCAACACTTGATGACTTTGAACCCTTTCTTTAACCACCAGAAACTTGATGTCAATATGCTTTGACTTGGTGGAGCTTCCATTGTTGTTTGAATACAACACCGCAGACTTATTGTCACAATAGATCTTGAGTGGTTTTTTCAACCCCATCCAAGATATGCAGTCCCGCGACAAAATTTCGCAACCAAATTCCTTGATTAGATGCCTCGTAGCATGCTATAAATTCGACTGCCATGGTTGAAGAAGCTATGAGAGTCTGCTTAACATTTCTTCCAGGAAATAGCACCTAGAGCCAGCAGATAGATATAGCTCGAAGTGGATCTTTTGCCATCTTGGCATCCAGCGAAATCAGAATCAAAATACCCAATGATCTCAAGTTGATCTAATTTCCTATAGGTGAGCATGTAGTCTTTTGTTCTCTAAAGAGACCTTTTGGTTACCTTCTAATGATCCAATCCTGGGTTACTCAAATATCTACCTAAAATTCCAACTTTGTATGCCAAATCCAGATGCGTACATACCTGAGCATACATAAGACTCCCTACAACTGACGCATAAGGAATCTTCTGCATTTCCTTTTTTTCAACCTCAGTCTTGGGGCATTGACTGAGACTGAAACTTTCTCCCTTAGCCGTGGGTGTATCTCCTGGGTTACCTAGGTGATAGTCTTTCATGTCAAATCTAGCAAGTACATTTACAATAAAGCTCTTTTGTGATAACCCAAGTATACCATGAGAGCGATCTCGATGTATTTGGGTTCCTAATTACAAAAGAGGCATCCCCAAGATCTTTCATCTCAAAATTTTTGGTTAGAAATCTCTTGATTTCGTGCAATAAGTCTATATCACTACTTGTCAGCAATATGTCATCGACATACAAAACCAAGAATATAACCTTACTCTCACTGATCTTATGGTATACACAATCATCAACCGAATTTACCTTAAAATCATACAAGATGATTACTTGATGAAACTTGTGATACCATTGACAAGAAGCGTGCTTGAGCCCATAGATGGATTTCTTTAATTTGCAGACTATATTTTATGAAGTTTCAAAAATAAAATTTTCAAGCCGCGCCTTATAAATAGCTTCATCAATGTCACCATTGAGAAACTATATCTTTACATCTATATGATGAAGCTCTAACTCCAAATAAGCCACCAATGCCATTATAATCTTGAAAGAGTCTTTCAATGATACCAGAGAGAAAATCTCTTTATAATCAATGTCTTCCTTATGAGTGAATCCCTTAGCAACTAGACGTGCTTTATATCTTTCAATATTACCCCTTGAATCCCTCTTGGTCTTAAATATCCATTTGCAACCAATGGGCTTCACACCTTCAGGTAATTTGACAAGATCCCAAACGTCATTTGCTTTCATGGAATTCATCTCATCATTCATGGCATCAATCTACTTTTGAGAATTAAAACTTTGTTTGACTTGATGGAAGTTGATTGGATCATCTTCCACCACACCTATGTCATACTCATGTTCTTAGAGAAAGACAATATAATCATCTGAAATCGCACTTCCCCTTTCTCTTGTGGATCTCCTTAATGGCATCACTTCTTGTGGTTGTTGAGTTTGCTCTTCTAGAGCAATATCCTCATTTTGTGTAAGGAGTACAATGATATTGTCTTGTATTATTTCTTGAGCAGGTTCAATAGAAATACTAGGAAGAGAAATAAATTCCTCCTCAAAGACAATATCTCTAACCTTATCTCCCCCTACAAACTCAACTTCCTCAAGAAGCCTGACGTTTCTCGTCTCAAAGAAGGTCCTTATTGAGGAATCATAAAATTTATAACCCCTTGACCTTCCACCATACCCAACAAAGTAGCAGCTAATTGTCATTAGGTCTAAATTCTTTTCATTAGGCCTATAAGCCCTAGCCTCATCCGGACAACCCCAAATGTGTAAATGCCTAATACTTGGCTTTTTGTCAGTCCAAAGTTCATAAGGAGTTTTAGCTACTGCCTTGCTTGGCACCTTATTCAATATATATGATGCAATCTTTAGTGCTTCTCCCCAGAGATATTCTGGTAAAGAAGAATGACTAATCATACTTCTTACCATGTCCTTAAGTGTCTTATTTCGTCTCTCAACAACACTATTCAAGCTAGGTTTCCCTAGCATGGTGTACTATGGGATGATACCGCATTTGTCACGACTCGCTCATTTTCTACACATTTTTTTTTTTATAATAATATCAACATCAAACATCACAACTCAGCAGCTCACAATCCACCTAGACCCGTAGGTACCAGGGATACATCAGAACATACAGTAGAAGCCTACGCGGCAGAAAGTATAAAATCATATACATCTCGTCATAATGTGCAATACTTCATACCAAAGTGCTACAAACACTATCTTTCAGTATATATACATCCCAAAAATAAATCTAGGGACAATTCCCACAAAAATCCTAACTGTCTCTACCAAAAACTTACCCTTCCAAAGAGGGCAAACACTACTCTAGATCAGCGGGGCTTTTCCCGCTCTCCTATCAGGGGCTCCTGAAAAATGTATAAGATTTAGGGGTGAGACACCTCTCAGTAAGGCAAATAAACTAATACTAGAGTGTGAGAACATGAGTATCCATGTTCTACATATATAATATATAACAAATTCAATATTGTTTATCAAATCTAGGAAAACATATGTATTTCAAAATATGGCAGAACATACTACATTTTCATCACATAATATCTCATCTCATATCATAATAATAACATAAAACAATCCCCAGTAGGTTAGTTGACTGTGGTCATGTATTATACCCACATGACTGGATTGTGTGGCCCGTAGGCGGGACCTGACAATGGTTGGCCGACCACTACCAAGTCAATAGTCTAGTCTGTAGGTCTGATGGATCTACCCAGACTGATCCGTACACTAGGGGCGATAACAGCACACTTCTTGAAAATAACCACATCAACCATCCAATCTCACACCACTCCGTATAGCGGCGTTAACACAGATATCATGATCACAAGGACCATGGACACATAGCAATGGTACCGTGCAAGTGCTAGCCTAGACCAAACCAACCAGGTTCTGATATCATATACATATACTGAAACTGTGATACATAAATATCTCATATCATTTATTTTCACATCAATCATAACATTTCACATATATATGTGTATCATGAAAATCATCAGCCCGTACGCCGGTATTACACATTTTATCATAGCTCAGCCCGTACGCCAGCTACACATAGCACAGCCCGTACGCTGGCAAACCATAATCACATAGCACAACCCATACGCTGGCAAACCACATAACACAGCCCGTACAATGGCAAATCACATAGCACGGCCCGTACGCCGGCAAACATATCCACATATATATATATATATATATATATATATATATATATAAACATCTCAGCTCGTACATCGGTTTTTCCATCATAAAAATTCATATCATCCACATTCCCAGAAAACAACATTTCACAACATTTTTTACTCATGTCACACAGTAAATTTTCCACATATTCCACATACAATCATTTTCACGGTATTTTGCAAATATAAAACATATATATATATATATATATATATATATATATATATAAGCATTTTCTGAAAAACAGAAACTAGCTTAGTTTATTCCCTTACTTGATTCCTGGAAAGCCCCTAATAAAACTGCCCCGCACCCGCAGGGTTCCTAACTCAACACCTTGAAAATGAAAACTCACAGAATTAAACTTTAGTATTTCAACGTATATAACATTTCTTTTAACTATCATTAAGTCAAATTCGACTTAAGAGTCTTACCTCAACTCAGGGATGTTTTCCTACGTTCCTAATCAACACCCCTGGAAATGAAAACCCCTAGTATTAAATTTTAGTATTTTCATGCGCACAACATTTTTTATAACTAGCGCAAGACCAAATATGACTTAAAAAGCCTCACCTCAACTTTGGGATGATTTCCAACTAACTTTCTCCCACAATCCGCTCCAGCAGATTTGGAGAGAACTCCGTCAGGAGCGTCGTGGTAACTTCGGATTGTTGATCCGGTGTAAAAATAGCCCAAAAACGAAGAGAGAGAGAGTGAGCCAAAGGGGGGGGGGGGAGAGAGAGTGTTAGCTTCTTAAAGAAGCTTTAAAATCCAGATTTTCATATATATAAAACAGCAGATTTCATCCACGAACCCGACCTTCGTCGACGAGTCCTTCACAAATTTCGTCGACGAGACCTTGTATTCGTTGACGAAATTCAGGCTGCCTCAGAACCCCTGTCGGTATTTTCTCGTCAACGAAGTCCTGTGTTCGTCGACAAATTCTCTTAAGCCTTCATCGATGAAACCCTGTGTTCGTTGACGAAGCTTGGCAACTTCCCTTCTTTCCCAACTTCCATTTCCCTTTTCTTTTATTATTTAACTACCATTTTATTCGAGTCGTTACAGCATTCCTCTAGGAATTAAGCAAAGAGTTCTGGACGTTGTTTTCCTGATCCATCATACCTACCATAGTATTCACCACCATGGTCATATTTTACGACCTTAATTTTCTTGTCTAGTTGGTTCTCAACTTCAGCTTTGAAAGCCTTGAACACATCCAGAGACTGTAACTTCTCATGTATCAAATAAAGGTACCCATAGAGCGAGTAATCATCTATGAACGTGATAAAATACTATTGTCCATTCCAAGAAGTCATAGGGAATGGACCACATATATCAGTATGTATCGGTTCTAAGACACCTAAGGCTCTATTGGCACCTAAATTTTTTTTGTTTGTCAGTTTCCCCTTAATACATTCCACATAAACTTTAAATTTTGTTAAGTTAAGGGGTCCCAGGATTCCATCTGACACAAACCTTTCCATTCTCTATTTAGAGATATGTCCTAACTGCTTGTGCCATAAGGTGGCCGAATCCTCCTCAGTTAATTTGCGCTTAGTACCTCGTGAACTAACATGTAATGACTCATTATTAGAGGCAATAGTATCCAACATATATAAATTGTCAACCAAAGATCTTGTTGCAACCATATTTGAATATTGAAAAAGACCAAATTTATTATTTTCGAAAGAACAAGAATAACCAAATTTGTCCAATACAGAAGTTGAAACCATATTCCATCTAAAAGACGGTACCACATATGTCTCTTCCAAACCTAAAATACAACCGGATTTAAATAACCATCTAAATGTCTCAATTGCCTCAACCTCAACTTTATTGACATTGCCTATGTAGATGAATCTTTTAGCATCAATCGGCTTTCGGCTTCTTAGGCAGCCCATATTTGACACACTTATGCGAGTAGTAGCACCCGAATCAACCCACCAAGTATGTAAAGGTACTATAGCCAAATTAACTTCAAAACAAATTAAAGTTAGAAGCATACCTTTCTTTTCCCACTAAGCGGCATAATTGGGACAGTCCCTCTTGAGGTGTCCTCCCTTCCTACAGAAGTAACATACAAATTCATGGTCTAATTTCTTTTACAGTTTTCCTTGGGATGTCCCAACTGCAGCATCCTTATCATTCTTCCTTTTGTTATCCCTAGAAGAAGTTTCTAAGTGAACACTTTCTGTCTTCTCTCGCTTAATCCTTTCCTTTTCTTACACATAATGAGCAATGAGCTCATTCAAAGTCGACTTATCCTTCTGAGTGTTGTAACTCACAATGAACTGACTGTATTGTGCAGGAAGGGAAATCAAAACTAAATACACAAGCAAGTCATCATACAGCTCTAACTTAAGTGCCTTTAGCTTTGAAATGTTAGACATTTCCATAATGTATTCCCTGATATTATCTTTTCCTTTTTACCTCATTGAAACAAGATTAGCCAAAAGGTTGCTTATTTCAATCTTTTCATTTTTAGTAAAACGTTTCTGTAGTTCCTCAAGGAATACCTTAACATCATCCTCATCGGACATTGCACCCCTGAATGCTTCTGGAATAGAGCATTTCATGATTATCAGGCTCATGCAATTAGAATGCTCCCACCTCTCCAAGTCCTTTTTCATATCAGAGGTACTTGTATCCGTAAGGGCAGGAGGTCGTTCCGTCTGTAGCGCAAGATCTAGATCCATACAGTCTAGAACAATCATGACGCTCTCCTTCTAGTTCTTAAAGTTGGAGTCGTTAAGCACTGGAATGGAATTTATGTTGGTAGAAATTTTAGTAGCAGATACAGTAACTGAATGTAGAACAAAAAACCAAACAACTTGCTCAGTCATAATATACAAGTCATATTAAATTCCTAAATCAGTTCTATATATACATGATAGGTATATTAACAAATAAAAGTGGGTTCCATCTGAAGATACCTAGTACAACATTAATATTCCATCTTTGGACAAAAATATTAACTTATGAGTGGTATCCTTCATGCAGTGATCAAATACTTACAAATAAGTCTTGTCAACAACAAGCCTTTTTTTGGACCGACTTATTATTCACATGGATAACCTAACAATTGTAATGTATTTATTACCGCAAGTATGCAAGTTATTTGACCTATCAATGACCTTCTTTTGGGCCGATCATTACTCGCACAAATAACACACATACGTCCCTAATGTTTCAATATAAATGCATCTTCATAATAGAGGTTACTTTGACAATTTATTACTTCAATATACTTATACTGAAATAATAGGCATACACAAATTACCTCAGAATTTTTTTTTTTATTTATTCCAGACCATGGATAATTTATCAATATTTCAGAAATAACGTTTTAACTTTCTAAAACTTATGTCAATGCACTTTATACCACTCACAAGCAGCAAAAGTGCTTCAAAAAATGCTAAGCGGTCAATACTAAATAAAAAATGCTAAGCAATTAATTATCCATATCTTCATTTCTGATTTTCTTTCCACAGGGCGCGTGAGAAATTTGTTGCCCTCCCTTTGTTTATCCCTTTCATGAACACTTCCCAAACACTGGTTTCCCAAAGAAACATTGCACAAAATAGGCAAATTCACCAACGTGCAATGTAGCATATTCGCCACTTTTAGCCTCAAATCATTATCAATAGCTCGAAATTCGATAAATGCAGAAGTTAAATCACACAACAATCATAAAATCCAAAACCCTAGCCAAGAAATTTCCTTTTCAAATTATAATTTTGTTGTCCATACCCAGCACGTCTCCCTAATTTAGCATCAACCCATTTTCAAAAACTTCAAAATTTGAGCAAACCGAGAAGCCAAACTGCACAACTGGATCCATAAAATCGTTAATTTTCACGAGAGTGAAGATCCAAGGGTTCACTCAGTTTAGTAGTTGTCCCATCGAAAATCAAATCATACCAATACAATCAATATCTAGATTTCCTTTAAAAATCAATATTTAGATATTTCTTTAAATTTTATCATTCTTAAATCAGATCATGCACAGTTTCTTAATCAACAATATGCTTAAGCTCTAACACCACTTGTTGGAAATAACTTTAATCCATAAATCTAATATTCCAAGATCATCACGTTATTTAATTAAGAAAACTAAATGCGGAATAAATAACTGGATCCAAACTAAATGCGGAATAAATACTTAGATTCATAGATGCGTTTGATTTGATTGTCCAACAGCTTTTAGGGAAGAGTTTTAATATTCCACAATCAAATCCCTAAATATTTCACTTGTGTTCTTCTCTTTAGATGAGGAAAAGAAAGAATATGAAAATTGTTTCTAATTTGACTTGAAAACCCTTACCGTACTATATTTTCTTTATATATCCATCATTCGTAAATTAACTTAGCGTTGATTTTCTATACACATTGTAAAATTTATACCCAATTAATATTAAAATAATTCAATAAAATAATTACTCTTAAATATGTGAACCCACGCTAGAAAATTAAAAATTCCTGCAAACAAAGCCAAAAATGGCAAAAACAAACCAAAGCGGAAGCAAAAACTGAAAAAGAGCATCGATCTGGGACGCCCTGCCAATTTATCCTTTACCATTGAATAGCAGAGCCAAAAAACCAAACTATAAAACAAAACAGAAACAAAGACAAAAACAGAGAATGCAAACATCACGGATCTGAGACTCTGTTTAATGTCAATGGAAGGAATTGGCCGCTGTCCAGAAGTATTTGCCAGCAAACAGCGATTGAAAAGGAACGCTCATCTTCTCTGTACACTGTACACTTCCATTAATTACCCTGAAAATGGCTTTCTGAGTTAATTTTATTCCGTGGGGCCGCTCCGGCATGGATTTGTCGCTGTCGGCGGGGGTTTTTCTGGTCCCTCCGCCGTGGACGGCCTATACAGACTTCTAGCTGCACCAACTTAAGCTTAAGCTGTCATAGGACGTTTTGCCTGCAATTAATGTCCATGGCTTTCCTTTGAATTATCCTTCCATTTTGGAGCCATTCTATTCTTCAAATTTTTAAATTTCTTGGTTGTCCGGACTTTGGAGCAGATATTTTTTGTGTAAATGTTAATAAAATTTAATATAATTTTGAATTAAATATGAGATGAATTACTTTTTTTTTTTTTTGCTTTTTATATATTTTTATTTATACATATTTTATTTTATTTTTTATTGTTATTGTGTTATATTTTACAAATCGAATATGACATAAGTTTACAAATGTCTCCTAAAAGTATTTCAAACACAACATTTGAAAATGAATCCATTCAACTACATAGCAGATTAAAAAAATACTTCAGTAAAGAAAAAAAATATAACTTTTTACTTTTTACTATCAATAAAAAAAATTTAGTAATTTTGTGACTTTTTTAATATATATATATATATATATATATATATATTTCAATTCCTCTTAGACCAACTTCGGAAATTATTTTTTGGGAAAAAATATATAATTGATGATGCAGTTTTTCACAAAATAACATCATCTTAATAATTTTTCTTTAACAACCCTTTCAGCTATTACTATGCTATATATATATTTCAATTCCTCTTAGACCAACTTCGGAAGTTGTTTTTTGGGAAAAAAATATATAATTGATGATGCAGTTTTTCACAAAATAACATCATCTTAATAATTTTCTTTAACAACCCTTTCCCCTAGAACTATGCCTATAGTCTTTTCTTGTGTCTCAACAACTTTGTACTATTTATTTACCATTTTTTAATATTTTCTTTTCACTTTTTCATAGAAAGAAAATGAAAAGCACGTTAGGTCGCTCGTATGAACATCTTGATTTGCTATATATGGTCGTGCGTTTACTAAAACTTATTTTAATTATGAATAAGAAAAATGAAAAGGTAGAAATAATATGATAATGAAAACCTCAATTAGATAAAGTGCAGTTCTCATGTCTTCTTCTTCTTCTATTATAATAAGTGAAATGTTCAAACTACTTTCAAAACTTTCTTTCTTGACCAAAATATTCTGATATTATTTTGTGCAATTTGAAATTAAAAAAACAAATTTTTTTTAAAAAAACAATTAGTTGACAATGTAGTTTGTGCTCTACTGTTTTTAACGAGATCAGTTGAGCATTATTACAATTTACACATGACTAGATTTAAAAGTGATGTGTCAGTGATTAAAGTTTAAGATAGTCAAACTTCTCTGTTGGATTTTTAAATTCAAATTTAAAAAGCAGTGAAAAGGGAGAAATTATATAGGGGACTTCTCCCTGCACGTGTCCGTGTGCTTATTTCCTTAATGTTAAACATGTGGAAAATTGGTCGTACATCCATTAATATCAAAGAGGAACCCATTTTCAGTAATTAAGGAAATAAGAACACAGACTCATGGACGAGGATGTTTCCTGTATAATTTCTCGTGAAAAAGGTGTTGGGTTATTTCCTTCCATGTGGAGGAAAGCCCAAATGGGCTTTATTAAAAGCCCAAAGCCCAACCCTTTTAGTATGAAAAACCTAAAGGAAGTTACAAAAAGAGAGGGGAGAAGAGAGGAGCAGTCACTTCTCAAAAAAAAAAAGAGAAAAACGTGATTTTGATTTTTCTCATACTACCTAGATTTCATCAAGACTTCGATCCTACTTCGCTTGTGGTTCGATCGAGCTGAAATTTAGAGGAGAGATTCATGACTCAAGGAGCTACAATATGAACGGTGGAGATTGGATTTGGAGCTCGAGAGTTGGGGTTTTTTCCCATGAACAGTAACCGCGAATTTGGTATATTCTCTCCAATTCTCTTTGTATTTGCCAAGATTGTTGATATCTTGATGAGAGATATTTGGGTCCTCTAATTATGATCAAAAAAGACTTTGTGTACCCATTATTTGATTGATAGTGAAGATTTTAACTGGATTAGGTCCCGTGATTTTTCTTCCTCACACTGGGGAAGTTTTCCATGTAAAAAATTTATTGTGTTCTTGTGGCTTGGTGTGATTGATTATTTTTCTTATTATTTCCAGCACGTATAAAAGTAGAGATACACTATATTTGCTTGCATATAGGGAGAAGAATTATTCCGTTGTGGTTGTTTATTGATATCTCTCCCAACAAAGTGGTATCAGAGACCGGTTAACCAGATTGTCAAGTTGGCAGTTTGAGTTATGGAAGCAAATACTAGTAGAATGATTAATCTCAATGGTTTAAATTATCACATATGGAAAGAAAAAATGGAGGATCTTTTTTATGTGAAAGATTATTACCTACCGATATTTAGTGCTGAAAAACCAGAAAAAAAGTCTGATGTGGAATGGACTTTGTTACATCGACAAGTGTGTGTGTGTGTGTGTGTGTGTAACGTCCCTCAATAAAATACAACATAATAAATAAATAGTCAACCCGAACCCGTGGGTAACGGGGACACCTGTCATACACAGCGAAAAAACCTAGCAGCAATAAACATAAAAATCCATACATCCATCCATAAAACATAATACCAAAGCTTTCTATTAACATCATAGTACTGTACTTCTGTACATATCCATATACATCAAAATATCTCTAGGGTCACACAAAATAACTCTATCCCTAGTACAAAAATCTTACCCTCCTCACAGGGTAATCTTTCTAACTCAACGGCAGCCTTGACCCACCGGTCTCTCAGGAGCTCCTGAAAAATTTAATAATGATGGGGGTGAGACATTTCTCAGTAAGGGAAAGTAAACTAAATACAGTTGTGTGGCAACATGAATATTTAGTGCAATACATATACTGTGCATTTCATAAGTCAAAAAACATTCGTCATATCATTCGAAATAATCATACATTTTCATATATGCTAATAACTCGTAACGTACATAAACATCTGCTATAACTGTAATACTGAAAATCAACCCAGGATGAATAGCTAGCTAATGTCATGTATTCCCCCCCATGACGGGTTGTGTAGCCCGAAGGCGGGACCTGACAATGGCTAGTCGACCACTGCCGAATCAAATATGTCTGTAAGTACATGGGCCCACCGCACCCTGGTTCGGACTGCCAGGTGGACGTCTACACTCTACTGAAAGCCTCATCGACTATCCATCTCCCATCCCCTTATGGGACGGTAGCACTAATAAGGCCTCATGCCAAAATCAACCCATAGCTACAGTACCGAGCTCTTGGTCTGAACTAAACTAACATCTTGGTTGTGACAAACATATAATACATGATCATACATAAAATCATTACGGCCTCGTGCCGAAAACATAGATACGGCCTCGCGCCGAAATCATACCTGTGGCCTTGCGCCAAAATCATAGTAAATATGGTCTCGCGCCAATAATATAAATACAGCCTCGTGTCGATAACATAAAATACGGCCTCGTGCCGATAACATAAAATACGGCCTCGTGCCAATAACATAAAATATGGCCTCGCGCCAAATCGTTTCAGGTATATACATTCTGAAAATACATCGTTCATTATACGATCGTCAAAACCATCACAATATAACTCATCGTTTCATAATACTTGAAAATGTGTTTTACTCGTAAAAGCATTCTTATCTTATCTCATTTCACGTAAAATAATATTCATGCCACACATGCTCTGTTTAAAGTCATACTAAAATCATGATTTTTCTAGCATCTCGTACATACATATACATTTTTCTCATAATGGCAGTATTTTCCAAACATACGTTTCATATATGATAAACAATTATAACATAGGCTTTTCTAAAAATAGATGTGCTCATAAATAATAATAACTTGCATGAAAAATATCTGCTTTAGTTTACTCCCTTACCTGGCTACTAAGAAAGCCCCTCAAATTTTCTAGCCTAACCCCCCGTAGGATTTCCTACTCAATATCCTGAAACTCAAAACTCCCAGTATTAATCATATATATTTTCATGCGTACATCAATTTTTATAACTACCATGAAGTCTAATTTGGCTTAAAAAGTCTTACCTCAACTTAGGGATGATTTTCAACTCCAATTTCCCGACGATCCGCTCCGGTAAACTTGCAGGGAATTTCTCCAGGAGCGTCGTGGTAGCCTCAGATCTTCGATCCGGTGTAAAATTAACCCAAAATCGAAGAGAGAGAGAGTGAGAGAGCCAAAGAGGAGAGAAAGGAGAGAGAGAGAGGAGTGAAAAAAATGAAATAAAAATCGGATTTTTCATATTTATAGGCGGCAGAATTCGTCGACGAGCCCGATCTTCGTCGACGAGTTCTTCATAAATTTCGTCGACGAGACCCTGTATTCGTCAAAGAAATTCAGGCTGCCTCAGAACCCCTCTCGGTATTTTCTCGTCGACGAAGCCCTGTGTTCGTCGACGAAATCTTTAAAGCCTTCGTCGACGAAACCCTGTGTTCGTCAACAAAGCTTGGCAGCTTCCCTTCTTTTCCCTTTTTCAAATTTTCCTTTCTTTATTATTTAAATTTCATTTAAAAATTCGGGTCGTTACAGTGTGGGTATATCAAGCAATGGGTAGATGATAATGTTTTGAACCATATTAGTGGAGAAACAAATGCACGTTCTCTATGGAATAAGCTTGAACAATTATATGCTAGAAAGACTAGAAATAATAAGTTGTTTTTTATTAAACCAATGATGACTTTGAGGTACCAAGGCGGGACTCCTTTATCTGATCACTTGAATACATTCCAAGGAATTATTAATCAGTTGGCTAGAATGGGTATTAAGTTTGATGATGAGATACAAGGGTTATGGTTGCTTGGTTCATTACCGGACTCGTGGGAGATGCTTAGAACTTCATTGTCTAACTCCGCTCCAGAAGGTGTAATCACAATGGATATGGCCAAAAGTTGTTTGCTAAATGAAGAGATAAGAAGAAAAACACAGGGGTCCTCTTCACAGTCAGAGATCTTGGTTACAGAAAAGAGGGGGAGAAGTAAGAGCAGAGGTCTGAAGAACAGAGATAACAATAGAAGCAAGTCCAACAAGTTTGCAAATGTTGAGTGTCATCATTGCAGGAAAAATGGACAAATCAAGAAATATTGCAGGCAATTGTAGAGAGAAAACAAAAATGAGAAAGGGAAGGGAACGAAGAATGGAGATGACAAAGATGGTGATGATAAAGTTGCTACTACCACTCCTGCAAAATTCCTCATTGTTTATGATGATGAGATGATAAATGTTGCATATCATGAGACCAGTTGGGTGATTGACAGTGGTGCCTCCATTCATGCTACATCTCAGAAGGATCTATTTACATCCTATAGATCTGGTGACTTTGGAACAGTAAAGATGGGAAATGAGGGTTTGGTTAAAGTCATTGGAATTGTGGATGTGTATCTGAAGACAAATAATGGCACACATTTAGTTCTTAAAGATGTGAAGCATATTCCTGATATTCGTTTAAATTTGATTTCTGCAGGTAAACTGGATGACGAAGGGTACTGCAGCACTTTTAGTGATGGCCAGTGGAAGCTCACCAAGGGTGCTATGGTTGTGGCTCATGGCATGAAGCACTCTGCATTGTACATTCTGCAAGCAAAGATCTCCAACGACATAGTTAATGCGATGGAGGATAATGGTACAACAGAGTTATGACACAAGAGACTGGCTCATATGAGTGAGAAAGGATTAGCTCTACTGGGGAAGAAAAGTCTATTATGTGGACTAAAAAGTACACTTTTGAAAAGGTGTACTCATTGTTTGTCAGGGAAGCAGAGCAGAGTTTCCTTCAAGAATTCCCCTCATTCGAGAAAGTCAGAGATATTGGATTTAGTACATTCGGATGTGTGTGGCCCTATGAAGACGAAAACACTTGGTGGCTCCAAATACTTTGTGACCTTCATAGATGATCATTCAAAGAAGTTGTGGGTATATATCTTGAAGTCAAAAGACCAAGTGTTGGCTGAGTTCAAGAAATTTCAAGCTCTTTTTGAGAGACAGACTGGGAAGAAACTGAGGTGCATCCGGACTGACAACGGTGGAGAGTATTCTGGTCCATTTGATGAGTATTGCAGACAGCAAGGTATTCGGCATCAAAAGACTCCTCCAAAAACTTCTCAATTGAATGGCATAGTAGAAAGGACGAACAGAACACTGCTTGAGAGAGTGAGATGTTTTCTTTCACAAGCCCGGTTGCCAAAATCCTTTTGGAGGGAGGCATTGAGCACTGTTGTTCATGTGTTAAATCTTACACCCTGTGTTCCTCTACAGTTTGATGTGCCAGACCGAGTTTGGACATGTAAGGATGTTTCCTATAATCATTTGCATGTTTTTGGGTGCAAAGCATTTGTGCATATTCCAAAAGATGAAAGGTCCAAACTTGATAAGAAAACGCGACAGTGTATATTCCTTGGTTACGGTCAAGATGAGTTTGGATACAAGTTTTATGATCCAGTTGAGAAGAAAATTTTGAGAAGCAGAGATGTCGTATTTGTAGAAGATCAGACGATTCAAGATATTGAGAAGATAGAGAAATCTATATCTCAATAGGGTGATAGTTTGATTGATGTGGATCCAGTTCCTTTGAAGAATTTTTCATCTCAGGTTGAGAATGATGTTCAGGATGACCACCAGAGTAGAGGTGATATGGATGTTCTCTTACAGGATCAGGGAGATGTTGAGACTAATGAGCAGTTGATAGTGCCAGAGATTCCATCTAGGAGGTCAGCTAGAGACCGACATTCTTCCACTCAGTATTCAGTAGAACAATATGTGTTATTGACTGACCGGGGGGGGGGGGAGCTCCAGTGTTTTGCAGGAGCCATGGAAGATGAACACAAGACAAAGTGGGTTGAGGCCATGTAAGATGAGATGCAGTCATTGTATGATAACCAAACCTTTGAGTTAGTGAAGCTACCTAAAGGAAAAAGAGCTTTGGAGAACAAGTGGATTTACAAGAAGACACCAAATGAGTTCTCTTCATAACCACGATACAAAGCTAGATTGGTTGTCAAAGGGTTCGGTCAGAGAAAAGGCATTGATTTTGATGAGATCTTCTCTCCAATTGTAAAGATATCATCGATCCATACGGTACTCGGTTTAGCAGCTAGTCTTAACTTGGAAGTTGAGCAGATGGATGTGAAAACTGTCTTCCTTCATGTTGATTTGGAGGAAGAGATTTATATGAAGCAGTCAGAGGGTTTCAGAATGAAAGGGAAAGAGTATTATGTGTGCAAGTTGAAGAAAAACCTATATGGTTTGAAACAAGCACCGAGACAGTGGTATAAGAAGTTTGAGTCTGTTATGGGGGAGTAAGGCTACAAGAAGACAACTTCAGATCACTGTGTATTTGTTCAAAAATTCTTTGATGATGATTTTATTTTCTTACTGCTTTATGTGGATGACATGCTAATTATTGGTAGGAATGTTTCAAGGATTGACCAGTTGAAGAAGCGATTGAGTAAGTAATTTGCTATGAAGGATTTGGGGCATGCAAAGAAAATTCTTGGCATAAGAATCAGTCGTGACAGGATTGCTAAGAAGTTATATTTTTCACAAGAGGAGTTCATTGAGAAAGTGCTTCGGAGGTTCAATATGGACAAAGCTAAAGTGGTTAGCTCTCCTCTTGCTACCCACTTTAGACTAAGTACAAAGGAATGTCCTTCTATAGATAAGGAAAATGAAGACATGGAATGAGTTCCTTACGCTTCAGCAGTAGGAAATTTGATGTATGCAATGGTTTGCACAAGACCAGATATAGCCTATGCAGTTGATGTAGTTAGCTGATTCTTGTCAAATCCGGGAAGAGAGCACTGGAATGCAGTGAAGTGGATCATAAGGTATCTTCGAGGCACTTCCAGTTTGAGACTTGGTTTGGGAAATGAACAACCATTTTTAGTTGGCTACATAGATGTAGATATGGCTTGGGATGTGGACACTCGTAAGTCTACTTCGGGCTATTTGATAACTTTTGCAGGTGGGGCTATAGCTTGGCAATCGAGACTTCAGAAGTGCATTGTTCTTTCTACGACAGAAGCAGAGTTCATTGTAGTAATGGAAGTGACTAAAGAGTTGTTATGGGCAAAGAAGTTCTTGAGAGAACTTAGTTTCAAGCAGCAGAGGTATGTGTTTTTTTGTGATAACCAGAGTGCTATTCATCTTGCTAAGAATTCCAGTTTCCATGCAAGATCGAAGCACATTGATGTACGATACCATTGGATCAGAGATGCGTTGAATGATAAGTTATTGGAACTTGAGAGGGTTCACACTGATGATAATGGTTCTGATATGTTGACAAAGACACTACCAAGGGAGAAGTTTGAAGTTTGTCGATCGTCGGGATGGCGATTCCCTCCACATAGTTGGAAAGGGGGAGATTTGTTGGGTTATTTCCTTCCATATGGAGGAAAGCCCAAGTGGGCTTTATTAAAAGCCCAAAACCCAGCCCTTTTAGTATGAAAAACCTAAAGGAAGTTACAAAAAGAGAGGGGAGAAAATAGGAGTGGTCACTTCTCAAAAGAAAGAGAGAAAAACGTGATTTTTCTCATACTGCCCAGATTTCATCAAGACTCTGATCCTGCTTCGTCTGTGGTTCGATTGAGCTGAAATTTGGAGGAGAGGTTCATAACTAGGGGTGAGCAAACGGTCGGTTCAGCCAGATTCGGTTAATTAACCGACTTAACCGAAAATTTCGGTTAATAAATTCTGTTAACCTAACCGACCGAACAAGGAGAGCTACCCGAATCGAACCCGACCGAATTCCTTTCCGGGTAATTTGGTTAATCGAATCTAACCAAAATAATTAAAATTAATTATTAAAGAATGGAATATGTACCTGAGTCACTGAATCGATCCATCCAGCTACTGGAAGGGGGATTTGGGATCAGGATCGGGACGAGAACAAAGAACTGGGAAGTGGGAAGTGGGAAGAGGGGCTTAGCTGCCGGCGCTTAGGGCCTGAGCCTCAAGCAAAGCAACGAAGATTGAAGAGACGATTTGCGAAGAGGGAGAAGGAGAAGTGGAGAAAGACTGCCTGCTAAGTCTGACGGAGGGAAACAAAAGAAGGACTGAAATCTGAAGGAAAAGGAGAACTGAGGTCCGAGACCGAGAGGGGAGACTGGAGAGGTTGCGGCGCAGAGGAGACTTTGAAGGAGAACTGGAGAAGGGGAACTGGAGAAGGAAAACTAAGGGTCCGAAACACCGAGACAGAGTCATCGAGAAGCTGCGACGCAGATGAGACTTGAGAGGACATGAACAGTTGGCCAGTCCGGGCCGTCTAGCACAGAGGAGACTGGAGAGGACCTAGCATATATATATCTATTTTATATTTAAATTTTAATTAATTCTTAATTCGGGTAATTTGATTAACCGAATTAAATTTTTTCATAACCGACCCGATAACCGATTACCTGAAATTTAGCGAACCTATAACTGAACTGACCGACCTCTATTTGTTAATCGAACCAAACCGACCGAAATTGATCAGTTAATTCGGGTTTCCTTGAATTATGCTCACCCCTATTCATGACTCAAGGAGCTATAATTTGAACGGTGGAGATCAAATTTGGAGCTCAGGAGTTGGGGTTTTTGCCCATGAACAGTAATTACGAATTTGGTATATTCTCTCAAATTCTCTTTGTATTTGCCAAGATTGTTGATATCTTGATGAAAGATATTTGTATCCTCTAATTACGATTAGAGAAAACTTTGTGTACCCATTATTTGATTGATAGTGGAGATTTTAACTGGACTAAGTCCCGTGGTTTTTCTTCCTCACACTAGGGAAGTTTTCCACGTAAAAAATTGATTGTGTTTTTGTGACTTGATGTGATTGATTATTTTTCTTATTATTTTCAGCACGTATAAATGTAGAGATACACTATATTTACTTGCATATAGGGAGAATAATTATTCCGCTGTGGTTGTTTATTGATATCTCTTCCAACAAAAGGATATATGAATAAGAGATGATTTACGTCCCATTGCGTAGTTCATGCCCATTACTTCTAAAGGGTCAATCTTAGTATTTCTCAAAACCTTTATATTAGAAGTTTTGAATTCAAATACAGAGAAGAGAGGAAATATATGTGAGATAGGGGATAGGCTACCTCTAATAAGCCCAAAGGGTTATTAGTTTTTTTTTTTTTTTTTCCTTTTAGAAAATTCATCCTCAAAACCTAGGTATCAAGAAGAAAGAACAAAGAGGATCTTATACTGGTTTTGGAACTGCTTATAGAGACGATGTGGGACTGGGCGCACCTTAATACTTCCCCTCGAGCCCATGGGAGAAATGAAGCAAGGAGAAGTTCAACTCATAGAGGAGCCAAGCAGCCTAAGGCTCAATTCTGATATCATGTTAGAGAGTTCATTCTCAAAACCTAAGTATTAAGAAGAGAGGGGTAAGATGATTTTATACTGACTTTAAAACTGCTCACAAAGACGATGTGGGACTAGACGCACATTAATAGTTTATATAAATTAGGGCCTTCCCCTTCATCACCCCCATGGGTATTTAGGGGATGATTGTTTTTCGAGAGTTTATGATTTCATGTTCTATCTCATTCCCCAATAGGGATTCTTTTCACCATTCTTTCACGATATTACTTTCCTGCTAGTCACCCAAGAGTGTATAGTCTTTTTCAGGTGATCTTTGCCGACTCACAAGAGATTACACGTGTCCTATAACTCCAGTGGGAGAGTAATGCTCTGGCAAACTGTACCTTCCAGGAGTTTTTGAGGAACTCGCAACTCAAATTTAGTATAAATTTTCAACCGATGTGAAAAAAAAAAAAATGAATAGCGACTGACTTACACATGACCAATTAATCAATTCTCAAAGTCAGACAAACGAAAGTAAGTGGTTTGCATTATTTAATTTCATCTCCTACGAGCGTATCTGGACGCACTCAAGCTGGGTAAAGCTCATTTTGGTCTATACCCTGTACCACACAAGAAGTCAAATTCAAGAAGATTTGAATTTCATTTTAAAATAATAATAATAATAATAATAATAATAATATCTAACGAACTTGATTTGGAAAGGATAGTTAGTCATCCTTTTGATTTGTTTTGTTTTATTTAGTTATATATTTGAGAGTGAAAAGGTCATCTATATGTAAATCAAAGTTCAGTTTTTGTTTTTTAAAATAATTAGAGTAAAACATAATTAACAATGTAGATGTCGAAAGACTGGGTCATAGGCTAACATGTGAAGGTATGTTAATATGACTTAAAATAAATAATTTATTAATGTTTGCCTAATTGCGGCAATCCAATCAAACCGATGATATGATTTTTCAAGTTGATGCAAGGTCGATGGAACTTAAGCACATATTTTTATTTTTATTTTCAATGATTTGAGTCTAAAAAATTTAATTTACAAGTCTCGAAAGACGGTCTATTTCCTTTTAATGCTTAACTTAGTTTTGTAGCAATTTTATTTAATTCGGCTTGACTAGGTTCCCAAGTCACGAGTGTCGTAACATTTTTAAAATAAATTTGACTTAAAAAATGAAATTATGTGCTCTAAAGTCCATCCAAATAATTTAAAACCATATTCATAAGAGTCATAACTCAAGCATTAAAAATCAAGAGAAGACTCTAAATTTAAGGTAAACTCAATCTAACTTTTACACATTGCTCCCAAAAAGTAAGAAGTACTAATTGCAACAAATTGATAGTGTTTGGGAACATGGATTTCAGACTTTGAATTTGGATTTGGTGGATTTGGATAAACTCCAATTCAATTTTGTATTATATGTTTTCCAAATTTAATACAATTCCAAATCCAAGACCTCTCCAAACATAGGGTGAATAAATTTGTACACAACTCTTTACGAATTGTCCTGGTGACAAAGGCATAAACAATGTCTCTTGTTAGTTACAATTTTGAATCTCACGCTTGTTTAACTAAAGGAGAGAGGCTCCCATAGAGGAACACACCAATTTTACTAAGATCCTCTATTTCTATTGCTTAAAATAGTTCGGTCTCAATTGAAAAATTCAATTTGTTCAAACACAAACCTAAAAGTGCCCTAAATTTAGTAATATACCAATTGAAGAACCTTCAAAGGACAAATAGTAAGGCGCAACAGTAAGGATGTCTCCGTATGATCTGGAGATCATGGGTTCGAGGTGTGGAAATAGACTCTTACAAAAATCCAAAGTAAGGTTATGTACTATAGACCCATTATGGTCCATCTTTTTCGCAGACCTTGCATATGCGGTTGGGGAGCTTTGTGCACCGGACGGTCCCTTGTCTACCAATTTTTCTATTGACTTAATGAATTATTCATGGAGAAAAATTTTAGTGACCTAAATTTCTTGCACAAGTGAAAATTTAAGGTGGTGAAAAAAAAAAAAACTTACAAACTTTTACTACTAATCATAATTCTTCTCACCCATCCCCCTCTCATTCAAATTTTATCATGATTTAATGCACTCTGTTATATATATCAGTTGTTCAATTGATGTAATAAATTAAGTAGATCTTAATTGATTGATCATCGAACAATGATGCATTATTAAATGTGGTTTGAGTGCAACTAATACTTCCTATTACTTAACAAATATGTTATTTAATCCACTTCATTTTTTTTATTACAAAATTTTGAAGTAAAGTGGGTAAGCATCTTCATTTTTAAACCTATAAGCACAAAAGGAAAAATAAAAATTAAACATGTTGGAATTTGCACAAGTAACATGTGGGTGAAATCATAGTTTAATGCAAGCATAAATTGATCAATTCAATTTAATTTTGATTAATCTGTTAAATTCAGATTGATCAAATAAGAATTAATTGAATGGATCCCTTGGACTTATAAATTGTGAGTTTCAGAGAAGGGGTAGGGGATAGTTGAAGAGAGGAATTATTCTTTTGAAAAAAAAGTTAATATTCATGCTAACGTTACCTTGCTACAATAAAAATAAATAAAAAATAAAAAATGAATAAAAAATATCAAGTCCATGTGTCACCACCGCTAGCTCACATGTGGCGGCCCTTTCATTAACTAAGGTCAAACCGGTCCCCGAGCCGCCGGTTAATTTTTTTTAAAAAAATTAAAAATTGATTTTTCATTTTAAAAATTGAGAAAATAGTAAAAAATCAAAGAAAAATATAAAAAATCAGAAAAAAATAAAAATTCTATCAATTATTTTGACTCAAATAACCAAAAAAATGGGAAAATAAAAATAAAAACACTAAATAAAATGGAGAAAAGATCTTTAAAAATCCCAAAAATTGCAGAAAAATTGATAAAAAATTTCAAAATTTTTTTTAAAGGTTTTTGAAAAACTTGGGAATGTTTTAAACACTCTTTTTGCTCAAATTTTGATGAATTTATTATTATTATTATATATATATATATATATATATATCTTATTCTTGTATACATGTGCATCCCAATGATTAAATAAAGGGTAAAGATCATGTGTTTCAAACTTTACCTATATTAGTTGTGAGAAGGGGAGGGGGGGGGGTTTATCTAATAAGGTCCCCTCCTTTCGAGGTATTATTAGACATTCCTAAATTGCACCTTATTTCACATTTTCTTTTAAAATTTTAATATTTATTTATTTTTTAAAGAGTTAATTAAGACCATTAGATTCAATTTAGGGATAAGAATGGGTGTGTAAGGGATGCTACTACCTTCCTCTTGCATAACTGAACTCCTGATCCCAAATCTAGTAAATGCAAATCAAGATTGTTGGTTCCTTGACCTAGGTTTATTCTAGAGACCAGTTAATAAATAGTAATTAGGTGAACTAACCGCACATAAGAAAATAATATGTTAGTGACAACTCTATCAAACCTTTAATAATATTATTTCTTGCTATTGCGAACCCTTTTCTAGGACATTGCGACAGCTTGGTGACTCCACTAGGGACTTAGAGAGTCGAGCCATTAATTAATTATGAGTTATCCTAAATGTGAATTTAATGGTCCTTTGGGTTATTCCATGATATTTTACCTATAAATATGAATAATTGTTGTGCACTTGTGAATATTTTGCCTTATATATGTTGTGGATGAATGGATAAGTATGTAAATTGTGTGATGATGTGTTGGAATGAGAGGATAGACTTTTAAATTTATGTGAGCACACACACTTTCACGAGTCCTATACTTGGGCTTTATCCTTTTAAGAATATATAGGGGTGTAGTACCGTAAGCTTCTACGAGACAAGATCTTTGGGTGAGCGCGAATTACTCCACTCAGTTTATATTTTGTTCAAGCCCATTAGGTAAGGATAAGAGACATCTTGGGAACATATTCTTGATAGGGAATAGAGCTTGAATTGAACAAATCTGACTCTAGTTTCCTCATTTAGGATAGAGCCTGGGGGAAAACCTGTAAGCAATAAATCCACCTAGGATTGGCACAAAAACTTTATCCTTCTTCACATGACTTAGTCCATTCTTTTGTTGTATTTGTTTGAGTTCTTTTTTGTCCCCCACATTATGCACTCATTTTAAGCACACGCACTACTTTGCCAAAATTTCGTATTAGCCCCAAATCACCCCATGGACAGCTTAGTAGTGGTGTACAAGGAGGAAGAAACATAAGTACTCTTGACCAGCAAAGATATCAGGGTGATAGTTTGATCAAAGGAGCTAATGTGGTGTTGTCGGCTCGCATCAGGGTTGAAACTTAATCAAACTCTCTAAAGGAGTTGAAGACAATCCAGGCAGGTTGGATAACTAAAGACGATTGAAAATCTCTCAATTATATGACCACATTGGATTCTTGTTGCATATAACAGTGAACCAAGAAGTGATGAGTGTTTTGGTGGATTTTTGGAATCCTTCTTATTGATTCTTCACTTGTGAGGGGATAACTAGAGATGACTCCAACTATTGAAGAATACACATTGTTGCTGCATTTGATGAAAGTTCATACACCTTATAGGATGTACAGGTACAATCCTAAAGTATCATTTAGCAAAAAGAGATATGTAAGGTGATAGGGATCAAAACTCAAAAAGTGGGTCTACAGATTAAAAAATGCGACAAAAGGATTAGCTGGGAAAGTCTGAAGACCCTAATGGAAGGAGAGAATAAAGAAGAAGTCCACATGGGTATTATGACACTTTCAATTTATGGTCTAATTGTTTTTCCTAAAGAATTGGGGTATATTGACCAGGAAGCAGTTGCTTTTGTGGCCCAAGTTCAGGATGTGACTAACCCAATACCCAGTATTCTAGCAGAAACATTTCAATCTCTTAGTTTTTGTAGAATAAAATGGAAAGGTAGATTGAGGTATTGTGTTCCGCTACTATATATCTAGTTCATGAGCCACTTATTGCGCAAAGAAGGGTAGAAATCTAGGCTGACTATTCTCCTTTAAACCTTTCTTTATGTTCTGCCTTCTATTTTATGCTCTCGGAAATAATCTCCTTCTCTTTTTAACCTTACTGCCTGAGAACCTCTCTTCCTTCCTGAACTCTTAGCTCTCTTTTTAAACTCTCAACCCTCTCAACTTATCGAAACGACTCCTCCCCCAACCCTTTGTTATGCCTTTCTATTTATAGGCAAAAAAAAATCTCTAAATTAATTCCTTGATTTCCTTTATTTCCTCGATATCTTCGATTGTCAATACCCTTTTTCTTGATATTTTTAGCTAGGGAGTGGGTGCAACCATTTAATTGTTGCAAGTAGCATAGGGGTGGGGTGGTTTGAAATTAGGAATAGCTTCCCAAGAGGGGGGTGAATTGGATTCTTTTTAATTTTAATATTTTTTTATACTTTGCTTATGATACCAAGAAAAAAAACACAATGAATAACTAATAATCACACCTAAAAATACTGAAATTTAAAATTCACAAGCCAATTAATTATACTTAAACAATTCAATCACTCAACCAAGAATCTTAGTACTTTTATCAATTTTCCTGTAGATGTTCACAATCTTCTTTAGATAACCTCTTCGTATGCACTTCTCTTGATTAAGATTTCTGAAAATTAACCAACATACTCCCTTTTGGGTTTCCGCAAACGGTTAATCAAAACGTACTTTCTAAATATCAAGAGTTTTTCTTTATTTCTAACTTTAGAACCTACAACCTGCACTTTAAATCACACAACAACAGCTTGTACAAAAAATATGAAGTAAAGAAGAAAGAAAGACACAAGGTTTTTATGAGGTTCGGCTTCAACATAGCCTACATCCTTGCCCTTGGCAAAATACCGAAGGGTTCCACTATAGCAATTCCTTTACCGGGTGGAACAACACCTGTTTACAATCACTCCTTTGCTAAGGCTAGAACCCGCCTTCTCCAAACAATATGCCCTTGTTCGATCAATGATCCAACAACCTGGAATCGTCCAAAATCTACAAGAGAAATAATAAGAAGCTGGTGTACAAGAGATGCTCACACAAAGAGCAGGTTAGTACAAATTGAAACTATGTACTTCAAAAGATAAATATCAAGAAAGAAATACAATTTTGAAGCTTAACAAGGATTTCACCAAATTCCTTTTTTCCATATGAGAAATCAGTAATCTAACTTCAGGAATTGATGAGCTAGAATCTCAGAATCACAACACTTTCAGTTTGCAAGAGATGATCAAGATAAGGCTTTGAGAGCAAGAGAGCTTATGAGAGATTTTCGATGCTTGGTATATTTTGATTTACAAAAACAATGTATTTATAGGCTTTCAAACAAGTTTCCTTGTTGCAAAAGTTTCCTTAGAGAGTTTCCCAAGTTGTTAGAAAATTTGGAGCTCAAAACGTCTATTATTTAAAATATTAGATTTTAAAAAATTTGCTCGATGAACAGTGTTCAGATGACTGAAGAGTCAAGTTCAGTCATTTGAAGTTCCTGAAACCCTTTAAAAAATGAATTGGACACAAGGTTAGATGATTGAAGAGTAGGTTCAGACATCTAAAGTGTCGGGTACAAATGTTTGAAGTGTCGAGTTCAGACGTCTGAACAACTACTGCCTGTTTCAATTTTGTCCCAGAAAATTTTCCTTGATCCATATTTCCTGAAACACAAAAACTCAACCTTTCCAAGTTAAATTGTCCTTTGTTTGTTATCACCAAAACTGATTGAAAGATCTTGTTAGGCCAACAATCTCCCCTTTTTTGATGATGACAAATAAGGAGTAAAGATAAAAGTTTTATGTGAAATAAAGTACTCCCCTTTACTATAAGCATTAATAAGCAAGCCATGTAAATAGCCATGTAGATAAGTTCATCATATGCTCATTCATCATCTATCAAATATTCTTTATTTTATCCAATTGATGAGTTGCATAGTAAGTTATTGCTGATATCATATATCCATGTCAGCTAAAACCATTCAGTCATTTATTTTTACTGAGACCACTCTACTCTCTCCCCCTTTGTCATTAGTCAAAAAGAGTAATTGGATTATGAAAATTTATCAAAAAAAAAAAAAAAAAATCTCATAACAAGATGTAGTTAGTACAAAAGAGCATCTATAGATCAACTCAAAATATCAATACATAGAAGTTTCATGTGTACCCTTACAAAAAGTTTCACAGTGCTATGATTCCAAAACATCTGACGTACATTTGGAATCAACATAAGTCCTAATACTTCAGTACATGCAAAAAGTGTTATGACAACCAAGGTTAGGAAGTTCTAACTATCTTATCTGTCTTCTTCAGAATCATCTCCTTCTACTTCTTCTTCTTGGGATCCTTCTTCTTCAGTATTGGCTTCATCTTCCTGGTTCCCTTCTCCTTCAGAATCTCCTTCATTTTATATAGAGTCATTATCAGAATTATCATCTGCACTTGGAGGAGCAGAGGAAATGTCCATGGGATCACCTCCCCTAGAAGATCTAGCCTGATATCTTTCTATATGCATGACACGATTATCAAGTGATGTGACTTTTTCTTTAATATTCTAAAGCCCAGTGCAAACTTTAGATGAAAAACTGGAGAAATCCTTTTGGAAGGATAAGAACCATGAAGGTGTGTCATGAGATGAACTAAGGTCCTGTGTAGAAGAAGATTGTCCTGCTGCTGATACTAGTGTTGAGGTTGAGGGTGAGGTTGAACCTGAGGCTGCTGCTAAGGCGGGTGTTGCATGTTGAGTCCTTCCCTACTACCATCCTGAACTCCCCTTGTCATACCTCATTTGCTTTAGGGAAGTCTCATTGAAAAGATCATATTTGGTTCTTTTTATGAAGAATTCAGAACTATTGGTAACATGAAGATGGTTAAAGAGAAGAGTAAGAATTCCTCCATAAGGAAGAACAACTCGAGAAGATTCCAATTTGGTCCACATCCATCTAATGATTAAACTAGCCAAGTCTAGTTTCTTTCCTTTAAGAAGACACCAAAGAACAAAACATTCAATATTGGAAAGATGATCAAAAGAGCCTTGTTTAGGTAGGATATTGTTTGAAACGAGTTTGTGTAGAATCTGGCCTTTTACGCTTAATTGTTTGTATAACAGAGGATGCCCAAAATAGATAGGTTCATTTTCCATGATCATTGGAAGAAAAGCTTCAGGAGTGAATCCTTGTTCTAGAATCTAGGATTAAGTAAACATGGGACAGTTAAAATCACCTAGAGTAATTTTAAAAATGGGAGACAATATTTTAGAATTCAGCAAAATTTTCTTTCCTTTAACTTTCGAAGAAATAATCCCATTTTCATTTGTCATATTAACATAGAAAATTTTGACAAGATGGGGAAAACATCCTTTGGTTTGTTGGGTGAGGAAATCAAACCAACCAATGGTGTGAAATAATGGAAGGATATCTGGAAACTCAGTATTGAAGGATGAAACATCTAGAATTTTACCTAAGATTGGTTCTACTGTACCTAGTGAAGTACGATGAAGAATTCGAGCTCGAGGAGCCACAAGCCATTTGTCAAGGTTTTGAGCATCTTTCCCCGATGAAGATCCTTTGTTGGCAGTTTGCTTGATTCGAGGCATGAGGGTATGAGAATGAGATGCCCTAGTTTTCGTGGATTGAATCTTTGAAGGATAGAAGCTTTGGATTGAAGTGAAAATAAGAAACGATGGAGAGGAAGGTGTTCGGATGAGTGGAGCAACCAACTTCAGAAGTCTGAAATTAGGGTTTAGTCCATTAGTTATATTTAAACCTCGTGACTTCAGATGACTGAAGATTAACTTCAGTCGTCTGAAGATTTTAAAGTCCAGAATTTGAAGAGGCAGTAGCCTCCCAGATGTCTAAAGTTCCAGGTTCAGTCATCTGAACCTATTTGGTACAGTGTTCAATTGTCTGGGGTGTGAAGTTCAGATGACCGAAGTGCAGATGAATGTTGAAAATTCTTTTCTAATATACTTCTCTGCTATGGATTAGGCCAAGTTCTCTCCTAATATGTATAAATCTTTCTTCACTCAGGGGTTTTGTAAATATGCCAGCCCATTGATTACTTGTATTTATAAATTCAAGAATTATATCCTCTTTTTGAACATGATCTCTCAAAAAATGATGTCTTATGTCTATATGTTTTGTTCTTGAGTGTGAAATTGGATTTTTAGATATATTTATGGCACTTGTGTTATCACACTTTATTGGTATTGTTTTATACTCTAGATTGAAGTATTTTAATTGTTGTTTCATGTATAAAATTTGTGCACAACAACTTCCAGCTACCACATATTCAGCTTCGACGGTTGATAAGGCTATAGAATTTTGTTTCTTTGAGAACCATAATACTAAGGATTGTCCTAGAAAGTGACATACGCCACTTGTACTTTTTCTATCAATCTTACATCCGGTATAATCAGCATTAGAGTAACTTATCATATTAAAATCAGTGTCCTGTGGATACCATAAGCCTATATCAAATGATCCTACCAAGTACCTAAGAATTCTCTTAACAACTGTTAGGTGGGATTCCTTGGGTGCTAATTGAAATCTAGAACACATACACACACTAAAAATAATATCAGGCCTACTAGTAGTTAAATATAGTAAACTACCAATAATTCTTCTATAGTGTGTTATGTCTACTTGTTTTCTTTTTTCATGCATCACACATCTTGTCTTTAATGAATTTTGTATTTGGTAGTCCTTTTACAAGATTTTTCTTAGATAATTTGGATAGTAGGTCCATACTTGCATGTCCTAGTTTCCTATGCCATAACCAACTTATTTCTTTTATAGCTATCAAATAAGTTATGTTTTGATTTGCTAATTTCTCAAGATTTATGCAATAGACATTATTTATTCTATGAGCTATAAATAGAGTTTCTTTGTTTTTAAGATTTTGGATAGCACATTTTTCTTTCATAAAAATTATTTCGAACCCTTTGTCACTTAGTTGACTAATACTTAAAAGATTATGTTTTAGTCTTTCTACTAATAGCACATTATCTATAGTGAGTGAAGGTTCTTTACCAATTTTTTTGATGCCAATGATTTTACCTTTGACATTGTCACCGAAGGTGACATATCCTTTATCTTTTTGTTTTAATGTAGTGAACTTGGTCTTGTCACCGGTCATGTGCCTTGAGCACCCGCTGTCCAAGTACCATTTATCTATTGACGTTATTGTCCTAAAGCAAACCTACAATGAAGGATACTATGTGTTAGTTTTTGGAACCCAAGTTCTTTTGACTTTCTTTGTTTTGTTATTAGTTCCACTATTGGATTTCCATTCTCTTTGAACTTTAACATACTTTCTTTTTAATGGGCAATTAAACATTACATGACCTTTTGTCTTGCACATATAGCAAGTGGTGTGTTTATATTTGTTGTTTGATGAAGTGCTAGCATAGTACTTAGCTTCCTTAACAAAGTATCCCATGTATAGCTTTTTATTCCTTTTATTTGTTTTACCGTTGAAGCCTATTCCTTCTTTGTTCCCATGAAGGCTTTGCTGTCCAATCATCTTTTCAAAGTTTTCTTTACCTTTGGTAAAGTTATAGATAATCTTTTCTTTATCCTCAACTGCATTTTTGAGTTCATTTATTTCTAGATCCTTTTTATTCAAATTATCGTTATGAGTTTTATCTAACTCTTGTGTTGCTATATTTATTTCTTCTTCCAACTTCTTAATATGAGAATTTTTTTTCTTCTTCAATAGCTTTGAATGATTCAAGTTACTTCACTAGTTCTTTATTTTGATCTTTCAAAGTTATATTTCTCTTAGAAATTTTTATGAATCTTTTATGTAGTGAGAATAACTCAGCTTGTAATTCCTTATAAGAAGGCAAACTATCACACAACTCATCACAAGACTCATTTTGAGATTCGGTTGAAGAGTAATAAGAATTTACCTCTTCGTCATTCGCCATGAAGCACATATTTGTCATCTCTTGTCCACTTGTTTTGTTTTCTATTTCGCTAGAGTTAGAGTCATCCAAAGTAGCCTGTACAGCTTCCTTCTTTTTCTTCTTGTCTTTCTTAAGCAATAGACAGTCTGGTTTGATATGCCCTGGTTTCTTGCAATGATAGCATATTTGTGGTTCATTCTTACCTTTATTTTCTTTCCTACTTGTCCCTCCTTTTTCGGGTTTCCTTTTAGTGAACTTTCTAGAAAACCTTTTATTCCTTCTGTAGAATTTGCCTAGTCTCTTAGTAATGAATGCTAATTCATCTTGATCTAAGTCACTTGTTTCACTTTCGTCTTCACTAGTGCTGTGACTAGATGCTTTTAGTGTAATTGATCTTTTATGCTTTGGTTCAAGGTTTCTTTCTTTTAAGGCCATTTCATAGGTAAGAAGTGAGCCTATAAGTTCATCTAAAGAAGTGGTCTTGAGGTTTCTACCTTTTGTGATAGTTGTAGCCTTTGGTTCCCATATGGAAAGAAGACCTCTTAGAATTTTTCTGATCATTTCATAGGTAGTATAAGTTTTCCCTAAGGCACTTAAGGAATTTATTATGTGAGTAAATTTGGTGTACATACTTGATATTGTTTTATCATAATTCATCTTGAATGCTTCATATTCGCTTGTTAACATGTCTATCCTATTGTCTCTAATATCAACTATTCCTTCATATGTTACTTCTAATTTGTCCCAAATCTCCTTAACTATTTTGCAAGTCATGACTCTGTTTAATTCATTAGCATCTAATGCACAGTATAACGCATTTATAGCACTTGCATTTATTTGAAGCATTTTATAATTTAAGTCGGTCATATTTTTATTTTCTTTTGGAATGTGTTTTCCATCAACTATCTTAGTGGGAATAAGGTTTCCATCCATAACAACTTCTCATGCTTTCCAATCCATGTGTTGGAGATATATTTCCATTCTCTTTTTCCAAAAGATATAATTGTGTCCACAAAAGATTGGTGGACGGGTTGAGGATTGGCCTTCACCGAAGGGTGCTACTCCAATATTTGCCATTTGATCTTTTTATAGTTTCTTGTTAGGAATTTCTATAACTTAGCTCTGATATCAATTGAAATTAGGAATAGCTTCCTAAGAGGGAGGGGTGAATTGGATTCTTTTTAATTTTAATATTTTTTTTTAACTTTGCTTATGACACCAAGAAAAAAACCACAATAAATAACTAATAATCAAACTTAAAAATACTGAAATTTAAAATTCACAAGCCAATCAATTATACTTAAACAATTCAACCACTCAAGCAAGAATCTTAGTACTTTTATCAATTTCTCTGTAGATTTTCACAATCTTATTTAGATAACCTCTTCGTATGCACTTCTCTTGATCAAGATTTCCGCAGATTAACCAACGTACTCCCTTTTGGGTTTCCGCAAACGGTCAATCAAAACGTACTTTCTAAATATCAAGGTTCTTTCTTTATTTCTAACTTTAGAACCTACAACCTGCACTTTAAATCACACAACAACAACTTGTACAGAAAATATGAAGTAAAGAAGAAAGAAAGACACAAGGTTTTCACGAGTTTCGGCTTCAACACAGCCTACATCCTCGCCCTTGGCAAAATACCGAAGGGTTCCACTTAGCAGTTCCTTTACCGGGCGGAACAACACCTGTTTACAATCACTCCTTTGCTAAGGCTAGAACCCGCATTCTCCAAACAATATACCCTCGTTTGATCAACGATCCAACTGCCTAGAATCGTCCAAAATCTATAAGAGAAATAACAAGAAGCTGATGTACAAGAGATGCTCACACAAAGAACAAGTTAGTACAAATTGAAACTATGTACTTCAAAAGATAAATATCAAAAAAGAAATACACTTTTGAAGCTTAACAAGGATTTCACCAAATTCCTTTTCTCTAGATGAGAAATCAGTAATCTAACTTCAGGAATTGATGAGCTAGAATCTCAAAATCACAACACTTTCAGTTTACAAGAGATAATCAAGATGAGGCTTTGAGAGCAAGAGAGCTTATGAGAGATTTTCAATGTTTGGTATATTTTGATTTACAAAAACCATGTATTTATAGGCTTTCAAACAAGTTTCCTTGTTGCAAAAGTTTCCTTAGAGAGTTTCCCAAGTTGTTAGAAAATTTGGAGCTCAAAACGGCTATTATTTAAAATATTAGATTTTAAAAATTTTCCCGTTGAACAATGTTCAGATGATCCTTGTTTGCAAAAGTTTCCTCAGAGAGTTTCCCAAGTTGTTAGAAAATTTGGAGCTCAAAACGGCTATTATTTAAAATATTAGATTTTAAAAAATTTGCCCGTTAGACAGTGTTCAGATGACTGAAGAGTCGAGTTCAGTCATCTAAAGTTCCTGAAACCCTTTAAAAAATGAACTGGACACAGGGTCAGATGACTGAAGAGTGGGTTTAGACGTCTGAAGTGTCGGGTTCAGATGTCTGAAGTGTCGAGTTCAGACGTCTGAACAGCTACTGCCTGTTTCAGTTTTGTCCCAGAAAATCTTCAGATGTCTGAGCTTATTCTTTAGACGTCTGAAGTAAAATCTCCAGACATCTGAATAGTGAGTTCAGTCATCTAAACAGACAGAAAGCTGTCTTAAAAAATATTTTCCATTAAAAATAATTTGATTTCTTATTCTGATTTTTACAAAACTTGTTTCAATAATCCTAAATAGGTCTTTAGGTTGTCATAATCTCTTGGAAAAGTTTCAAAACATATTTCAAATGATATTTAGCTTTGAAATACTTACAATATGTTTCCTAAGACTTTATATGTCATGCTTGAGATCATTCTCATTCTTTGCTTTTGAAGTTCTTTGGATATTTGCTTGAGCTAGCTTTATCTGCAAATGCCTTAGTATCTCTTTGGATCATTTGTTAGTTTATCTTCTTTGATGGCCCACACTTGATCTATACTTGATTTTCACTTAATCCATACTTAATCTTCACTTGATCCATATTTCTTGAAACACAAAAACTCAACCTTTCCAAGTTAAATTTTCCTTTGTTTGTTATCACCAAAACTGATTGAAAGACCTTGTTAGGCCAACATGGTTGCTGCTACACTACAGGATTATGGGCTGTAGGAGGGTTAGTTGAGTAGAAGAGGGTTGGGCTCTTTTGGGCTGAAAGGGATTTTGGGAATGCCTACATTTCTTGGGCTGAAATTGATTTAAATTTAGGCTTTTTGTGTGTGCCTCCTAGCAGATGGGTAATACCTGAAATAGCTATTTCTTATATGATACAAATTGTGCAACCAGATCTACATACAATATGCATGGGGTTAGCCACTTCAATGGGATCTTTTATCTTGATTGGAGGAGATCGAGATTACCAAATGTCTAGCATTCCCTTACGCTTAGCGCCAATGAGTTTTTTGTTTTGAGAGAAAAAAGAAAAGGTACAAGGATCCTTGAAGGGTAGGTTCGAAGACTAGAAGATGGGCTGAGAGAGTTGCTCCTCTATTTTTTTTTTTTTTCATTTTTTTGTATTTTTTTAATGAAATTTAATGTATTGAATTGAATTTCTTTTGAGTTCTTGCAGTTTGATGATAAAAAAAAAAAAAACCATTTATTTTTTAGCTTGAGAGAGGAAAGTGTTAGAAGATTAGGTGAGAGTGCCGCAATGTAGGGAAAAACCTTAGACGGCATTTTGATTTTTACCAAATTTCAAAGAGAAAAAGGAAAATTTAATTTAATGCCCATTTCACTATATAAGTTCCAAATAAGATTAGGTGTCTATAGAAGGCATTTTTGTCCTTCATGTTTAGCCGCAAGGGCATGGTATGCGGGATTGGGGTGGGGGGGGGGGGACTAGATAGTTTTATCCACACAAAAATATCAGGGCAAAAGACCTCTCTTGAGGTTGAAAAAATAACTAACCTTTCTTGAGATTTCAAAAATTTCACAGTTCTCCCTTAATATTTACTAAAAAGACACTAACCTCTCCCTATATTTTATAAAAATACAATAATTTTGTGAGGGTGTAAGCGTCCTAAAAGTCAAAGACCAAGGCGTATCTATGTGAAAGTTTTGAAATCTTAGGAAAAGTCCATGAAATTTTAAAATCTTAAAAAAAGGTGAGTGCCTTATTGCCAAATTTCATGGAAAATGAATTTCTTTTGCTCAAACCTTGTAAATTAGTCCAATCTTATTATGTGTTGTACGCATTGATCTAAATTTCATAACTTGGCATAGCCACTAAATTGAACCAAACCAAGTGCCTCCTCATAAATATTATAATATCTTGTGAAAGCAAAGGCATGAAAATGATGATGCTAATAGTCATTGATCAAGCAAATTGGTCTTTAACCGCTTTCTCTATGTAATAAGGATGATGTCTTGAGTTTGAAAAATCAGAGCACTGATCATTAGAGTCATACCAATAGTGTACAAAATATCTAATGCTTTAACAGCATTCCGTACATGTATAGCTGATGTTCAATTGGCTGCCAAATTTAAATAATCTCTCTTTTTTGAAAAAAAAAAAAAAATTTGACACAAATTTAAAAAATAAATAAAAACAAGCTAAAATTTTTAGCATGCTTTGAAAAGCTAAATTTAAAAAATGAAAAATGTTTGAACTCTTAAGATTTCTCCAGATTTGGATTTGGTGAAAGTGGAGGGGGCATGTGCCTATTCAAAATAACAATAAGGGCTGATATTAGGGGTCTTGTGAATTATTTTTATCCTTCTATGACTTCCTTTTTTTTTTTTTTCTATCATTCAACCCACCATAAAAATTAAAAAAAAAGTATTAGGAAATCATTTATCATCAATTGGTTATCCACATTGATAAAAAGAAAAGCCCATTATAATATATAATGATCGTTATTATCATAAAGTGTTTCATTAATTATCTAGGAACTAGCAATTAGCTGCAATGATACCCAATTAAAAACTGTAATTAAAAATTAAAATAATATTAGTTTTACAAAGCGCAATACCCCATCGCCTGATATGACATTGACTTGACATACACAGAGTCATTAAAAAAATTAAAACAAAAAACCATATATGCAAGTAGGACAGCTGCTGCATTATATTAACTGCTTAATTAATTAAGAAAGTAAAGAATCAAAGAAAGCTTAGTTAATCAGTGATTAATTTTGATGTATAAGGCCTGTTACAAACTGAGTTCGCCCTTTTTTTTCACTCTAATTTTTTGCCGTAACGCGTCCGAAGTCAAAGTCATCTATATATACTCGCTCCTTCCTTCCCTATTCCTTTATTCCTTCCCTTCACCTTCCCTTCCCTCCACCCTTTTAGCTTTTCATTTATTCCCCATCCCCGCCTTCACGCAAACCTCCTCTACTCCTCTCTCTCTCTCTCTCTCTCTCTCTCTCTCTCTCTCTCTCTCTCTGCGATTATATATATATATATATATATATATATTTTTGTAGATTAAATTGTGTGGGCGGGTGATTGGTTGGGAGGTAGCTAAGTGAGATCGCCGAAACCATGGCCGGAGGAGGCAGCGGAAGATCCCTGGAGGAGACACCCACTTGGGCCGTCGCCGTCGTCTGTTTCGTTTTGGTCCTAATCTCCATCATCATAGAACACATCATCCATCTTATCGGAAAGGTATGATATATATATATATATATATATATATATATATATACAGACCCATATACATATATAAATAAGTTCGGTACGTATATATCAAGATCTAGTAATTAATTTTATAACTTAAAAAATGAAAATCTGCAGTGGTTGAAGAAGAGGCACAAGAGCGCTCTGTATGAGGCGCTCGAAAAGGTTAAATCAGGTATGTATACTTACACATCTCATCATCATCTTTTTTTTTATTTTTTATTTTTCAAAAAGTGAAGAAAATTTGAATTATGAAGTTAAGTTAATTTTAATTTTAATTTGGTGACATCGATGGATGAATTGAAGAGCTGATGCTGCTGGGATTTATTTCCCTGTTGCTGACGGTGGGACAGAGCCTAATTACCAACATATGCATACCTGCAAGCGTGGCAGCTACATGGCACCCTTGCAATAAGAAGCAAGAAACAACGCAGGTGGCTCACGACGAAGCCTCCGGCGGCGATGGCTCCACTACTACTGAAGACCACACCCGCCGGCTTCTCATGTTCTCGGACTCCGGCGGCCCCCGCCGTTTCCTGGCGTCGGCTGGAACCGACAAATGCGCAGACAAGGCATGGCCCCCCCGCCTTCTCTAATAATTATACTCAATTTTTAGTCTTAAGACTCTTCGCTTCTGCCAAAGCTGAGAAATAAAAAAAATTTAAAAAGGAAACAAACAAACAAACAAGGATAATGTTGGAGAAACAGTGAATTTAATGGAGTAATTAACATTTATTGTTCGTCACTATTATTCTGTTTTCACTGTGTGCCATGGGAATGCAGGGTAAAGTGGCGTTTGTGTCGGCCGACGGTATCCATCAGCTGCATATCTTCATATTCGTTTTGGCCATTTTTCACGTTTTGTACTGCATCATTACCATGGCGCTGGGCCGAGCCAAGGTACGTTTCATCGTCATCGTCATCGTCATCGTCATCCTCTCTCTCTCTAGCTATATAGCTAGCTCTCTTACATTGACCTTTCATGTTTTTGAACATTGGAGTTTTTTTGGGTCGCAGATGAGGAGATGGAAAGCGTGGGAGAAAGAGACGAGATCAGTAGAATACCAGTTCTCCCACGGTGAGTACACCGAATTCCTGAACCATTCAAAAGGAGAGCCAAGCCAATGCTCTCTTTCTCCTCAAGAACCTCCATACACGCGCTTCTGCTTAGTGATTAAATATATTTATATATTATGACAAAAAGTGCTGTATCAACTTTCAAGTGCAGATCCCGAGAGGTTCAGGTTTGCAAGAGAGACTTCCTTTGGCAGACGACACTTGAGCTTTTGGACCAAGAACCCCCTCCTCATTTGGATCGTAAGCCTCTCTCTCTCTCTCTCTCTCAGCAATAATGATATATATATATATATATATATATATATGTAAACTTCTATATATATATATATATATATAGACACAGCAATAATTAATCAATGCATGTCATGAATCATATGCAGCGTCCACATGACCATAGGCACGCGCTTTCCAAATTGCATGGAACTAATTAGTAATTAATCCCCTTGCCAGAGCTAATTTAGCATGCACCATGCCTTTATATACATATATATATATATATATATATATATTTTTTTTCTTTAGCAGATGCCCGTGTAAACTAGTACGTTGTTCATTCGATCAGCAGTATACTTGTTCTCTTTTTTTGCTTGATTCAGCATATATACTTTTTTCTAAAAAGCCGAGAAAATGCATTTTCATCCTACATTTATATATTAATCAACACATTTCATCTCACCCAATTTATATAGGCTTCAGAATCAAAATAAAATCAAAACTTATTGTACAGCCACATATGGGAATGTAATGTTGAAGAAGATGAGCTCTACATTCTCTTTTTTTTTTGCACGCGTATATAGACATTTAATATATTTATTAATTTTAGCGAGTCCACTTGACATGAACAGGTTAGAGATCATTCACACCATATAAAAATATAAATAGTCTTCTTTATAATAGACGTCCCCTGAAGTCATGGATACACTATTTAGAATTTTGACATATACTCTATTTTCTCTTCCAAAATGCATGAATCAATTAAATGTCAACAGCTTAAATTATTAATTAATTAAGAAAATATAGATATAAAATAGTATATATACACACACACACACACACGTAGTTGCAAAAAATGAGCCGCTAGCATACTAGGTAGAGCCTAGCTTCTAGCTAGCTAAGGCCACACATGGATATAGCACCTAAATTCTTATTTATGATATAAATATAGAGAAGTTCATATATATATATATAGTATTATAGATCCATTGTGATCCGTCTCTTTTCCGAACCTCACATAAGTGGGAGTTTTTTGCATCGAGCTGTCTTTTTTTTTTTTAGGAGTGACTATATATATGCCTATACATATGCCTTCTCCTTTATCTTGCTTTATGTTCATACACTACATGCTATTACAGTGGTGATCAATCCATTCGTTGATGACGTGACATATTTATCAATCATAAAAGAACACAAACTTGATTACTTAATGTTGATATATCAAGAAGCTAGCTTCTTTATCTAATCATAAAAGAATATAAACTAAATTACTTAATGTTGATATATCAAGAAGCTAGCTTCCGTCTCCCTTACGACTCAAATTTCTAGACTTTGTTTTTACTTAATTATTTTATTTTGCTGTGAAGCATTTTGAACACTGTTATATTTACAAAAAATTAATGTCTTATTCATGCCTATGTAATTTAAAGCAACAATTAATTATATATGTGCATATATATATATATATATATATATATATATATATTTGTATATATATAGGTACAATTGTTTCAACATGGAAAATTATTACCAAGGTAATATTGAAAATACTTTGAAACTTTTGATACCTTTCATGTTAAAATGTTGAAGAGTTGTCATATGTATGTTTGGTATATAGAAGTGCAATGAATCATGCATGACATACGGTTAATACTTCCACATAGGAGAAAAAAATTAGATTCTCTAGGAGGACCATGTTGGTCCTCTCATTCAATGAACACACATGAAATCGACTTTTGATATACATAGGTTATGTAATATAAAAAAAAAAAATGAATTGAACCGTCCCAACTGTATTGGTTAAAGTGATAAGGGCAACTTGTGACTTTGGTAACCTTAAAATCACGAGTTTGATTCTCCTTTGAGAATTTACCCTGGCGAATTAGTAGGGGCGCATCGATGGACGAGGGATTTTCTCCCCCCAAATTTGATATCACACCATAGTATCCAAAGTAATGAGATGAAAGCTGAAGTCCCAAGGTTGTTAGAAAAAAAAAAAATTGAAATGAACCGACTCAATTAAAGACGGGGTGCATGATTTGAGAAAGAATTTTTTTCTTCTTCTTGCCTATTTGGCCGCATAGATGCTTGATTCCTGACTATGGATTTTTCGCCCTTCAATTTCATGTGTTTAATTTTTAGGCCTCACGTTTTTCTGAATTTCAAATTTCCAGTCTCCCAAACACGTACAACACACATGCTGCATGCATGTATTGACTTTTTCATTTTGTACAAACGACGACGTTCCAACGCATTGGTTTGAGTCCCGTCTCATGTTACGTTTCCAATCTAATCATTAATGATGGGTTGATTCGCATCACACACAACTGACTTTTAGAGGGGGCACGTTTGTCTTTTCACAGCTCCTTGACGTCATTATCTCTTAATTATTGTTGATTTAAATTTCTGGGTTTGAATTATTGGAGGGAAAAAAAATTGAAGAAAAAAGGTAATTAAAGTTCGTTAGGTGCCTGTATTGGTAGTGACAGGGGCACGGGCCGTCCAAAGAAATTTGAGGATTCCCGCTTTGTTTGGGGTTTGACGTTTGACGCGTCCGTTCGTTCATTTATTGGACTTTTTCAATCCAGACTTGAAATGACATTTATGCCCTTTTAAATTATTATATATTTATTTATTTATTTATTTATTTATTTTACTCAAATTAGGGTTTGAATTTTCGCAGGTGTGTTTCTTCAGGCAATTTGTGAGGTCGGTTCCAAAAGTCGACTACTTGACCTTGAGACATGGATTTATCATGGTATATTTATAAATATATATGCTTATTTATTTATTTATTTATTTATATAACTTCTCGGGTTTAAAGGTTAAGTTTGAAATTCAATGATATCGATAGACTAATTAAGCACGATAGCAAAATAATTTTGATGCCAATTACTCTTCTAACCTAAAGATTTTAAACGAAATTATTTGACAATAAATTTGTTTACTTTAGCTTTTAAATAGGAGTGGCTTTAATACCGCTTATAATGCCTTTAGTTGAAAACCGATTAGATGAACTTTCAAGCTACCTAATTGAAAATGATTATTCCAAGTTGTTTGACGGTAGGTGACGATACAATTAGTCCAAAAGAAGTCATTATTGCTGAATAAATTAAATTACTAAAACCATTCATTTCATGTTTTTCTCTTTTGTCAATAAAAAGTTCAAATTAAAATCACGAAATAATGTACCCCATACCAGTTCGTTCCACCCGTCAAGTTGAGACTTCTCTTAAGAGTCGATGATGACTCATGCATGTACGGAACGTTGTTGAATGAAATTTTATTAGAATAAAGAATATTTCGATAATTCATTTGAAAATAAACTCGTTATTCGGGAGGGTTTTGTTTCTTGATTAAGTTGTGTTATAATAAAAGAATGATTTTAATTTTGCAGGCACATTTGGCACCACAAAGCCAAACAAAATTCAATTTTCAGAAGTACATCAATAGATCGCTCGAAGAGGATTTCAAGGTCGTCGTGGGCATCAGGTTTAATTAATTATTGTTCTTGCTGTTGAATTAATTATTTTTCTTATATGAACCGGCCTATAAGACTAACCCGACGTCGTTTTCAATTTTTTCCCCTTTTTCAGTCCACCGATCTGGTTCTTGGCTGTTCTGTTTCTTCTCTTTAATACCCATGGTAAGTACAAATATGTAGCTCCCCATGTTTCTTCAATTCTCATGGCGTTGAAAAAAAAAAGAGTTCCAGCTCGAGCAAGCTACAGCTGGTGATTAGTTCTCATTTAATTAATAGTTTAACCAACTTTTTTTTTTCGTTTCAATTAATGTGAAAACACAGGCTGGTACTCTTATCTATGGCTGCCGTTTGTTCCCCTCATTGTAAGCAAAATCTCTCTCTATTCTAATGGATTTAATTAATATAACCAGTAGGTAGTGACAATGAAAGACTTAAGGAATTTTATGTATATATGAATTTAAATGTGTGCAGGTAATACTGCTGGTGGGGACGAAGCTACAGGTGATAATAACAAAGATGGGACTGAGGATACAGGAGAGAGGGGAGGTGGTGAAGGGAGTGCCGGTGGTGGAGCCCGGCGACGACCTCTTCTGGTTCAACCGTCCCCGCCTCATTCTCTACCTCATCAACTTCGTTCTCTTTCAGGTAACCCTACCTGCTGCGTACCTACTCTCTTCTTCCACTAACTAATTAATTAATTACTCCCTTATGCATGCAAGCTTAAATTTTAATTGATCCCTGAACTCATTTTGCTTCCACCGTTGTTATGCAGAATGCCTTTCAGCTCGCTTTCTTTGCGTGGACTTGGGTATGCCGCTAATTGACAACCCCTTTTATCTCAATTATGCATGTGTGATTGTTGGATTATTTCTTATTTTACTGGAGACCGGCCCATTGGGCTCGGGCTGCAAGTAGTCCATCTCCAATTTGTTCGCGCCCCTTTTCACCACCTCTTAAGATTAAAACTTATAAAGTTTTGAGTTTAAAAGTCTCAAAAAATTGTATATACATTTTACAAAAACACAATCTCGGAGGTTTGGACAGACATGTTGGATCTTTGTGGGAAAAAAATTAGATCCTCCTCAAGCACCAGCAGCGTGGTCCTTCCACTAGTTCTTCCCAAACAATGAAAGCACACCAATAAATTAATGAGTTATGGGGGACCTAAATTTTTCTCCGTTTTCACGGATCCCTTGAACATTCTTTGAAAAGTCAATTAATTCCCTTGATTTTGGTGAAGACCCATGTATGGATACTCCTGAGATTAATTTTTTGAGAAGTTGATTATTTTCATCTTTCATATAGCTAGCGTGTTCTAATACACCATGGAGTCGATGGTGTTAAAAAATTTATAATGCATAAATGTTGAACCTCCTTTTTATCTTTGTATCCCTTTACCAGTATGAATTCGGGTTGAAGTCCTGCTTCCACGAGCATATAGAGGATGTGATCATCAGAATCACAATGGGGTGAGTCTCCTTATATATATATATATATATATATATATAGCTTCTTAATTTCTTTTCATCAACTCCTTTTGATCATGAAAAAGTGGATGATTAATTCCTTCACAGTAATTAATTAAACTGTTTTCTAACATTCCCACATGCATGCACCTTAACTGTCATCAGGGTCCTTATCCAGTTCCTGTGCAGCTACGTCACTCTCCCCCTCTACGCCCTCGTAACACAGGTAAATATCACATTACACCAACACTGAAATTTGAAGCTTCTTCATTGTTTTTCCCAATCGATCGCATATTTAAGTACTGAAATGGAACGTTGAAAATTTGAACAGATGGGATCGACAATGAAACCCACCATTTTCAACGAGAGGGTGGCGGCGGCTCTACGAAACTGGCACCACACGGCGAAGAAGCACGTAAAGCAAAACAAGGCATCCGGGACGCCCATGTCGAGTAGGCCGGGAACCCCTTCCCACGGCATGTCCCCGGTCCACCTCCTCCGCCACTACCGCAGCGACATGGACAGCCTCCAGGCCTCCCCCCGCCGCCCCAATTTCGACAACACCACCAACTATTACTTTGACAACTGGGAGACCGAGGGCTCGACTTCGCCCTCGTACCACCACTACCAACACCACCAGCCACCGCCGGGCGACGGCGGGTCGTCGTCGCACCAGCACAAGGCGGATTACGTAGAACATGAGAAAGAGGTGCAGGAGCCGAGCTCGTCGCAAGTGGCTCCCCTTCCGCAGCATGAGATCAACATTGGATCCAAGGATTTTTCATTCGATAAAAGACCAAATGCATGAGTAATAAATACTGGAACTGCATCAACATGATCATGTTTAATTTTACGTGGCCTGGCTTCGAGGATGGATCGATGACGTGCATGCATGCATGGACATATATATGATCATGGGATGTCCGAGAACGATGCATGTGGATTGAGAAGGCAATCAGTTAATGGGAGACACTGATCTTGCAAGCAAGCTAGGCCTTGTTAAATTTGGTCGTCCTTTATTTTATTTTATTTTTGGTGAGGAAATGACAGAAAATGAAGGTAAATATAAATGCCAGTGACACTGACAGTGACAATTAATGTTCATTTCAATTGTTTACTGTGACTATTTTGTATTGAATCATGATGACGATTTGGTTGCTTTGTAAATAAATGGTAATGTTTGATCAGCTGTAATATCTGCGGCTGGACCTTCAAACCTTTGTCTATGAAAAATTCATCAAGACGAATGAATATATTTGTAATATTGTTTGGATCGATAAAAAAATAATAATAATAGTGTTTTATGGAGCTATATATATCATTGTTGCGAATATCCCATTAATTTAGGTATAAATTAAAGATTGAATTCTCAGGAGGGAGGTGATCGCAATCAACTAATTGGGTATTTTGAACAAGAAAGTGTGTATTAAGGATTGCTGGCTAAATAATAATTGGAACTCTGATTTAGTACGAGAATTTGTTGGTGCTAATAAAATAAGAGAAATTTTGCAATAGGTGCTGACGGGTAAAAGTGGGCAGGATATTTTTGTCTGGAAGCCTGCCCCAGATGGTAATTTTTCTACAAAATCGGTTTGGGAGGCACTGAGGAGCAAAAGTAATAATTTTTTGTGGAATGACTGGTTTTGACATTCTTTATTACCCAGAAGAATATCAATGTGTTTATGGAGAGCCTGATTTAGATGTTTGGCTGTAGATGATAAAATTCAAACCAAAAGAATATCGATGGCTTCACCTTGTGATTGCTGATTTCAGAGAAGTCAGGAAAACATTGATCATATTCTTTCTTTAGGAGAGGTGACTTCAGAGGTTTGGCGTCGGGTTAGTGTGGCATTGGGGATTCCTTTCCAACGATCTCTTCCTTAAAAAAATAAAATGGCAAATTGGTTCGAGTATGCAAAAAAATCGTCTATTAAAGGTATTTTAATCGGGATGATTTCATGTTTGATTACGTGGTGCCTCTGGAATCGAAGATGTAAAGTAAGAATGGAAGGAGTTTATCAAAGTGTAGATCAGATGTGAAGAGGTGTTTGATTCTGTGTTAGTTTTATTGTTGAAAGCACCATTTCTTTTCAAAAATTGAAGAAGTCGGACATTAAAATTTTGAATGAGTTTCAAATTAAGCATCAGAGAGTTTGCAATAGGCTTGAGAAAATTATTTCATGGGTTAAACCTCCAGTAAGGTGGATAAAACTTAATTGTGATGAGAGTTGTAGGGGCAATCCGGGTACTTCAGGAGGTGGAGGAATTATTCGAGATTGCCATGGTGTGGTAAAAGTGGGTTTTTCAAATTATTTTGTCAATGGTACGAATAATAGTGCAGAATTAAAAGTAATCAGGAAAGGAATTCGTTTGTGTAAATGTTTGCATTATGTTAATGTGATTATTGAAAGTGACTCGCGAATTGTAGTTGATTGGTTTCGAAAAGGTAGATGTATTTTGTGATATCTTTGGGAATTTTGGGAGGAGCTCGTGGTAGAGTTAGAAGGAGTGAATGTCATGGTGATGCATCAATATAGGGAAGACAATAGTGCTGCTGATTTTCTTACTAAAGAAGGAGAAATGAGAAACAATGTAATTTACGAAGAACAACACATTTTATCACGTTAGCAAATACATCATTCGGATGGATAGGTGGGGTCTTATTTTCGTTCGTCGTTAGTTCTTCTCTAGAGTTTCGTCTGGTGTATTTCGTTTTGTTTTTGGTTGTCTTTATGTTTTTATCTCCTTTGTTAGTTATATTTAATTTTATTTGTCCTAATTTGGTTGGTTGATTTTAACTTGTAACCACGGTATTTCTTCTCCAAAAGTGAGAGTTTATTAATAAATAAATGAAGGTGCCATCCTCTTTTACCAAAAAAAAAAATCAACTAATTGGGCTTAATGCTAATGGCATCCCTCAGCTCCTGCCCTCAAAAGGGGGACAGTCCGTCTCTACGTACTCTCAAGGTAGCAGCAGCCCTTTGCTGGACAGGCCGACTTACGTGGGCCATAGACCAGTTGGGCCATTTTAAACCCATGGACATGTAGGAGTATCTTGAAAATGACTTAAGCCCATCCACATCCGGCTCAAGCTCAACGGGCTGGAGTTGTGGGTCAGACACTTGGACCAGGGTCTTCAAGCACTCCATACTTGGGCCTTTGGTCCTTATCTTTATTAGAACCTATTAACTGTGGCATATGGTGACCAAAGCTTGGCATTTATTAGAATTAATAATTAACAACCAATTCTTTAAATAATCCTGATAACTAATAAGAACCCACCAATTGGAATGCCAAAACAAATACTTCTAAGACATTATATAATAAACTAAAAAGTCAATATTAGCAAAATATGCTAACCACATTTCCAACATTGTATATTGTACTGAAATCCAATGCTTATGCATCATATCCTTATATGCTTTGCTAGTAACATTTATAAAAATTTAATGAAATAAAATTAATGTGTCTACCCAAAGAAGACAACGTTGCCTTTAAAGTTCGTTCAACAGAATGCGACACGACAAAATAAGCCAAATGATCCTTAATTAATCTAGTAAGTAGATAATTATACTTAACAGCTCTACTAATCATGTATCCATGAACTTTAGTTTCTGTTTTCTTGGTTTTCTCTTCTTATGGAAGCTTCACTTCCAAATTACAATGTTCTACCATACTACTGTTCTTAGTAGTATTCCAAACCTCTCTTTATGTGGAAGTCACCACCGCCGTTTTGTTTGAAAAAAGGAACTAGTAGTTTGTTAGATTAATTCAAATAAATAGAAAACTCAAAAATAGTACTAGGTTTGAACTCTGGCGACATAAACATGTGTAGAAATATAAAAAATGAAAAGAACATGAGACAAAGAAATCATAAAAGATTATCTTGGAAGATGGAGACCATGAGTTCATTTATCAAAACAAAAATTCAATATATTCAAGACAAAGCAAATGGGTACTGAACAGTGACTGAACTATTATTCAAATAATCAATACCTTCACAATTCCATTCAATTTTGGGGTTGACTTTTGAATAGTTTCTATTACTTGCTCAATTTCTACATACAAACATTATAGCTTGAGCAAGTCATAATTAAATATGCATATTAATCAAAGCATTAAAAAAAAAAAAAAAAAAAAAACTTTAAAATACCTTACAAATTTTTTGGCATGGTGATCAACAAACCGATTGCTAATGCCATATACATCCAATGAAGAAAAAAAGCATGAACCAAAAAGAAGAATAAGCAAAAACCATCACAAATTTTGAACTAAAACCCAAGAAATACCACAAGGACAATCCAAAAAGAGCAGACAAAATCATAACAATCTCGTAATACAAAACACAATCATTTAACAAAGGTATAACATTCAATGAACTTCTATAAAATAAATATTAAATTCGTAACTCCCAAAAGACGAGCAACAGCCAAATCTGTATTCTATAAATTAAGGAGAAATAATTTTAAAAGATGGTGAAAAATCCTAATACTAGTAAAAAATACATGCAAAAAAAGAAAAAGAAAAAATGAAGAAAAGAATAGAAGCCTTAAACTTGAAAAAGAAAAGGTTACAATCATACTAAAGAAATCAACCTTTGCTTTGATCCATCTCCAAGGTGCTTTTGGTCCAAAAACTTGAAAAGACTATAATTATGGACCTACTATTTGTTTGACAAGTATGAAGGGTGGAATATAACATCAAAAAATTAACAACTCATTAGCCACCATATCAATTGCGTATCAAGATGGTGATGTACAAACTCCATATGGATAACATTTCTTCTAGTTGAGGTAGGGTTAGCCTATTTGTCTTTCAATCTTCTTAGTTATCTTTGTCTTGTTTCCATATTCCCTCCTAATGTATACCCAATTTTAATCACTATTTGTCCATCAGTTGGTTGTTTCAATATTAATCTTATCCTCATCACAATTCTTTGTTGTGGTTCTTTTATGTTGGGCTTTTGTGGAGTCTATTTGTGTTTGATCTGGATGATATCCTAACCCGAAATAATGTTGCGTGGTTTTTTAACGGAAGATTCTTCTTTATAAGGCCTAGTCCATGGTTTTTCCCAAGGGCAAAAAATCTTTTGGGCCGTTTTGTAACCCATTGTGAATCTTGTGCATAGGATATAAAAACTATTGTTTTGGTGATTGGGGTACATGCATTGAAACTGTGTAGTCACACTTTATATTTTTTTTCTGATAATAGTGAAATTCCTACAACTCTGTGAACATAGGCAAAATTGCCAAATCACGTAAATATTGTTTTGTGTGTGTGATTATTTTTATTTGACGTGTGTTTTTTTCTATTTTGTTTCTCACAAGATTTGGGAATTTCGTGATAATTTCCTTACAACCGGTATCAGAGCCTAGGGTTAGGTTTGAGTGGGAGCAATGACAGAAGAAGCAGGAAATACACCTGGAATAGAAAAGTTCGTTGGCACATACTTTGGATTTTGGAGGATGCAAATCGAGGATTATCTTTATGGGAAGAAGTTGCATCTGCTGCTTCTAGGGGAAAAACCTGCGACTATGAAGGATGAGGAATGGACTCTTCTTGAGATACAGATACTGGGAGTTATCAGGTTAACTTTGTTTAGGTCTGTTGTGTGACGCCTTAAAATCTCACTTAACATAATAACAATAATACATTTATTCACATATAATAACACAATATCTATGATATCACAACTGTGACGATTCGAACCCAAAAGGGGGTCCCGGGTACATTCTTTCCATAACATAATTTAAATACATACAACAGAAGCAAAAAGACTATCCATTCCATACGTACCAGAGTATACCTCACAATTATTATATCTACCATACCCAAAATTTATATTACAACCCAAAAAACCCAAAACATCTAATATAAACATACTAGTGTCCCACCAACACTCACCCTCAGCGAGATTGTCTAAGTCTTGCTCTAGAGCTCCTAAGCTCGATTTCCTGTAGGCCCTGAAAAGTTGATATATTAATTGGGGTGAAATACTTCTCAATATGGCGGAATAGATTATTATCAGGGTGTGGCTAACATGAGTTTCATGTTATACATGATGTTAGTCCATTAAAGGGGGTGTTTCTACGCATATATGTGGATTTATGTAACACGACTATTGAGATGAATTATGTTCTGAAAAGAAATGTGTATTTTCAAATAAATAGGCAAAGGGGGACGGTGATACGTAACACCCCAATTCTCGGGACTTTAGTCCAAGGGCTTGCTGAATTGGGGGATGGCGATACGTAACGCCTCATTTTCAGCGAGTTCTTGATATGTATGTGTTCGAGTGTCAAGTTTGAAGAAGGAAAGAATTTGGGTCATCCATTCTTTAGAGATCCAGCGGTTGTTTTACCTTTTTCTATTTGCGGGGGCATTGATGTAATTTTTCTGTAATTAATTGTAAATAGAGAAATACCAGGGCCACGGGGTTTGGTTTTTGTTTTTGAGAATAGATTTAGCGGAGACTCCCTTTCCCTTTCAGAATCGAGAGCCTTCACCTGTGAAGAGAGACCTGCAACCCGAGAGAGCCATCACCAACCGAGAGAACTTTCAGCCACAGCGCAAGAGAGAGGGAGACGACAGGAGGAGGGTTCGGCGTTGGGGATCTCGAGCTATTCACGCACGGGTAAAGGGAAGGTAAACACAGATCTAGGTCTTGGGAGGGTTTCTTTCAGGGAAATCAGGGAGGAAGATAGGAAGAAGCCTAGGGTTCTTCGTAGGTGCGAAGAGGGGTTTTCTTGGGTCGTTCTTGAGCTAATTTTTAGAGGAGATCGGTAAGCCAATAGAGGTAAATCTGTGTACATATATTTATTTCCACCATCTTTAATAAAGCGTCTCCGAAGGTGAGTTCCTACCATGAATGTAGGCCAATTTTTGGGCCGAACCACGTAAATGCATTCTTGTGGTTTGTGATTGTGCATGTTTATGTTTTGTTGAAATTATTGTGGCTTTGCTGAATATTGTTTGGTGAATATATATTTTTCTTGATCAGGCTTGGCACACTTGCACACATTGAAATAAGCAGGTTTTAGTTTAGGTGTGGTTGTGATTTCTGGATTGATAAAATTAGATTCTTATTGTGGTTCATTTATAATTGATTAGAATCTGAAAATTAGAATAAGCAATCAGGTTATTCACACAACAGTACGGATGACGGGAATTGTTACGGTGATGTATGGATCATGTGAATTTATAGAATTATATAAATGGGGCCAAGTATGGGCTATATATTTTTTTTTTTTAAATGGGAAGGAAAATATGTATTTTTTTTATCAAATAAATAGGTGTGACTACATTTTTATATGCTATCTCATTTAAAGTTAATTAATGGATATATTTTGCTTACACTAAAACTCATGTTGCCACGTGTTGATAATAATCTATTCCGTTTTACTAACAAATGTCTTACCAATAATTTTCTCACATTTCAGGAAATACATTGAGCCAAGTTTAGCGAGCTTTGGGGGAGGGGGCTTAGTTATTATAGCTTAGAGTAAGTGCTTGTGAGACACTGATACGTATATAGATATGTTTTTGTTTATTTGGGATGTAATATGAATGCTTGGAGGTACATGTGTAATTATGGTGGTATTAGAACTCTGGTATGGTTTTGAGATTTAAAATATTTTCCGCTGCATGATTTTTAATTGAGTTATGGACAGGTGTACCCGGTACCCCACTTTGAGTTTGGGTTGTTATATTATGATATCAGAGATTGTGAAATGAGTTTATTTATGACTTAGTAGCACTTCAGGCCCCACCGGGTTCGAGGCGCTACAACCACCATGTATTGCCCTATAAAAGGGCCCTCTCCTTCTCATTTTGTAATGTACAAAAAAATAATTGAAAAGAATAGACATATAGAAATGATGAGAGATGAGGAGATATAAAGAAGAGAGATATTTTGTACAAAATCAGTTCCAAATCATCATGTAATTCCTCTCGAGATAGTGAAGTTTTTGATCTCATTCGGCCGTGCAATAGGCATAATCAAATCACGTAAATTTCTATCTCATCTCTATTTATTTTTCTACATATTTTATAACTTATTTATTAATTTATTTTATCAAATTGGGTGAAGAACACGCATAAAATTAATGGAGAAATTGTTCAAATCCACTTTGTGATTTGACTTAACAAGCAATAGCTCCTGCGTTTGGATAGACAATTATTTAAATTCAAGATTTATAATTCATGCTCTTAAATAAAATATAAATTCTCATGTACTTTTTTTTAATTGTATAAAATTATAATCTCATCCATTTTTTTTTTTGACAAAAATAGTAGAAAGATTATAATATTAATTCAATTGATTACTCAAATAGAATCCTTCAAACATGCTTTAGAAAAGAAATCAAACATGACCTAAAATCTCAAATGATGCAATTTTGATTATGAACTAGCAAATGTCTAGTTTGGAAAGAAATAAAATTTTCGAAGTCATTCAAAATAGACCAATGAACTAGTGGTAATGGAGTGATTCATCATCTAGAAAATATTTAAGTAACGAGAACTAAACACATTCTATTCTATCTTCCTTAAAAGTCGACAAATAAAAATCAATTAAATGTGAATAGATGAATATATATTTAGAATTAATAATTTTTATACGAATAATAGAAAATATTATTAAATTAAATAAGTTGTGAATTCTTAGGCTATAAATTGCATAGATATTTTGATTATAAGAGACAATTTGTTGCCTATTTATTTAAATTTGGAAAAGCTAAAAAAGAGTGTACCTAGATTGGATGGACAAGTTTCCGTAGAAAGAGATTGAAAGAACTCAAAGACTCTTTACATTTAAGTCAAAGATTCTCTACATATGGTTGACGAGTTTGAAGAATTAATGTGTGGATACATTTTTAGAAAGTTTGAACGGACCAAAATTACATGATATTTGAAATGAAGCTTTTATGTAAGAATAAATAATGAAGTATTAAAAGACGCAACTGAGTCTATCATCATCATACTAATTAGTATTTGGGGTCTCTAATATTTTCTCATGCCTAGATTTTTCTACTCTTCAGAAAAAAAATTAGGTATGTACCACAAAATATAGTGTCATTCGTTTAGTGACTATTATAATTACATGTATTTAGACAATATCACGGTATGATCTACCACCAACTAGGGTTGGGCTTGGTTCAGTGAACCAAATAATATCCCTCAAATAATTATGGAACCAAATTTTAGTTCACATAAAGTATGAACATGCAAAACTATTTTTTCAAAATTTAGTTAACCTATTTTTAGGTCAATATCCAACGGTTAATGGAAAATTAATTTAAAACTTTATAGTTTATACAAATTGATATTTTTCTTCATTGTAAATAAATTGTAAATTTTAAAACTCAAAACATTAAATTCGAGCATCAATAAGTGGTTTTAATTTTATAAATTTTAAGCATCCTACAAAAAGTTTAAAAACATCTACTCATGAATTGAATATTAAAAAAAATCGTAATATATATATATATATATATATGGCATATCGAATTGATTTGGTTAATTATGATTATTACATGGGTCGAATTGAAATTGAGCTATAAGTCGAAATTAAAAATCTTGAATTAAAACCAAATTGAAAAATATTTAATTAATTTTTTAATTCAATTTGATTAAATTTTACGACTTAATTCAAAATTTTTATATTTCATGCCCGCGCCGGCTAGGACCACCACCCAGATCATGAATCATCACAACACTTGGACCGTGAAAGGGCGACGAAAATGGAGTCCAATATGGTTACGAGCTTTGGGCCGGTATTCATGGGCTTGGACCCTCATGTCGGAATCCAAATTCAGAATGGATCAACGGGTCAGATCCGACCCATTCGCTGGCCCGAGCTTCACAGTTTTTCGTCTTCTCCAGCAGTTTGGCCACCCTGTTCTCTCTACCATTTTTCCCGAGCCGCTTTGTACGCTGCGCCGCTCGTCTCGCCTCACTGTGGTAGGGAAAGTGACAGAAACAAACAATGCTGGAATGGGGGAGAAAATCCTTCCTCCGTTTTCGAACACCCTCTCTTTCTCTTTCTGCATTAACTGTAATCCTTCTCCCGAGTTGCATTTTCTCGAAGTTTCTATCGCGGGAAAGGCAAAGAAAATATGAGTGTGATTGATATTCTATTCCGGGCCGACGAGATATGCAAGAGATACGACAAGTACGATGTCGACAAGCAGCGCGACCTCAACGCCTTCGGCGACGATGCCTTCTCTCACCTCTACGCCAGCGTCGAGGCCCAAATCGTGGCAGCTCTCCATGTCAGTTTCTCTGAGCCTTTTTAATTACCTCCGTTTGGTTCTCGGGAAAGGTCAGGAAATGAGAAGACGGCAAAGTTCGTTGAACTTTTCATTTTCATTTTGAACTCCCCCCACCCCGGGACCCCAAATCTCTCGTTTTCTTGGGAACCAAATGGGCATGTTTTGGATTTTGGAATTTTTGTTGCTAATGTTTAGGAGATTTACAGAAATCTGAGATGGCTTCGGTGGAAACCAATAGGGCGGCTGCGGTTGCGATGAACGCGGAGGTTCGTAGAACCAAGGGTCGGTTGCTGGATGAAATTCCCAAGTTACGAAAATTGGCACAGAAGAAGGTGATTTTGTCTTTACCAAATTCATCACTTCCAGAATCTTTTTATATTTGTTTTGCTTCTGGATCTTTATATTTCCTGTATGTCAAATCATAATTTCATTAGTTATATGGCTACGTATATTGAAGAAATCAGATTATCATGATGCTGATTCGTGATATAGTTCCATTAGTTTATAGCAGCAATGGTAAGTAACTGCAATTTGATTAACTTTTTGATGCATTTGATTCGGTACTAGATTATAATTAAGAATGCAATTGGCTACATCATTTGGTGGATCTGATCACGTTATAGAAAAAAGAAAATGCCAGTGGTATAATCTGTTAAGGTAATTGGTTCAATCATCAATGAATTTGTGAGGCTTTAATAATTTAAGGGTCCTTGCTAGCCGGCGCCCCCCCCCCCCCCCCCTCCCTCTCTCTCTCTCTCTCTCTCTGGTTCCCACATCCATGTGTAGCCCGGACACCTAATTCCCTGGATACAGGATTTAATCATTTACCATAATTTAATTCTAGTGACGGATCTGGGATTTTTGTTCAACGGGGCAGGCTTAAAGATACAAGTTAACCACTTTAAAACTGCATAAAGTTACTAAATATACATTTTGGGAAATATTTAACTTCACTTTGGAATCCCGGGCTGTGTCCCAGCCACTTATAGGGATCGACCCTATGCCTTGATGTGAACCCACCCTGTCAGTGGCTGGGATACGTCCTGGGATCCCAAACTCGGGAAGTGTAGCACAGCCCTATGCATTTGTATTACAACATAGTTTAAGCTCATTCATGTCATTTAATTAACTGAAGTATTAAGCATTTTTTAAAGGAAAATGTGAATATGGATTTTCTCATACAATGCCTGTTGACATTCTAGTGATCTACTCACTGTTAATATGAAAAGATGACCTTATAGGAAGTTCATCAACCAAGGTACTCTTAAAATGATTCTAGGTTCAAAATATTTTGATTTGTGAGGATGTGACTAACCAACCAAGTTGTTGGAAGACTAACGAACTATCCAAAGACATTTAGTTCAAATGTGTCTTAGTTGGGCACTTTATTTCACCTGGTAAAAGATAAAGGAACTTAAGATTTGGGAGTGACAAGACATTTAGGTGGACTATCGAAATACATTTAGTTTAAATGTGTCTCAGTTGGGCACTTAGTATTTCACTTGGTAAAAGATAAAGGAACTTAAGATTTGGGAGTGACAAGAAATTTAGGGTTTTAGAGCAAAATTATGAAATTAGGATTTAGGATGACATTAATGTTGCATTTGGGAGCATGGATTTCGAGCATTGGATTTGGATTTGGGTGGATTTGGACAAATTTCAATACAATTTTATATTACATCTTATCCAAATCCAATACAGATTCAATCCAAGATCTCATCAAATGTAAGGTAAGAGATATTTCTTAATGGATATTTAATTAAAATCACAAAGTGAGTTGAAGATTGGGTGGCAAAATTTTTTAAAACAAAGTGGGAAATCTAAAAAATTTTGAAGACTTAAATTTTATAATTTTTGGAAAAACATGATACTTGAGAAATATTAATTTCACCAAGATAAGTTTTAGTTTTGGCGGCCTAAGTTTAATCCTTCCAACATAAATATTAAAATCTGAAAGACTTTTAAGTTCATACAAACACATACACACATGTATGTATATATTAATGTATTTTAACCTTTATGAGATGTGGCATAAACCTCAAGGCGTGTTAAGGTGAAAGCCTCTTAGGAATTTTTTTTGTATAAAAATAAGTAATTAAATTAAATATATATTTAAAAAAAAGGAAAAAGTTAGGAAAATCACAAATAAAAAATGTTGTAAAAAAAATTCAAATATGATTTATGAACTACTTTATGGTCGCTATAAGCATAGAAACATAAAATCGTTGCAACAAACCATGCTAAGAGATCATTATAAGATTACATAGTTCAAATTTTGTTGATGACCCAAGATGGAACTTTCACTGTTTTTGAAATGTTTAGGCTAGGAAGCTTTGGAAGTTCTCTTAGATTAAAGCATTCCTTGATCGTTTCATGCATGCATGAGATTAAATTTTAAATTTTGTTAGCCTAGTGATGCACCAGTAGAAGCAATGTGATCAACAAAACAACAGTAGGGACTGACTTGGGGTAACCAGGAGAGAAATAGAGGAGAGGAGAGGAGAGGGAAGATGGAGGAAGAAGGAAGAAGAAGAGAGGACAGAGTTACAATTGGAGGCAAAGAGCACATGTTCATCTCGATTCAAATTAAAAAAAAAACTACCTACACAACTTTCACATGCTATTTATAAGAAAGCCTAAATAACATAAAATTACAAATAAGCCCCTAAAGATACATGAAATTACAAATAATTCCAAAAAGCAAACATATATTGCAAGCCCCAAAATACACAAAAACCTACTACAGAAATTAAACATGCTTAATAAACTGCTAGTTACTATATACATTTAGGTTCAGGACCCACAATCCCTTGACCCTATTCTTTGAAATTGGTTACCAAATTGGATAAAAAAATATCCATTTGAATACCCGCTTCTTGCACAACATCAATACCCTCCTTTCAAAAAAGAACTCTGCTCCATTGAGTAAGGGAAAGCACCAAAGAGTCCTTCACCATAAACAGAATCATCTCTCTTCTGAAGAAATTAACCAGTTCTAGTTAGTGGGGAGGCTATAAGAATTTTCAGAGGTATCTCATATCAAACAGCCATTGATGGCCCAACAGGACATTACAAATATTGAGAGGATAGCACTGTACTGTCTCCATAAGTGAATCAATCTTGAAGGTAAGCAAGCAACAATCATGGACCCTCAAATTGGTATTGTCCGCTCAAACAATTTTGTGTGGATTTGGATGATGCTCAACTTCCAACTTTAACTTCTTCATAGCTTTTTCAGAAACTACATTTGTACAACTACCAGGATCAAAAATCAAAGTACAGAGCTGCTTATGGAAAATGAAAGATGCTAGTTTGTCTCCAATCTTCGTTTTCTTTTTCATGTTGTCATCATCATCTATGTCACTTGGGATTTGGTCTCAGCTCCGATTACTTGAATGGCATAGTCATCTTCTTTTTCTGTACTAGCCATGAGTTTTGAAGCACTTGATTGATGGTTTGTCTGAACACCTTGCCCAATTGCTGCTTCTTTTGAATCACTCCACTAGTGCTCTTCTCAAAGCAGAGAATTGATGTACCCAGAGGAGGATTGCACTCAATCTGGACGGCAATCCAGCTGAAATGAGACAATGTGCAGCAAGCTCGGAGGCAATAGCTCGCTTCTATCCTTTCTTGTATAAAGTTAAAAATCACATCCTCTTTCCATGTGCGTGCCAGAACATGGGGTGCATGCACTGCCAGTGAGTGTCCTCTGGCTATGAAATTTTTGCAGGTGGTAGATTGAGGAGTGGCGACTCTAGTGATGGTGGCAGTGTGAAGAAATCATGTCAAGAACTAAGGGATTCTGAAGGGGTTTGGCTTGGAAATTTTCAGGTGGTGCATGGTGCCACACTGCTCCTTGGGCAGAGGAGAAGTTTTGAGGGGCTTTACAGAGGTGTCTGTTTCCAGTGGTAGTGGTGGTGTTGCAAAATGACACTTGAAAAGGGGGTTTGAAATTGAGGGGCAGCAGCTGTGACTCAAACAGGGAGAGGGAAGGAGAGAAATAAGGAAAGGAAGAATATAAAAGTGAAGAAGCGAAGTTGGGGAGAGGGAAGGAGAGAAACGGAAGATATAAAAGTGGAGGAGAAGTTGGCTAAAGGATTCAGTAGAAATTGACTACTGTAGAGGGAAAAAAGCAGCGGGAATTTAACAGGAAATAGAGGGAAAAGTAGAATGATTGAGAAGAAAATAGGGGATTGAACAAGGTAGGATGGAGATTATTGTTGGGCTCTAATACCAAATAATGCAGTAGCAGCACCAAAGGTGATGAACGGAGCAGAAGTATAGGTACTGCCGCGGGGGCAGGGGGGGTGTTTAAACAGGGAGATAAATAGAGGAGAGGAGAGGGGAATAAGGAAGGCACAAAACCTTACATGGCTTTCACACCTTGTTAAGAAATCCTAAATTACATAAAATAACACATAAACCCCTAAAGATACATGAAATTATAAATAAACCCCTGAAAACACACATATATTACAAACACAATAAAATTCACAAAAACCTACTACAAGCAAACTAAACATAAAATAAACTACTAATTAGCGAAGCATGTCTGGGTTTATGACCCAGCAGTCCCTTCATCCTATTCTTTGAAATTGGTATTGAAGTAGGGTCAACATGATCCATCTAGATACCTGCTTCTCGTCCAACATCACCTAGTTTAATGCCAAATTTGACTTAAAATTCACAAATGCAAAATGCATACGCTTCAACCAGGAAAGCGCAAAAGAGGCACCTTTTGTGCAAATGCGTTTGTGTTATTATATTTTGCATTTTCCTTTTGAGAGTTTGGTATTTTAGACTCTGCATGAGGATGTTTTAGGCATCTGTCATCTTGAGGCAAGCCTTAAAGCGAGCCTCAATGGTGTTTTTCAAACACACACACACACACACAGAGATATATATATATATATATATATATATATATATATTTATATCTACATCTCCATAATTAGGCCCCAGTTTCTGGAGGCTTTTTGCAGCCTTGCAATATTTCTGCATTTTTGGAATGTTGGTTGTTTGTATTAGTTATTTATATTGTATCTTGTTGTAATGACAATTGGAAGCATGTGCTTTTTATAATCACAATGTTGTCTAATCACAGGTGAAAGGATTGTCCAAAGAAGAACTAGCCACCCGCAGTGATCTGGTTCTTGTGCTACCAGAGAGAATTCAAGCAATACCAGATGGGACCATGGCTGCAGCCAAACAAGCTGGAGGATGGGGAACTTCAGCATCTCATAAAAACATCATGTTTGACCCATCAGGTGATTAATATTGCTGTACTTATTCAACAAAGACTCCCAGAGATTATATTCCTTAAAATGATTATTCATAGTTTTCTTGTGTTTCCTTATTTTCGTTTCACTTTTTTTTTTTTCCGCATTTGACAAACTACACAGATGGACACTTACATGATGAATTTTTCCAACAAAGTGAAGAATCTAGTCAATTTAGGCAAGAATATGAAATGCGGAAAATGAAACAGGTAAGGGTCCAGATTTATTAACCTTCTTGTCAACAGAGTGGTTTTGTTGAGTAATACTGACTGTTATGCGTCGTCATATTATTTAATTTGACACTTGCACAGGATCAAGGCCTAGATTTTATATCAGAAGGACTAGATACACTGAAGGATTTGGCCCATGATATGAATGAGGTTCGTGGTTGTTCATTTTTTAATCTTTATGTTGATGCTGTTGGAAGAAAACGAGGATTGATTATTTGTTTCATCTTGTTTAGGAATTAGATAGGCAAGTCCCATTAATGGATGAAATTGATACGAAGGTGTGTATTTTTTACTCCCTTCAACCTTTTTCCTTTTTCTTTTTAAATTAGATCACAGGGGGCAAATGATGCTGAAAATGTTTTGGTGTCTTGACAGGTGGACAGAACAACATCTGAGCTTAAGAACACTAATGTTAGACTAAAGGACACTCTTACAAAGGTAATTGATCTGAATGTTGTTCTTGAAGTTCATACTTTATTTTATTTTTTTTGTTTATGTTGGGTATCCTGGCTTCCCTGGCACATCTAGTTGACACTCTAACTGACACTCCCGTTGACCGGGCACACTCTGACACACTCTAGTGGGGACATAGAGTACTCAGACTATTCCCACGCCCACGCAATAAGGCCCCTCTCACTGCACAGGGGTAATTACAGGATTTGCTCGCTGGGGCAGGAATTGAATTTGAGACTTAAAGTGACCCATCCCAAGCCTACCCTTGCCACCTGAGCCATTGCCCGGGGTCAAGTTCATACTTTGTTGCCTCTAGGATTAGTTGCTCTTTCCTTTACATGGCAAAAATGTTGTGTTTTTAATTTTTTTTTTAAATTATCTATTTTTCCAGATGAGAACGAGTCGAAACTTCTGTATCGACATTATTCTGCTTTGCATAATTCTGGGCATTGTTTCCTACTTATATAAGTAAGCCCCACTCTCTCTTTATTACTTATAAGAGCAGTATTTGAGATGCAGACACCAAACCATATAATTTTGCTGTCAATTTCTTGAATCCTTATATTCTATGCAAAATCACGGGAGACTTGAGCTTGTACTGGTTATGTTGTTTGACTTAGAGTGATGCTAGAACCGTGAGATTATAGGTCTGCCCATTTTGATTATAGAAATACCATGTATTTACTCTAGTAACTTGTCAATGCGCAGTTGTATGGTTTGCTTTCCATTTCTCACGTCGAGTATAACTGCATCCCATTTTAGTGCAATGAACCAATATATTTTACACAAGTGTCCTTTGGTTTATAGAATCTATGATGCCCCTTAGACCGGCATATTCCTGGTTGCTATTTTCAAAAAACCAAAGTCCATAAGAGTATGTTTCTTTGGCTTCTGGCTGTAGGATTCCAAACGAATGTGATATTGCGACTACGACACCTTCTGGCACCAAAACAAACATAAAAATGGGACACTATGGGCATTATATTCCCGGGAATTATGAAGTTGACTTGTTTGGTGTACAAGAATAGAATGGAATTGGTCATTGTAATCTACAGATTTCTGCCTACTTTTTAACATTTTATTCCACTCCTAATCCATTCCACTCCAGCATTACCAAACATTGGATTAGGTTGAACCTGCGTCTCCCTTTTTGTCTCTTGTATTATGTTTTGAAGCAAACAAATGGATTCCCACCTTTCTCTTTTAGCTGCCTCTGTAGATAAATATGAATAAAATGACTTAGTTCTCTTGTCTGCATTTCCTTTCACTCCTTTTAAAAGAATTTCTGATATTGAGTTGTGCTTCTTTGGATGCAGCGTGCTGAACTGAAATGGTTTTTGGGAGGATTCTGCAGGTTCTCTGGTAGCATATTCCCTTCATTTCTTCCAGCGATTGTCTGCTTCTTGTGTTTCGACCGAGTAGGGTCCTGACCAAAAGAGTGGACTGGTCTATTAGAGAAAGAGAATCGAGCTTTATGAAATGATTGGCAATAGATGATAATTGAGATAAAAGGAGAACTTAACCCCCACTTGAAGATTAGGCTAAAATCTTTGTGAATCTTTTATTGTCGAGTTATTTTCATCATTCAGGAGTTGTCCTGTTACCACCATCCAGCTGAATGAAAAATAATGCAATGGCTCAGTCATACAAAGTGTATGAAGAGAGACTGCTTGATACAATTGTTCTTAGCATTCGTCTTGAAATAACATAGAAGCTTATTGTCGAATTCATTCGACTACTCGAGCAAGCAACCTCTCTCTCTCTCTCTCTCTCTCTCTCTCTCCATTCAAGCCTTGTCCCGTGTATTCTCTTCTATGCTCACTGCTATTCTGCATTGTATTCTATTGAGTTACAATCCGGATTCACTAATTAGCTTTCTTAACCTCTGTTCTCCTATTTACAAGCTTTTATAAAAATAGTATTAATTAAAAAACACAGGATATGTTCAACCGTGAAAAATGACTTTTAACAATTTAACTTTTTAACCTGCAAGCATTTGTATGGAAGGGTGCTGGGTTGAGATATTCTCCATTGTTATCATTATTATATTTTTCTAAATACGACCGGGTAAAATCCAATAATACTTGCTGAGTTTTTTGAAAATAACACTCGATATCATAACAAAAAATTATTATTATTTTAATTTTTTAAAAAAATATACGAAAAAAATAAAAATTACTAATAAATTATAAAATGCCTAATAATTATAATACTAAAAAATGTTTATTAGATGCAACTTTCAAAATGTTTAATGACTAAACACATAATAAAACATAGTTCAACATTTTTAAATTCAAATAATTTTTTAAAATAGTGTTGAGAAAAGATTAAACAAAATTCCAAAATTCATTCTTTATAAATTAAAATTATAAATTGGGATGTTAGTTCTTTTGTGTGAAAAATATGAATGCTAAATAGATAAAGAAAACTCAAATTTATATTTATTGGTTGACCATTGTTTGAGATAATTCCTTGACTTGCTAATTTTTTTCAATTGCTATGTTATTAAATATGGTGTTCAACCAAACCCAAAAAAATAAGCCATAAATTGACCAACCATTTGATTTTAAATTATATTTTGTTTATTAAAGATATATTTAGTTATTTAATTTTCATGAAATGTATGTAGCAAATATTTTGTAAGGGTATAATTATTTATAATTATTTCTATCATTTATTTTTCATAATTTTTAATTTTTTAAAAATAATAATTTAATTATGTTGTCATTCTTATATCAACTGATTGGCCCATCTTAGTCGTTGGGTGTTCAATTCACTTATAAGTTTAATTTTTAAAATATATTGTAATTAATTGATCAATTTTTTAAAATTAATTTATTAAGTTAATGTCATTTTTTTAATTTATCTTGCCAAAATTGAGTGGAAAGGTAAAATTATCATTTTATCACAGATTAAATTTAATTGTTTAATTGAACTAATAGCCAACAAACGAAAGGTTTATTTTATTAATAAAATTAAACCCCAATTGGTAATTTTTGAAAACTCAGATGGAGTGTCATTTTTTAAAAAGTGAGGGAATATTGTTAGATTTTATCCAATAGGATAAGGTGAATTTGCCATAGTATCACGTTAAATTATTTACAACAAAATTCCACACTGGTCTGCATGAATGAAGATTGACAAAGGGCACAAGAAAAATTGAAAATTTGAATTGAACTGAAAATTTGATTAATCATTCTCTTTAGTTCGGTTTTGACTCAAAATTTTTAATTTTTTTAGTTATGGATTTGGTTTTGGTTATCAATGTTTTAAATTTATATATAAATACATATGATATAATGTTATATATAATTTAAATAATTTATATAAAAATAATTGTATTGATCTAAGATTGATGTTTAAATTTTAATGATGAATATTAAACTCTATATGCTCAATATTTTGGAAGAAAAAAAAATATTAATATGTAATGATTTTAAAATTTTAAACTGGGTCTAATGTTCCAGTTCGATTAGCCATTGGATATTAGTTTAAAAAATTAATTAGTCGATTTTGGTCAACCATTTGGAATAGTTTAATTTTTATTTATATTTTCTATTAAACAAAACTTTGATTCAGTTAATGATTCAAAGAGCATGATTTATGTAACTATATTATGCTTAATCTTGAGATTGTATAATGATAGTATATTTTTGTTAAACTTGCATTACTTTAAGTTTTCAGTTATTATGTTTGCGAGTATGTATTTACAGTTTTAAATTTGTATATGTGAATTTTGGTTCAACTTAATATAATTTAATATTATATATTTTTTTAAATTTACATATCAAATCTAATGCGGGTAGAGTTCCTTAAAAAGAATAGTTCTCATTTAGAATAACCTTGATGGTTGGATTTAAATTGATCCAAATTCAAATATTTGTCAATGACTAGAAACCTCACAATTACAATATATAGAATTGGTCCATCATTTAAGAATTATTTTATTGTATTGCATTTTATGATAGTATCTAAATTTCTTTGGTGGATTAATTTATTTGATTGACTTTTCCCTCAATTCCTATATATCCCCAATAGATAATAAAAGGTGATTCTAATTTTAATCATCAATGGTGGTCTAAATCCACTTTGATTTTGACTTCCAAACATGGCTATGGTTGCTTTTTTTTTTTTTTTCCCCTTTATGTTTGTTGTTGTTTTTGTTTAGAAGTTTACCTAAAACTTAATTTACACAATGAAAAATAATTCATCTCTCATCTTATATATTTTCTCATCTCTCTGTCAATTCAAAGAGAATATGTTTTCTCCTGCTAGCCATGCAAGAGGAAATCGTCAATGATTTCTTATGTTGAGTGGAATGCATGTACAAAGAGAAAACATAGTTGAAAACATAATTGTTGGCTATGTAATAGGAAACCTTCGACGGTTTTGCCAGGTGCAGAAAAAATAGTCGACTGTTTTTATCCTGTTACATTGACTGTTTGGTCTCGGTTTCAAACCGTTGATGTGTTGGGAGAGATAATAACAAACAATCATAGCGAAATAATTCTTTTCCCTATCTGCAAGCAAATATAGTATCCTTACTTTTATACGTGATGAAAATAATAATAAAAATAATCAATCACACCAAGCCACAAAAACATAAGCAATTTTTACATAGAAAACTTCCCCAATGTGAGGAAGAAAAATCATGGGACCTAGTCCAGTTGAAACCTCCACTATCAACCAAATAATGGGTACACCAAGTCTTCTCTAATTGTAATTTGAGGTTACAAATATATCTCATCAAGATATCAACAATCTTGGCAAATACAAAAGAATTGGAGAGAATATACCAAAATCGCGAATACTATTCATGGGTAAAAATCCCAACTCCCGAGCTCAAAATCCGATCTCCACCGTACAGATTGTAGTTCCTTGAGTCGTGAACGTCTCCTCCAAATTTTAGCTTGATCTGATCACAGACAAAGCGGAATCGGAGTCTCGATGAAATCTGGGCAGCATGAGAAAAAATCACATTTTTCTCTCTTTCTTTTGAGAAGTGACGACTCCTCCCTACTCCCATCTCTTTTTATAACTTCCTTTAGGTTATCACACTAAAGGGATGGGCTTTAACTTTTTAATAAATCCCACTTGGGCTTTCCTCCACATGAAAGGAAATAACCCAACAAATCTCCCCCTTTCTGATTATGTGGAGCGAATCGCCATCCCGACGATCGAACAACAAACTTCAAGCTTCTGCCTTGGTAGTGTCTTTGTTAACGTATCAAAACCATTATCATCAATGTGAACCTTCTCAAGTTCCAGTAACTTATCGTTCAACGCATCTCTGATCCAATGGTATCGTACATAAATGTGCTTCGATCTTGCATGGAAACTGGAATTCTTAGCAAGATGAATAACATTCTGGCTATCACAAAACAACACATACCTTTGCTGCTTGAAACCAAGTTCTCTCAAGAACTTCTTTTCCCATAGAAACTCTTTAGTCACTTCCGTTGTTGCAATGAACTCTGCCTCTGTCGTAAAAAGAGTAATACACTTCTGAAGTCTCGATTGCCAAGCTATAGCCCCACCTGCAAAAGTTATCAAATAACCCGAAATAGACTTACGAGTATCCACATCCCTTGTCATATCTGCATCTATGTAACCAACTAACAATGGTTGTCCATTTCCCAAACCAAGTCTCAAACTAGAAGTGCCTCGAAGATACCTCACGATCCACTTCACTGCATTCCAGTGCTCTCTTCCTGGATTTGACAAGAATCGATTAACTACACTAACTGCATAGGCTATATCTGGTTTTGTGCAAAACATTGCATACATCAAAGTTCCTACTACTAAGGCATAAAGAACTCTTTCCATGTCTTCCTTTTCCTTATCTGTAGAAGTACATTCCTTTGTACTTAGTCTGAAGTGGGTAGCAAGAGGAGAGCTAACCACTTTAGCTTTGTCCATATTGAACCTCTCAAACACTTTCTCAATGTACTCCTCCTGTGACAAATATAACTTCTTGATACTCATGTCATAACCGATTCTTATGCCAAGAATTTTATTTGCTGGCCCCAAATCCTTCATAGCAAATGACTTACTCAATTGCTTCTTCAACTAGTTAATCCTTGAAGCATTTTTACTAACAATCAGCATGTCATCCACATAAAGTAGTAAGAAAATAAAATCATCATAAGAGAATTTCTGAACAAATACACAATGATCTAAAGTTGTCTTCTTGTAGCCTTGTTCCCCCATAACAGACTCAAACTTCTTATACTAGTGTCTCGGTGCTTGTTTCAAACCATATAGGCTTTTCTTCAGCTTACACACATAATCCTATTTCCCTTTTACTCTGAAACCCTCTGGCTGCTTCATATAAATTTCTTCCTCCAAATCACGATGAATGAAGGAAGTTTTCACATCCAACTACTCAACTTCCAAGTCAAGACTAGCTGCTAAACCGAGTATTATACGAATCGATGACATCTTTACAATTGGAGAGAAGATCTCATCAAAGTCAATACCTTTTCTCTGACCAAACCCTTTTACAACCAGTCTAACTTTGTACCGTTGCCATGAAGAGAACTCATTTGGCTTCTTCTTGTAAATCCACTTGTTCTCCAAAACTCCTTTTCTTTTAGGTAGCTTCACTGACTCAAAGGTGTGGTTATCATGCAAAGACTGCATCTAATCTTGTATGGCCTCAACCCACTCTGTCTTGTGTTCATCTTCCATGGCTTCTGCAAAACACTGGGGCTCTTCCCCGTCAATCAATAACACATACCATTTTGTTGAATACCGAGTGGAAGGATGTCGTTCTCTGGCTGACCTCCTGGATGGAATCTCTGGTGGAATCTCTAGCACTGTCAATTGCTCATTAGTGTCAACATCTCCTTGAACCTGTAAGGGAACATCCACATCACCTCTACCCTAGTGGTCATCCTGAATATCATTCTCAACCTGGGATGAAAAATTCTTCAAAGGAACTTGATCCACATTAGTCAAACTGTCACCTTGCTAAGACATAGATGTCTATGCCTTCTTAATATCCTGAATCGTCTAATATTTTACAAACACGACATCTCTGCTTCCCACAATTTTCTTCTCAACTGGATCATAAAGCTTGTATCCAAAGTCATCTAGACCGTAGCCAAGGAATATACATTGTTGCGTTTTCTTATCAAGTTTGGACTTTTCATCTTTTGGAATATGCACAAATGCTTTGCACCCAAAAACACACAGGTGATTATAGGAAACATCCTTACCTGTCAAAACTCGGTCTGGCACATCAAACTGTAGAGGAACGCAAGGTGTAATATTTAACACATGAACAACAGTGCTCAAAGCCTCCGCCCAAAAGATTTTGGCAACCGGGCTTGTGAAAGCAAATATCTCACTCCCTTAACTAGTGTTCTATTTGTCCTTTTTGCCATGCCATTCAATTTAGGAATTTTCGGAAGAGTCTTTTGATGTTGAATACTCAGTTGTCTGCAATACTCATCAAATGGACTAGAATACTCTCCACCGTTATCAGTCCGAATGCACCTTAGTTTCTTCTCAATCTGTCTCTCAATTAGGGCTCGAAATTGCTTGAACTCATCCAACACTTGGTCTTTTGACTTCAAGGTATATACCCACAACTTCCTTGAATGATCATCTATGAAGGTCACAAAGTATCTGAAGCCACCAAGTGTTCTCATCTTCATAGGGCCACACACATCCAAATGTACCAAATCTAGTATCTTTGACTTTCTCGAATGAAGGGAATTCTTGAAGGAAACTCTACTCTGCTTCCCTAACAAACAATGAGTACACCTTTTCATAAGTATACTTTTTAGTCCACATAGCAAACTTTTCTTCCCTAGTAGAGCTAATCCTTTCTCACTTATGTGAGCCAGTCTTTTGTGCCACAGCTCTATTGTACCATTATCCTCCATCGCATTAACAATGTCGTTGGAGATCTTTGCTTGCAGAACGTACAATGCAGAGTGCTTCATGCCTCGAGCCACAACCATAGCACCCCTGGTGAGCTTCCACTGGCCATCGCTGAAAGTGCTACAATACCTTTCGTCATCGAGTTTACCCGTAGAAATCAAATTCAAACAAATGTCAGGAATATTCTTCACATCTCTAAGAACTAAACTCGTGCCATTATTTGTCTTCATATACACATCACCAATTCCAATGACTTTAACCAAGCCATCATTTCCCATCTTTACTGTTCCAAAGTCTCCGATCTATAGGATGTAAAGAGATCCTTTCGAGATGTAGCATGAATGGAGGCACCACTATCAATCACCCAACTGGTCTCATGGTATGCAACATTTATCATCTCATCATCATAAACAATAAGGAAGTCTACAGGAGCGGTGGTAGCAACTCTATCATCACCATCTTTGTCATCTTCATTCTTCGTTCCCTTCCCTTTCTTATTCTTATTCTTGTTTTCTTTCTTCAATTACTTGCAATATTTCTTGATGTGTCCCTTTTTCCTGCAATGATGACACTCAACATTTGCAACTTGTTGGACTTGCTTTTGCTGTTATCTCTATTCTTCGGACCTCTGCTCTTACTTCTCCCCCTCTTTTCTGTAACCAAGATCTATGACTATGAAGAGGATCCCTGTGTTTTTCTTCACATCTCTTCATTTAGCAAACAACTCTCGGTCATATCCATTGTGATTATACCCTTTGGAGCGGAGCTAGACAATGAAGTTCTGAGCGTCTCCCACGAGTCCGGTAATGAACCAAGCAACCATAACCCTTGTATCTCATCATCAAACTTAATACCCATTCCAGCCAACTGATTAATAATTCCTTGGAATTTATTCAGGTGATCAGATAAAGGAGTCCCGTCCTAGTACCTCAAAGCCATCATTTGTTTAATAAAAAACAACTTATTATTTCCATTCTTTCTAGCATATAGCTATTCAACCTTACTCCATAAAGAATGTGCATTTGTCTCTCGACTAATATGGTTCAAAACATCATCATCTACCCACTACCTAATATAATCACACACCTATCGATGTAACAAAGTCCATTCCATATCAGACTTTTTTTCCTAGTTTTTCAGCACTAAACACCGGTATGTAATAATATTTCACATAAAGAAGATCCTCCATTTTTCCTTTCCATATGTGATAATTTGAACCATTGAGATTAATCATTCTATTAGTATTTGCTTCCATAACTCAAATTGCCAACCTGACAATCTGTCAACCAAACTCTGATACCACTTTGTTGGGAGAGATAACAACAAACAACCACAACAGAATAATTCTTCTCCCTATATGCAAACAAATATAATATCTCTACTTTTTATACATGCTGAAAATAATAATAAAAATAATCAATCACACCAAACCACAAAAACACAAGCAATTTTTACGTGAAAAACTTTCCCAGTGTGAGGAAGAAAAATCACGGGACTAGTCCAATTGAAACCTCCACTATCAACCAAATAATGGGTACACCAAGTCTTCTCTAATCGCAATTTGAGGTTACAAATATATCTTATCAAGATATCAACAATCTTGGCGTATACAAAGAGAATTGGAGAGAATATACTAAAATTGCAGTTACTGTTTACGGGCAAAAATCTCAACTCCCAAGCTCAAAATCCGATCTCTACTGTTCAGATTGTAGCTCCTTGAGTCGTGAACCTCTCCTCCAAATTTTAGTTCGATCAGACCACAAACGAATCAAGATCGGAGTCTTAATGAAATCTGGGTAGCATGAGAAAAAATCACGTTTTTCTCTCTTTCTTTTGAGAAGTGACGACTCCTCCCTTCTCCCCTCTCTTTTTATAACTTCATTTAGGTTATCACACTAAATTATTAGACTTTGAGCTTTTAATAAATCCCACTTGGGCTTTCCTTCACATGGAAGGAAATAATCCAACACGATGTTTTTGCTCGATTACTCAGTGTTGGTTTTCAAATTTTGAATTAGGAAGTTCTATAGGATGGGTTTCTTGGGGGGGGGGGGGGGGGGAGGAGGGGGGAACCTCCGAAAGGGTTATATATATATATATATACATGTTGTATGTTGTAATTCATATGTCTTTTGATATAAGATTGTGAAAATTCACTGTCGTTTGTTCCTGTGGATATAAGTATTGCCAAACCACGTAATTTTTTGTGTCATTGTTTTATTACTTTCATATAATTTGTATAATTGTGTTTTTCTATATATTTTACTATTGGTTGTTGCATTATAAAATCGTTTGTTTCCGCTGCATATTAATTTGCACAACAAAATTTATAGCCAAAATAATGTATACATTTAAATATAAATGGAGAATTAGCTGTCAATGACAATTTGTAGTTGGGCAACTTGGCAGGAGGGGGGTGGGTGGGTGTCAAATTGGCAAGTGTCTCAACTTAGACCTAATAGACTGATTCAAGTACAATCTCTCATTTAAAAGATAAAATATTTTATTATACAAAAATGTGAAAATAAGCTCGTTTAGCGGATGAGTTATGCAAACCTAATCTTGAAAATCACTTGTTTGAATAATGAACGAGTTCTTATAGAACTAAACTTTTAAACTGTTCGTAAATGATTTGATTTGTTCCTAATCATACTTCTATGCATTCTCATTCATCGTTTCGATAATTCAAACTCGAATTTATAATAACGTACATATTTAAATTCAAATAGAAATTTTAGCCGCCAATGACTATTTGTGATGGGACAACTTGAGGGTTTAACTCATAATTCTCCCATTTAATTATGCTTTTATGGGAAGAATTTTGAATTTATATTGTCAAAGCAACATTCGTGGCTGTCCTATGTGGGGCCCACAAATGTCCTCCCATAGGTTGCCAATTGTACTGAAATTTTACTGAACGTACAAAAACTTTTAAATCCATTATTAAATTCAATTAAACACTTTAAAAGTCCATTTAGGAGTCTATTTTTTTTAAAAAAATTATTAAAAATGTCAATTTAGGAAATAATCAGTTGGTGAATCATACACGCCTTTCGAAAAATTTTGAGGTGTCTGTCACGTGATCCAGAGGGCGTCAATCGATGAACTGGAGAGGGACCCACATGAGGGTGGGGTGCAGTGTGCCCCACCCACCATATTCATTTTTAATAATTTTTTATTTATTATTTAAAAGGAAAAAGCAGTCCATGTGGGCCATTAGTCTCAACAGCCAAAAATGTTACCAAGCAAGCAGAAATTGGTGTGTTTTACTTTTACACACTCACGTGCACGATTAGGATTTTTTGAGATCTATGAGGACTTTGGGTCATCTTTCTTAGAGTGGCAAAACAGGTCAAAACCCGAAGATGATCCGTCCATCTAAATTAGACTTAAATTTAATATAAATTAATCTATTTATAAGTGAGTCAATTCGAATTCGATCTATTTATTAAACGGATTAGGTAGATTCGGGTCGAGTCACCCATTAGGTGATTCATTTATGACCCGTTTTAAATTAAAATGAATGAGTTTTTTTATTATTATTAAATATCATTTTGTATGAAATGTTTAAAATTTTTTAAAATAAATAAATTATAATTTTTAAACGGATGATCCGTTTATTAAACAGACGAATTTGAGTTTATATATTAGTCACCTGTAAACCTTAAGTGAATTACATAATTCGAGAATTTTATAGATTCAGGAAATTGTGAGAACCCTAAGTTATGTAATTCATATTTAATTTTTAATTAATTACTTAGTTCGGTTAAATCGGTTAACCAAAATTCACTTTCTCCATAACCGAATCGAAAACTAAATAATTGAATTTACCAAATTATAAAACCAAATCAAACTGAATTAATAATTAACCGAATCGAACCGATCAAATTTGATCGATAAATTCGGTTAAAATCGAATTATGCTTACCCTAGATGTAATTTCCTTCGTTTAGCTCAGTAAAACCCTTCTTATGTAGCATATTAAGGGGGGGAAAAGGTGATGAATGCAAAATTTAAAGCGTAAATAACTGTGCAAAAGAACCTCAATTTTAAGTATCTTGAACTGTGTATCATATGACCAAATAAAAAATAAGATAGAGATTTTTTAGGTAATATTTAGAAACATTGATTTTGAGGTTTAAGCTTAAACTTACGTACCTCTAGAAGAAAATTTTAAATTTTAGATAGTATTTTTGAAAATTGAATTTCAGACTTTGAATTTGATTTTAAATGAATTTGAATAAATTTGAATATAATTTTATATATCATCTTACCAAAATTCAATACAATTCTAAATTAAAGGCCACTCCAAACATAAAGTTAAAGTAATCTTATATTATAAATCAAACCAATTTGGAGATTCATGCTTCTATTGCAAAATTAAGACATGTTTTTGTGAGGCTAAAGATTTTCTTTGACAAAAAATTAAGAACATAATATACATATATATATATATATATATATATATGTATAAAATGAAAAGACTTCCATCATGTGAATGGAAAGACAATAATAAAAGGGTTAAATTCCAGAGTTTGCTATAATTCTAGCGTCCTGCAATATTGTAGATCTGTGATGTCACATCATAAGTACATATATATATTCCCCTACCCTTAAAATAATAATTACTTAAAAAAATATTTGCCATCTAATCAATAGTTAAAAAATTCAGTAGACAGAAAAGTCATCAAGTAATACTTATATATTTGGATTAGAAAAAATAATTGAATTGAATTTTAATGCACTTTAATTGCATCCAAAAGAAGCAATTAAGGTCTCATCAGCATACATGAAAATAGGACATTAAATTAAAATAAGGCCGCTATGAACTTTTTCATTATATTTTTGAACTTTTTGTATTATACATTAATAATAAAAAGAATATAGTATAGGATTTGTTTGGAAGAGGAAATTTTTTATTTTTTATTTTCATTTCTAAAATAATTACAAAATATATATCATTTTTGAACTTTTTGTATTATACATTAATAATAAAAGAATATAGTATAGGATTTGTTTGGAAGAGGAAATTTTTTATTTTTTATTTTTTATTTTCATTTCTAAAATAATTACAAAAAATATATCATTTGTTTTTTCTAATGCTTGTTTGAAAATTTGAAAAGTATATTTTGTTTTCCAAAGTTTCCATTTAAATATGTAAAAATTGGATAAAAATGTGATATTTTAAAATTTTTTAGAAAATTAGAAATGAAAATTTAAAACTATTTTTATAGAATAAAAACGCCTAATGTCTGTAAAGTGAATTTAAAGACATACTGTATTTGGAAGTATGAATTTCGAGACTTAAATTTTAACTTTTATAAATTTTAAATATAATTGCTTATTATGTTGTTACCCTCCATTGGTTTGCAAAATTAGGGTGTATGATATCAAAATTCTTACATCAACTCTCATTCCCATGTTTGGTTTACCTAAATTAGTATGGAATTGCATTCAAACAAGAATGGCGATTTCCGTTTTAATGGTTTAGGATCATTCCTCTCCTATATATAAGCTAGGAGTCACAATTTAACTGATTGAGCCAGCGGGGACCGTGGATGGTGAGAGTTTTCTATGAGCCAGTAGGGACTGTGGATGGTAATGGAGATGTGTCCTGAGAGTCGGGTTGACCGAACGTCCAATTGATACACAGAAGTTGTGTCTGCGTTTGGACTTTACCATGATTAGCGAGAACTGGGGGCGGAGGATGCTAATCCGTAAGTTTGGTGCCGCACCAAGGGGTCCGAAGGGCTCGTTGGTGGCTGGAGTTCCTATGTAATAAAAAAAAAAAGAATAGTAACCCTAATAATCCAAATAATTATTATTATTATTTTCTTTCCTAGGCTATGACTTGTTCCTCTTGCTGCAAGGATCAGTGAAAGAATGTTCGGAAGAAGGAAAAGGTATGAAATATATTCCAACAAAAGCAAGGCTAGGGAGAACATACAAATGTTGTTAGTTGGAGAAAGGAAAATGGTCTCTTATCAGACTATTAGAACAAGAAGGAAAGAAAGGATTATTCCATTTGGACTTCACCATTGGTGAAAGGAAAGAAGGAGGCTTCAAACTCCCTAAAACCTTACAAAAGCTCAGCATCAACTTGTCACACTCAACCAACATTATATGAATCTAAACATAAGCCTCCTTGGAAGATAGCAGAAATAGTTAGATCTTATCTCCAAGCTTGCAAAGTAGAAAACTTGTACACGGGAGGTACATGTATTCTTAAATTCTAAAAATTAGGTCTAATCATAGAGCTGGACCAAGAAAGAGAAGCATTTATGAAACATTGCCTAATCGGAAGGTTCAACCGAAACCCATGTAACTTCAATGTTTTACTTGGGTGGTGTAGAAAAGAATGGAATTTGAGTAAAGGACTTGCTTCTCTTTTAACTACTGTTGGTAGGCTCGTCAAGGTTTGCATCCTTAACTATAAAAAATAATATTTATAAAACCTAATTATTCTCAAGTTCAGTAGAAAGTGAGGAAGTCGAGTATCGATCCACGGGGATTAGAGTGCAATTATCAACCACTTCCAGATTAGTTTATTAAGCTTGTGTGTAAAAAAAAAAAAAAAGTGAAAAATGGGATTTTTAAAGATGTTTTCTAACAACTACTTGAAAATATGTAAATCTAAATTACTTCTACTCTTACAAAGCAATGCTCAATCATGAATTTGACCTAGGATGTTGTGTGCGTAATCTATGTTCGGTCAATTATCCGTAATAGGGTTACACGGTGAAAGGAGCCATTCGATGGCATAGGGTAGAAAGGGTGCACCAACCGTCCAGAGTACGGTCGAGAATTGGAGTATACCCTATCACAACGATCACAAGAACCATTTTAGATCCGCAAACTATTACGTGTACCTGATTGAATCTATAGAAGTGCTACCAAATCTCTAAGGGCATCAAGACAATCAAAGCAGTAAATCAAAGCATGTAAAGAAAGCAGTAAATAGAAAACATGTAAAAAATGCTCTTGCAACCGAGTGTTTATCACTAACACCAAAGAATACAATCGAATGATCATCTAATCTACGAGGAAAGCATGTAAAAATGGCTTCTTATTGAAAATGAGTTGTTTGTCACTAACGATAAGAAATACAAAATAAAAATAAGACAGGAATGTAAAGGAAAGCAATTAAATCTACTCTAGGGTTGGCTTTCAATGGTGTTGTAGGTCTATCACTAACCAAAAATCGGCCAAAGAGGAACCCAGAGAGTATGTTCGTAGCTATTATTTATACCCATCAGGGTTTACAAAGTTTGAAATTCGAAATAGGAAAGTTTGCAACAAATCTCGCGTAGAAGATCGTCGCTGCCAACCAAGTCACTCCCATGCCTACCTAGATCACGCTCTGGTCGAGACTCGCGGGAAATCAGGAATTCGAATCTTCAATGTCATCAAATATGTCACGCCAAAGGGTCTTGCTAGTCGAGTTGATGGTCGAACTTCAAGAAATCTCAGGAATTCGACATGGACACCCTTCATGTTCTCTTGGTTAACCACTTGGTCGATACTCTCGATATTCCTTGGCTCAGTTAGACTTCAATATTTCGCCTTGTTCGCCCTTGAGGGTCACATGGTCGAACCTTGCAGTATTTCGATCCTGGTATGAAACTAACTTGGTTTGTACAATGGATGACTTGGTCGCCGTTGTGTTGCCAGTTGCGCCACTTGGTCGAGCCTAGTCTTTTTATTCTCTGATGATCTGAAACTTTGGGAGTTTGGCTGAACCTTTGATTTGAGCTTTGTGTACTCTAATTACTCCTTTAGCTTCTCGTACGCCTAACTCCTTAGTTTTAACCTGTATTTCCTGTAATACGAACAAACCTTACATAACTTTGAATTGTGTTAACAAAGGGTTACATACAAGATAAAAGGGGATAAAAAAAGGTAATTGAGGGCCTAAAATAATGCATTTTAAGGACTCCTCATAACCTCCAACTTACAGTTTTCTAGTCCTCAAGCAAAGAAAAATCTAAGAAATCTAGAAAATCCTATATATCTACCTCCTCTTTCGTCGGAAACATGGTTGCATTTACCGTATGCAGCAAGGATTTAAACCCCTAGGTTGACCCTAGTGGATGAGTTGTAGTCTCGTGAGGGTTTCTAAGTTGGTGCCCACAAACACCAATATCAATGATTATAAAAATATATGCAACATAGTTATACCATTTTTACATATAGGAATATAACCTAATTACAGACATATTTTTGCATACATGACTCTGTTATACACACATTCCGCAATAAGTCACTCATGCAAGTCTTAACAAGGTACAACCATTATGAACAACACACTCATAGAGAATCAATTGGTAATTACACTTCTGAGCTAATATTATCATGTAACTTCAAGTATACATAGGTTACATCTCAAGGCATGTGTAAAGTGTATAATATGTCACACTCAAGATATCTCTTGGACACCTACAGAACGGTAGCCTTGACTCAGCCTCACTGATATTCTCTCAAAAATCTCTTAAGAAAATGGATTCTCTCTCCATATGTGAGGAAGACGGTCATGATCAAGCATCCCACATATGTTAAAGAACTAAAGCTAAAGTATGGAGTGAACTAGTCTTATAAGGAAATGATCCAACCTATGAATGACGTGTCAGGTTCTTCACCCTAGCGACTTCTCACCTACTCTCCACATCTAATCAAAACTACCCTTAAATGACTAACTCATAGAGCAGGCGTGAATATATCTGATGCATTGGACATATGAAAAATCTTCATACTTGGTTGAACATGAGTTGTTTCCCTAACTTGACCTTTTTGTATTTGGATCAAATAACTACATATTTTCATTTCTTTTACTCTCTTCTGCTCATTCTTTTATCATTTTTCTTTCATGGTCAGCTAGAACAATTTTCATAAATTTTTGTGGTCTTCATACTTTCGAAGGGAAATTAAGCTCAAAATGGAGTCCATAAGATAAGTCTAAATCTAGGGTGACTTAATTTCATGTCTCGAGTAAGCTATATGACCTATGTTTATATCTCCCCACTAGACATCACCTCTAGGCTAGCAAATGCAATAACAAGGACTAGTAGGCAAAGAAAAACCAGAAAAAGGAATTTGAGTTCCGTGAACTTAGAGTTTGATGTCATAAACTCAAGAAAAATGAAAGGCTCAATAGTACTTTACAAGGTGTCATAGTCGCCACGTTTGTTCTCTCAGTGCTCTCAAGGAATCCTTAAGTGCTACAAATCATGTGAAAGTGTTTTTTTAGCCTCACGAAGTACCATGTTAATACAATATTTTACATAACCATATTAACACAAATGAACCACTAGTCTTTCCTCAGAAAGTGGGAAAAGTAATGTATTGGCTATACTACGTGAGACTAAGCATACATGACTCACTACTTCGTTAGTGAGCATAACATGATCATGGAACTGAATGGCCTATCCATGTAACATGTAAGTAATATAAATGTATGTAAATAATATTACCAATGTTAACATGGTCTAAAACCGATGATATCACTGAAATTGATCAAAATTGTGTCAATTTTGTGCTTGAAGTGTGCCATATAGTGGTTTCCTACCCCTTACCCCTAACTTAATGCTTCAGTATCCTCACTAAAGTGTGGAAAGAAAGAACCTAGAGAACAGGGAGGGGAACACTACAAGGGCCAATAAAAACAACTAGTGTACCTGCATATGTTAGAAGCACATGGAATCCATAAATATCATACATGCAATGATACACCGAGGCACAAAGAGACATTTAGAAGAAAAAAAAACACCATGCAAATTGAGAGTTATAGTGTAATCCTAAGAGGGGGAGGGGGTGAATTGGATATTTAAAAAATTCTTCCTAGGTCAATTTATCCCTATTTTAATTCCACAATCAGTATAACACAACCTAGGGTCTTTCTAAACAAGCATGAATCTCATATATAATAATGTATGCAAATATTTAAAATAATTATAACATTCAGCACAAATTGAACACAAGCATACAAGTGCAGAAAGTAAAGTGTGGAAATTAAATAGAGTAGGGAAGAGGGAGCACAAACACAGTTTTTTACGAGGTTCGGCAACTCCCGCCTACATCCTTACCTTGGGCAAATCACTAAAGGATTCCACTATCGGCTCCTTAAAACTAGGACGAAGCTTCTCGTTACAATTCGCTTCTTACCAAGGTGAAACTTCCCTTTACAATCCACTGCTTACACGAGGTGTAACTACCTCTTTACAATCCGTTGCTTACACAAGGCATAACTATCTCTTCCCGGTTCACAACCTGAACCAAAAATACAAATGATATGAAATTTTGCATACAAGTAAAATGCTTCTCAAGTAAGCTAATTTGTATAAATAAAATTCTTAATACACTCTCAAATAATTTTCAAATGAAGCTCGGTAGAGTATGATAAAACCTCTCAAAAATATTTTACAATTAATTGAGTGAGAGAATGGAAAATTATTTTCTTTTCAAATGACCTTTGATAAATCAAGAAGCCTCTCAAGCAATTAATATATGAGTTAAAATATGCTCAAGGCTTTTTGTAATACTCAACATGAATTTTCTCCAAAAATGATATTTCAAAGAAAAGTAGGAGAGTGAATTTCTTCAAGATTGACCTTTGAAAAGCATCAAATGGCAAGAAGGCTTTCAAGCAATATATAATGGTATAAATATATGCTCAAGCTCAAACCTTACTTGTATACCCCAAAAATAATTCCCCCAAAAAAGATTTTCAAGAAGAAGAGTAGGAGAAAAAACCTTTGATCTTCAAAAATAGAGTATAAATATGTTTGGAAAAGAGAGAATATGCAAGAATGCTCCCAAATGGTTTTTTTTGGCCTTACAAGGCTTAACATCTTATTTTGATGCTAACAAACAAGTGAAAATTAATATATTTGGTTGAGTAGTGATATTTCAGGCCTTACAAGGATCAAGCATGTAAATGCAAGGTCAAGAATCCATTGCAAGCTTATATTTCAAAGAGAGATGATCATATGAAACTTAAATGACATGGATTCAAAGAATAAAGCTTGAAGATCATGGGAGCATGGATATTAAAGAGAATTTGATGAAAAACTCAAAATATTTTAAAGCTTGAAGACAAGTAGCAGACCAAAGCATGAAAACTTAAGTGTTTAAGAATGACAAATGACTTAGAAGTCTTTATGTAAGTACTTCATATTTTAAATATCTTTTTGAAATATTGTTGAAGCTCTTTAGGGGATATTATGGACTTAGAGACCTATTTTAAAATCTCAGAAAATGTTTTATGAAAGATCAAAGTAAGAGAGTAAAACTAATTTTGAAAAACTAAAAAAACCAAAAAAATGACTGGTTAGCCGACTGACCATAACACCCTGGAATGGCTCACTCGATTCACACAAAGCAATATGTTGAAAACCTGTCCAGATGATTGACAAAGAATGCAACCATAAAATAAGCTGCCCAGTTGAATGACCAATGAACTAAATTGAGCCAGCCGACTAACAATGTCCAGCCAACTGACAACTTTTGAACGTTGGTTGATCCATACTTTGCGGAAATCATAAGGGAGTACGTTGATTGGTGAAACGCCCAAAGACTCTTTAACTAAAAGTTTATTTGACGTTTAAGCTTTTGGAAAGAGTATTGTATTTTATATTGCAATTCATTTTGAAAGAAAATTCATTAACCACAGGGCTTGAATCAAACTTTCATATATACAGGGCTGCAAACAAACAAAAGCTAAATTTTATATCTTAGTATGGATATTGTGATTGATTGGAAAATTGATTGACTTGGTTGATTGGTGACTTGATTGTTTAAATACTTGTGTTGTAGATGTGAATTGAATTTTGTTTTAAGTATTCATTGTGTATTTGATAAATCAATAAGAAGTCAAGAATTTGTTGAAGAGAACTAAAAGAAAATTTTAAATCCAATTCACCCCCCTCTTGGGACTACACCTTTGTTTTCAGTTTTTCTGACATTTTTCAAGTGGTTTAGGCTTGCATTTATAGGGAAAACCCATTACTAGCCATTTTATGACTGTTGGGGTATTAAAATATAATTTAATTTGAAAACTAACCGTTTTTCGGCTATTGGGACACTTTCTGCGCAGACACCCTTTGGTTTTTAAGACATAACGTTTTCTATATAATTCCAAATTAGATGTTCTTGGTATAAAAAAAAAAGCTAAGAGAAAATAAGACAACTTTTATGTTGAACACTTTTTAAGATAAGGAGTTTTCGATAGAGAAAATTGTTTATAAAAGAGACAAAAGAAACATGAAGGGAATTTTTCTGCTGTGGACACCCTTTAGTATTTTGAACATAAATTTTCTACACAACTCCAAATTGAACGTACTTGGTATCAACAGAAAGCTAAGAGAAAATTCCACAACTTTCATGTTTAATACATTTTAAGATAAGGAGTTATTGATAGAGAAAGGTGCTCATCAATGTGACGGAAGAAAGATAAAGAGTTTTTTTTTTTTTTAAAAAAAAAAAAACTTGTTTTGGAAAAATGTTTTCATGAGAAGTTTATGCCCCTAAGGTCAAGATAAGGTCTTGGTCATTTTGTGAAAGTTTGAATTCAAATCATATGATTATGCATGCACAAATTGAAACCTAATTACTATTACAACTTAAAGAATAAATAAAATCTTCATGCTTCTACTCCTTAATACTCCATGGAATACACCAAAATTTGTGCTCGATTAGGTACTCCTTGACTTCCATTTTGCATCCCATGTTTGAGCCTTCTGCATTATAAATCTGTTCAAAGACTAAACGTACAAATGAGATGTTGTGGTTTGTCATAATCAAAATAGAAATTAGACTCAAAAAGTCAACACAAATTTCATTAATATCCAAGAGGCATTACACTATATATGAGTACATTACATGCACAGGTATAGCCTTGCAAAAAACATGGTGATAGAACAGAAAAGAAAATACAAAAGAAAATAAAAAACAAAATCGTGCCGTAGAGGCACAATACAGGCAAAGTGTGAGCAAAAATTTGTAGGGGAGGAGTTCTACTTTGAGTCAGACTCGAAGTCCAGAATAAAGACTGCATGCGCGGGGCAACACTTGCAGTCGGAGGAGGCAACCACGGCCCGGACGATCGTTTGTAGCATATCTACCATTACATCCCAAATATCTAGGGTCAAAGTGGTGACTGGCACATGAGCATGAGGTGGCGCAGTGGTCCATGCTAGTGTCGTGCCTCATTGCGAGCCCTGGGACCTATGACTCTGAGCAGATGCTGAAGGCGCCTCCATCTTCGTACCAGAGCATAGCTTCATTGTCTTCGCAAGAAGGCAAGTAGAGAAAAGGATAGGATGGAGGAACTTAGGGGATCAGGGTCGGTGAAACCCTAGATTACTGACCAGGAAACCGAGCAACAATACGATCGCTAAAAGCACGTCCGACGGCTAGAGGGTTGCCGGGAGCTCCAGGAAGGTGGTTGGTGCTCGGGCGACGAAGTGGACAAGAGGGGAGATGAGAATCGGCCAATCAAATAGTGGAGGGAGTTGTTGGGATTCGCGGCAGAAAGGGTTTAAAACATGTCATTCAACAATCTCAATCACATCGCCCCAGCCCGTATACTGGTCGCGCTTGGTCGCACCCCATAATTTTAAACAATAACACTGACTCCGGACCAAGTCGCGCCTAACTTTGTGCTAGTCGCGCACATGGTCAAACCTCTCGGTAGTTTTCAAGCCCAAATAGGTTCAGAGAATAGACCAGGTCGTGCCAATGAAATGATGGTCGCGCCTTTGGTCGACCTTCTCAATACATTGGAAGCTCATGAGACTTGTACCCTCAACTACCTTAGGACATACCCTATAGATTTCACACTCTACTTACACTACTTATGTACATCCTAAGGACTTTAACTAAGAAAATAAAAATACTAGGGTTGCTTCTCGAAAGCGCTAAGTTTACCATCTCCAGCTAGACGCATTAAAGCTCGTTTCAAAGTCAGCCGGGTTCGAAGCTCAAACTGTCCTCCCTCATTTCTTCATCAAACCCTGTGTTGCATATCCTGATTAGTCCTTCTAACCTGGAGGTTGTATAATGAAGTGCAAAAAATTGCTTGTAAGGATCCTTCAAGCTGGATGTAGAGGATCCCTTCACATAATTAAGGGAGCCTTTTCCTTAACAATTTTATCAATCATGTCCTCGTCCACAACTTGGACTACCTTAAATGGATGTTGGGGAGTATGGAATACTCTCAGCCGGCACTGCATATGGCCAAAGGATATGTCCATAATCGGTGTCCTACATTGAATGCAGGCGTTAGCCATGTCTAAAAATGGTCGTCTTATGAGGGTAGGGATTGGATTCTTGATTAAGTTTCAAGGTTCCATATCCAAAATGATGAAATTGACATGATAGTAGAACTCTTCCACTTTAACCAATACATCTTCTACCACACCTCAAGGTCTTTTTATTGATCGGTCAGCGAAACACAAGGTAACTGGGGTGGGCTTCAGCTCTCCTAAGTGAAATTGCTGGTACACTGAGTACAGGAGGATGTTCACACTCGATCCTAAATCTAAAAGGGCCTTGTCAATGGTGTGATTGCCAATCACACACAAAATGGTTGGTGTTCTGGGATCTTTTAGTTTAGGAGGGAGGTGACCTAGTACTATCGAGCTCATATGCTCATTCAACTTTACTTGTTCATTGGTTTGTACCCTTGATTTTTGTTTCAGTCTGTACAAGTCCTTGAGGACTTTGGCATATACAAGCGGTTGCTAAATATTTGTTGACCTCAAGTTGTCTAAATGTGTCCATGATGGACTAAGTGGTGGTCTTCTCTTTAGATAACGAAGGTACATGATGTGACGCCCCAATTTTCATACCATTTTTTTCATACATCATATTAATATTAATCACATATCGGAAATGTCAACACCTCTGATACCATACATACATAACCCGACTCGAAAAGGGTATTGAGTAACCATTCATTTAAACAACCCTATTAGCGGAAGTCAATATACACATAACACAACGAATACACATACCATATTACTAAACCATCCATATATACATGTCTAACACATTCCCAAAAAGAAACATAAAATACTTTAGAGGAATCCTCCATCCCTAGCTCAAAACACTCACCCTGTCTACTCAAGGTACCGGCTCCCCTCTATCTTAGAGCTCTATCACCTGGTCTATCTCGGTTTCCTGAAATATTTAGAAGTTTGGGTGAGACATATCTTAGTAAGATGGAATAAACTATCTAGAATGTGTGGCAGTATGAGTTTCATTATATCATAACATATATTCATTTCAGTGATAATATCTTCTAAGAAAATATACCATTTCTACACATAATCATATAAATATAAAACACAAGCTTTTACAAGGTTTAATTCCATTTCTAAATTCATTTCCACGCCACCCATGTTTACTAGCAAAGTTCCTGAGAATAGGGGATATTACACGCCCATACATATAGCTCCCCTATGCTTTGATATCGTTTGTATCCTTACCCAATTAACTCAGGTTTGACTACAACTGATACTTATCAGGACATTCACCTTACTTAGTAAGCTCTCAGGCGGAGTGTTTTACTTCTCTTTCATTATTTATATTATTAACTCACGCTATTTCATTTCTTATATCCATTCTCATTTCAATTTTCATTTCCATTTCCATTTCCATTTCAATTCCATTTCATTTCCGTTTCACATCTAGCTCATAAGTGTCCTCGGTAACCAATACATCCGCATCTATAACTCATGGCTGCCTTGAGGATATTTTTCATCATCATGCTTCACCCCATAGTTGAGGTCACTCTCTATACACTATGCTTTGCTTCCCCCCATGGTCGAGGTTGTGTGGCCCGAAGGCTGAACCTAACCATGGCTGGCCTACCCTGTAGCACCCCAATGCGACATGTGGGCTCGGGTGCTACTTTAGTGACGTCTGTGTACTTGATACCATCTCAACATATAAAATATACAGCAAAACAGATAAAACATTCTCCACAATCTATTACCAGAGTTTAAATTTCAACATACATCTAGGTCTTTCCATACTCATATTACATCTCAATCTAAAAAGTCAACAAACTCGGTCCACACGACCATAAATACAAGCCCGAAGGCATACTACAATAACTACTCATATCTGAGTTCTTGAAGACACTCAGAAAAGGTAACTAAACTAGTCTCCACCCCTTGGATCCCGCTAAACTCGATCTATGGGATTCCCTGAAAAGATATGTTGTACAACGGGGTGAGACACCTCTTAGTAAGGAAGATTAAGTTAATGACAATGTGTAGCAACATGTTTTTCGGTGTATACTAGAATCTTACTTCTCTCTTTTTACTGAACATAATATGCCTACTCATTTCTCATTTCTTATAACATAAATCAATAATGGAAAACATTTACATCATTACATAAATATACATATATCAATAAAAGATATACCCTGGAACTACTCGCCATATTTAAATCCCTGTGGTCATGGTTGTGCGGCCCGAAGATTGGACAAAAACCCAAGGGATCAACCCAAGCCAAGTCAACTCCCTGCCATATACGTCAGCAAACTTTTGTAAGCTTGCTTATGGGTCTGATTGCGTCTAGGTAATTCAGCTAGGACCACCCAACACCACACGCTTGTAAATGTGGGCGCACGCGGTTTGTTGACCCCATGGCTCATACCCTGTTTTGATTAAGACAAATACTCCAGTATTTAACGTTTGTCAAGTTTGTGTGCAAGACCATATTAGGAAGATCATATTAATGGCACATGACAACTTGAGGAAAATGAAGACCCGGAATGTTTTTAATTGTTGTAATCTATATTTCATTTCGCTGGGTCTGTAACAATAATCATCCAAGGTCTGTAATAATTTGCATATCATGCATACAGGACTATAACCTCAAGACCTTAGAGAGACCTTAGGTGTAATAACTCGAAATTTTTTTTTTAAAATTAATTAATTAATTAATTAAAAAATTAAAATTAAAAGTAATTATTAATTAGCTAATCAGTTAAATATTATTAAATTAATGTATTAAATAAAAAATAAATAAAATATAAAAAAAGAATTATATTTAATTAAAATTATTTATTAGTAATTAATTAGTTAAACATTATTAACTTGAATTAATTAATGTAAGTAAATGGTGATTATATATATATATATATATATATATATATATATATATATATATATATATATGTATATGATATTTAAGTTAAAGTAAGAAAAAAAGAAGAAGAAACTAGAATTGTCGGGGGAGCGGCATAGGCACCATTCTTAGGGAAAGGTATATTTTCCTTAATTTCTTAATTTCTGGTTAAATCTATTGTTGAATCGACGATCAGACACCACCATGGGGTTCTAATCGTGATCGTCGTCATTGACGTAAGTAAAGTTCCAATTTGGGTTTTCTAGGCCCTACTCCAAAGCGAGAGTGAGATTTGAGAAATTTGGTAATTTGACTAAATTTAAGGGTATGTTTATTTATTTAGAATTTATGGCCCTAGGAAATATTAAAATAATATTTTATTTAGGGTTAATTTAATGAAATTATGATTTTTGATTCAGGGTCTGGGTGAGCGCCGCAAGTATTTTTCGGGATCCCTGTTGGCGTAGTTCAAGAAATCAGGTAAGGGAAAAATTTATATATTAAATCAGGTTTTTTTTTTTTTTTTTTTTATGAATTAAAAAGGATTATGTGTTATTTATGTATATATGTTTTTGTTTAAAATGCCAGCCATAATATTATGTTTTCTGAGCTTAGGATTGTCGATGTAATTATGTATCTGTGAAAGTGAACGAATGAAAGTGAAAATAATTTTCTAATGAATTAAATAAGAAATGAAATGTATTTTGAGCATATAAATGTTAAATGTGGGTTGGCTTATTTTATGAGAAATACGTATGAATTTTACTACTAAATTGTGTGGCATGAGAATCTGTGCAAATTATATGTTAAATGTATGAGATGCAGGCTAAGTAAGTAAAGCAATGAGAATAAAATATGATATGGACAATGTTGCCTGTGTATGTTAAATGCAACCATGTAAAGGTACGACAGTTGAAAATCGGGTTAGTAGATTCTAGCGCATTTCTTTGTGGACTAACTGATGACGGCTAAAGAGCGGCTGTAGTACAAAAGAATGAAATGAAAATGTTATGAAATGAAATAACAAGGAATGACAATGCAATGAAATGAAATGTGAAATGTGAATGATACAAATGGGAAAGAGTCACTTAAAGTGAAACGCAAGGAAATGTTAAGTTATGAACATAAAAGAATGTGAATGATTGAATAACGAAGGAAATAATGATGTATTATGATATTAGAAGTATCTATGTATGTAAAACATGTTACGATTGGGCGAGACATACTCTTTGCCTGAGGACTTACTGAGTAAGGCGAGTGCACTAGTAGTTTCAGATGTGGCAGTAGCTGCATAACGCACTAAGGTAGAGGGAACTTACTTGTATGGGCGGGCAGAATTTCTTATCCTTAGGGCCTTTGCCGGTAAACTATTGTTGAATGCGTGAGTACGAGATCAATTTAACACTTGAGGGCTTACTGAGTAAGGTGAGTGCCTTGGTATACTTAAATTATGACCTTCAGGTTGCTAAATGTACCAGAGCAGAGGGATGCTACTTGTATGGGCGGGTAATTACTCCTATCCTCGGGAAATCTCGTGGGTTAAATCTTTTGCATGTATTTGGTTAGGAACAGAGAATAATTTCAGAAATTGTGTTAATGATTTTGAAATGTTAAATAATATGTTATTATATAAACTAATGTTGGTCACACACTGTTTTAATATATTGTTTCTTCCCTTGCTGAGATGTGTCTCACCCGAGTATGAAATTATCTTTTTCAAGATTTCCTCGAGATCAAGCTTAGAGAGCTCGAGATTTTATAGCATTTTTGGTTAATAAAAAGAGAAAATGGTATATTTTTATGTTAATTTTGATATGTATATTTTATGTTTTATGATTTATGTTTTAAGTTTTATAAGATATGGATGGTTGTGAAACATACTGGTATTTGTGGATAATGTTTTGGAGACATGTATATATATGAATACAGGTGGATGATTAATTTATTATGGTTGGTAGTTAGAATTAGTAAACTCTAGTATTATGTTATATGGAGATTATGTTTATGTTTTTCGCTGCGTATATGTTAATTATGGATTATCAGGGATTTTATCAGGTATAGCGCGCTGGACTCGGATTTAAGGGTTCGGGGCATTACATTAGGGGTCGACCAATGCTGAATTTTTCCGGTAGGATAGAAAGACCTTAGGTCCTTAAACAAATGTACCAACAGTCCCCATATCACTTACATAATCAGGGGAATCAATTGGTTTAAAATTGAACTTAAAGGATCAAAATCATAAGGATTCGGGCGGCCGAACCCTTGGTGTTCAAAACACCTCGGGTGCCCGAACCGCTGGGAAGTCAGCAAGTTGACCTGGTTTCGGGCGACCAAACCAGTAATGAACGTACTACCCTCAGGCGACCGAACCTGTGTCAAGGTACTTTTCACCAATCCAGATGACCGAACTTTATAGTTCAAAATGACTTTGGGCGACCGAACTTGTGAGTTCGGTTAACCGAATGTTGGACTGGGCATCCGAATCGCGGATAGTAGGAAAATCGCCTTGGCTCAGCCAACCGAACTGAGACTCGGGCACCCGAATGTTTAAAAATAGCTTTTTGAGTTGAGTCTATTTGGGCGACCGAACTAAGGTTCAGCCACCCGAAACCTCTCGGGTCGCTTATTTTTTTACTATAGTTAAGTCGGTTAAATAGGGTTAATTTTTCTAAACACAATTAAAACATTTTTAAAAATTCCCTGTATGTCCCCCAACGATTATTTTTCCCCCATTTCTATATATACCCAATCATTTGTCAAAATTAGTGGGGATTAGCAAAAAATATTAGGGAAAAAATTCTCTAAAAATCCATAACCTAATTTTGCCCATTCTACTTCCAAATACTCTCATACCTTCATTCCTTTGATAAATCCTAGCATTGTGAGAGTATCTAGTGTTCTATTACTATATTATTAATTGGCTAATACTCCCATTGTTTGCTTGATTGGTTGATATTTATTTTTGGGAGTTAAGTTTATCCCACAGATTTAAATTTAATAAATCTTGTGTTGGGATAAACTAAGTAGCTTGAGGATCTTTGCATTGTCACTGCAAGATCCCTATAGCTATATTTTTGTTGTGCAAATATTTTCACAAGTTATAATATTTTTCAAACAACTCTTGTGCCATATTTCATTTAGGAAAATATTTTTTTGAGTTGAGTTGAATATTGTTGCTAGCATCTTTGAAACACTAATTTGATATACTTTGCTTTCAAAGATTAGCTTGTAAAACACTCTTGTGCTTGATAGACTATAAACATAACCTTGAGTGTTGATTGCACACATAGAACACTGAGCTTATAGTTCATACATTCTTGAGGTGCATTGATTATATTGTACATAGTGGTACATATCTACTTATGTAAGAAGCGTTTGTTTGTACGCATATATATATATATATATATATATATATATATATATATATTTTATATCTGTTGTATGTTAGGCGTGGGCTTGAGGAGGGAGACTAGCCCTGTTGAATAGTTCTGGATTGGCTTAGACCTGGTTAGGAAAGTTGAGTGCACCATCCTGGTAAGGTGTAGGTTGAGGTCAGCCTCGTGAATTGACCTGGTTGTAAACGGTGCCGCTCCACCCATTAAGTGAGCATTAGTGGAATCATCGGACTTGTGAGTTAGAGGCGGGGACGTAGGCAGTATTAGCCAAATCATGATAACATATCATGTGTGCACTATTTATATTTCTGCAATTTACATTCATGAACGTGTATATTATTCTTTGAATGTTGCGCATGATCTAATTTCCACACATTTTATTTATCTGTGTATTTGGAATTGCATAGAAAGACCCTAGGTTGTGAAATACTGCTAACATCTGGTATAACCTAGGAATAAGTTTTTTAAAATTCCAATTCACCCCCCTCTTGGGAATACACCAATCCCAACACGGTCAAATGGTGAAACTCTCTCTAGCAACGTTACTGTGCTTGCAACACTGGGTTCATAGGTTTCCTAAAGCATATCGTGCAGTTTAAGTAAATAAAATTGTACTTTAAAACTCATTTCATAAAACTCGGTCTCGGCCGTTTAATGCTATCTCGGGCCTCGGCCCTCTTACAAAGTACAAACTCGGGCCTCGACCCCTCTGTTACAACTTGGCCATTTAATACAAACTCCAGCCTCAAAATAAACTCTGTTACTCACAAAACCCGGCCTCGATCATTTAATACAAACTCGACCTCGGCCCTCTCATAAGTTCCTACATTTCTTAAAACAATTCCAGTATATCGTAAACAGTTCAGTATTACACAAACATATTTATTCTGGTATTTCCATAATTCTCAAAACAATATTCACCTGCCACACAGTTTTCCATATTAAAAACATAACCCGTAAGCAACCATGAAAACATTGTATAAATGGTTTGTAAAAACAAACCAATCTTTCCACCATTCATTTCAGCTCAAAATATCATATAGTATATCCTAGGCTCGAAAACGAGCCTTTTGAGCGGTTGGTTTTTAGAAATCTCAACTGAAAACATAACATACTCATCCCACAAACATTTCTATCAGTTCAAAAACAATACAACACTGCATTAAACATAATCCCCTTACCTGATTTCGAAACAGAAATCGAAACGCTTAAAAACCAAATCCCGACCTTTTTCACCAAATCAGAAATCTAATATGCTAGAACTGTAGATCCTAACTCCTCGATCCTCGCAGTATCTTTCGATCGTAGAAACGAGCGACGGACGGCGAAGAATGGTAGAGAGAGAGAGAGTGAACTCGCCAGTTCTAGAAAGAGAGAGAGAGAGAGAGAGAGAGAGAGAGAGAGAGAGAGAGAGAGAGAGAGAGAGAGAGAGAGAGAGAGAGTTTTGGGTTTCTTAACCCTTAAGAAATGAAAAATGATATTTATAGGCCTTTTGACCCGGTTAGACTCGTCAACGAATTGGTCCCTCGTTGACAAGCCATAGAAGGCTGTTCATTGCCAAACCTCCTCCCTCGTCAACGAACCCAAGTCTTATATTTTTCATGTCGGTCGGGATCTCTTTGTCGACGAGACTCTGAATTTCGTCAACGAGAACATTGATCTCATCGACGAAGCTTGCAAAATCCCCTTTTTATACTTTTCTTATTTTTTATGGGTTCAGGTCTCTATATACCCGGCTAGATCAAAATATCATATCATATATCCCATGTCTGTAGTACGACTTGTCAACCTATAGCTCTGATCTAGACTTAGGGGGCATAACAACTCTACTATACAACGCAGTCGACTGCCATGCAACACGCTCCAAGAGTCCGTGTGGTTGCATTATCACCGCTAGCAATGGTACTCTGCTCAATATCACAACCCATAATTAGGGTTTCCATATCCATCCATTAGGGTTATCATTATCACATACCCGCAATCATTATGCGGTGTTGGTATTTCATCTATCACATTTCAATATTCATATTTCAATATACACATTTCATAATTTCACATTTCAATTCTCACAATTCACTATTCATATTGCAGAATTTTACATTGCAATATCTCATTTCTAGTATTCTCAACTCATTTCATCATAATAATAACATATACATATCTCATTTCACATTATTCAACATTTCTCAGTAAAACATTTCTATATTTCATATTTCATCAGTTCTTAGAAGGTACTTTCAGTACATATCACTTTTCATCATCTTCCACATTTCAAATCACATATCTCAATTCACGTTTCATAAATTCATATTCTTAATATAAATCAGTTAACCCAATTTCAAACACATTTTTAGTAAAAATCATATGCCACACAAATTTTCATCTAATACTCATATCATAATAAATTTAAGGTAAAATACCATATTTCCATATTTTCTCAACCAATAATTTTTAGAAAAGATTGCTATAATTTATTCCCCTTACCTGACTTACTAAGAGGTCCTCTAACACCCTAGAACATACGGTCCTCAGCGTTCATAACTCAAAACCCTAAAAATAACATTTTCCCAAGTTAAACAACTCATTTCCCAAAACAACTTTCATTCAATACATCCTAGGTTTCAAATACTCTTAAGACCCATTAAACCCTAAGATATCTTACTTACCCTGATTTTGGGATGGAGCCCCAAAACCCCAAACTGAAAATCTACTCTGCCTAAGTTGTAGAGAATCTTCCCAAGAACCTCGTGGCGGTTCCCAATTGTGAAATTAGGCTATAACGAAGCCAAAAATGAAAAAAGAAGGAGAGCGAACCATGGGTTTAGAGAGAGGGAGTGAGAGGAAAGAGAAAACGCCGCTGAAATGAGGGTTTCCACTATTTATAGGTCGGCGTTCGTTGACGAGTTCAAGTAATTCATTGACAAACCCACGAAGGCACTTCATCGACGAGGAGGTTGGTTCATCAACAAACCTAAAATTTCTTGAAATTCCCCAAACTCTCAGTATCTCCTCATCGACGAGATACGTGTACTTCGTTGACGAGAGTTATAGTGACATTCGTCAACGAAGGTTCTGAGTTCGTTGACAAATCCTTGTTGTTCTCATTTCCTTCTTCCTTCTCTTCCATTTCTTTTCTTTTCATCTCTCTTTATTTTATTTCTTTTATTAATTTAATTTTTCAGGTCTCTACATTCTCCCCTCCTTATAAAATTTCGTCCTCAAAATTTGCCATTTATCACATTCTCATTCTTTAAGAAGAAACACCACCATTTTATTAATTACCCTCATTTATGGTAGAGGAATACCATAGTTACAAAGGGGTTCTGGGAGATTACAACCATTGAAATAAAATTCACCCAAAAACCATTTTTAATTGAATTATAAAGCTCTACCTATCCTATACTATACAAATCAAAATACATACCTTAACTCTGGTTCCCACTAAATATATGTGGGTATTTCTAGCACATCTATTCCTCTAATTCCCAAGAAGCTTCCTCTACTGCATGGTTGCGCCACAGAACTTTTACCAGTGGTATGTTTTTCGTACGCAGCTTCTGCCCTTTTCGATACAAAATCTGCACTGACACTTCTTCGTAATAAAAAGCATCACTAAGCTCCAGTGTCTTATAACTAATCGCATGGGAGGGAGCTGGTACATATTTTCTTAATATGGAAACATGAAATACGTCGTGAATCCTAGTCAAAATTGGTGATAAACCCAACCTGTAGGCAACTGGATTCACTCTTTCAAGAATCTGGAATGGTCCAATATACTTAGAGCTCAGTTTACCTTTCCTCGCAAACCTCATAACTCCTATCAACGGTGCTACCCTAAAAAACATGTGATCTCCTACGTCGAACTCTAATTCTCGTTGGTGAGTATTGGCATAACTCTTCTACCTACTCTATGCTATTTAGATCTTGTCTCTGATGAGTCTAACTTTATCCTAAGTCTGCTGTATCAACTATGGTCCTAATATCTGTCTTTCCCCAATTTCATCCTAGTAAAATGGAGATCGACACCTCCTACCATATAATGCCTCAAATGGTGTCATCCCAATGCTGGCCTAATAGCTGTTATTATATGCAAACTCGACTAGTGGTATATACCGTATCCAACTACCTCCAAAGTCTAGCACACATGCATGTAGCATATCCTCCAATATCTGTATCATTCTTTCGTTTGTCCATATGTCTGAGGATGAAATGTTGTATTGAACAACAATTGAGAACCAATGGCTTCTTGCAAATTTCTGCAGGAACGGGATGTGAACCATGGTTCTTGATCTGAAACTATGGACACAGGCACGCCATGCATTCTAACTATCTCTTGTATATACAATTCTGCCAATCTATTTAAGGAGTAATTAACTCTGATAGGCTGAAAATGGGCATTCTTTGTAAGTCAATCTACAACTACCCAAATGACGTTATGTCTGTGTAGTGTCGGCGGTAATCCTGTGACAAAATCCATCGCTATTTGTTCCCACTTCCACTCAGGAATGTATAGCGGCTGCAATGATCTTGTTGGTCTCTGATGCTCAACTTTTACTTGTTGGCATGTTAAACACTGATTCACAAACTCAGCAATCTCTCTTTTCATTCTGTTCCACCAAAAAGACTTCCGAAGATCCCTATACGTTTTAGTGCTACTAGGATGTGCCGTATAAAGGGATTAGTGAGCTTCCTTTTGAATCACTTTATTAATCTTAGGGTCAGTCAGAACACACAGCCTGGTACGGAACCTCAAGGCTCCATCATCTGAGATGCTAAAATCTGCCTCCTGACCATCCTGTACTTTCTCTATAAGCTCTGCTAACTCTGCATCACTCCTCTGAGCCGCTTTAATTCTTTCTTGCAGATTTGGCTACAACACCATATTCGCGATAAATGTCTGATGATCAACAATACAAGTTCTATCCCGAGTCTCTCCAAATCCATCTGAACTGGATGCAATATCGCCATTATTGATACTGATGCTGTTGCAACATCGTCCTTGCGCGGGGCGGGAATACAACCATGTCGTGTGGTTCCTCGGGGGGTATGCAAACTGGAGAAGGCGTGTGATTTCAAAAATGATCGAGGAAAAAACAATGTGTGATGGAGTCGCCACTAATCTTTTGAAGTGCGGCTAGAAAACATGGTTGCTACCCCGTTAGGGGTAAAATTGGTCCGCGTTACTAAAGTTGGGCTCGGGAGTACGGTTACGCGTGGGGAAAGTATTAGCACCCCCTATACGCCCATTCTTACAAATGGTACCAGATTAATTGAAGATTATCCCACAAATTAAATGTAATAAGCCTTTAAGATTACTCTTTTCAAAATATTGAAAAAATGAAGGTACTATATAGGTATTCCCTCATAACCGGGGCATATTGTACTCCGAAGAGTTCATGCCACCCTTTGAAATTATTGAGATGGAAAATTGAGAAAATATTTACCAAAATACACTCCCGAGATTTTAAAATTTTTATAGGATTTCCTAAGTATGAAAAATAATATTCCGAGAGATTTTTGGAATTTGTTCAGGATGAAAATGATTTCCTGGGCCGAAAAACATTTTTGTGCTATTTCTAAGTTTGAAAACATTTTTTTTTTTTTGTGATTTTTTCCTGAACCTAAAAATAGCACAAATAAAATTAAGACAAAAAACCATGAAAATCAAAGCTTCAAAACATTTTTGTGACTTTTCTGACTTTTTATGTTTTTGTGGATTTTGGTGCCTTTTGAGATTTATTCAAGTAGTAATGACACAAGGTGAACCAACTCAGTCACGATTCAAAAGACCTGACTGATTTGGGGAGAAAATAAGAAAGGTCAACCTGTTTAGGGTCGGGTCAAGACCGAGTCAACATGCTGTGCCTACGGGGCGCACGTGTTAGCGTGTGTTTTAGTGTGTGCATGGAATGTGTATAAATGTGTGCGGGTGTTATAGTGTATGTTACATGCATGGGTGTGCACGTGTGTGGGTGTTTACGTGCATGTGCATGCATGCGTGTGTGCAAGTGTTAGGATACATACATGAATGAAAGTGTACTTTGTGTGAGTGTGTTCATGCATGTGCATGCATGTGTGTGCATAAATGTTAGAATACATGCATGAGTGAAAGCGTACTCATGTGAGTGTGTACGTGCATGTGCATGCATGTATGTATGTGTGAAAGTGTTAGAATGCATGCAGAAATGAAAGTGTGCTTGTGTGAGTGTGTACATGCATGTGCATGCATGTGTGTATGTAAGAATGAGGGTGTGAGAGTGCTTGTGAATAAACATGTATGATGGAATTATTTTCAAAATAACTTAAAAATATTTTTGGGAATTTTCTATTATTTTTCTAGATTTTTTTGGAAAATTTCCTGAATTTTTATAAGTTTTTATGTATTTGATGTTTAGAGGAGTTTATTTAAAAATAAAAATAAAGGAAAGTTAGAGTGAACTGGTTTAGGGGATGGAACGGACCAGTCAAACTTCGGCTGATTTGAAGAAGACTAGTTTAAGGTTCGGATCAGGACCGCGTGGACACGCGGCAGCATCCGAATAGAGGATGCACGCAGGTGGAGGATGGGCTATGTGGCTCATCGTTCATAGAGACAGGAGATCCAACGGCTGGCAGCAAATAACTGGGATCATTAATGAGAGGGGACAAGAATGGCCACATGTCGCGTGGCGTGCAGGGGAGCGTCTGCCACGGGGGATGATGGCTGCAGGCATTAAATGCTTGGGGACAAGACTCACCATGCATTAGGAGCATGCAGGATCTAAAGAGGCGTTCGAGGAGACATCTGGTTGAGGGTGATCTTGGTCGTCCATCGGGCCACGGATCGAATGACTATCATGGGGAAGCTGTTAGACATTGATGGTGGAGGGTGATGGTGTGATCTAAACCGTCCGCATCGTCTCAGATCGTGTGGTGGAGAGTAGGGGGTACCTAGGTTGATGACGTGGCCTGATTAAGAGCATTGATGAAGAACGCACATCCTACGGCTGATATGTGGCAATTTCAAAAATTAATGGTGTGGGGAACGGGGCGCCGTATGTCGCCGAGCTAGTGAAAAGCATGCATGTTCTCATTAATACGTCTGACATAGGTTGATTTGAGTCGTTGATGCAGGATCATGATCCAACGGCCGAGGTGGGGAGCGTGTGGATTGATGATGTGGCCAATTCTTAGCTGTGTGATAAGATCTAGGTCCTACAACAGTCAATGCATCACGTGCGGATTGCTCATATGGATGGATCCTGATCATCCACAGGAAACGCAACGTGAACGAATGGGGTTAACACACGTTACCCCTTCATCGAACAAAAAACGGAGTGCCACGCATCTTGATCACATGTCCCCGAAGTTGGTGATATTTAAACCAAAATTTTTAGGTCTTCTCATTTTTCATTTCCCATTTTCTCGTTCATGTTCTCGAGATCCTCTATTCTTCCTTATGAGTGAAACCTTAAGGTTTCCTTTGCAACTCGCCCTACTTTCTCTGTCTTTTCTCTTCTTTCTTCTCTTCTCTCACCCTTTCTGTGCTTCCCTCTTCCTTTGAATTCCCACCAATAAAGCCCTAAATCTCCCCTAGTTGTCATATTTTTGAATTCTCTGTTGCTTTTTCTGAGGCTTAAGGTTTCAAAATTTCCCCTTGTAACCAGTTGAGCTACCAGAAACCTGTATTCTATCCCTCCTATAGATCTATGAACCAAGAACCCTAACTCACAACTCTTACCAGAATACCTGCTTACAACCAAAATTCCTCACTGGCCTCTCTTTTTCTTTTTCCTCAACAACCTTTAGAGGAGTTACAGCCTTGGACAAATGGAATTCGACTTCAGCAAACTTGTCCTGAAGGCCTTTGAAGAAAATGGTTGGTGGGGGTTTCAGAAGGGGTTGCTCATGGCCTAAATAAGATAAGACCTTTCTTCTTTCTCTTTTATTTAATATTTTGTTGGTTTTTTTTTTTTTTTTCTCTTGAAATCTGGTATGTGTGTGTTTCGAATGGGGTATGGGTGATGATGTGGTGATGACTTAAGTAGTATAGATGTCAGACTCTGGTTTTGGGGATTAGGATTTCAGGTCGGTTGATGAGGTTGAAGACGAGTCAACTCATCTTCGACTCGGCAAGTGAGTGTCAGGGTTGACTCGCCTAAGTCAACCCAGGGAGTGTGCATGTTGATTCGGACGAACTTGGGTGAGTTCAGTGAGCTAACCCAGGTAAGTGGGTTGGCACGTGCTTGGGGCACGTGTGGGCTCCGAGATTTGGGCCTAGGGTTAGCAAGTGTTCTTGGCCTTGGTTTGGTGAATAGGAATTGGGCTTATTTTTTAAAAACGGGTCAACGGGCTTAGTTAAAAAAAAGTTGGTGGGCTTATTTTTAAAATAGACCAATGGGCTCATTTTTTTAAAAAAAAATGATTTGTGGGTTTGGGTCAATGGGCTTAGTTTAAAAAGAAACGTCAGTGGACTTGGGTTAATGGGCTCAGTAAAAAAAAGGTTCGTGGGCTTGTTTTAAAAATGGGTTAATGGGCTTGAATTGAACTTTTAAATGGTTGGACCTTGGGTTTATTTAAAAACGGGCTTGGGGGGTTTACTTAAAAACAACTGGGCCTTGGGTTTTAAAAATGGGCTTGGGGGGTTTACTGAAAAATAGTTGGGCCTCGGGCTTCAAGCTCGGGTTCAAATGAGTTCAAACTCAAACCCGATTTTGAAAAATGAAAAGGATTTGGTTCTAAGCCTTCTTAGGTTCGGGTCTGACCTGGGATCTGGGGGAGGAAATCCTACATTCAAACAAACTCACACACAAAGTATCAAGGGATTGGACACCAATAGGCATAGATTTGTACCCTTCTCCCCTTCTCTCCTCCGGTCTTCTTTTCCAACTCTGTGCGTCTGATTTTTCTTGAGTCTAGTGTCTGATCGGGTGAGCGACCTGGGTCAGCTCCGTGGCCTTCTGTATCTGAAATTCTCCAAGGTTCTTTGCTTTCTATAATTCGGGCAGAGCTTTTGCTCTATCTCAATTCTCACTTTCACTTTCCCTTTCAAAAGCTTCTTTCTTGAATTCAATCCTCTCTCAATTTGGGTAGGGTGGTGTTGAACTCTCTGGAGTTTCCCTATTTTTGCAAAGTGTCTCTGTATTATCCCCGGTGTATTGCTACAGTGCTGGGACTCCCTATTTATGGGGAATTTGGGGTAGCCTTTGGCGCCAATTCCCTCAACAATTCCCCACCAATGGCCTATGTCAGGGAATAATTCCCTGCACATGTGACTGATTTTGTGAATTTCTGGCCAAGCAACTCTTATTCTTCTTTATATGCGCAGGTGAAGGTCCAGGTGGCAATTTGGGACTTGCGGGCTTTTTGAGTGCTCCCAGGTGGCAGTTTAGGACTTGCGGGCTTTTTGGGAGCTTCCAGGTGGTTGCCCGAGAGTGGAGGATTCAGAACCTTCCTTCTGTTTTTATTATTTTTGTCTTCTATAATTTTGCATGTATGCACCCCCGTGCCCCCTTTTCTACAATATTCCTTTGTAACTTTTGTATCTTATTTCCCTGTATTTTGTATTTCTCATTTTCATGTATTTTGATTTTCTATATTCTTTGTATTGTTTTGTGCGGGTGGCCTCTTGCTTTCCTTGTAACTTTTCCCATATACTTGTACTTCACATGTATCATGATGTCCCTTTTCCAGAATGAAATTTGAGATGTATGCATTTTATTTGGAATTTTGACCATTTTTTACCAAAGGACTCCTGATGATAAAAATGACCTTAGGACTCAGCAAGTACCTGGTTTTGAGATTAAAGGCTGACTCTAAGAACTTAATTATTAATTTGAAAGACTTGATTTTAAGGACACAAATTAAAGTCTAATTTTTAACACAACAGGACTTAATTCGACCCAAGGCTAAAAGAAATCAAGAATTAAAATCAAAACCAAAAAGGACTCACTTTTTGAAAATGCCACTTTTATTTTGAAATTATGGGACCTTGACTAAAATTAGAAAAAAAAAAACCTAGTAACAACTCGAAATTCTTCCTTAAAATGTCCGGATTCGAATAGGAAACCCTGACAATGGGACTCAAATTTTGGAAAACAAATTGTGAAGTTTCAAGGACCCGATTAATTAGTGAATAGTACCGGGACATGACTCATTTCGTGATCCTTGGACTAGGAAGGGAAATTTCGCACCAAAGCAAGAAGAATTTTGAACACCCAGGTTTTATGAAGAAAATTAATTTTGAAATGGATGCGCTCGAACAACCATACTCAGTATCGAGACTCCAATTAAAAACTTCATACTTTAAGTGGGACTCAAATTTCGAAAAAGAATCACTTGAAAACAAACCGAGACTCTACTTGAAAACAGGGTGACCAGGACTTGATCGGTTTTAAAACTATCCTTATCGTACCAGGTATTTTTAGCGGGCCTAGTTAAAATTAGGGTGTGTCTACAGCTACGGCTCTTTGTAGGCTTCATTACTTAAATGTAACAGTAGGATCTATCCTACATTATTTGAAGTAAACAAGTCTGCAAAGATAAAAGACACTTATTTTAACCAGGCCACAACTTTGATCAATCAACTGCCACTGGCTTCTATCAACGAGGGAGACGCTTCTTCATTTTTTTTGATTTTTTTATTATTTTTTTTGTTAGTGATTAGGAGTTAGCGGGGGTTAGTGATCAACATCGGGTGTAGGAACTCAGGCTAGAGTGATGTCATGCATTGGGTATGGGAAACTGAGCCATGCAGGTGAGGAGACCTCGAAATATTGAATCTGGGCTTGTGCATCAAGGAGGATGATGTGCCTCAGAATATTGAATCTGGGCTTGCGCATCATGAGAGGGGATAAAGTGCCTCGGAATATTGAATCTGGGCTTGCGCATCAAGGAGGATGACGTGCCTCGAAATATTGAATCCAGGCTTGAGCATCACAGGAGGGGATGACGTGCCTCGGAATATTGAATCCAGGCTTGCGCATCACAGAAGGGGATGACATGCCTCAAAATATTGAATCCAAGCTTGCGCATCAAGGAGGATGACGTGCTTTGGAATATTGAATACGGGCTTGCGCATCACATAAGGGGATTACGTGCATTAGAATATTGAATCCGGGCTTGCACATTACAGGAGGGGACGACGTGCTCGGAATATTGAATCTGGGCTTGCGTATCATGGGAGGATCCATGAGTCATTGATGATCACTCAAGTGCAGGATGCCTTGTTTTTGAGGAATGGTTACTCTAAGAATCTTTAGAAAATGAGTTTTTAGTTTTGGAACATGGTTGACCCACTAGGGATGACCAATCGGGAATAAAATCTTGAAATTCTTCTTGGGAAAATCCGTATTTTAGGAAATGGTTACCCTTTTGAGGGTGATCGATTGGGAATGAAATACCGAGATCCTTTTGGCTGCCTTTAGATTCTCTGATCTGAAACTCAAACACCAATGCCTCAATTGGTGCTTGGGGTCAGCTGCCCTAATTTCAAAGTCTATCTATCTGTGCCTTGGGTTAGTTGACCTAGTTTCAAAATCTGTCAATCTGTGCCTTGGGTTAGTTGCCCCAGTTTTATATATTAGCAAGCCAAGAATGGTTCATTCAAAGACGCCATAGGGTAAGTCAAGAGCTCATTTCACAAGACAAGTATGAATAAATGGTTTTTCATTGCTATGTGTAGGCATGTTGCTAACTTGTGATGCTTGAAAGCAGGGACATGATGCTACGCATACATGATGCATGTTAGAGGATATGTATGCATGCCACTACGCATAATGCAAATTTCTTTCCTTAAATGCATGAAATGCATGAGGATGCATGGAGTGCATAAGGATGCATGGTTTTTCTTCTTCCAAGGTGATTGTAGTCATTCTCCCGATTTTGGCCATGTTTTTAAGTTCCCTCCTGACATAAAGGCATCTGACCCAGTCCAACTAAAACTCGACATGAAGCCTGCCCTAGTATTCATTTGTGCTGATTTTGGTCTTTTTTAGATTCGATAGGCGCTCAAAAATCTACCCCTATATTTGCTTGCCAATGATTCTAGCGATTTTCTAGATTCAACGGGTGCTCAAAATCTGCCCCAGTTTTTGCCTGCTAGTGATTTTGGCCATGTGTTAAATTTGAAAAGGCGCTCAAAATCTACCCTAGTATTTACCTGTCACTGATTCTGTTCCTTTTTGATTCAATAGTAACTCAAAATCTGCCCCAGTATTTACTTACCGAGCTTCAATTTCCCATAAGCACTCCCCAGTGCGTAGAACTCTCAACTCTTTTGGCTATCCTTTTTGTTTTTTTTGTTTTTTGGAACACAAAGGGGTTTCTAGTAATTAAAACGATTATGCCATCAATTGATTAAATCAAGATATAAGGCTGTGCAAAATAGTTGTTTTGCTATGTTCAAAAATTGTTTTAGGAAAAGGGTAAATTTTATACCATCGTCTTCTAGTCTTATGATATCGATATTAATTTATGAAAACTAATTCTCCCCTTTGTCGCTAACTGCCCCAATTTCAGAAAAAGGACCCGACCCTTCTTGATGCTGAGACAGAATGGTGCCCTTAATTCGATTTTTTGTTCGTGATCCACTCTGGCCTTGCTCATGTTTTGATCTCTGGATGGTCTTTAAGACTTGGGACGAAACGAAATGTAAGAAATGAAAGGTATATTTTGAGTATATGAATGTTAAATGTAGGTTGGCTTATTTTACAGGAAATATATGTGTATGAATTTTACTGCTAAATTGTGTGGCATGAGTAAAATAGAATTTTGTGTAAAATTATGTTATATATACGAGAAGAAAAATATACAGAAAATGAAATGAATAAGAAAATGATATATGAAATATGCTGCATGTGAGAGTTAATGCAATCATGGAACCAACCACGGCTGAAAGGATGCTGAAGCTAACCAACCACGACCGAAAAGATGTTGACCACGATTGAAAGGATGCCGAAGCTAACCAATCATGGCTGAAAGGATGCCAAAGCTAACCAACCACTATTGAAAAGATGCCAAGTATTTATGAATTAAAATAAAAATGAGTATGAAATGAAAATGAAATGGAAAAGAACGAAATGGAAATGAAATATGATATGTGAACAATGCAAAATGGGAAAAAGTCATATAAAGTGAGATGCTATGAAATGTCAAAGTTGAGAACATGAACAGATGTGTATGAATGAATAATGACAGAGGGAATAATGTATTATGATATTAGAAGTATCCATGTATATAGAACATGTTACGATTGGGTGAGGCAAACTCTTCACCTGAGGGTTTGCTGAGAAAGGCGAATGCACTAGTGGCTTTACATGTGGGAGTAGCTGCATAACGTAGTAGGGTAGAAGGAACCTACTTGTATGGGCCGGTGGATTTCCCTATCCTTAGGGCTTTTTCTGGTAAGCTATTGTTGAATTGTGTGAGTATGAGATCAATTTAATACTTGAGGGCTTATTGAGTAAGGTGAGTGCCCTAGTATGCTTCAATTGTGACATTTGGGTTGCCTAAGTATCAGAGCAGAGAGGTGCTACTTTTATGGGCGGGTAATCACCCCTATTCTCGGGTAATCTCGTGGGTTAAATATCTTGCATGTGTTTGAATAGGATTAGAAAATGATTTCAGAGATTATGTCAACGATTTTCAAATGTTAAATATTATGTGTTATATAAACTCATGTTGGCCACACACTGTTTTAGTATATTGTTTCTTCCCTTACTAAGATGTGTCTTAAGTGAATATGAATTTATCTTTTTCAGGATTTCTTCGAGTTTGAGCTTTGAAAGGTCGAGGTTTTTATAGCATTTTTGGGAAATAGAAAAAGAAAAGGGTATATTTCTATGTTAGTTTTGGGGAATGTAAATATTTATGTTTTATGTCTTTATGTTTTAAGTCTATAGAGAAAGGGATGATTGTGAAACATACTGGTGTTTGTGAATACTGGAAGTGTAGGTTATGTTTTGGAGATATGTATATATGTGAATACAAGTTGATGTATGATTTATGTTAGAATGTAGATGGATGTAGAAAACTTTGGTATTATATTTGTTGGAAGATTATAATTATGTTTTCCACTGCATAAATGATATTAAAATGTGGATTATCAGGTAATTAAATGGATAAATAGCACTCCGGGCCCACTTAGGGGGTCGGGGCATCACATAATGTGTGTACCAATCAGGTCATTTCTTTTAATTTGGATCATAATGTAGGCTGGGGGTACTGGTTAGAGAAGGAAAAGAGTATAATACGATTCAAAATTTACTGAAAAAAAGGATAATCCTTGGTCAAAGATCACATCTTAAGCATGTCCCTTTTTGTTTTCTTTCCTTATCTCATTTTTCTACACTTTCTTCTTTCGCGCTTTCCCTTTATAGAGAAATATTGGCTCTATTTTGATTTGAATTCCATTAGGGACTGATCTTTTAAACTGCTCCGGTGCGGGGTGTGATCATTTAACGGGTTAGCCAAGAAATTGAATATTTCAAGCTCAACGAGGCTAGCAAAGGGTATTTTATTTCGTCAATTTTTAAGGTAGCGGAAAAAAAGAGCCTGCCGTCACTTCGACAACTAATTGTTGTCTCGTATGATTTGCCAAACCCTGGCCTTGTTTAATTTTTTGGAAATGACTTTTTGAAGAAAATGGTTTAATTTTGAAGCTCAAAAGGTTTTCCAAGTGATTAACAAGCTTTGGGTTTTTTAAGGGGGGAACTGGTGGGTCAAGAATGTCCATCCATCATTTAATCAAAACAATAAGCAAAGAGAGGATGCATGAAGTAACAACATGATCCTTTTATTAACTTTTCTTTGAGAATATACACAGTTATTGCATGTAGTACTTCTTTACAGCATCAAAATTTACAGGATGCAAGAGGTCGGTTCCGTCCATGTCTGCCAGCAATAGGGCGCCTCCTGAGAATGCCTTCTTCACCACGTAAGGCCCTTCGTAGTTAGGTGTCCACTTGCCACGAGGGTCTGTATAGATTGGCAAAATCTTCTTCAATACTAGATCCCCTTCCTGGCATTGCCGGGGTCGTACCTTCTTGTTGAATGCCTTTATCATTCTTCTTTGGTACAACTGTCCATGGGCTATGGTGGCCATCCTTTTTTCTTCAATTAGGTTCATATTGTCATATCGGGATTGCACCCATTCTGCCTTAGTCAGCTTTGCTTCTTTCAGGACCCTTAGAGATGGGATTTCAACTTCTATCAAGACCATGACCGCCATTTCATACACCACAGAGAAACGGGTAGCACCTGTGGAGGTTCGGACTGTGGTTTTGTAGGCCATCAGAGCAAAGGGAAGCTTGTCATACCAATCTTTGTAAGTTTCTGTCATTTTCTCCAAGATATTCTTGATGTTCTTATTGGCTACTTCCACTGCCCCATTCATTTGAGGTCTATAAGGAGCCGAATTATGGTGTTTGACCTTGAACTAACTGCATAACTTCGTCATTAATTTGTTGTTCGAGTTTTGGAATTGTCTGAGATTATCCTTTTGGGGATTCCGTATTGGAAGATGAACTCTCTCTTGATGAAATGACTTATCACGTTCTGCATGACACTGGAATATGAAGCTGCCTCTACCTATTTAGTGAAATAATTAATTGCTACGAAGATGAAGCGGTGCCCATTGCTGGCTTTTGGGGTTATTAGCCCGATCACATCCATACCCCAGGCTGAAAAGGGCTAGGGTGTGGATAAAACGTGAAGCGTGGCCGGTGATACTTGTATTCGGTCTCCGTAGACTTGGCACTCATAGAACTTTTGGGCGTAATCAATGCAATCCCTCTCCATGGTCATCCAGTAGTATCCACTCCTGAGGATTTTTCGTGCCAACGAGTGACCCTCGGTGTAAGTACCGCAAACTCCTTTGTGGACTTCACGCGTGATTTGTCATGCCTTCTGCGCTTCTATGCATCGTAGGAGGGTCATATCATGGTTCCTTTTGTACATTACCTAGCCATCCAAGAAGAATCCCATAGCCAACCTCTTGATTGTCTTTTGATCACTACTGGTTGCCCCTTCAGGGTACTCATTTTTCTGGATGTATGTCTTGATATCGTGGAACCAAGGCTTCTCATCGGCTTCTTCTATCACTGCGCAATGAGCGGGCTCTGACTGTATTTTGATCCAAATAGGCTTAATATCCATCCTTTTTTCTACTTTAAACAAAGCTGCTAGAGTAGCCAATGCATCAGGAATCAAATTGTTTTCCCTTGGCAGGTGGGAGAAACTGATGCTATCAAACCCTTTGATCATCTCCTTAATGTACTCCTGATATGGTACTAGTTTGGCATCCCGGGTTTCCCATTCCCCAGTCAACTGATGAATGACCAAGGCTGGGTCTCCTTTCACCGTTAACTCTTTGATACCTCGATCCATGGCAGCTTACAATCCCAGTATACATGCTTCATATTCTGCTATGTTATTGGTGTAAGGAAAAACGAGCTTGGCCATGATTGGATAGTGTTTCCCTTCTGGTGATATGAGTACAGCTCTTATTCCATATCCCCACCCATTGACTGCCCCGTCAAACAACATCATTCATTTTTCAAGATCTTCGTCTTGGGTTATTAAGTTAATGTCCTTGTCTGGGAAATCAAACTCCATAGGCTGGTAGTCCTTCACAGCTCTGTCTGCCAGATATTCTGCAATGACGCTTCCCTTGATGGCTTTCCTGGTGACATAGGTAATGTCATATTCGGTCAACAGCATCTGCCACCGTGTTACCCGTCCTGTCACGACGGGTTTTTCAAACACATACTTGATTGGGTCCATTTTGGAAATCAGCCATGTTGAGTGATACAATGTGTATTGTCTTAGTCTACTGGCTATCCATACCGAAGTGCAACAAGTTTTTTCCAAGTTGGAGTACTTAGACTCGTAATCTGTGAACTTCTTGCTTAGGAAATAAATGGCCCTTTCTTTTCTTCCGGATTCATCGTGCTGGCTTAATACACATCCCCTGGAGTTCTCTGACACCGCCAAGTATAGGATTAGTGGTCTTCTAGGCACTGGAGGTACTAATACTGGGTGGTTCAGAAGTTATTCCTTTATCTTCTCAAAAGCTACTTAGCACTCTTCGTTCCACCTTTCTGGGTTATTCTTTCTTAACAACTTGAAGATGGTCTCATAAGTTGTGGTTAGTAGGGATATGAATCGAGCTATGTAGTTGAGCCTAACCAGGAAACTTCGTACCTCCTTTTCAATCTTTGGGCTAGGCATTTCTTGAATAGCTTTGATCTTGTAGTGGTCAACCTCAATCCCCTTCTTACTCACTATAAATCCCAACAACTTCCCTGAAGTGGCGTCGAAAGTACATTTTTCGGGGTTCAATTTTAACTGGAATTTTAGAAGCCTCTTGAATAACTTCTTCAAATTTACTGCATGGTCATCCTCATTCTGTGACTTAACGGTCATGTCATCCATATAAACCTCAATCTATTTGCGTATTAAGTCATGGAAAAGGGTTACCATAGCTCTCTGGTAAGTGGCCCCAACGTTCTTTAGACCAAACGACATAACCTTATAACAAACGGTACCCCATAACATGATGAAGGTTGTCTTTTCCCTGTCCTCCAGTGCCACCCTGATTTGATTGTATCTTGAAAAACCATCCATGAACAAAAATAAAGAATGCCCTGCTGTGTTGTCCACTAACACATCAATGTGCGAGAGTGGAAAATTATCTTTAGGGCTTGCTTTATTTAAGTCCCGGTAGTCCATGCAAACTCATACTTTGCCATTCCTTTTGATTATTGGGACAACGTTTGTAACGACCTGAAATTTCCATCCATTTTTTTTCTATATTAATAAATAGGCTCTGAAACCTTACATGAAAATGACTGACGTCATCACGACTCAAAGTGGGACCATAGTATCCTATGCTATGCATTTCATATAACTCCTAAGCAACAGAAGTACATACACATCCAACATATACCAAAGTACAATACCATAGTACCATATAACTAGTTGTACACATACACACATATACATAACACTTCCCAAAAAGTCCCCAAAAACACTGTGGGCTCCACACACCAACCCAAAACTCACCCCGAAAGCTATGTCGACTCAACACCACCTCTACCTCTGAGCTGACCATGCTCGCCTCTCTAGATTACCTGAAATGTTTAATAATTTTGGGGTGAGACACCTCTCAATAAGGAGAAACATGTTATCACCAGTGTATGGCATATGAGTTAGTTGGCAACATATCATTTAATTAATATTGTATACGCTATATATATATATCAAGAAAACAACTATATAATAACACATGCTCATATCATATAGAATATGAAAATTTTTGAGTTATCTATTTAAAATACTTTTATCTATAATACGTAATATCTGATTTCTATGTATACTATACATAACTATATATCTGTAAATTTCCCCTTAGATGACTATATGTCATGACTTACCCCCTCATGAATGGGTTGTGCGGCCCGAAGGAGGGACTAAACACTGGTTGGCCCTCCAGTGCTAGCCTAATTATATGCATATCTGGATGCCTATAGCACAAAAGGGCCACTCCACCTGGTTCGGATGCCAGGGAGCTCAAAACTCTACTTGAGGCATAATCGGCTGTATCATACTTATTTGAGATGTATGGTTGCACTGTCTATATTGTATCGCAATGGTATCGTGCTCTGTAAACTGCCATATTCCATCGATGTCTGATACTATATAATAATATTTATATATAAATCTAACTGTTTTACCATGATTCTGTATTTCTTTATAACCATGATTCTGTATAAACTGTATAGCCATGATGCTGTAATAATTTTGTATCTGTATATTCTGTAATGTTGTAACTGTAATTCTGTATTCTATATGTCATGACTCCATATTCTGTATAATCTGTATGTCTGTATATCATGGTTTTATATTCTGTAAATCATGATTCTATAAAATTTTGTATAATCATAGTTCAGATACTAATGGAACACCCGATTGATCAGGTCCATAAATGTTGTTGGTGCATTCGTCAGACCAAACGACATAATGAGAAACTCATAATGCCCATAACGGGTCCTAAAAGCCGTCTTCAGAATATCATATGCTTTAACTCTCACCTGGTGATAGCCTGACCAAAGATAAATTTTGGAGTAAACTTGAGTCCCCTGGAATTGATCAAATAAATCATCAATTTTGGGAAGATGATATTTATTCTTTATCGTCACTTTGTTTATTTCTCTATAATCAATGCACATCCTCGTGGTCCCATCCTTCTTCTTTATGAATAAAACTGGTGTTCCCCAAGGCAACACACTAGGTCTGATAAAACCTTTTTCTAGCAACCCCTGCAACTGTTCTTTTAACTCTTTTAATTCTACTGAAGCCATTCTTTAAGGCACTTTAGATATTGGTGCCGTCCTTGGAAGCAAATCTATTGCAAATTCTATCTCTTGATTAGGTGGTAAGCCAAGTAACTCCTCTGAAAAAACATCTGGAAATTCCCTAACCACTAAAATATCAGTAAGCTTCAATTCTTCCTTAGGCTTCTCCTTTACATAAGCTATAAATCCCTGACAACCGTCCTGAAGCAGTCTCCTCACATGTAAAGCCGACACTAACTGCGGTGGGGCATGGACATGTACTCCCATGAATCTGAATTCCTACTCTTCTGGGGGTTTGAAAATCACTTCTTTCTGATAACAGTTAATGCTGGCATGATTAGTTGTCCACCATTCCATACCCAATATTAGTCAAACCCCTGCAAGTCTAATATCACGAGATTAGCTAGTAGTACTTTCCACTAAATGGCCACTGGAAAATTCCTAAGTATTTTCCTACATCTCACCGTAGAACCAGTCGACATGGCAACAGACAACTCTACCTCTAATAGTTGTGCCTCAATCCCCAATAATTTAGCATAACTCGATGATACAAATGAATGGGTGGCACCTGTATCAAACCAAACCATGACTTTATATGATAAAACGGTAAAAGACCTATCACGACGTCTGCGGCAGTCTCTGCATCTCCCAATGTCAGTGCATAAACCCTTGCAGGGCTACATTCCTCTGTTGGCTACCACCCTTGGGTACCTAATTATGTCTTTGGATCTGTCTAGGGGCTGGTGCTCTATTCAGTAACCAATGAAACTCCCGTGCTACATGTCCAGGTCTTCCACAACTATAGTAAACATTACACCCCAACCGGCATGCTCCTGTATGCCTCCTACCATAAACGAAGCAAATAAGGTATGCCTGCTCACCTCAATACCTGTGATCCCCTCCCTCCTATCTTTGAACTTTTTCAGATCTATCTCCACTCCAATGACCTCGTCTAGAGCTCGTCTGAAATCCAAAAAATGCAGGCCTCTTTCTCTAACTTGAGGTCCCCACATCTCTCTGGCTCGGTGCTCCTGCATCTTTTTGCTCCCTCTCCTCTGCCATAATGGCCTTGCCAACCAACTCAGAGAAGTCCTGTAGCTTTAAAATCACTACTTGTTTATAAATATCCCATCTCAAACCCCTCTCAAACACCCTAGCCTTCTTCACCTTATCTAAAACAATATAAGGGACGAAATGCGACAACTCAAGAAACTTCACTGCATACTGCTGGGTTGTAAGATTCCCATGAGTCAATGCTAGAAATTATGCTACCTTCCCCTCCCTAAAGATGGTTGGAAAATAGAAATCAAAGAAGATTTCTTTAAATCGACACCAGGTTATAGCTACTAGTACTTGCCTCTATTCCTCCAGTAACCTCCTAGCAGTCCAACACCTCTCGGCCTCACCTATAAGTTTATAGGAAGCATAAAGAACCCTATGCTCGTTAGTGCAATGGAGGACCATCAGTATTTTCTTGATCTCCTGCATCCAATTTTCAGCCACTACACGATTGGCTCCTCTTGATAATGCCGAAGGATTTATCTTCGTAAACTTTTCAATAGTATAACCTCGCTCTGTCGATTGTCCGCCCTGCTCTTTAGAACTATGTGCAATCTCAGCCATAACCTGCTGAGGCACACTATGTAAAACTGCATCTGAATCCCCACCACCTACACTAGAGGGGCCTGCCCCATCATCCCCACTAGCATAAGCGCTACTCTCTCCAGGGTCCATCTTGAAAAGGAAAATAAATATAATCTGAGGACCCTGTCTATATAACATAACTAACATTCTCATCTACTCGAGTTCTCATATCACCAATTAATCTATCATTCTTACTCTCAATTTAAGATTCAGTCCAAAAATTGAGAAACACAATCCGACCATAGTTTACTATGGCTTTCCTGAAATCGTCACCCCTGGAAAGACACAGAAACCACAACAGTAATTTTGCTTCTCGATCACTAAAAAAAACCCTAAATACTTATCTTTATTTTCCCCAACATTGACTCATTATATTCTTGTTCCATTCCTATACTCTGGTATTATTTCTGTTGCACTCTATAGTCTACAGAACCTAGCAACCTAGGCTCTGATACCAAATTGTAACAACCTGAAATTTCCATCCATTTTTTTTTCTATATTAATAAATGGGTTCTGAAACCTTACATGAACATAACTGACGTCATCATGACCCAAAGTGGGACCGTGGTATCCTGTGCATTTCATATAACTCCTAAGCAGCAGAAGTACATACACATCCAACATATACCAAAGTACAATACCAGAGTACTATATACCCAGCTGTACACATGCACACATATATACATAACACTTCCCAAAAAGTCCCCAAAAACATGGTGGGCTCCACAGACCAGCCCAAAACTCACCCTAAAAGCTATGCCGACTTAACACCAGCTCTACCTTTGAGCCGGTCATGCTCGTCTCTTCGGATTACCTGAAATGTTTAATAATTTTGGGGTGAGACATCTCTTAGTAAGGAGAAACATGTTATTACTAGTACTTGGCATATGAGTTAGTTGGAAACATATCATTTAATTAATACTATATACGATATATATCAAGAAAACATTTGTATAATAACACATGCTCATATCATATAGAATATGAAAATTTTTGAGTTATCTATTCAAAGTACTTTTATCTAAAATACGTAATATTTGCTTTCAATGTGTACTATATATAACTATATATCTATAAATTTTTCCCTAGATGGCTATATGTCATGACTTACCCCCCTCATTATCGGGTTGTGCAGCCCAAAGGTAGGGCTAAACATTGGTGAACCCTCCAATGCTACCACTCCACCAGTAAAAATCTCACAGATCCCTGTACATTTTTTGTACTGCTAAGATGAACCATATACAAGGATCTGTGAGCCTCATCCAAAATAGTCTTCCTGATCCCAGCATTATCAGGAACACACAGTTTGGAACGGAACCGTAAAGCCCCGTCATTTGAAATGCAAAATTCCTCTCCCTGGCCAGTCTGCACTCTATCTATCACCTCTTCTAATTCTAGGTCTTCCTTCTAAGCAGCTTTAATTATTTCTTACAGAGTAGGCTATACTACTAGGCTGGCAGTACATACTGAAGGATTACCTTCGATCAATTCAATGCCGAGTCTCTCTAAATCCATCATGATCGGATGCTGGATCTTCATAGCCGCCAATGCTAATTCCCTAGACTTCTTACTCAGTGCATCAGCTACCACGTTTGCTTTCCCTGGATGGTAACTGATAGTACAATCAAAGTCCTTAATCAACTCTAACCACCTTTTCTATCTCATATTTAGTTCCTTCTGAGTGAAGAAATACTTTAAACTCTTGTGGTCGAAGAAAATATCACACTACTCACCGTACAGGTAATGCCTCCAAATCTTCAATGCGCGTATCACTGCAACTAATTCAAGATCATGAGTAGGGTAGTTCTTTTCATATTCTTTTAATTGTATGAACGCATACGCCACCACCCTGCCATGTTGCATCAATACACAACCAAGTCCCTTCAAGGACGCATCACTGTAGATAGTATAACCCTCACCCCCTGACGGGATGACTAGTATTGGTGTTGTGACTAACCTCTGCTTCAATTCCTGAAAACTCTGCTCACACTTATCGTCACATTCAAATCTGACATTCTTCTTAGTCAATCGTGTCAGAGGCCCTAATAAAGTTGAGAATCCCTCAACAAAATGATGGTAATATCCAACTAACCCTAAGAAACTCCTGATCTCCTGGATGTTCCTCGGTCTAGCCCAATTCACTACCATATCAATTTTACTGGGATCCATAGAAATTCTGTCTCCTGAGATAACATGCCCCAAAAACACAACTTTCTCTAGCCAGAAGTCACACTTACTGAATTTGGCATACTACTTTCTCTCCACAAGCATCTGCAAAATCTGCCTCAAATGTATCTCGTGCTCCTAACAGCTCCTCGAATAGACCAGTACATTATCAATAAAAACAACAAAAAACTGATCTAAATATGGATGAAAGATCCTATTAATCAAATCTATAAATATCGTAGGAGCATTCTTCAGACCAAATGGCATAATAAGGAACTCGTAATGCCCTTACCTAGTCTTGAAAGCTGTCTTCGATACATCTTCTACTCTTACCTTTATTTGATGGTAGCCTGACCTGAGGTCGATCTTAGAATACACCCGTGTACCCTGGAGATGGTCAAACAAATCATCTATACTAGGTAGAGGATACTTATTCTTGATGGTCACTTTATTAATCTCCCTGTAGTATATGCACATCCTCATAGACTCGTCCTTCTTCTTCACGAACAGTGCTGGAGCTCCCCATGGAGATACACTAGGTCATATAAAGCCCTTATCAAGAAAATCGTACAACTGATCATTTAATTCTGCTAACTCTGCTGGCACCATTTGATATGGTACTTTAGAGATCGACGTTGTACCTGGAAGTAGATCAATAGGGAAATCTACCTCATGATCAGGTGGTAGACCTGGTAATTCATCTAGAGACACATTTGTAAATTCTTTCACTACAAGCATGTTAACTAGTTTCAATTCATTCTCTAACATTTCTTTTACAAAGGTTACAAATCCCTGACAACCACTCAAGAGTAGTCTAATTGCCTAAACAGCTTAAACCATCAGAGGTAGAGATTGCACTTGTGACCCTTTAAATTTGAATTCTGGTCTTCCTGGCGGTCTAAAAATTACTTCTCTCGCATGACAGTCTATACTAGCAAAATTAGCTACTAGCCAGTCCATGCTAAAAATAATATCAAACCCATGCATGTCTAAGCACTACCAAATCAGCAGATAGAATCCTCCCCTGCACATCAACTGGACAACCACGAAGTACCCTACTACATCTCACTGTTATCCCAGTCGGCGTAGTTACTAATAATTCAACATCTAATGTTTGTGTTTCAGCCCCACACAATTTAACACATCCACAAATACAAACGATTGTGTGGCCCCTGAGTCAAATAGTGCAATAATTTTAAACGAAAACATATTAACCGTACCTGTCACCACGTTGCTGGCTGTCTCAGCATCACCCAGCATCAGAGTAAAAACCCTAGCTGGAGCCATATTCTTCTGCTGGCCTCCACATGGCACCTAGTAGCCTCCTTAAGCAGGTCTAGGAGCAAGAGCAGCACAATCTGAGCCTGACAGTCCCTCATCATATGCCCTGGCTCCCCACACCTATAGCAAACACCTCACTCGGCACAACACTCCCCCAGGTGTCTTTTCCCGAAAGACGGGCAAGCTGAAGATGGCTGCACACCTTGAAAACAGCGATTCCCGGTCTTTAGCCTCCGATCTCTATAGTAGCCACCTCTCTTTGATGAACCTTGACTGACTCCCTACTGGAAACTAGAAGGTGTGGATCTCTTCTTCTGCCTCTGCTCCTTAGCCTTCAACTGATCTCCAATCTCTACTATAATGGCTTTATCCACCAGCTTAGCAAAATCTTGCAACTTTAGAATTGACGCCTGCTAATATATTTCTCTCCTCAAACCTCTTTCAAACTGTCGTACCTTCTTTGCTTCACTTGGTATAATGTACGGGGTGAAACGAGATAATTCGATGAACCTCGTTGCGTACTGCTGTACGGTCTGCTGTCCCTGCTTCAAATTCAGGAACTCTTCAATCTTAGCTTCCTTGGATGAGGCTGGAAAATACCTGTCAAAAAATGTCTCCTTAAACCAATCCCATGTCATCTCCATAGGTACTGTCCTCTACTGCTCTAAGAGTTTCACTGCCGTCCACCATCTCTCGGCCTCTCCAGTTAACCTATAGGAAGCAAATAGCACCCTCTACTCCTTTGAACACTGCAGCACTTTAAATATTTTCTCTATCTCCTGCATCCAGTTTTTAGTGACTGCATGATCTATTCCCCCTGAGAAAGCCAGAGGATTCATCTTTATGAATTTCTCTATTGAGCTACCATGACCTGTTGACAGACCGCCTTGTTCCCTTGAACTCCTAGAAATTTCTGCCATAACCTGTTGTGCCACGCTACATAAGATGGCATCCGAATCACCACTCGTAGCACCGGAGGGTCCAACACCCTCATTCCCACTGGAATGGGCACTACTGCCACCAGGGTCCATCCTGCAAAACAAATAACTTAACTCAGAACCCCTTCACTATACATATCACCCAACCAATATAGTATATACTCCTAATTAATTCATCTCTCTTGATCTTAATTCAAGGTTCAATCCTGTAACCTAGATACCCAACTCGATGATAGTTTACCATGAATTTCTTGAAATCGTCACCCTAGGAAAATCACACAAACCACCACGGAAGTCTTACATCTAGACTACAAAACCAGACCTCAAATTTCCTTATCTTATACTCTGGTATTATTACTGCTGCATTCTAGAGTCTACAGAACCTAGTATCCTAGGCTCTGATACCAAATTGTAACGACCTACTTAAATATTCATATAATAAAACATAATTAATAACAAAGTTAACCCTAACCCGTGGGTATCGGGGACACTTGTCATACATAGCGGAAACCTAAGCAGTAGTAAATTTAAATCACATTTCGTAACCTTAAAATCCCAAATACCAGAGTTAACTACATTCCCAAATATCTGTGTTTATATACAATCTCCAAAAATATGAAATATATTCATATCTAGGAACCCATCACACCAATCTATGGCTACTAGATCAAAAACTTACCCTCCTAGCAGGGTAGAACTACACTATCTCAACGACGTCCTCAATCCGCTGGTCCTCTTGAGTTTCCTGAAAATTATTTAAGGTCAGGGGTGAGACACTTCTTAGTAAGGGAAAATAAACTAAATACAGTTATATGGCAACATGAACATTTAATGCAATTATACATATACATTACATTTCATATATCTATAAACATTCATCATAACATACTGAATAATCATGTAACAACCCAGCCCTTTATACGGACCCAGGCGTCACTCATTCATACATAATACCTATACCTATTCAAGATTTGGAAACAACCCGCCCTAAACAAGGACATACGTGTGTAAATCATACATAATTACGATGTAAATGTTGCGGAAAAACATAAACATCCATTGGGATTTATACTAGACTTATACCAGAGTTTACTAATACATCCACACCATTTCTCATAAAGTCATACATAGGATAAAATTATTGTTATTACAATCCTCCAACAGGACTTTCTTCTAAGTTTAATACAAGATTTAGATGCTTACGTAAGCTAACCAAAAACAATCTTCCTAGTCCTTTTAGCTATTAGGACCGATGTACTGATGGATATGAAAACAAAGGTTGTATGATAGGGTGAGACACCTCTCAGTAAGGAAGAAGGAGTTACAACAGTGTGTGACTGCATACATGCATATTTTCATTCAACATCTAGAATATAAATCAAATCTTTAAAATACAGTAATGCATCAGTTATATCATTATTCATATTACAAAATTCCCACATCTGTCTTTTGACCATTTTATGATTTATCAGATGACCAATAGCAAAATATCCCTATAACTAGTTTTACCCCGTGGCCTGGGTTGTGCACTGATACTCGTCCAATGCCCTGTTTGTGCAGGCACTGTCGAGTACCTACTTACGATCCGACTGCCTCCATTGGCCCAATATCAGCCAATGGTTTCACACTGCTAGCCAACCATCTTGGTACCCACATCGTTTAGTACGTGTGGTTGCACGTGTACATCTAGCTACGATATCGTGCCGTATCATATAACAATAGTTTATATCAGCTCTGCAAAGAAAGTATTTTTCAACCCTATATCAATAGTATAGAAAAAATCCCAGCGGGTTCAAATCGGCATCATTCCACTCAGTCTACCCCTCTTTGTTTACTGATGCAGCTCAGTGTATCACCAGCCTCTGTTTTTCACATTGTCAATATAACAAATTGGAATTTCATTCCTATATTCTATATCAATAGTATAGAAAATACATTCATTTCCATTTCAACATATATCACACAAGTTTGATACAAAAATCCGCTAAATGATAGAAATTCAATATACATAGTTTAACTGAATAAATAAAGGATTCGAGCCTCTCCTAGTATAGTTCAAATACAAATAAACGATGTTTGTAAAATTTGGAGATCACACGTCGAAATCCTCATTTTTACCAAAAATCGTAAAATCGTCAAACCGGCATTTCTACTTGGTAGAATTTCAAAAATAAGCAGTTAAATCATACATAATAACATAAACTAGCTTTTTAGTGGTTTAGTTTTTCAAAATAGCTGTTGTAATCAAATTCCCCTTGCCTTATACTCGAAATAAAAGTTCGTATGAAAATGGTCCAAATCGACAACCCTAGATCCTGAAAACCTAAAACCACAGAACATAACCTTACTATGTTTTCTACTGCTATCCAAATATCCAATCAAAATTAGGATCAAATTCCTACCTTGATTCTTGGGAAAACCTGAAACTCTCCGAAATGACGATCCGATCCACTAAAAGTGTAGAGTTTCCTCTTCTGATCTACGCAGTACCCTCTGTTTTTGGAAACGGACGACGAATGGCGAAGGATCTTAGGGAGAGAGAGAGAGAGAGAGAGAGAGAGAGAGAGAGAGAGAGAGAGAATGAGAGAATTTATAGAATAAAACCTAACTTAACCCTTAAGTAATCTAAATAAATATCTCCTACAAGATATTTATATATAAATATCTCAAAATATCCTTTTTCAAAATATCTTCTCCAAAATATCTCTTTATTTATTTATTTTATGTTTATTTATTATTTATTATTTATTATTATTTTAATTTTATTTATTTATTTATTTTATTATTATTTTTTTCTCTTGGTCGGGTTACTACAATCTCCCCTCCTTATAAGAATTTCGTCCCCGAAATTCACCAACTGATACCAAGCATACTCTACCTTACGTCGGAGACCTACAGAAGAGTCGGCAGCCACCCTCAATGTAGCTCCAGCCCGAAGTTATTATCTACCCTCGCTTATGGCGGAGGAATACCATGGTTATAATGCGATGCTTCGGAAGATTACACACACACACACACAAAACTCTCCCGAGGACCATACCACCTATACTACTATAGATAACTACGTACCATCCGAAAATAACTACGGGTACTTCTGGCGTATTTCTGACTCTAACTCCCATGAAGCTTCCTCCACTACATGGTTACGTCATAATACATTCACTAGCGGTATTTCCCTAGTCTGTAACTGCTGAAATTTCTGATCTAATATTAGTACTGGTATCTCCTCATATGATAAAGTCTCACTGATCTCTAGAGGTTCATAACTCAGTACATGCGATGGATCTGGTATGTACTTCCTCAGTACAGACACGTGAAATACATCCTGAACTCGGGATAATGCTAGAGGTAAAGCCACTCGATAAGCAACTGAACCTATACTTTCAAGGATTTCAAAAGGCTCGACATACCGAAGACTTAGCTTCCCCTTCTTCCCGAATCTCATCACCCCTTTCATCGGAGCGATTCTCAAGAATACCATATCTCCTACTTCAAATTCCAACTCTCGCTGATGAGTATCAGCATAACTCTTCTATCGACTTTGAGTTGCTTAATTCTTTCCCTGATCAATGCGACCTTTGCAGAGGTCTGCTGAATCAGTTTTGGACCTAGTATCTATCGCTCACCTACCTGATCCCAGTACAATGGAGATTGACACCGACGACCATACAAAGCCTCATAAGGTGCCATCTCTATGCTCGCCTAGTAACTGTTGTTATATGAGAATTCAACAAGCGGTAGATATCGTATCCAACTATTACCAAATTCTAGTATACAAGCCTGCAACATATCTTCTAACGTCTGAATAGTTCTCTCCGACTGTCCTTCCGTCTGCGGGTGAAAAGACGTACTGAACATCAATCGCGATCCCAAGGCTTCCTGTAAACTTTTCTAGAAACGAGATGTAAAACGCGGATCTCGATCTGAAACAATAGATATAGGAACACCATGGAGTCGTACCACCTCCTGGACATAAAGTTTTGCCAGCCTATTCAGAGAGTAGCTGACTCTGATTGGAATGAAGTGTGCAGTCTTCGTCAAACGATCTACTATAACCCATATGACATTTTGCCCATGCATCGCCACAGGTAAACCCATCACAAAATCCATCGAGACATGTTCCCACTTCCACTCAGGGATGTCGAGTGGTTGAAGTGGTCCTGCCGGCTTCTGATGTTTTGCTTTGATCTGCTGACATGCCAGACACTGTTCTACAAATTGGGTGATCTCTCTTTTCATATTAGACCACCAGAAAGATTCCCTCAAATCCCAGTACATCTTTGTACTACCAGGCCGAATATTTCATAAATATGACCTCGCGCCGAACATTTTATAAATACCATTCTGAATAAATAAATCAATTATCATGTATTTTCAAAATCATAATGTACTGTATTATTTCATAATTCCTGAAAATATGCTTTACTTGTAAAATTGCTATAACATAATACGTGTCACGTAAAATAATGTTCATGCCACACAATGCTGAGTAAAATCATACATTTTATTCTAAAATTATATTTCCTGTATAACAACAGTATTTTTTCAAATATGCATTTTTTCAATAATATTCAAATATATCACATGCTTTCCTGAAAATTAATTTGCTAATAAATCATACTAATTTGCATGGAAAATTTACTGCTTTAGTTTATTCCCTTACCTGACACTGGAGAGAAACCCTAAAAATTCTGGTCCTGCATTCGCAGGGTTCCCCATTCAACTCCCAAAAACAATAACTCCCAGAACTAAACTTCAGTATTTTCACGTGAGTATCATTTCTTATAATCGTGAAAAGATCAAATTTGGCATAAAAAGTCTTACCTCAACTCAGGGATGAACTTCAACTTGCTTCCACCAAAAATTCGCTCCTACAGATTTGGAGAGAACTTCCCTAGGAGCGTCGTGGTGGCCTCAGATCGTCGATCCGGAAAACGGTGGAGCTAAAATCTAAAAGAGAGGATAGAGAAATCGTAGGGAGAGAGAGAGAGAGAAGGAGTGATTTCTGATTTTTTTTTGCGTTAAAACTGAGTTTCACACTATTTATATTAGGGGCTTCATCGATGAGCTATGTCACCTCATCGACGAGGTCAATAGGCAATTCGTCGATGAACTCTCCCCTTCATCGATGAAATTTAGAGTCGTCCAAAAATCCTCTTGATATCTTCTCATCGACGAAATTCACATTCGTCGATGAGCTCATAATGTAACGTTCCCTTTTTCCTGTTTCCATTTTCTACTCTCTTAATTATTATTTAAATACCATTATACTTTGAGTCATTACATTCTCCCCTCTTTATAAAATTTTGTCCTCGAAATTTACTATTCATACAACTCATCATTCCTTAAAGGTAAAATGGTCTACTTATTTTATTACTTACCCTCATTTATTACTTACGACATATTTACTTACATTTCCTAATTACATCTGAACTTCTTGGAACAATTGCTGGTACTTCTGTCTGATCTGTTCCCTGAGCTCCCAAGAAGCCTCTTCTACTGCATGATTCCTCTATAGAACTTTTACCAGAGGAATTTTCTTATTACGTAGTTCTTGTTCCTTTCTGTCCAAAATCTGCACTAGTACCTCCTCATAGACTAGCGAATCACTAAGCTCTAATTCACCATAACTGATAATATAAAAAGGGTCTGAGACGTATTTCCTCAACATAGATACGTGGAATACATCGTGCATCTTGGATAGTGTAGGTGGCGAAGCCTGCTGGCCCCCTTTTCCCTGTTTCCATTTTCTACTCTCTTAATTATTATTTAAATACCATTATACTTTGGGTCATTACAACAATCAGATGTAATTTTTGAATATGGCAACCATGACGGCTGTAAAGACCCGAAAAATTAAAATGATTAAAAATAATAATAATAAATAAATAAAATAACAAATAAATAAATAAAAGGAAGGACGTGGGAAAAAGAAAAAAAATTAAATTAAAAAAAATTAAAATTAAAGAAATTAAATTAAATTAAGATAAATTAAATAATTAAATAACTAGTTATTAAATTAAATTTTATTGTATTGGATTTAAAAAAAAAAATAATTAAAATAAGATATATATATATATATATATATACGTAAGTAAGTTAATATATATATATATATATATATATGATAAGTATAAGTTTAATATATATATATATATATATATATATATATATATATATATATATATATATATAGTTACTGACAGAATGAGTAAAAGAAGAAGAAAGAAGAAAGAAGAAGGAAGAAGAAAGAGAAGAGATGTCAGGTGCCCCCCCCTGGAAAATTTTCTTGCTGCGGTCAGCTGCTCCGTCTTTGTCTCTCTTCTTCTCTCAATTACTCGGCAAATTGGTAGTGGATCGAAAAACGGAAGGTGCCGTTGGATTCCTGGTTCTGCTGCCGACATTTCTCCTGGAGCAGATTTTTCATGGGAATAGTTTAGACACTGCTCCTGGGGAAAGGTAATTTTTTCCCATTTTCTCAATTTCGCCGTTAATATGTGGTTAAATCGACGAACGGACACCACCGCGGGGTCCTAGTCGTCGTTATCGTCATTTTGACGTAGGTAATTTGTTAATTGAGATTTTTTAGGCCCTACTCCAAAGCGAGAGTGGGATTTGAAAATTTTGGCAATTTGGCTAAATTTAAGGGTATTAATATTTATTTAGGAATTATGACCCTAGGAAATATTTAAATAATATTTTATTCAGGAATAATTTATTAGAGTTAGGAATTTTTGATTCAGGATCCGGGTGAGCGCCGCAGGTATTTTTCGGAGTCCCTTTCAAGAAACCAGGTAAGGGAGAAAATATATATTAAATCAGAATTTTTATGAATTTAATAGAAAAATGAATTATGTTATATGTACGTGTATATGTTTCAGTATGGGTAAAATGCCAACTGTTTAAATTATATTTTTTTCAAGCTTAGGGCTGTTTATTAGATATGTATATGCGAAAATGAACTGATGAAAGTGGGAATTATTTTCAGGATAATTAAGTAAGAAATGAAAGGTATTTTTAGTATATAAATATTAAATGTTGGTTGACTTATTTTACAGGCAGTGTATGAATTTTATTACTAAATTGTGTGGCATGAGAATCTGTGCAAATATATGTTAAATGTATGAGATGCAGGCTAAGTAAGTAAAGCAATGAAAATAAAATATGATATGGACAATGTTGCCTGTGTATGTTAAAGGCAACCATGTAAATGTAAGACAGCTGAAAAAGAGTCATGTTAGCAGATCTAGCACACTTCTGTGTAGACTAACTGATGACAGCTAAAAGGAGCTGTGTTAGCAGATTTAGCACGCTTCTACGTAGACTAACTGATGATAGCTAAAGACCAGCTGTAGTACGAAGTAATGAAATGAAATGTTATGCAATGAAATGACTGATGAAATGGCAATGAAATGAAATGATAAAGGCAAATGATGTAAATAGGAAAGAGTCACTTAAAGTGAAATGAAATGCAAAGTTAAGTTATGAACAGGAATGAATGTGCATGAATGTATAATGACAGAAAAGAATGATGTATTATGATATTAGAAGTATGTATGTACGTAGAACATGTTACGATTGGGCGAGGCGTACCTTTCACCTGAGGGCTTGCTGAGTAAGGCGAGTGCACTAGTAGCTTCAGATGTGGCAGTAGCTGCATAACGCGCTAGGGCAGAGGGAACCTACTTGTATAGGCGGGTAGAATTCCCTATCCTTAGGGCCTTTGCCGGTAAACTATTGTTGAATGCATGAGTACGAGATCAATTTAACACTTGAGGGCTTACTGAGTAAGGTGAGTGCCCTGGTATGCTTAAATTGTGACCTTTGGGTTGCCTAAGTATTAGAGCAGAGGGGTGCTACTTGTATGGGCGGGTAATCACCCTTATCCTCGGGTAATCTCGTGGGTTAAATATTTGCATGTGTTTGATTAGGATCAGGAAATGATTTCGAAAATTATGTTAAGGATTTTCAAATGTTAAATATTATGTTATATATAAACTCATGTTGGCCACACACTGCTTTAATATATGGTTTCTTCCCTTACTGATATGTGTCTCACCCAAATATAAATTTATCTTTTTTTTCAGGATTTCATCGAGATCGAGCTTAGAGAGCTCGAGGTTCTATAACATTATTGGGAAATAGTAAAAGAAAATGGTATATTTTTATGTTAATTATGAGATGCAAATATTTATGTTTTACGTCTTTATATTTTAAGTCTGTGGAGAAAAGAAAGTTTGTGAACATACTGAATTATTTTGGGAGTTATGTAGATTTATGGAAATGCAGGTGTTGGATGATTTAATATGGATGATAGTTAGAATTAGTAAACTCTGGTATTATGTTATATGGAGATTATGATCATGTTTTTCCGCTGCGTATGTTTTGGAATATGATTTATGAGGATTTGATCAGGTATAACGCACCGGACCCGGGTTTAAGGCTTCGGGGCGTTTCAACGGCGATTATTGTATTTTTTGGGTACTGTGATTGCAATCTTATCTTACTAAATTTGGCTATTTATTATTTTACTGTCTTGTTCTTCATTTTGAATTATAATTAAGATGTTAGCTATAAAAATGTTGACTTTTTGAGTCTGTTCCCTGTTTTGATGCTGACAAAGCACATGTTTTTTATGTGTGTATTTAGTATGTGAATATGTCCATTAATTTATCACACACATAAGGAAATGGCGATGGAAGCTTGCATGACTTAAAGCCTATACAATCAAGCACATTCCATGAAGTCGAAAGAGCAAAAAGACAAAGAAGACGTTTATTTTTTTAGTTATAATACATTTAATTTTTATATCTTTGGTCTGTAATAATGCATGCATCTGCATGATATGGATTATATGCTCAGATGGCTGTAGATTGGCCATAGGGAACCAAATGACTGTACGACACCCTTTGATCGACCTTTGGTCGACCAACGTCGAATTTTTGGGGCTAACTCTCGAAGGCCTTAAACTAATTATAGGACCCTTGTTATTACATGTAAAAGTCCCCCATTATCTTAGAGATAATTATCATACGAATAGGGGCACTTCATAAGAAGAATAGGACCAAAATGCTCAAGGTTCGGTTGATCGAACCCCAACACTTAAAGCACTTTGGTCGACTGAACCTCCCCAGGGTCAATAGTTTGACCCTTCGGTCGACCGACCGAAAAATATACTGCAACGCCTTAGTCGACCGAATTGACACGTGGGGTGAACCCAATGCCTTGGTCGACCGAACGTTTAGTAGAAAATTTGCCTAATTGACCGAAAACCCAAGTTCGGTCAACCAAACAAAAAACGGTCGAATGAACCACAGAGGTTCTGAAATTGCTTTAAGAATGGTCGACTGAACACTTAGTTCAAATTCATCCTGGTTGACCGAACTTGGCACCACGGTCAACCGAACCACAAAAGTGGTCGGCCGAACCTCTCAGGTTCCGAAAATTTTAAGAGCTTAAATGTAATTAATTTTTAATTAAACAATTTGGAAAATACCCAGCGTATCCCCAACGGTCATAATTTTCAGAAACTCTATATATACCCCTTTATAACCCAATATTAGCAACTTTGATTAGCCAATCTTTTCTCTCTAATTTTATCCTAATCATAGTTCCCTGAAAACATATTTTTATTGACAAATCTCTTTGGGGTTATATTTTATACTTTGAGATATCTCCACATATTTCCATGGTAAATATGTTGTTGAAGAAATACATTCTTGTTTTGATTTGCACATTGAATATCAAATGTTTGTATTTTTGTTTTGTGTAAAATCATTTTTTGAAAAGCACCCTTTACTTTACTGAGCATTATTTCATAACTCTAGAGTGCATTTATTTGAGCTTAAACGTGTACATCTTAGTTTGTATTTTTAGAAGCATTACTTTGTACAAGAATGACTTTTATTGTACCGGTTCGGTTCAACTCGTAAATTGAACTGGGGAGTCTCAGTCCCGTAAATGAGACCGGTTGGGTTCAGCCCAAAAATTGAATTGGGGAGTCTCAGCCCTGTAAGTGAGACAAGTTGGACTCAGTCTTGTAATTGAGCTGAGGTTTTTCTCTCCCCGTAAGGAGAGGATGTAACAGCTTTTGCTCCGCCCATTTAAGTGAGCAAGTATTGTGGAATCTTTGGGGGATATGCCCAAGGCGGGGACATAGGCTGGTTTGAACGAATCTCGATAACAAATATCGTGTGTTACTTTCTCTCTATCTCATTTACTTTTCGAATTGTAATTTTCGTATGTGTATGTCTGTTCATTTACAGTTATAATCATTTGCATGCACATTTATTTTAAATGAGATACACGTGTATGTTTGCACTGATAACTTTATTTTTTAACATACACGCTTTCAATGTTGAATAGGATATGAATTGTGGTGAATTGGAGAAATTTTTTAAATATCCAATTCACCCCCCCCCCCATTTTGGGATTGCACCAAAGTTAACAATTGGTATCAAAGCCCGGTTGAAATAAGCTTAACCTCATTTGCATAAAGATTGCAACAGATCATCTTCGGTGTATCCCTGTTTTGGAATCAACCCTTTGCAAATCCTCCACTATCTTCATTGCCTAGATTTTACTATTTGAATATTGAAAATGATTTTTGTAAAATCATATGATTGGAGGATTTAGAAAGAGTTTATCGAAGTTTTCCATATCCCATTGAAAATTTTTTTAAAATACAAAGTTTCCCAAATCTGAACATGAATTGAATGTGCATAACATGTGTTTTAATGCACATCATTTGAGTGCCATGCATACTTTTACTGTGCCTTAGTCACTAATGCTTTTGCAAGTTTATATTTTTCTATGTGCTAAGGAAATTTTGGGGAAAATAAGCGGTATGGAAAAATTGAGAGAGAAAAAGACACCACTTTGAGCATAAATTATTATGGAGGAGTAAATTGTAAAGGTATATCTTTCTCCTTCAACTTTACTGAAAATTCTATGTCATGATTTGTATGATTTGTGTTGTGTTAAATTTTGATGAATCGTGATATATTGGATAATGCTAACATGTCATCTTATGAGAAATACTTCAAGGAAATTTTATATACTTATAAGATCTTAGAAATTGTTGTACATAGGGTTAGAATATTTTAAATGCCTAAATAGTGTATAATGCTTAAAATTCTAAACCTTAATATTCACTATTGTCATACTGAGAAACCTAAGAAAATCAAGCCAATATGAGAATCTAAATTGATTATATCCAATCTATTTGCTCAATATATACATATATTTGTGATTGGTTAATTTATGATAATATTGGCTAGTGCATGCTTATATCAAATTATCAATTCTTAAATTAAATCTCATAAACATGTTTAAATAAATTCCCTTCAAATGAACAATGGTGTCTAATTTGTAAAATGATGCTATATATAAGCTTTAGTATAAATATTTTAAATATAGCATATCGCTTTGTCTATCATATTGTGTTGGGCTTTTGGAAATTAAAACTTATATTGTATGTCATATTTTCCTAAGCCTTGCAATAAAATGCCAAAGTTCGTCTATTGAAAATTCAATACTTTTGGCTAAGAATTTAATGCTCTTCCTGCATAATTGAGGGGGAGCAACAATTTTGAAAATTCATCTAATATGCATTTAGCTGTATTGTGTTTATTATTTAATACATATTGGATGCTTTGTATGAGCTGAATGCATATATCCATTTGTGCTAAATGATTAATTCTCTAGTGAATGGATATTGTTTTAAGAAAAATTGTTTTGAATTGAATGCCACTATCCATCGATTGTAAAAGTGAATATATAATTTAATGGATAGTTTATTTTTATGAACTGTTGTTTGAATTACTGAATGCATGCTTGTCTTGAATGTCTCCTGCATGGTCGATACAGTGATATGAATTGTATGTTGGTAGTGGATATATGTTTTCGCATGCTTGAACTGAATTATAAATTAATTAAATTGATTGCGTGAATCTATCAGGTTTTAGGTACATGAAAAAATGGGAAAATATTCAATTTACAGACGGCATGCTGCAGAAATTTCGGTAGAACTTTTCCCAAAAATGAAGCCATATACTAGAATAAATAATGTATGCAAAATAATTAATTAGTTAGCTGGTGCATGCTGAATTATAAATGGTATGTGCTTAACAGAAAAAACATGCATAATCTCTATGTCATTTCCTAGGTTGCTAGAAAATTAAATAAATTAGTACATGTTAAATCTTATTGTTTTGCGCTGAATTGAAAACATGTACACATTTTATAGACCTAGGAGAAACTTAGTTCATGGACACCATTTGATCCTAACCTTGGGATATGAACTTCATGAAGGACCCAAATGGTCAATCATCATGTTATAATATTCAAGTCCATGTGACTAAGAATTTCTCATGACTCGGGGGAGGGGGGGGGGGGAGAGCATTCATTTTGCACACACTCATTGAACATTTTGAGTTGTGTCATTCTTTTTAATCCACTATTGCATTACCTTTGAGCATAGCTTTGATTGGCTATCGTATATTAAAACGAAATGCAATATGTCATGCTAATATGTGCTAAATGTCTATATTTGATGCATGCTGAAAATCTTTTGAAATGATGAATTTTTATAAATGCTCTTGAATGACTATCATCCTTGAACTTAATGTAAGTATGTGTGCATGCAAATATACAGGGGGAGTTTAAGCCCCATTTTTAGGAAAAATAAAATAAGAGCTTAACGTCTATAATCTCTTGTATGCTGAGCAATATTTAGAAGGATGAACATGTGGAGTGTGCTTAAATGAAATTCATCCTTGAGCGTAAATGCACTTATATATGCCTGAGACTATACTAAGGAGTTTAAGCCCCATTCTTGAAAAAGGATTAATAGCACCTGACCCATGGACTCACGTTATCATTATTTCTAGTTGTTTCCACTTTTTGAGTCCTAATTTGTTTTAAGTACCTTGAACGTCATATTCTGTCTTTATTGAATCATCTTTGATATAGATTGTTCCTGGTACGTACGAACACTGCATATAACTTAATGTTTGCATTTTCTAGTGCATGTGTTATCCATATAGTATCTAAGCACATATTCAAATTGACAGGGGGGGGGGCATCTAAACATAAAATCCTATCTCGTGTTGCTCACCAACATTTTTAGGCTTAGATTTGTTTTTGATTTTTCGGTTGCTTGTGCTTATATGTGATACTCTTATTGAAACTATTTTTTGAAATAAACCACTTAGCCACAACTCTTTGTTCTACCATGTGATCCTTGTTTTAAAATTATTGTAAAATTTTTAAGATCTATGTGTTGATTTTTCTGGGTATTTATTGAAATGCTTTGTGCTTATTTGTCATACCAGAAAAACATTGCTTGCTTAAACTTTCATGTTAAAGTTTAGCAAGTATCGCCCCATCATTTATTGATAATCATAAGAGAAATATATATATTTATTTACTTATATATATATATATATATATATATATATATATATATATATATATATAAACATATGTCAAGAAATGATTTTAAAAGATACACATCCTATTTTCTTTCTTGTGTGCTTAAATGTTTTCATGACTGTGCTTATATTGTTTTAAAATGTTATGCCATGAAATTAAATTATTTATAATTTTTAAAAAGGGTGTAGCTTAACTGGTTCATTGATCTTATTTGAAATTGTTGACCTTATAGGTTGCACCTGGTTTTGATAATGACAAATACTGATATTTGATGATTGTGTATGTTCAAATAAATATCCCAAGGAATAACACTTGAAGAAACAAGAAGACCGTGAAGACTTGTAAATTGTAACTATAATTCATATTGGTCTGTAATAATTCTGTAATAGTAACCTAGGCTGTGGTTGTATGTTCATCACTAGCGCATCATGCATACAAGATATAGCGTAAGCTCAATTAGGCCATAGCAAGACCTTAGGTTCCAACACTCACACATATAGTATGAAACATATGAGTGTGCTATAATTGTGCTCAAAATTAAACAAATCTAAGCAAGCTAAGAGGGCTCGGGCGACTGAAACCTTGGAGTACAAAACTCCTCGGGCGCCCGAACTTAGAGAAGTCAAAATGTTGACCAACCCTCGGGTGACCAAACTTTAAATGTACACATCTTCTCCAAGCACCCGAACACCTCGAAAAGGACCGTTCACCAACTCAGGCGATCGATAATTTTAGTTCAAAAAGACCTCTAGGCCACCGAACACCTGTGTTCGGGCCACCGAGCATTCAATCGGGCACCCAAAGTTATGTAGTTTGGTTACTGACTTTGTTTTAGACTGCCGAACCTCTATCTGGGTGACCAAACTCATTTGAAAAACCTTTTTGTATGTGTCTTGTTGGGCGACCGAACCTAGGTTCAGCCACCCGAACCCTAGTCAGTTAAAATTACATTAATCGCGGTAAAAATGGGTTAAATGAGACTAATTGGATTTTAATTATTTGGGACTTTTTTAATAATACCCATTCTATCCCGAACGGCTATAATTTTTCACCTGTCTATATATATGGCTTCGTTTGCATGATTAGGGCGTGATTAGAAAAAGTGATTAACCAAAAACTCTCTTTACTGAAAAATCTTCCTTTATCCAAATACTCTCATATCTTGCATCCATTTGAAAAATTAGAGAGTGTGAGAGTTTCTCTTGTGCTTATGTGATTATTATTCTTTGCTAATACTCCCTCTTGTATGTGTACTTGAGATTATTTCTTTGGGAGTTTAGCTTAGGTTTATCCCACAAATTTCTCCTTTATAAATCTCGTGTGGGATTAAATCAAGAAAGCTTAGGATATTTGCATTTCATTGCAAGTGTCCAAAAGCAAAGCTTTTGGTGTGCAAATATTTTTCAAACAAGCAAGTAATCTTTTCAAACTAGCATTGTGCTTATATCATTGAAGAAAACCATTCTGAAACTACTTTGATTATTTGCTTAACATACTTGGAATATTGGCGTGCTGTTAAAATATCTTATTTAGATTCCAAGTCATTGCTTGTATTGATTATCCTTGAGCATCATATTGTTCGTATTGTGTTGAATACTCTTGAGTTTCATATTGACTATACTGTGTTGAGTATTGATTGAACATATCTTGCATCACTGAGCTTACACTATATTCATGCTATTGATGCGTATGTGATTGAGCGCATTTGGGTACACATATGCTTTACGTGAAAGCACTTTTCTGTTGTACCATTTGATTGTAAAATTTGAGTGTTTCCAGGCATGGCTTGATGGGGTAATAATCCAACTTGGTAAGGATTGTTGTAACGGTTGAGGTCGGCTCCTTGAATTGACTTGGTTTGTATAGGTGTAGCTCCACCCGTTTAAGTGAGTAAGTTATAGTGGTAATGCTTGTGCTTGTTAGCCAAGGCAAGGACGTAGGCAATTGGCTGAACCTCAATAACATCTCTGTGTGTCACTTTTACTTTACTGCTTTTTGGTGTATGTGACATTAATTAAATTGCTTTATTTAAATTCTGGTATATTTACTTTACTTGCACTAGATTGTCCTTAAGGTTGTGAACATACCGGTGTTAGAACATTCACCTAGGGATTAAATTTAAAAATACCAATTCACCCCCCCCTCTTGGGATCACGGTAAAGCTAACAATTGGTATCAGAACCACATAGCATAGACTGGTTGCTATTTTGCAAAAGATCACATATGACTCATAGCTCCGTGACCCCTTTCCCTGAGGGACCATCTTCCACACGACCTCCTATTTTCAGTGGTGTTAATTACACCTTCTGGAAACAGAGGATGCACATCTACCTTCAGAATACTGATTGGAATGTGTGGAGGATTGTCTCTAAGGGAAACTATGTCCATATGAAAACAGAGAGTGCAACTAGGGTTTCTAAGACTGAGGATGAATATGATGATGATAATGATATGAAAGCTTTTAGCCTTAATGCCACTGCCATTAATATTTTACACTGTAGTCTTAATGTAAATGAATTTAACAGAAGTATGACATGTCCTACTGCAAAAGAAATATGGGATAAGTTAGAGGTCACATATGAGGGTGAAAAGTAAGGTGTAGTCCCAAGAGGGGGGGGGGGTGAATAGGATTTTAAAACTTTCTTTTAATTCCTTTTAAGAATTCTTAAACTTCTTTTATTTCTTTTAAACAATTCTTGATTTGTTTGTTTAACTCTTTAATCACAAAAGAACTTAGATTCTTTTATCCAATCAACAATACTATTGCTTAGCCAAACAAGTAATCAATCATTCAATCAAATAGCCAAGCCAATCAATCAATCATAAATTAAAAGTAAACAACCAAACCAAAATTAACACATACACCACTTTGGCAATGTAACCACTTGAAATAGTTTGTTTGTTTATATTAGCCTTGTATATATGTAATTTGTACTTGTTGATATAAAGCCCTGTATTGATTGTTTTGCTTCTTTAATATGATATGCAATACACCATCCAATCAACACAATATCTACACTCTTCACAATATTCAGAACTTAACTAAACTCTCAGTTAATTTATCCTTGGGTTGTTAACCAAGTAACATACTCCCATATGATTTCCGCAAGTTATGGTATAACCAAAGCACTCCCTTTCGATTTCCACAACCCAAATCAAAATTAAACTTCAAGTTTACTTGATTTATATATTACGTAGTATATATGATTATCAATTAAACCATCCATGCAATTTAAATATGCTGAAAATAAAGAGTAAGGGAAAGAAAGAGTGAGATGGAGATTTTTACAAGGTTTGGCTTAGACTCAGCCTACGTTCTCGCCTTTGGCAAACCACCAAAGGATTCACTAAACCTATTCCTTTAATGGGCGGAACAATACCTTTACAACACTCCTTGGTTAAGGCTAGAGCCCACCTTTTCCAAACGATATCCCCTCGTCCGGTCACTCCTTAACTAAGCTAGAGCCCGCCTCTCTAAGCAATATCCCCTTGCTTAGCCAACGATCCAAACAATCCTTAGAATCACCAATCTACAAGAAATAAATCAAATAGATGTGTACAAGAACTTGCTCACACAAAGAGTTGATTAGTATAACAATTTAGAAACTAATACACTTCAAAGTAGATAAGAATATGGAAATTAACTTGAAGCTTAATGAAGTATATCACCGATTAACGTTTTCAATGATAGAAAGATTTAGAATTTGTAGCACAATTCTGGTGGAAGAAGATCAATAAAAACTCAGTTGAATTCGTCCAAGTTGAGAGTAAGAGAGAGCCTTGAGAATTTGAGAGCAATTGAGAAAGATTTTGAATTTTTTCTGAATTTGAATTCTTGGTGTGTTGATTCAATGATATTTGAGGCTTATTTATAGACTTTTAAAGGTATGTAACTTGGTCCCCAAGTGACTTGGAGTATCCTCCAAGTTTTCACAAAGTTTAAGCCCCAAGCAAACCATTTAAAAAATGTTTCCGTTGAGGTTTTTTTAAAAATATGTTCGTGGCAGTCACCTACCATGTTATTTTTAAAGGAGTAGTAGGGGTAGTAGGGTGGCAGTCACCTACTAGGACACAGCCAGTCACCTGGCTTGACCACCCAGGCGCTTGTCCTGATTCAGGCAGTCTACTAGTTGTTGTCAACTTCGAGTACCGTTCTGTGTTTTAGTCATAACTTTTTCTGTGTAACTCCAAATTTAATGATCTTGGAGTCAAATGAAATCTAAGAGAAAATAATACAACTTTCATGTTGAATACTATTTAAAATAAAGATGTTTTGATAGAGAAAAATACACCTCAATATAGATGTAGAAAAATTAACAGCATTTGGAAAATCCTCTTTTTGGTGTTTTTTATTCCAAAAATGATTTTAACCTTTTTGAAATAATTTTTGACCTTATAAAAATATTTTTCAAGTATGTTAAAAGGTATCTAGGTCCAATAAATTAACCTAAAAGTTTCACATATCCATATTGAAATTCTTTGAAGTACTTACATGAAATTTCCTATAAACTCTTTCCAATTTTCAATTCTTGAATTCCTTGAGGTCTTTATGCTTGCTTCATATTTCTTTGAGCTTTCATAAAGTTCTCTTTAATCTTCATGCTCTCATGATCTTCAAGCTTTATCATTAAATCCATTTTTGAATCCATGCTTCAAGCTTGATAAAATCATCCTTATTTGAAGTACAAACTTTCATGAATTCTTTAACCTTTTATTCATCATTGAATCCTGAAAATACATTGCTTAAACAAAGCATGTTAAGTTATATTTGTTTGTTAGCATCAAAATAAGATGTTAAGCCTTGTAAGACCAACAATCTCCCCCTTTTTGATGATGGCAAACAAGAAACAAAAATTGGAGTGAGCCTTAAAAGGACTCCCCCTTTCAATAAGTATCATCTTAACAATATTTGCAAGATCAATATCAATTTCAAAACCTCTTTTACAATCATGTTCATCACTATCAAATACTTCTCCTTTTGATATATATTATGTTCATGCTCAGTTTTTGCAATTTGCAATATTATGCTCAATTTTTGCTTTAAAACTTTTCCCCCTTTTGACATCCATCAAAAAGGAAAAAAAAAAAAAAGAATGATTAAGTTGAAGTAAAATCACATGTTGAGCATATCATCAAACATGCGTGTCAAACATATGAACACACCCAATTTATTATTTTTCAATATAGCATGTGTAGTGTGTTATAACATTCAAGTATATGAGTTGTAACTTCATTACTAACAGCTTTTTCCTTTAGACAATATTCAAGATTTCAATTGTTGATTTTATGATACCGATTTAAAATTGAATTCATGATATTTATTTAAAATTTATAATACCAATTGAAAATTTAATTCATGATACCAATTGAAAATTCTGTGAATTGATTAATAGGGAAATAATCATAATATAAGTAATATGATATAACACTCCCCCTGAATTCAATACATTCAGTTTTGTTATCAATTTTGCTTTCATCATCCTATATTTCAAAACATTGATTCTCATTATGTATCAAATATCAATATTATGCTCATATCATCAATGTTATACCATGCTCATAGATATAATTATTCTTGTCATGCTTAAAAAACCAATTGATTTTTTAGATTGTGATACCAAATGAGTTTTTTTTTTTTTTTAATTGTGATATCAATTAAAATTTTTAAAATGTGATACCAAAAATATTCATGGATACCAAAGACTTTATAGATACCAAAGTCATTATCACATTATACACAGCTCATGGATACCAATATAACCATTATATCTCTCATAACTTATGGATATCAATATAAAAAACAGTAAGTCTATCCATGTAATTCATCAATAACATGTATGATCAAGAATTAATCTCATATCAAAATTCATACTTATACTCAATAATCTGATGCTCAAATTTTCAACATAGTGAGCCATAAATTTTCAATATAAGTCAAGCATATCAAGTTATATATGTAGCATATAGCATATCATATAGGCATGTAAGCATATAGTATCTCATATAGTCATTCATTCTCAAACTTATCTTAAACTCTTTTTAAAATTTTTCTATTTTAACTAGTTTGTTTGTTGATTTTGAATTAAGTTACTTTCTCAACTTTTGAAGGGGAATGACTTAATCCATGAAGTTTTTCGTTTATGAACTAGTCTTTCATATTAGTACCCATACTTACTTGGGTCTAGTAGGTTTCATAAGGAATGTTTCTTTTACTCTCCATATTTGTTTAGTTTTCACACCCTTTCTCTTAAATGGACATTCAAATTTTATATGTCCTTTTTTCTTACATTGATTACATTGATAACACATGGAGTTAGTGTAGGCATTAGAGGATGTGCTAGCATAATCGTTGGATGCTTTCGAAAAATAATCCCTGTAAAGATTCTTTTTCTTTTTTTTTTAATCCCATTAAAACCAATGTCTTCTTTATTTAGAGACATTCTTTGTGAGCTTATCATTTTGCCAAAGTTTTTTTTTTTCCCTTTTGTGAAGTTATAAATTATTTTTTCTTTGTCTTCAATTTGATTTTTGAGATCATTTATCTCTTTATCTTTCTTGTTATCAACCTTTTTTGTGATTTCGCTAATTCTAGAGATAATTTTCTGATTTTATCCGCTAATTCAGAAATATATATATATCTTTCTCATACACCGTAGATGCTAGGGATTGAAGGTCTTCTATCATTTTTTTATTCTTGCATTCTAATTCTTTGATTTTCAAGTTTTTTTTCCTTTTTAACAAGATTTTTGGATTCTAACTCCTTTGTTATAGTTTCATTTTTACTTTCTATTTTCTTGAGTCTTGAATCCTTTTCTCTTTCAGTAGTTTTAATTACTTCTAACTCTTTCATCAATCCTTCATTCTTATTTTTCAATGAAGTATTTTGTTTAGTTACTTTATTTAACATCTTATGCACCTTGAATAAGTCATTTTGAAGTTCTTCATAAGATGACATGCTTTCATCATTGGATTCATCACTACAAGAATTATTTGAAAATTTAGATGAGGAGTTTCCTCATCATCGCAAGCCATAAAGCATGTATAAGCAACCTCTTGGTCACTTGATTCATTTTCTGAACTACTTGTACTCATCATGTCCCAAGTAGTGGCTTTCATGGTCTTTTTCTTTTTCTTATTAGACTCTTTCTTAAGTAGAGGACATTTCGATTTTAAATGTCCAGCTTTGTTGCAATTATAGCATGTAGGAGTTTTACTTTTAGATTTCTTTTTGTTGATTTCTTCTCCTTGTTCATCTGATTCGGAGTCTTGGTTTCTTCTTTTAAATTTGTTTCTCCTTCTTAGTATCCTTGCTAGCTTTTTAGATATGAAGGCCTCTTCATCTTCATCCATTTCACTACTTCAGTTTTCTTTTAAAGCTTTAAAGGCTATTGATTCTTGGGCTTTAGTTTTTCCTTTCTTTTCATTCATTGCCATTTCATATGTGAGTAAAGAACCTATAAGCTCATCTAAGGAAGTGTTTTTTAAATTTTTTCCTTTGGTTATGGCAGTGGCTTTTGGTTCCCATACGGTTGGTAGCCCTCTAAGAATTTTCCTTATCATTTCATAAGTAGTGTAGATTTTTCCTTGTGCATTTAGGGAATTAATTATATGAGTGAACCTAGTAAACATATTAGTTATGGATTCATCCGGGTTCATCCTAAAAGCTTCATATTCACTTGTAAGCATATCTATCCTATTATCCCAAAACTCTATAGTGCCTTCATAAGTGACTTCTAGTTCGTCCCATATTTCCTTAGCTGATTTGCAAGCCATTATTCTATTAAATTCATTGGCATCTAAAGCACAATATAAAACATTCATGGAACTAGAATTAACTTGCAACATCTTATGATCTAAGTTCGTCATATCATTTTTCTCTTTGGGAATTTGTTTTCCATCTACTAGTCTATGGGAAACTTGGTTGTCATCCAAAACAACCTCCCATGCTTTCCAATCCATAGTTTGGAGGTATATTTGCATTCTCTTTTTCCAGAAAGTATAGTGTTGTCCACAAAAGATTGGAGGCCTAGTTGAAGATAGTCCCTCTCCAAAGGGAGCTACGCCTAAGTTAGCCATTATGATCTTTTTATAGCTACTAATTAAGATTTGCTATAACCTCTCTCTGATACAAATTGAAAATTAAGGTGTAGTCCCAAGAGGGGGAGGGGGAATTGGATTTTAAAACTTTTTTTAATTCCTTCTAAGAATTCTCAAACTTCTTTTATTTCTTTTAAACAATTCTTGATTTGTTTGTTTAACTCTTTAATCACAAAAGAACTTAGATTCTTTTATCCAATCAACAATACTATTGCTTAGTCAAACAAGTAATCAATCACTCAACCAAATAGCCAAGCCAATCAATCAATCACAAATTAAAAGTAAACAACCAAACCAAAATTAACACATACACCACTTTGGCAATGTAAACACTTAAAATAGTTTGTTTGTTTATATAAGCCCTGTATATATGTAATTTGTACTTGCTGATATAAAGCCCTGTATTGATTGTTTTTCTTCTTTAATATGATATGCAATACAACATCCAATCAACACAATATCTACACTCTTCTTAATATTCAGAACTCAACTAAACTCTCAGTTAGTTTATCCTTGAGCTGTTAACCAAGTAACGTACTCCCATATGGTTTCCGCAAGGTATGGTATTACCAACGTACTCTCTTTTGATTTTCGCAACCCAAATCAAAATTAAACTTCAAGTTTACTTGATTTCTATATTATGTAGTATATATGATTATTAATTAAACCATCCACGCAATTTAAATATGCTGAAAATAAATAGTAAGAGAAAGAGAGAGTGAGATGGAGATTTTTACGAGGTTTGACTTATACCCAGCCTACATCCTCGCCTTTGGCAAACCACCAAAGGATTCACTAAACCTGTTCTTTTAACGGGCGGAATAATACCTTTACAACACTCCTTGGTTAAGGCTAGAGCTCGCCTTCTCCAAACGATATCCCCTCGTCCGGTCACTCCTTAACTAGGCTAGAGTCTGCCTCTCTAAGCAATATCCCCTTGCTTAGCCAACGATCCAAACAATCCTTGGAATATTCAATCTATAAGAAATAAATCAAATAGATGTGTACAAGAACTTGCTCACACAAAGAGTTGATTAGTACAACAATTTAGAAACTAATATACTTCAAAGTAGATAACAACATGGAAATTAACTTGAAGCTCAATGAAGTATATCACCGATTAATTCTTTCAATGATTGAAACATTTAGAGTTTGTAGCACAATTCCAGTGGAAGAAGATCAGCAAAAACTCAGTTGAATTCGTGCAAGTTGAGAGCAAGAGAGAGCCTTGAGAATTTGAGAGCAATTGAGAAAGATTTTGAATTTTTGCTGAATTTGAATTCTTGGTGTGTTGATTCAATGATATTTGAGGCTTATTTATAGACTTTAAAAGTTATGTAACTTGGTCCCCAAGTCACTTGGAGTATCCCCCAAGTTTTCACAAAGTTTGAGCCCCAAGCAAACAATTTAAAAAATGTTTCTGTTGAGGTTTTTTAAAAAATTTGTTCATGGCAGTCGCCTGCCACACTCTGGCAGTCGCCCGCCATGTTATTTTTAAAGGAGTAGCAGGGGCAGTAGGGTGGCAGTTGCCTACCAGGACACAACCAGTCGCCTGGCTTGACCACTCAGGCGTCTGTCCTGATTCACGCAGTCTACTGGTTGTTGTCAGCTTCGAGTACCCTTCTATGTTTTGGTCATAACCTTTTCTGTGTAACTCAAAATTTAATGATATTGGTGTCAAATGAAAGCTAAGAGAAAATAATACAAGTTTTATGTTGAACACTGTTTAAAATAAATATTTTTTGATAGAGAAAAATTCACCTCAATGCAGATGTAGAAAAATTAACAGCATTTGGAAGATCCTCTTTTTGGTGTTTTTCATTCCAAAAATGATTCTAACCTTTTTGAAATAATTTTTGACCTTATAAAAATATTTTTCAAGTACGTTAAAAGGTATCTAGGTCCAATAAATTAACCTAAAAGTTTCATGTATCCGTATTGAAATTCTTTGAAGTACTTACATGAAATTTCCTATAAACTCTTTCTAATTTTCAATTCTCGAATTCCTTAAGGTCTTTATGCTTGCTTCATATTTCTTTGAGCTTTCATTAAGTTGTCTTTAATCTTCATGCTCTCATGATCTTCAAGATTTATCATTAAATCCATTTTTGAATCCATGCTTCAAGCTTGATATAATCATCCTTATTTGAAGTACAAGCTTTCATGAATTCTTTAACCTTTCATTCATCATTGAGTCTTGAAAATACATCACTTAAACAAAGCATCTTAAGTTCTACTTGTTTGTTAGCATCAAAAACAAGATGTTAAACCTTGTAAGGCCAATAGAGGGTACTAGAGACGTGAAAGACAGTAGGATAGATATGTTGACCAGTGAGTATGAGGCATTTAGAATGAATGTAGGTGAGTCCATTTAGAGCATGTACACTAGATTCATACACATCATAAACTCACCGCATGCATTAGGAAAGATCTATCCCTCATATGAGATGATTAGGAAGATCCTTAGAGGCCTACCTCTTGTTTGGGAAGCCAAGGCTACGACCATTGTTGAGGGTAGAGATCTTAAGGTCATGACCTTAGATGAATTGATAGGTTCCTTGATCACATATGAATTGAGAATAAACGAGAGACTTAATGAGCATAATAGGGCTAAGAAGGTTACTTCATTGAAAGCTTCCACTAATACATCTAGTGAGTGCAGTGAATCTGACACTGATGATGAAATGACTATGCTAATAAGAAATTTTAACAGATTTTTCAAGAAGAACAGGAAGCCCTATAAAAAATGTAGAGAGTCTACTAATGAGAAGGGAGAGTCTAGAAAAAGAAAATAAAAATCAAATGCTCCTACGTGCTATAACTACAACAAGGTGGGGCACATCAAACCTTACTGCCCACTGCTGAAAAAGGAGGTTAAGAAAAAGAAGAATGCCATGAAGCCCAGGACTTCATGGGATAAACTCAGTAGTAGCGACTCAGAATCAGATCACAACGACTCGGAGGTCGCTAATTTGTGCTTAATGACACACAAGGATGAGGTATTGTCTTCCAGTTCATTGTCTTCATACTGTTCATCCGATGATTGTGATTCTGATTGCATGTCTACATTTAGAGAATTACAGTTTGAATATATTCGATTCTCTAAATTGTTAGGCAAAATGACCAAAGAAAATAATGATTTGAAAAAGAAATGTGAAAAGTGGTCAAAGTTGTTTAATATGGCAAAAACCTCTCATGCCTTTATTTTAAAAGAAAAGGATGCCATTATTGTTGAGCTTGAGAGGAAATTGGAGGATAGCTCCAAAATCATTTTTAAATTCACTGAGGGCAAAAATAATTTTGAAAAACGACTTGCTGCCCAAAGAAACTCCTTAAGTAAAGAGGGTCTTGGTTTTAATGGTGTTGAAAATGTTAAACGACCTAATATTTACTTAGGACACTTTACACATGAGTCAAAATCTCATATTCCTCCTAAAGAGCCTAAGTGTAGATTAAGATGCTTTAAATGTAAACAGATTGATCACATTCAATTTGACTGTCCACTTAGGAATAAGCATGCTTGAATTAGGAAGGTATGGGTAGTTAAGGGAGACCCGGCTACTAACCCCCGTGGACCCAACAAAATTTTGGGATCAGCATCTGTCACTTAGCTTATTTTGCAAGTATGCCTAAGGTCATCCTCCTCTAAGGACAGGCGGTACTTGGATAGTGGGTGCTCATGACACATGACCGGCAATAAGGAAAAATTCACTTCAATCATTCCCAAGAATGGAGGCCATGTGATATTTGGCGACAATGACAAAGGATACATCATCGGGGTAAGTAAGGTTGGTAATAACTCCTCTCTTACTATTGACAATGTTTTGTTAGTTGATGGGTTGAAGCATAATCTACTTAGCATTAGTCAGTTGTATGACATAGGATATAAAGTATCTTTTGAAAATGAAAAATGCATAGTAGAAAATAAAATAGATCACAAAGTGCTTTTCACTGCTGATAGACATGAAAATGTTTATGCTACCTCTCTTGATTATTTAGCTTCACAACAAGTAACATGTTTTTCTACTATAAATGAAGCTAGTTGGTTATGACATAGGCGTCTAGGACATGCTAGCATGGATTTATTGTCTAAACTTGTTAGAAAAAAATTAGTTAAAGGTTTGCCTAAGATGTCTTTTGTGAAGGATAAAATCTGTGATGCATGTCAAATGAGTAAGCAAACAAAATCTAGTTTCAAGAAAAAAAAAAAATTCATATCTACTACTAGACCTTTAGAGATGCTTCACCTAGATTTGTTTGGACCCAATTCTGTGCAAAGTCTTGGTGGTAAATCTTATGCTTTTTTAATTGTGGATGACTTTTCTAGATTCACATGGGTGTTGTTTCTTGCACATAAAAATGAATCATGTGAACAGTTCACCAAACTTTGTAGGAGAATCCAGAATGAAAAGGGATATAAAATAACTCACATAAGAAGTGATAGAGGCATGGAATTCAAAAATGAAGGCATAGAGAAATATTGTGACTTAGAGGGCATATCATATAACTTCTTTACACCTAGGACACCTCAACAAAATGGTGTAGTAGAAAGAAAGAATAGGTCACTACAAGAAATGGGTAGAACTATGTTAAATGAGCATAACTTACCAAAATATTTTTGGGCCAATGCCATTCATACTGCATGCCATATTATGAATAGGGTGTTGATTAGGCCTTCGATTAATAAAACCCCTTATGAATTGTGGAACAATCGTAAGCCTAATATTTCCTACTTTTATGTGTTTGATTGTAAGTGCTTTGTGCTTAGGGATAATGAACACCTAAGAAAATTTGATTCTAAATCTAATGAAGGCATTTTCCTAACTTATGCACTCAATAAAAAAGCATATAGGGTTTTCAATAAATGAACATTGACCGTAATTAAATCTATTCATGTTGTGTTTGATGAATCTAATCATTTTTCTAATAAGGATGATGAAGATGATATTGATATTAGAAAATGGTTAGAAAAAATGTTTATTGAAAACAATGCAAGTGAAAATCAGGAAGCAAATGAAAAATCACTTGAAGACAATGAAAATAAGAATCATGAATTGCCTAGAGATTGGAAATTCATTAGAAATCATCCTATAGATCAAATCATAGGCGAACCATCCTGTGGAGTTGTAACGACCTCTTATATATATATGAACTACTCTTATACCCCCTGCTATGAAACTTGAGCCTCGGATGGCACCGGGGTAAATCTGAATATAAAGTCATACCTATGCAGCGAAAACGTAATCCATACATCCATACACATCATACAATACCAGGAATCTATATTTCTAAACCATAACTATATAATACATCTCTCTCCAAAAATATTTGTCCCAAAATACAAAACCCTGCACAGACTTACCCTCTAAACCAGGGTAATCAATAAACTCTCTATCCGCGAGCCTGATCTGCTCGCCCAGCTGGCTCACCTGAAAAATGTTAAAGTCATGGGGTGAGTCGATGCTCAGTAAGTGGAAATATGCTATTACTAGTGTGTGACGACTAAGTTGCATACTGTTAAAATAACAACTGAACTGTAATAAAATAGTAAATCTGTAAAACATATCCTTCGCTTTCACAATTTAGAATATAACTGTATCATTTGTATTTTCTACTTTTCATACTGCTAATATCATACTATACCCATCAGATACTGTAAAACAATATACATATACATAAATGTGTTTTATCCTTGGAACTCTGTATGTCATGATTTGACCCCTCATGACAGGGTTGTGCAGCCCGTAGGCGGGACTTAATCTGGTCAGCCCTCTAGATAAGTCAATATATTCTACACTATCTCAACCCTGCCAAACTGCATACTCTCCTAGGTGCGGGACTGGCAGCTACCTCGTTAAACTGGCCCCCTCAATCCAGTGAACTGGGGAGCTACATCCTCTCCGAGCACAGTTTGACAGTACTCACACACTATCTAAATATGTGGTTGCACTCTATCTATATATAGCAATGGTACCATACTCTGTATTCTTTATTTGTATCTGTCTGTAATCATTCCTCAGGGATATGATACTATATATATATATATATATATATATATATATATATATATATACGCACACATATATACTCTTTTACTGTTTTCATCATGTTTCCAAAATTACCATAATGCTATCTTTCTGAACTGTAAACTCTGTAATTTCTATATTCTATATCAATAGCATCTTGATGCTATCTTTGTATATCTATCTGTATACTCTGTCTGTATACTCTACGTGTTATGGTAATAGGAAACATGGCAAACTATAAATACTGTATATGCTGTTCTAAATAAAGCTGTAATATATTGATATGAGTAAAACTGTAATATACTATTCTGGATAAACATCTGTGGTATACTGATCTGTATAAAACTATAACATACTGATCTGAGTAAAACTGTAATATACTATTCTGGATAAATATCTGTGGTATACTGATCTGCATAAAACTATAACATACTAATTTGAGTAAAATTGTAATATACTGTTCTGGATAAATATCTGTAATATACTGTCTATATCTGTGTAATCAGTATAGTATGATATACTGTAAAAACTATATAAGTTATTCATCACATAAATATCTACTCAGGCCACACAAACATTTAAAACTCATATTCTGTAAAATTGGGTAATAAGCTGGTATATACATATGTGTAAAATCTCTGCTAACATTATAAAAATTCCTAGCATAGCATATTTCGCTTAACTTAACTCTGAAAAGCCCCTACTAAATTCTGGCCCTATACCCGCAGGGTTCCTAGCTCAACATCTTGAAAACAATATCCTCCCAAACAAAACATCAGTATTTTCTTAACTACAACATTTCTTATAACTACAAGGAAGACATAATCTGAATAAAATACCTTACCCTGGATTTGGGATGAATTTTAAACCAACTTTCCCCACAATCTACTTCGGCAGACTTGCAAAAAACTTCGCCAGGAGCGTCGTGGTGGCCTTAATTCTTCAATCCGGCAAGAAGTGGGGCCAGGATCGAAGAGAGAAGGGGAGGGGGTTGTAGGAGAGAGAGAGAGAGAGAGAAGGGTTTCTGCGCTGAAGTTTGATTAAAAATCCAAGTTTCAGCTATTTATAGGGCAAGATTCATCGACGAGACACATCACCTCGTCGGAAAGTCCTGTAGAAAGTTCATCGACAAGCCTGAACCCTCATCGATGAGTTTCAGTTTGCTTTAAACCCTCTCTCGGTATCTTCTCGTCGATGAGATGGGTCTTCGTCGACAAGATCCTGAACAGCCCTCATCGACGAAGCTCCTGTGTTCGTCGGCGAGTCCTGTACAAATTCTTGGGTTATTACATTCTCCCCTCCTTATAAAATTTTGTGCTCGAAATTTACTATTTGTATTACCTTCTATCATCCCATGGAAGAAAATGGTCTACTTATTTTATTACTTACCCTCACTTATGGCGGAGAAATACTGTGGTTACATACTATGTTCTGGGAGATTACATATAGAAAAAAACACTAAACCTATCTACTAACTAAATCCGTACATGTACACGCAAAAGAAACTTATTTAACTTTTATACTTTATCTAATTACCTCTATACCTCTTGGAACAACTGTGGGTATCTCTGTTTGATATGCTCCTCGAGTTCCCAAGAAGCTTCCTCTATAGTGTGATTCTTCTACAAAACTTTTACTAACTAAATTTATTTTGTGCGTAATTCTTGTGTCTTTCTATCTAATATCTGTACTAGTGCTTCTTCATAAACTAATGAATCCTTAAGTTCTATCTCTGCATAGCTAATAATGTGGATGGGTCTGGGATGTATTTCCTTAACATAACAACATGAAACACGTAGTATATTCTAGATAAAACTGGCGGCAAAGTTAGCCTGTAGGCAACTAACCTTATTCTCTCTAGTATCTCAAAAGGGCCAATATACCTAGGGCTCAACTTGGCCTTCTTCCCAAATATCATAACTCCTTTCAGAGGAGCTATCCTAAAAAATACTCGATCTCCCACATCAAACTCTAGTTCTCGGTGGCGAGTGTCTGCTTAGCTTTTCTGCCGACTCTGTGCTGCACTGATTCTTTCTCTAATTAATCGAACCTTGTCGGACGCTTGTTGTATTATCTCTGGACCCAAATCTCACCTTTCACCTACTTCATCTCAAAAAATAGGAGAACGACATCTGCTGCCATATAATGCCTCGTAAGGTGCCATGCCGATACTAGCCTGGTAGCTGTTATTGTAGGCAAACTCAACTAACGACATATATTGAATCCAACTGCCTCCAAAATCAAGCACACAAGCACGAAACATATTCTCTAGTGTCTGAATCGTCCTCTCAGTCTAACCATCTGTCTGGGGGGTGGAAAGCTATGCTAAAAGCTAACTGTGTACCCATAGCCTCTTAAAAACTTTTCCAGAATCATGAAGTAAACCGAGGATCTCGGTCTAAGACTATGGATATCGACACACCATGGACGCGAACTATCTTTTGAACATAAATTTCTACCAACCTGTCCATGGAATAACCGAATTTAATAGGGATGAAATGGGTGGTCTTTGTCAAGCGATCAACAACCACCCAAATCGCATTCAACCCCTGTCGCACTGGTGCTAACCCCGTAATGAAATCCACAAAAATGTGGTCCCACTTCCACTTTGGAATAAACAATGGCTGCAACTGTCCTACTAGTCTCTGGTGCTCAGCTTTAACCTGCTGACACGTCAAGCACTGCTATACAAATTCGGCTATCTTTTTCTTCATTCCACTCCACCAGAAGTACTCCTATAGATCCCGATACACTTTAGTGCTACCTGGATGTACGGTGTATAGGGATCTGTGAGCCTCGTCTAATATAGTTCTTCTGATCTCGGCATCTGCAGGAACACAGAGCCTAGTAAGGAATCGTAGGACTTCATCATCTGATATGCTGAATTTCTCACCCTGACCATCACGCACCCTAACCATTACCTCTACTAACTCTGCATCATCCCCCTGAGCTGCTTTAATCATCTCATACAGCATAGGCTGAACCACTATACTGGCAATAAATGCCTGAGGACTATCCTCTACCAATTCTATACTAAGTCTCTCTAAATCCATTAGAATCGAGTGTTGAATCTCCATGGCTGCTAACACTAGACCCACTGATTTCCTGCTTAGAGCATCAGCTACCACATTCGCTTTCCCCGAGTGGTAACTAATGGTGCAGTCATAATCTTTAATGAGTTCTAACCACATTCTTTGTCTCATATTTAGTTCTTTCTGGGTGAAGAAATATTTCAGGCTCTTGTGATCCGTGAAAATCTTACACTTCCCACCATATAGGTAATGCTTCCAAATCTTAAGAGCATACACCACCGTAGCAAGCTCTAAATCATGGACAGGATAATTCTTCTCATATTCTTTAAGCTGTCTGGACGCATATGCAATGACCCTGCTGTGCTGCATCAACACGCATCCAAAACCCTTCAAAGAGGCATCAATGTATATTACGAACCCATCCTCCCCTAAAGGAATAGCCAATATTGGAGCTGAAACTAACCACCATTTTAACTCCTCAAAACTCTGCTCATAGTCATTGGTCCAGTCAAACTTTACATTTTTCCTCGTAAGTCGTGTTAATGGACTTGATAGCCTGGAGAAACCATCCACAAAGCGCCGGTAATAACCTACTAATCCCAAAAAACTCCTGACTTCCTGAACATTTCCCGATATTTCCCAACTCACCACTGCCTCTATTTTACTTGGATCAACGGATACACCTACTTCAGAGATCACATGACCAAGAAAAGTAACCTGTTTTAACCAAAACTCACACTTCTTGAATTTTGCATGTAATTTTCTTACCCTTAATATTTGCAACACCAGCCTCAAATGATGCTCGTGCTCTTCAAAAATCCTCGAGTAGACTAGTATATCATCAATAAACACAACCACAAACTGGACCAAATACTGATGGAACACCCGATTCGTTAGATTCATAAATACTACTGGTACATTAGTTAACCCAAATGGCATCACTAAAAACTCGTAATGCCCATATCTAATACGAAATGCGATCTTTAAAATATCTTTTGCTCTAACTTTCACCTGATGGTAGCCTGACAGCAGATCAATTTTAGAGTAAACCCGGGTCCCCTGAAGCTGATCAAATAAATCATCGATCCTAGGGAGAGGGTATTTATTTTTAACTGTCAGTTTATTTATCTCTCTATGATCGATGCACAACCTCATGGTTCCATCTTTCTTTTTCATGAATAAAACTGGTGCTCCCTAGGGCGACACACTGGGCTTGATAAAACCCTTATTCAGTAATTCCTATAGCTGATCTTTCAGTTCTTTCAACTCGACTGGAGCCATACGATACGGTGCTTTAGATACTAGCGCAGGTCCCGGCAACAGGTCTATAGTAAACTTAATCTCATGATCAGGTGGCAAACCAGGTAATTCTTCTGAAAATACATCTGGAAACTCTCTCACGACTGGTATGTCAGCTTGTCTCAATTCTTCTTTTGAAAATTCTTTTAGGTGTGTGACATACCCTTGGCAACCACCCTGTAGCAATCTCCTTACCTGAATGGCCGACACCAACTGTGGTGTGGCACGTATGCGTGATCCTACGAATTTGTACTCTTGCTCGCTTGGTGGTTTGAAAATTACTTCCTTTTGATGACAATCAATACTGGTGTGATAAGTTGCTAGCCAATCCATGCCTAATATCACATCAAACCCCTGCATATCTAGGACCACGAGATCTGCTGGTAGTACTCTCTCTTGAACACGCACTGAGAAATTTCGAAACACTTTCCTGCACCTTATTAGAGATCCCATCGGTGTACCCACAGATAATTCTATGTCTAACGGCTGTGTTTCTACTCCAGTCATTTTTACATATGTCGCCGATATAAAAGAGTGGGTGGCACCTCTATCAAATAAAACAATAATTTTATATGGTAAAGCAATAATGATACCCGTGACCACATCTCCAGCTGTCTCAGCATCTCCCAGCGTCAATGCATTGACTCTCATCCGCACAGTATTCCTCTGATAACCTCCGCGGGGTGCCTAATATCCACCTCGAAAAGGTCTGGGAGCCGGTGCATAATTCGACGGCATCTGACATGATTGAGTCATATGGTCGGGCCTCCCGTAACAATAACAGACATTCTCCCCCAGTCGACACTCACCAGGATGTCTCCGTCTGCATCTAGGACATATATCAGGAAGTTGTCTACACTAACATCCCCCATGCTCTACCATCTGCGTCTAGCCTCCGTCAGATCTACCTTCTCTCCAAGGGCCTCGGCTGGGACCAGCCTAAAAACTCGAGGGCACAGTCCTCTTCCTCTGACTCTGTGTCTCCGTCTCTCTAGATAGACTCTCCTCTGCTATACTAGCCCTGTCAACCAATTCTGCAAAATCCTAGATCCTTAGTACCACCACCTGCCTGTAAATATCTCGCCTCAGGTTCCTTTCGAACATTCTAGCCTTCTTCACTTCATCGGGGATAATATATGGGCAGAAACGCGAGACCTCTATAAATCTCACTGTATACTGTTGGATAGTCAATGATCCCTAGGACAGGCCCAGAAACTCATGTACTCGAGCCTCTCTGACTGAGACAGGGTAATATCTATCGAAGAACATGTCCCTGAATCGAGCCTAGGTCATCGGCACTAGTATAGCCCTCTGTTCCTCCAACAATCTGGTGGCTGACCACCATCTCTTGGCCTCCCCCACCAGCCTATACATAGCATATAAAACTCTCCGCTCGTCGGTGCAATGAAGTACTATCAGAATCTTCTCTACCTCTTGCACCCAGTTCTTTGCAACTGTAGGGTTAGTCGCTCTAAAAAATGCTGGCTGATTCATCTTCATAAATTTCTATATGGTACAGCCCTAAGTTAAAGATGGACCTTCCTGCTCTCTAGAGGTCCGTGTAATCTCAGCTATACTCGCTGAGCCACACTATGTAGTACAGCATCTAAATCCCCACCTATTGTACCAGAAAGACCAGCACCAGCATCCCCACTAGCGTGAGCGCTATTGCCTCTTGGGTCCATCCTGCAAACACATAAAACACTGTTTCAGAATTCTATTACCCTATAGACCCAACTTATTCAACTAAAACTCCAAATTCTCCATTAACCATCCCTCCTAATCCTAACCCCAAATCACATCCTATAACCTAAATACATAAATCGTCAATAGTTTACTATGGCTTTCCTGAAGTCGTCACCCCAGGAAAAATATAGAAACCACCACAAACTTCTGTATCCAGATTATAAAACAAACTTTAAATATTTTCCTATATTCTGGTATTTGTTTCCCGCTGCACTCTAAAGCCTACAGAACCTAGTAACCTAGGCTCTGATACCAAACTGTAACGACCTCTTATATATATATGAACTACTCTGATACCCCCTGCTATGAAACTTGAGCCTTGGATGGCACCGGGGTAAATCTGAATAAACAATAATACCTATGCAGTGAAAACGTAATCCATACATCCATACACATCATTCAATACCAGGAATCTGTATTTCTAAATCATAAGTATATAATACATCTCTCTCCAAAAATATCTGTCCCAAAATACAAAACCCAGCACAAACTTACCCTCTAAACCAGGGTAATCAATAAACTCTCTATCCACGAGCCTGATCTGCTCGCCTAACTGGCTCACTTGAAAAATGTTAAAGTCATAGGGTGAGTCAACGCTCAGTAAGTGGAAATATGCTATTACTAGCGTGTGGCGACTACGTTGCATACTATTAAAATAACAACTGTATTGTAATAAAATTAGTAAATCTGTAAAGCATGTCCTTCACTTTCACAATTTAAAATATAACTGTATCATTTGTATTTTCTACTTTTCATACTACTAATATCATACTATACCCATCAGATACTGTAAAACTGTATACATATACATAACTGTGCTTTATCCCTAGAACTCTATATGTCATGATTTGACCCCTCATGACAGGGTTGTGCAGCCCATAGGCTAGACTTAATCTAGTCAGCCCTCCAGATAAGTCAATATACTCTACACTACCTCAACCTGGCCAAACTGCATACTCTCCTAGGTGCGGGACTGGCTGCTACCTAGTCAAACTGGCCCCCTCAACCCAACGAACTAGGGAGCTGCATCCTCTCTGAGCATAGTTTGACGGTACCCACACACTATCTGAGATATGTGGTTGCACTCTATCTGTATATAGTAATGGTACCGTGCTCTGTATTCTTTATCTGTATCTGTATGTAATCATTCTTCAGAGATCTGATACTATATATATATATACTCTCTTGCAATTTTCATCATGTTTCCAAAATTACCATAACGCAATCTTTCTGAATTGTAAACTCCGTAATTTCTATATTCTGTATCAGTAGCATCTTGATGCTATCTTTGTATATCTATCTGTATACTCTATCTATATACTCTGTCTGTATACTCTGTATGTTATGATAATAAGAAACATGGCAAATTATAAATACTATATACACTATTCTGAATGTAATATATTGATCTGAGTAAAACTATAATATATTATTCTGGATAAATATCTATGGTATACTGATCTGTATAAAACTATAACACACTGATCTGAGTAAAACTGTAATATACTATCCTGGATAAATATTTGTGGTATACTGATCTGTATAAAACTATAGCATACTAATCTGAGTAAATCTGTAATATACTGTCTATATCTGTGTAATCAGTATAGTATGATATACTGTAAAAACTATATAAGTTCTTCATCACATAAATATCTACTCAGGCCACACAAGTATTTAAAACTCATATTCTGTAAAACTGGGTAATAAGCTGGTATATACATATGTGTAAAATCTTTGATAACATTATAAAAATTCCTAGTATAGTATATTTCCTTTACCTTAACTCTGAAAACCCCTACTAAATTCTGACCTTATACCCGCAGGGTTCCTAACTCAACATCCTGAAAACAATATCCCCCTGAACAAAATATCAGTATTTTCTTACGTACAACATTTCTTATAACTACAAGGAAGGCATAATCTGAATAAAATACCTTACCTTGGATTTGGGATGAATTTTAAACCAACTTTCCCCACGATCTGCTCCGACAGACTTGCAAAGAACTTCGCCAGGAGCGTCGTGGTGGCCTCAGATCTTCAATCCGACGAGAAATGGGGTTAGGATCGAAGGGAGAAGGGGAGGGGGTCGTAGGAGAGAGAGAGAGAGAGAGAGAGAGAGAGAGAGAGAGAAGGCTTTCTGCGCTGAATTTGATTAAAAATATGAGTTTCAGCTATTTATAGGGCTGGATTCGTCGACGAGACACGTCACCTCGTCGGCGAGTCCTGTAGAAAGTTTGTTGAGGAGCCTGCACCCTCGTCGACGAATTTCAGTATGCTTTAAACCCTCTTTCGGTATCTTCTCATCAACGAGATAGGTTTTCGTCGACGAGATCCTAAAAATCTTTCATCGACGAAACCCCTGTATTCATCGACGAGTCCTATAGAAATTCTTGGGTTATTACCGGAGTAGCCACAACATCCTCCTTGAGAAATATAGTAAATCACACCGCTTTCTTATCCCAATAAGAACCTAAAAATATTGAAGAAGCCATAGATGATGAGTCTTGGGTGATGTTCATACAAGAAGAACTTAATCAATTTGAAAGAAGTAAAGTGTGGACTCTAGTTCCTAGGCCTAATGATCAATCAATTATTAGAACAAAATGGGTGTATAGAAATAAGAAAGATGAGAATGGGGTAATAACTAGGCATAAAACTAGACTAGTTGCCTAAGGGTATAACCAGCAGGAAGGGATTAACTTTGATGAAACATATGCTCCTGTTGCTAGGTTAGAAGCCATTCATATGCTACTTGCCTTTGCTGCTTTTAAAAAATTTAAATTGTTTCAAATGGATGTTAAAAATGCATTTCTAAATTGTTACATTAATAAAGAGGTATACATAAAACAACCACCCGGTTTTGAAAATCATAAATATCCCGATCATGTTTACCAGTTGTCTAAAGCCTTGTATGGATTGAAACAAGCTCTTAGAGCTTGGTATGAGAGGCTTAGTGATTTTCTACTAGAAAATGGGTTTGCTCATGGCAAGATTGACACTACACTATTCATCAAATCCAAAAATGATGATATGCTCCTTGTTCACATTTTTGTGAACGATATCATTTTTGGAGCAACTAATGATGAATTGTGTAATGAGTTTGCCAAATGCATGCAAAGTGAATTTGAAATGAGCATGATGGGTGAACTTAGTTTCTTCTTAGGGCTGCAAATCAAACAAGCTAAACATGAAACTTTCATATGGCAATCTATATATATTAGGGACTTGCTAAAGAAATTTAATATGGAAGATTGCAAAATTTTTGGTACACCTATGAACTCTACCATTAAGCTTGATAAAGATGAGCAAGCAATTCCTGTTGACGTAAAATTGTATCGTAGCATGATTGAGAGTTTCTTATATCTCACTGCTAGTAAGCCTGATATTATGTTTAGTGTGTGTATGTGTGCTAGGTTTCAAGCTGCCCCTAAGGAATCTCACTTAAAAGCTGTCAAAAGAATCCTTAGGTATCTACTTGGGACTATAGAGTTAGGCTTGTGGTACCCTAAGCATACTACTTTTGAGATTGTTAGTTATACTGATGTTGACATTTCCGATAGAAAGGTTGATAGGAAAAGTACTAGCGGCACTTGTCATTACTTAGGACAATCTTTTGTTTCTTTGTTCTCCAAGAAACAAAACTCAGTTGCCTTATCCACAGCCAAAGCAGAATATATTGCGGCTGGAAGTTGTTGTGCCCAAACTTTTTATATGAAACAACAACTTGGGATTTCAGATTGCACTATGAAACAATATTGATTAAATGTGATAATACTAGTGCAATCAACATCTCTAAAAATCTTATCTCACATTCATGAACTAAACACATTGAGATTAGACATCATTTCCTTCATGATTATGTGCAAAAAGGAGATGTGGCTCTTGAGTTCGTATGCACAAATGAACAATGGGTGGATATATTCACTAAACCACTTCCTGAGGATAGGTTCATCCAAATCAGACGTGAGTTAGGTTTAATGCACAGTAGAGAAGCTTCTTAGATATTTCATAGTTTGCATAACTTTAGGGGGAACTCTCAAGTGAAATTTAACAAGTCTTAGCAACCAATAACATTGTTGATTTGTTTACTTGCCTTAGACTTAGTGAATATTGATTATTGATTGTGCGCACATATCTTATATCTATAGCATGATCCTAATGTGTGTAATGCATATTGCTCACTACTTGTAATGCACAACTCTTTTGTCCACTTCATAATGATATATTGAAACATTTACTTGAATTGTTGGACCATACTGAACTGTTTGAATAGTTGTGGATAAACTGTTAGGAATTTTAAACTCAAACAGGTTACATTTTATACAAGCGATTATTTTGGAAAGTTCGATTTACAAACGGCACTTTGCCGAAATTTTTCCAAATCTTTCCAAAATTTCTAATAAACGTAACACTTGCCCATTACCTAGAGTGTTCACTCCTATAACCCTTTTTGCTGTTTCCAAAAGGGGGAGATGTAGGGCAAAAACTTGGGTTAAATACATGATGCATATTGTTAAGGGGAACTTCTTTAAGCTATAAGAATACACGATGTATATTGTTAGGGGGAGCTTCTTTAAGCTATACCCAATTTTTGCATGGTATATTTGTCCTCGTCAAAAAAAGGGAGAATGTTGACCTTATAGGTCACATCCGATTTTGATAATGACAAATACTGATATTTGATGATTGTTAAGTGCTTGTGCAGGTTCAAATAAATATTCCAAGGAAGGAAACTTGAAGAAACAAGAAGACCGTGAAGACTTGTAATTTGTAATTGTAATTCATATCGATCTTAAAAAATTTTGTAATAGTAACCTAGGTTATGGTTGTATGTTCATCACCTACACATCATGCATACAGGATATAGCATAAGCTCAATTAAACCATAGCAAGACCTTAGGTTCCAACACTCACACACATAGCATGAAACATATGAGTGAGTTATAATTGTGCTCAAAATTGAACAAATCTAAGCAAGTTACGAGGGCTCGGGCGAACGAAACCTTGGAGTACAAAACTCCTCGGGTGACCGAACTTTAAATGTACATATCTTCTCCAGGAGCCCGAACACCTCAAAAGGGACTGTTCACCAACTCGGGCGATCGACGATTTTAGTTCAAAAAGACCTCCGGGCGACTGAACACCAATGTTCGGGCCACCGAGCATTCAATCAGGCACCCGAAGTTATGTAGCTTGGCTACTGAATTTTTTTCAGGCTGTCAAACCTTTATCCGGGCGACCGAACTCATTTGAAAACCTTTTCTATATGTGTCTTGTTGGGCGACCGAACCTAGGTTCAGCCGCCTGAACCCCAGCCGGTTAAAATTAAATTAACCGCGGTAAAACTGGGTTAAATGAGGCTAATTGGATTTTAATTATTTGAGACTTTTTTAATAATAGACATTCTATCCCAAACTGTTATAATTTTTCACCTGCCTATATATATGGCTTCATGTGCATGATTAGGGCGTGATTAGAAAAAAGTGATTAACCAAAAACTCTCTCTACTGAAAAATCATCCTTTATCCAAATACTCTCATATCTTGCATCCATTTGAAAAATTAGGGAGAATTCTCTTTGCTAAGTCTGTTTCTAAATGATCAAAATCTTTTCTATTTAGTTTAGCCCTTTTGCTGATGACAAAAGGGGGAGATTGTTTTTGAACAAAATGTTTATGACCAAACGAGAGTTTTTTTTTTTTTTTTGGGCAAAAATATAGGGGTAAAATATCTGAGCTTGTGCTTTAATGCAAAAATTTAAATGCATGATTAAATTTTAATGTCTTCTTTATTGAATATATTTGAGCTGTCTTGTCTTTTCTACATTATGCATATTTTTAGAGGGAGCCTTTTCAAGTTGTTCCCATTTTGCTCTGGTGCATTTGTCATCATCAAAAAGGAGGAGATTGTTGACTTTTTAAGTCTGTTTCCTGTTTTGATGTTGACAAAGCACATGTTTCTTATGTTTGTATTTAACATGTGAACATGTCCATTAATTTATCACACACATAAGAAAACGGCGATGGAAGCTTGCATTACTTAAAGCCTATACAATCAAGCGCATTCCATGAAGTCAGAAGAGCAGAAAGACGAAGAAGACGTTTATTTTTTAGTTATAATGCATTTAATTTTTATATCTATGGTAATAATGCATGCATCTGCATAATATGGATTATATGCTCAGATGATCGTAGATTAACCATAGGGAACCAAACGACCGTACGACACCCTTCGATCGACCTTCGGTCGATCGACGTCGGATTCTTAAGGTTAACTCTCAAAGACCTTAGACTGACCATGGGACCCTCATTATTGCATGTAAAAGTCCCCCATTATCTTAGAAATAATTATCATATGAATAGGGGTACTTCATAAGAAAAATAGGACCGAAATGCTCATGGTTGGCATGTTCGATCGACCGAACCCAACACTTAAAGCACTTCGGTCGACCGAACCTCCCCAGGGTCAATAGTTTGACCCTTCGGTTGACCGACCACAAAATATACTGCAATGCTCTGGTTGACAAAACTGACACGTGGGGTGATCCCAAAGCCTTGGTTGACCAAACTTTTAGTCGAAAATTTGCCTAGTCAACCAAACACCCAAGTTCAGTCAACCGAACCCAAAATGGTTGATCGAACCGCAGAGGTTCTAAAATCACCTTAAGAATGATCGACCAAACACTTAGTTCAAATTCATCCTAGTTGACCGAACTTGGCACCATGGTCGACCGAACCACAAGAGTGGTCGACCGAACCTCTCGGGTTCCAAATTTTTTTAAGGACTTAAATGTAATTAACTTTTAATTAAACAATTTGAAAAATACCCAAGGTGTCCCCAACGGTCATAATTTTCAAAAACTCTATATACCCCTTCATAAGCCAAGATTAGCAACTTTGATTAGCCAATCTTTTTTCTCTAATTTTATCCTAATCAAAATTCCCCCAAAACATATTTTAATTGCCAATCTCTTTGGGGTTATATTTTATACTCTCCATTCTCGTCCATTAACTATTTTGAAAATCTCTTTGAAGAGAACATTTATTTGGACATTTATTTTCAAGTGCTTTACTCTCTTTTGCTTGCATATTTGAAAAACTTTTTGAGAGCTAAGCTTTGAGATTTCTCCACATATTTTCATGGTAAATATGTTGTTGGAGAAATACATTCTTGCTTTGATTTGCACATTGAATATCAAATGTTTGTATTTTTATTTTGTGCAAAATCATTTTTAGAAAAACACTCTTTACTCTACTGAACATTATTTCATATCTTTAGAGAGTACATTTATTTGAGCTTAAACGTGTACATCTTAGATTGAATTTTTAGAAGCATTACTTTGTACAAAAATGGTTTTTGTTGTACCGGTTCGGTTCAACCCGTAAATTGAATTAGGGAATCTTAGCCTCGTAAATGAGACCAATTGGGTTCAACTCAAAAATTGAACTAGGGAGTCTCAACTCCGTAAGTGAGACAAGTTGAGCTCTGCCTTGTAATCGAGTTGGAGTTTTCCTCGCTCCGAAAGGAGAGGATGTAATGGCTTCTACTCCGCCCGTTAAAGTGAGCAGGTATAGTGGAATCCTATGCCCAAGGCAGGGACGTAAATTGGTTTAGCCGAACCTCGATAATAAATATCGTGTGTTCCTGTCTTCCTATCTCATTTACTTTTCACACTGTAATTTTCATATGTGTATGTCTATTCATTTACAGTTATAATCATTTGCATGCACATTTATTTTAAATGAGATACACGTATATGTTTGCACTGATAACTTAATTGTTTGACATACATGCTTTCAATATTGAATGGGATATGAATTGTGGTGAATTGGCGAAATGTTTTAAATGTCCAATTCACCCCCCCCCCCTCTTGGGATTGCACCAAAGTTCACAAAAAATTGATGTATCTTGCTTAATACATAATATACATTATATAAATTGAAAATCAATTTCCTTTGATTATGAAATTTTGATACAAATTATACTTCATCAATAGTTATAAAATTCTGCAATTTTGACCTAAGGGTCAAAGGTTGATCATCAAATCAAATTAAAGTTTTTGAATCTATACCATATAACGTCTTTTGTAATAATAAATTATAAAATAATGATGCGATCAATTTTCTTTAAAAAAATTGAGCAAGAAAAATAGAAAAAAAAATTTCAAATATTCTTATCAATTATAGGATTTAACTTTTTACTGTGCATCTTGATAATATTATAGCAATTGTTATCAAAGTCCCAGCATGTGGCCCTATACAGAAATGCTCTAACAATGGCGTCCAAGATTAGGTGGGAGATAATGTCGGTCTCACATTGGATATGTGCTCGACAAATTTTGGGCTTAAAACTATATTTTGGATCTCAACTATGTGAGTTATCTTTTGTAGGATAAAATCTTAAGATCAGTAAGTCAAAATAGATAATATCTCATTGGAAATGGTCCAAAATCACAAGCCACATAAGCCATCATACCAAGTGTTGGCATAGTTAAAAGAGACCTTTATATAGCATTGGCCACAATGACTTTATTTTAGATCTATTAGGAGAGTAACTCTTGAGGGGGGGGGGGGGGGATGTTCGGTTTTTATGGGTTAATTAGCAACGAGCTTTTAAACGGGTTGGCAAATATCCGCTGGATAAACCTGACCCGACCAGCTAAGGAGGCGGATATAAAATGGAAAACCATATTTGACTTATTTAATAAGCGGTTGATTATAGGTCGGTTAAAATGAGTCAGATTTGATTTGAATTAACGGATTTGTATCCATTTTTCAAGATCCAATGACCCCATATAGAGTACTAACTATTAACAAAGTAAATTTTCTTTTTGTTAGGCACTAAACAGTGTTACTTAATACATCATATAGATTAAAAATAACTTATTTTGATTATGAAGTAAATTGGTGACATTAACTAATTTAATTAATTTATGGAAAATTTTGAATAATTATTTGAAACCTATGATTTATTAATGGTGAAATTTTAATCCAACCAAAATTGAAAATTGTAAATTTATACCCTCAATTAAATAGGAGGCACTGGATGCATGGCCTATAATTAAATATCCTCTCCCCCCCTCCCCCCCAAAACCCAAAAAAAAAAAAAAAGAAGCTGATTTCAAAATTTTTAATTCCAATTTTAATAATTTTAAATTGAAAATTCAAAAAAATTCACATGCACTAATCAAAGTTCAGATTAAAAAGGAAAAAAAAAAAAAAGAAGAAGTCCACATATTCCACCAATAAATCACTCGTAACTATTTTAATTTAGTAATATTTTTAAAAATAAATGAAATACTATATGTATTACAAAAGGACTCCGAAAGTGATGGTGTAGCCTCAAGAGGGGGATGAATTGGGTATTTTAAATCTTAACACGCGGAAACTTGATTTATTTTAACACTTATTTATCACATTCCCTTTCAATAATCTTAATCAACGCAAGAGTCTAATCAGGGAACAACTATACCAATGAACAATCCTAAATATATATAATCATAACACAAAGCTTATTTTAATTCCAGCATATAAATATAGGTGAATAGATATTTAAACCATACAAAAATTAACCTTTGTGTTTAACCAATGAATATGTCAATAAAAAATCTCAACAATTTCAGCCTAGCAAATATCTTTCTTGTATTTGAACAATTATTTAACTCAAATAAAATTATCTTAATTGATTTAAATCAGTTTAGAATTGCAAGTTTAGCAGCTTTTGATTCACAACGGAAAGTAAATTTATTCACAATATTCACAAGTCTATCTAAGCATTCACAATATCCTCAAATCAATCTCGGCATCCAACAATTCCCAACTGAATTTTAAAACATTCACAGCAGGTAATAAACAATCTAAAATTGCAAAAAAGTAAAAAGATTAGGGAAGAAAAAGACACCCAGATTTTTTACAAGGTTCGGCAACTTACCTATGTCCTTGCCTCAAGCAATCCGTTGTGAGAATTTCCTTTCCCGCTTCGTTGAACAAGTGAAACACCCTTCTCTCCGTTCAAGGTGTAGATCCCTCTCTAACGAGAACAACCCTCTCGCTAGGCAATGATTCTATCCCTAAACTATCAAGTTACAATACAAGTAGCAGCAAATTTTCATACAATAAAAGCTCTCTCAAAAGAGCAGATTTGTACATGTTAAAAGCATTAGGATACTCTTAAAATAAATTTGATAAGAAGTTCAAGAGATTTCTAGGTTTTTTGGATTTAAAAACTATGAACTTGAAGTGTAAAAACTAGAAATATGTTTTTGAAAAGGGAATGGCACACAACAGCGTTTAAGAGATAAAATCAATGTGCTTTGATGCTATTTGGTTGTCCTAACACGTTTAGGATTAGCATTTTATAGTTAGGTTTGAAATATGACCATTTGGACATGTTTTGACAACATTATCTTTCAAAAACGGAAAGATTTTAGGTCGTTCGCGAGACTTATCGCACGCTTCAGTCACTTGACCTGGGAGGTCAGTCGCCTGAACTATTTAAAAATAGCACATAAAAAAGTCAGTTGTAGGTCAGTCACCTAACCACGACGATTTAGTCGCTTGAATTGCTAGGAAATTTCAGTTTCGAACACCCTTCAATATTTTGGGCATAACGTTCACTAGAAAACTTCAAATAAAGCGATCTTGGTATTAAAAAAAAAAAAAAAAAAGCTAGGAAAAGTCTCACAACTTTTGTCTTGAACATTTTTGAAGATGGGATGTAATTGATAGAAAAAATCACACATCAATGCATCTTTATAAAAAAGAAGGGAATTTGAAGAGTCTTGTTTTGAGGTTTTTCATTCTAAAAATAATTTTACCATTTTGAAATAACTTTTGACCTTATAAAAATAATTTTCAAGTATTTTAAAAGGTATCTAAGTCAATGTAATTAATCGAAGAGTTTCAAAAATAAACCTAAGTTTGAGAAGTACTTACATGAGACTTTTTTCTTTTCTTTTTTTTAACTAAAAGAGGGCGGCACATCTATTTATTTATTTATTAATATATCCTCACTTTTGGTAGAAGAATACCGTGGTTACAAGTTAAAACAAACCAACCAAATTAGGATAAATAAAATTAAACATAACTAATAAAGGAGATAAAAATATAAAAACAACTAAAATCAAAACGAAATACACCAAACGAAACTATAGAGTCTTATAAAAACATGAGACTTATATTACAGTACACATGAAAGATTAACTAAGTCTTCATGTCTTCGAACTTGATCTTCATTCGAGCTCTAGTCATTCTTCATTTTTCTTGTTTTCTTCATGACTTGTAACCTTAAGTAAGGTCCATTGTGCTTGTAAGTTATAATACATGTAAATTCACTTGAAAGCACAATCAAATACCGTAGTTTGTCATTATCAAAATGAGATTAAGTCTTCTTAGGCTAACAAACTCACAAAATATCAAGCATTATTTTTTTTATCTCAAATTTTCTAGTCTTTAATTTTTTAAAACAACTATGCTATTGTTTATCATAATTAGGAGTGTACAAAAATTATAGAAAAACTTAAAACAATTAAATCAGACCAAAGTAGGCTTTGGATCAATTTTTTAATTCTAATTTTGGTTCATGAAATTTAAAAAAAAAAAAAAAAAATTGGTTCCACTATTTCTAGCTCAAAATTGAATAGAAAATTTGAAAAACAAAATTAATTAATAATTAGGCTATATATATATATATATATATATATTAATTTATGCAATATAAGTGTTAAAAAACCAATTAAATCCCTTTTTGAAGGAATTAGAATATTGATTGAGTCATTCATATATATTTAAAAATTGCTAAATATATGTATATCATTTTAAAATTGGAAAAATCAAAACTAAAGCACACAAATAAAGCCCAAAAAAACTTTTAAAAAATCATTCTTGGTCGTCCCTTGATGAAAAAATGCAAGTTTAACTCGATTTTTTGGTTTGGCTCAAAACTAAACCAAGCTAAACTGCTTTAGCCCTAATCAAAATAATGAATAGAAAGATATAAAATACATACATACATATATATATATATATATATATATATATATATATTTTAACTTTTTACTTATTTTGCATAGTAGGAAGGAGTGCTAATAATAATAATAATAATAATGATAATAATAAAAATTTTTTTTTTTTGAAATATTAAGTGTAATGAAAACAAGAGGAACCAGAGGAGCTAAACTGCCCTCATACACTAGTAGTATAATCCAATCATGAGTCTAACAACAAAACTCATCTCATCATATTTAAAAGACTATAACGTCATATCAACATAGAGTATTTATTGACTTTTTACCGTCTATTATATATATATATATATATATATATATATATATATAAAATTTAAAGCCCATAACAAACACGAATTTTCACTAAGAAAAATAAATCAAGCTAAGTTATATAGATGGGAATACCATGCATGGATGGTTAATTCAAAATTGGCGGTGGTGTAGAGGCCCCTTAATTAAAATCATGATGGATGTAGTTCAATTTCAATCAGAATACGTGCATGCCGGCCAGCCGGACTCGAACTGGACTGAGCCCACCGAGTCGAGAAGTGGGGTATGGGCGGCGGGACGCTTGAGGAGGGAGCGAGCTAGGGAGTAAGGCTGAGTCAACTCGATCGGCTCGTATTCCCACCGTGGACACTAGTCCAGGTAGCCAGAGCGATTTTCTAGATAAAAGTGTGAGTGTGTGTGTGTGTGTGTGTGTGTGAGAGAGAGAGAGAGAGAGAGAGAGAAACTATTGGGCGAGGGGTGTATATATATATATATATATATATATACAGAGAGTGGTGAGTGGCAGTTTCGTCCGGGGGCTGGCGGACATGTCAAGGAGGGGTACCAGTCATCTCTGTCCCACAGCAAACACTACTCTCTGTATTATCACAAACAACTCAACACCAGACCCACCAGCACCACCACGGCCCCACCCCTTCCCTCTCTGCCGCCCAATGCCAAACCCTGTCGTGGTCCCAATAAAAGCCCACTATTAGGCCCATTGCCCAACACCCCCTCCCCCTTAGCCCATGACCAGTTCTCTCCCTCTCTCTCTCTCTAAAACAGATTTGATGAAATAGGAGGGAATGCAATTATGGCATAATCATTTTTACCCCCATGAATGGCTGTAAAGGCAGCTCCCTTTTCTCTCTCTCTCTCTCTCTCTCTCAGCCCCCTTTTCTCTCTCCCTCTCTCTCCAAATCTAGCTTGATTCGATCCATCTATGCCTCACCTTTTTCCTTTAAAACCTATGTTCTTGTTTTTTCTCCATATTCCCTCCCGCCCTTCTCTCCCTCTTTCCCATCTTGCCTTTTCTTTTATTTTATCTTTTCAAGGGAGCTTCATTATATATCTATATATAGATATAGATATATCCAGTAGAGCTTAGTAAATTACATTTTACCACTTTAGAAGCCGAAAATGAGAGAGACAGAGACACAGCGGTCCAGCTGAGTCTATGGCTGACCGACTTTGAGAGAGAAGCCGTGTAGGATAAAGATAGAGAAATAGCACATATAGGGGGAGAGAGAGAGAGAGAATAAATATTCTGTTTGGCTTTCTTCTTTTCGTTTGGTACTGTTTTTCTTCTCCCGAGTTCCAATTTTCAAACCCCAAGTCGCCAGGGAAAGATCCATCCATCCATTCATCTCCGAAAGCATCAGACTTATATATATGGGATTTCGTCACTAATCAAAGTTCTTCGTTTTCGAGGAAGTTAAGAGCAAATCTATGTCTGGAATGATATGATTCTACAGATTCTCAGATTTTTTCATCATCTGTACCTCTTTGTTTTTACTTTGTCTCTTCTCTATAACCAGTTTAATTAGGCCACACACGCGCCCATTAATTACCCTCTCTTGCTTTGGATTCAGTTCCAAATGATGTCTGAAAATGGATTCTCAATTCCCTCTTCAATCACAGGGTTTGCCCACCAACCAAACCCTAACCCTAATCCTAACCCTACCACAGCTCCATCTGCCAAGCGAAAGAGGAATCTTCCAGGAACACCAGGCAATAATCAAGCATACCCTTTTCATATAAGGGTTTTGTTTTTTACTTTTCTCTTGTTTCCTCATTTCTATTGATGGTTTTTTTTTTTGGGGGGTGTTTAGATCCAGATGCGGAAGTTATAGCTCTGTCTCCCAAGTCTCTGATGGCCACAAACCGATTCATCTGCGAAATCTGCAACAAGGGTTTCCAGAGAGACCAGAACCTGCAGCTTCACCGGAGAGGCCACAACCTGCCGTGGAAGCTCCGTCAGAGAACCAATAAGGAAATCCGGAAGAAGGTGTACATCTGCCCGGAGAAGAGCTGCGTTCACCACGACCCCTCGAGGGCCCTTGGCGACCTCACCGGCATCAAGAAGCACTTCAGCCGAAAACACGGCGAGAAAAAGTGGAAGTGCGACAAGTGTTCTAAAAAATATGCAGTTCACTCCGATTGGAAAGCTCACACTAAAATTTGTGGAACTAGAGAATACAAGTGCGATTGTGGAACCCTCTTCTCCAGGTAACGCACATACTTTCCATGTTCAAAATTCTTCACTTACAGGTCACGTACGTAGAAGATAGATTTAATTTCATGGGTTTCATTATCTATAGCTGAATTTAATGCGGTCAGACTAAAAGGGTAGTCGGGAATTTGTATTTTGTGAAAAAGAAAAGTTATGAAACGGGGCTTTTTGTTTTAACAACAGGAAGGATAGCTTCATCACCCACAGGGCCTTCTGTGATGCTTTGGCTGAGGAAAGTGCAAGGCTTACCTCAGTCCCTGCACCAACCAATATTACTCCAAATAACTTCAGAAACAATAATTTGATCAATGGGCCGATAGGTAGTCTTCAGGCTGCCGGGATCCCCCAATTTTCCGCTCCCTTCCGGCCAGAACTTCACACTAGCTCGGTCGACCCAACCGGCCATCTCAACGAAGATGGGCAGAAGCCGAGGCTGCCACTGTGGCTAGACCAGCCCAATTCTCACCTCAACCCTATTGGCATATCCGGTACTAATTCAAACGGGTACTTATGTTCGAACTCGACCGGCTTGCCTGAATTGGTGCAAACAAATTTGTTCGGGCTTTCGTCACCACCACCGCCGTGGCTCAACCAAAGCGCCAGTACTAATCTCTCCATACCGGCACTGCCGCTGGGACTAAAACGAGAAGATGAGAGCAAGGGAAACTTTTCAGAAAGCATGGGCACTCTATTATACTCCAACAGTACCAACACTCAAAGCTCGGCGCACATGTCGGCCACGGCACTGCTGCAGAAAGCAGCCCAAATGGGCTCTACAAGAAGCAACCCACCAGCAGCCGCGGCAACCGCGCTCGGAGTGATGAACTTCAATGATAACCCTAATTACAGCCAAAACAGAAATGAGATTGAAGACAAGTTCTTTGGGCAGCAGAGCCAAGCTGATCAGAACTTGAATGAGTTGGTGAATTCTATGTCGTCTTCTTCCCCAATAAACAATATTAATGATGGGTTGTTTTTGGGTGATTCGAAATCGAGCTCGGTAACCAGAGGGAAGCTGCAGCGCGTAAGCTCCAATAATATTGAAGTGGAAAGTAGTCTAACGAGGGATTTTCTCGGGGTAGGAGGTAAGGATGGTGCAGCAGGGAGACCATTGATCTTCCAGCACGAGCTAGCCAAGTTTGCTTCAATGGGGGCAGCCATGGACTTGAGCCACTACAGTAATGGAAACCACTGAGGTACTCTTAAATACATATACAGCTCCATTATTGGCAAGATAAATTAATTAAAGACCCTTTAATTAAATTTCTGTATTATATATATATAAACTAGCATAAAAGTTGCAAGTTCATTTTAGAACAGCAGATATTTGGATTTTGCATTTGAGAGAGAGAGAGAGAGAGTGAAGAGAAGGGGGCCACTGCACACTGGAAGAGACTTGCACTTAGCAAAAAGCGACATGGCGAGTCTCTGCATGCAGTAAATTTTGATTCTCCGTGACGTTGAAAAATTAAATTAACCTGCATGTCTAGCTGGCTGGCTAGCGTCACAATGCACTCCAGGCTTGTGTTGTCACGGCACCATCCTTACTGTACATTTGAACTGATCTGAGGACGCACTGTTCCGTCCGTGAGTCTGATCGTATGCACTTTTCCCCCCCCCCCCCCCCCCCCCCCCCCGCGCCTGCCCTGACGCTCCGTGAGTCTCCCCTAATAATTAACATGTATATTCTGTCATCACATGCAAATATTAAGCTTAATCATAAGTACTACATAGCTTCTGTGGTTCTCCGTAGGATTTGATTGTCTGCAGATCAAGGCCGTAGGATTGATCGACACTGTGATTAGTGATGGAGACTGATCTATGTCTAAAGTTTGAACGTCAACTTCAGGGGGTTGCTGTTCTTCCAAGTTAATATATAATAATAATTCCTTATATATATATATATATATATATATATATATATATTATAGGTTGTGACAACCAATGTCCAAGAACATGTAGGCTTGTCTTAAGGAAAGGTAACTATGGCTAGTCAATATATGATTTTATGCGATGATTTGACCTGGCAAGGTAAATGAAAGGTGGATCCATGCATATATATATTTACATTTACTCTAGAAATATCATTTTTCTAATTGATATTATTTCATTTTTGCATAATAAAACGTTTGAATTTCTACTTTTAACTAAATGAAAGGTCCATGCATGTATGCATTTATGCATTTATTATAGAAATATTTTTTTTTCTAATAGTTATATTTGATTTTGTGTAGTAAATTTTTTGGACCATAAGTGAATCACAATCTTCGGTTATGGCAATAGGCTTATCTTTGCATGTACTTGCTTGATATTCAGTCTTCTTTGATAATTTATTTTGTCTCTTAAGTTATAAAATTAATAATAATAATAACAATAATAGGATTACCTCTATTAATTTTGTACTTTCTTTTAACTCATGTCAAGATTTGCATACGAGATTTGTACATACATGGATATCACGTATATATGCTTAAAATTTTAGGTTGTCATATTCTTTTGGATCCTATTTTTATTGGGTGGTTTTAATTTTTTTGGGATTCATTGGAGGCTCACAAGTCTTGGGAAGTGCCTCAAGTCAATGTTGAGTGTGAGGTACGATACAAAGGTAACCCATGTCATGCTCTCAAGAAAAGGTTGAACAACCTTACTAGATCCCGATATGAATCTAGATCATTCATCAACAAGATCATAATGCATGAACAAAACAAATATATATATATATATATATATATATAAATAAATATATAAATAGAGGTAAGGATATAGCGAAAAGTTTTACTCCTTTTTTGAATTTTTCTAGATCAATCATTTTTTGTGAGAAGCAAACTTCTCTCATCCCATTCTCCTTTTCCAACCCTCCACCCCAAAAGATTCCAACCTAAGACCCTCCAACAAAAAAGTATCAAGCTCTAGCCATTGGAATTTCTCAATTTTTACTAAGCAAGGTATACCCACCAATTAGTTTAAGGAATTTATTAACAAGTGAGTTGGGAACATTAATTAAGGTATTATTTTTAAAAATATTCTTTCAGACCATGAATATTATACTATTCCATGTGTTAACTCCTTCTTTGGTTTGTGAAATAGAGTTTAGCCACACACGAAAGGAAAGGCCAGAATAGAACCAAAGTAGGAATAGAGCTAAAATTACAAAATTTTAAAAAATAAATTTAATTAACTTGAAGTAATTTAACTAATGTAACTACTAAATTTCATTAGTCATAGAGAATGACTATCAAAATTGAAAATTAATTCCATTCTCAATGTTTGGTATTCTTGAATGGAGATTGAAAATTAGAAATGAGAAATAAGTCGATTTTGATAAAGCCCCTACTGCAACAACTATTTATTTTTTGCAATCTTTCAATTATATGACTTCAAGTTAATTAACTTTATTATTTAACTTTTACCCATGAGATAAATGGTGGCCATTTGTTGTATCTCAGTTTTGCACTTTTGCTAATGTTATGGCAAAATATTGATATGGGGAAGATATTGAATTTATCAATTACCCGCACTTTTTTTTATAAAAAAGATAAAGAGGATTTCATTAAAAAAAACCTCAAGCAAGAAACTTGAGGAGAAAATGGAACAAGCAGAAGTCTAAACAATTACAAACCCAAGGGAGAAAAGTAAATGAGAAACTCCTCCCAATTTGAAGAGGGAAAAAAGGAGCAAACATGGCTCTAATGAAATAAATTTGTAAAAGACATTATCTGAAGCCAGTTGAGTAGAGATCTTTTCATCTTAGAATTTTTTTCTATATCTTGACTTCCAAATCTCCCAAGAAATAGTGGCTAGAATAGTGTCTCTCAATTTCTTCTTTCAGCAAAGCATGCACATAGAGGCGAAGATTCAACCTTTCCTTTGATTATCATGTGTTAAGATGCAATTCTTTTCCGCCAACTAGAGAAAGAAGGAAAACTTTGATGGAAGCAAAGAGCTCAAAAAAATATTTTTGTGAAAGACAAACTGCAATTAGCTCAAGAGCTTGTTATAGAAACTTTTGATAGAAAATATACCATTGTTGGTTAAGGACCAAGTGCAAGTATCAGTAGCTAACTTTTGAATTTAAACCGAGTAAACGGCTACCAACGGCTCCAGGATTTCCTCTAAATGAAGACCTCTAGGCTGACGAGAGAATAGAAGGTTTCAATGGTGTTGCTCCTTACAATAAAGGACAAGATCTTTTACCTTGCCATCCAGATGGCAAGAAAAGGAGAATTGGGTAGGGTAAAGCTTACATAAAGTTTATCTCCAACCCAATGATCCTTTCAAAAAAGAGTTCTTGGGCCATCATATCTCCCAAATTTTTTTTTTTTTTTTTGCAAATATCCAAAACATATGGTTGTGCTTAAGGATACATTTCCAAAGGCTCTAACTCTTTTTTAGGTTACAATGTTGTGATTCCCAACCTAAAGATTCAAAGGCATATTTTGCATATATCATGCTCCTCCAAAGGCTATTAGACTCAGGAGAAACCCTCCAGGACCATTTATCTAAAAATGCAAAGTTCATGAGTTTCATGTTTTTAAACCCCAAGCCTCCTTTGGAGATAGGAGGATAAAGACTAGTCCATTTGATCAAAGGGTGCTTGAAACCATTAGAATTTCCCATCCAAAGAAAATCCCTTTGCAATTTTCTAACTTTATAGCAAATGCATTGGGAATAGGCCAAAGAGAAGTAGGTAGGCAAATTCATTAGAACCACTTCCTTGAGAATCATTCTACCGCCCAAAGGCAAGTGCCTTGCTTTCCACCTAACAAGTTTGTGTTCAACTCTTTCCACAACTAGATCCCACATTTTGATGGCTCCATTTTGTAAACCTAAGAGAAGGCCTAAGTATTTTGTTAGGAATGATCCAACCTTCAAGTTTAGGCTATTGACAAAGAAGTCAATATTGGAGGCTAGCCCAACTCGATAGATGCTGCCTTTGGAGTAATTGATCTTGAGGCTTGCCATAGTTTCAAAGAATAATAGGATGGCCTTCAATCCCTTTGTTTCGGATATGTCATCCCTACAAAATATCAAGGTGTTATCGACAAAAAGCAAATGGGAAATATTAAGGGAATCATTACCATGTAGCAGATGAACACCATGCATCATGTTAATAAAGTTGGCCTTCTCAATCAATATGCTGAGACCTTCCATTAGAATGGTGAACAAGAAAGACGACAAAGGGTCACCTTGCCTAAGCCCTCTGAAGCTTCTAGAAAACCCTACAGCTTCTCCGTTTATGATTATTAAGAACGATGTTGTTGATATGCATGTGCATATCCAATTCCTACATTTAATCCCAAACCCTATGTTTTCCAAACTATTCATCAGGCAATCGCAGATAATGTGATCAAAAGATTTCTCTAGATCCAATTTGCAGAGAAATCCTTTCATCTTCCTCCTAATTCAGAAGTCTAGACACTCATTAGCTATCAATGATGCATTAATGATTTGTTTGTTAGCAAGAAAAGCAAACTAATTACTAGAAATAGTCTTGGGCATCACAGTTCTTAGCCTATAAGATAAGATCTTAGCAAGAAAAGCAAACTAAATGATCCCAATCAAGCTAATTGGTTTGAGATCCTTTATATTTTTAGCCCCACCTTTCTAAGAAATCAATATCAAGAAGGTCGATTTTAGACTCTTTTCAAACCAAATGACGTGAAATTCATTAAGAGCTTCCATGAAGTTTGCCTTAAAAGTGCCCCCACACCTTTGAAGTAGTGTTATTGTGAAGCCATCCAGCCCGGGAGCCTTGTTGGCAATGAGTGATTTAATGGTTGCCCAGGCTCTTTCCTCTGAAATTTAATAGGGCATCTAAATTCTTTCTATCCTCCCTCGTGAGCTTCATGAAATTCCACCCTTCGATTTTTTGCCCTCCACCCTGCATGTTCTTTGAGAAGCTTTTGAAAATATCTTACTGCTTTAGCTTTTATATCTTCTTAAGCCTCACTAATTGTCTAATCTACCTTCAACTTGAGTAAAACATTGGTTATATATCATGTGCATGGAAGTCATTCAACGGAAGAAATTGGTGTTCTTATCCCCCCTATTTCAATCATAACTCTCTAGATTTCATTCTCCAAGAGGCCTCTTCAATGTCAAGGATTTGAAGCAATTCCTTATTGCATTCATTTTTCCTAATTTTTTCAATGTTGTTTAGGGGATAAGATTCCTTTAAATGATTCCAGTAATCTAACTCTACCAACAAGCTTGATTTTTGACAATTGGATTTATCAATGTATTCTTTATTCCATGCATAACACAACAACCTTTTAAAAACTTTAGCTTACTTGCTAGGACAAAGGAAATAGAACCATTCACCTTTATTTCATTCCACCATTGATCCGGCAGGTTAGGGAATCCTTTAATTTTTAGGTAGCCATTATTGAATTTAAATGGAGCTTTACCCCATTTTAGTCCCCCACAATCCAACACAATTGGATTATGATATGAAAGATGCCTAGTTAGAGCCTCTTGCCACAAGTGAGGGTGGGCTTCCTCCCATTCAGTGGTCATAAGGAATATATCCAATCTAGAAAATATGGGTGGATCTTGATTATTAGACCAATTGTAATAAGCTCCATTCAAAGTCTGATTAATAAGAGCCCATTTAGAGATGAACTCAGAAAATTGTTCCATTCTTTTATTAATTGTAGTGGCAATGGACCTCTCGAAGGGATATCTAACTTCATTGAAATCTCCATATATAGATGCACCAAGGGCGTGCATTCTTCTCTCTAACTTTGGAGATTTCTTCCCACAACTCTACTTTTTGTCCCATGACTTGAGGCCCATACACCACCTATACCCAACAATTTTTCCTAAGACTTTGTAGTGCAAAATCAAATAGATGGAGAACTTGCATTTTACTAACCTCACTTTACTAAATTGACTATTCTTCCACATAATGATGATGCCTCCTAAAGCTCAACTCAATTTTATTCCATTGAGGTCCAACTTTGATTCCTTCCAAGTTGAGAGCATGAGCTTCTTCTCTAACCGACTTAACTTCATTTCTTGCAAACATACAGTATATGGCTTCTAGCTTTCCAATAATGATCTGACTTGTCCTCTCATCTTTATCTCATTCAAACCTATTACATTATAGGATAGAATCTTTTTATTCATTTGGGAGTGTGTTTGCTAACTAGTAAGCCATTTTGGGAGGCGATTATTTGTAGAAAAGACCATATATTCTCGTCTTCCTCATTCATGAGCAATCCTATTTTTTTTGTTGAATTCTGCAACTTCGTTTATATGGCCCATGAGTCACATTTCTTTTTAAAATCATAATATATTGTTGAGATCCTTTATCAAGCCATAACCACGAAGGGGCTCTATGAGCTCTTTGGAGTCCTCTGTTTCATGAAACTTTAGGAGTAGTACCGTGTTAGTGTTGCCTACTCTAACTTCTACAACTGTGGGTTGAATTGGCAAGGTTTTGTTGTTAAAGGCAGGAGATGCTTTGATAAAGAAGTCCAAAACATGGGTTGGGGGTGGAGCTAAATGGACTTTTGCTGAGCTAGGCATGGAGTGACCGAAAGTATTGCGAGCTTGGGCTGAAACCCTCAAAGTGGTCTCCAATCCTTGCTGCCAAAACCCTCTACTGCTTTGTCTTCATTCTTACGCCATCTACAGATTTATGATAACGAGTTTTTTGAATTTGATCGAAATTCTAGCAGAGTATTTAAAAATTCTGAAGTTTTTTGGGGCTCGAGGCATAGCGTTGTGCACTTCCTCTATTCGCTCACCAAACGCGTCTTAACCCACACATCTTATTCCTCTTTGCATCCCCTCTTGATTCCACATTTTGATATCTTATGTCTCTTCTAGATGTTTGAATCCCTTTAAGGCAAGCACATGTATAGTGTTCCTTTCTCCTATTAGAACGGCTTGCAGGAATTGAAGATTCGGTTTTGTGTCAGATGACCAAGACTACTGAAGTCTATTTTTGAGCAACCTCACATTGTTTTTTCTTTCGATATTCAAGCGATAGACTATATCTCCATCTAAAATTATAACGTGATATGGGATCTTTGTGACATTATTAACTTTTAATCTGACCATGTTGCCAGGCTTGCCAAGGTTTGGGTTCTTAACTACCAAAGATAAAATTTATAAAACCTAACTATGTCCAAGTTCATTAGAACAATGAGTAAGTTGGGTGTCAATTCTCAGGGACTAAAGTGCAACTGTTTATCAAATTAATCTAGTTTACTATGCTGGAATAAGAAGAAAAATTGATTTTGGTTTTTTCTATTAAACTAAGAAAGCAATTAAAATTGAATTGAAATTCTTAAGGTAAAGTAATTCCCTCGTTATGAATCCACCCTAGTCCTTTAATGCACAATAACTAGGTTTGATCAATTATCCATACTAGGGTTTCAAAGATAAGTAATTCGCTCGAGTAGCATAGGGTAGCCAGGTTCGCACCAAATGTCTAGAGCACGACCGAGAGATTGGGATATACCCTATCTAGCGAAAAAGAATTCCTTTCTAACGTAATCTGCTCAAGTAGCATAGGGTACCTAGATTTGCACCAATCGTCCTAAGAACAATCAGGAGAACGGGGTATACCTTATCTAGCGAACACAAATTCATTTCTAACGCAATTTGCTTGAGTAGCATAGGGTAGTCGGGTTCACACCAATCATCTGGAGCACGATCGGGAGAACAGGGCATATCCTATCTATCGAACACGAATTCCTTTTTAACAACTGTATCCTAATATGCACTATTGACTGAATCCTAACTATGTTGTTCTAGCCTAGGGTTTCATCACAACGTAACTAGGGAACCAAGCAAATTAGCTACTCATGGTGCATGAAATCAAAAGTAAGGACAAGGTAACGAAGAACGAAATTGAAAGCATAACTTTTATTGAAATTCAGAATTGAAACAAAGCAGGAATTGAAATACAATTGAACTTGCAACTTGAAATTAAACAAAGCAATGTAAATTGAAAATTAAAAGAAAGCTAATCTAATTGGCACCCAACAGAACTCGAGGGACTCAAGGGACCAAAGTGGAACCCCTAATCATCTATTTGAAGTTTGATTTTATACCCATTAGGGTTTACACATAATCAAATTCAAATCATGAAACTTTAGCCAAAAATCTCACGCAACTGATTTTTGAACTCAATAACAGTCAACTTGGTCACACCCCAAGTTCTCTTGATCGCGCCCTGATCAAAACATTCTAGAAAATCTTTAATTACTTCATTTTTCAGTTAATGGCATCGTCGACCTGGTCACACACCCAAGGTCTCTTTGTCGCACTCTGGTCGAGTCATTCTGTGAATCTTGCTTGTTAACTAGCACTCTAAAGTCTTCTATCTTGACCTAGTCACCCCTTGTGACTGTTTGGTTACACCGCATGGTCGATCAAGGATATGTTGATGTAGCTGGATCAAGGCCTTGGAGACCTAGTCGAGTACTTGGTCGAGCCTTGTGCTTCCAAGTTGCTTCATTAACTCCTTACACCGCTTAACTCCTTGATTTGAGTTCTGATTTCCTGAAACATGAAACATACTGCGTGTAACTCCAAACAATGATAAGAAGGTATAATTACAAAGTAAATAAGAACATCGCATAGGTAAATGGAGGCCTAAAATAGCATATTTTAGGAACACATCTTATGTCTTCAAACAATCTATATCCTTCAAATCTTCTAATAATCCTCTTCAAATCATACCAATGGCCTCTAGAGTTGTTGTGCTTTTCAGCTGGAGAGGAATACCTCTGATGTTGATCCATTTAGTTGATCTATTGTCCCTATTCTTATGACAAAGCATGAAGAGGTTCCACTTGATCAATCTCATAAATTGGTTATGAAAATGTGTGGGACCACAAATCATCACCTTCTCTACATCCTCCACCATGTTGAAGACGAATAGGATGAAATCAAAGGATAGTTTTTAAATTTTTAGAGTTCCATTGAGATTCCATTCTTTTTTACACCAAGCTTCTAGCTCTAAGATTGACTTAATGCCATTGTCTGGATTTCCAATTAAGTAATGGCTAAGAAACTCCTTTCTTCTCTTAACACCTTAATTATCAGGTTCGATGAAAATACTAGAGTTAGTGAACTTGATCTTACTATTTTCTACTTCAAACAAATTGGTATGTGGCACCACTTGGGAGAATTTTTTCCCAAATTCAATTAGGTTCCTGCTAATTAGTTTAGTCCTACCGATACAATCCTCTATGAGCTTTAGCATTTCTTGAATGTTTTTTAGAGACCTATGAAGCTGGTTTGCATCTACCTTTGGTTGATCCATCAAGAGATCCAAGAAGAAAAGTCTGCCTTCCTTTGTTTTTTAGATCAGTCTAAGAAATAGAGTTCCTTTTTTACAGGTCCAGCTGATACTGTATTACTTGTTGCATTTGATTGAGCATTGATATCCTTTCCAGTTTGTTCCTTCTAGTTTGATTTCCTTGAAATAGGAAGAGATTCATGGAATGACCTCCTTATGGTAGTGTAGAGATCTACTAAAACCTCTGCTTCTAAGTGTGAATGTGAAGAATTCAACTCCCTGATAATCCTAAAACTTAAGTTCAACTGAGGAATATTACCAATGTACGATAGAGCCATTCCAAAGCTTCCTCCAACTCTTAACTCTCAAACCCCATAAATCATTCCCGAAGTGAAGACAAATAGGATCAGCTACAATAATATGTGTGGGAATAACCACACTCTTCTTTCACCACCTTTAATCTATCATATCAAAGCTCTCTCATGCACTGTCAATTGATTCCTCCATTAAGTCACATTCTAAAATTTGACACTTTTAGTCAAAAAGTTGGACCAAGTTTCACATTTGCCAAAAAAATTTCAATCACATGAACAATGTTGTGTGCCATGTTGACTTAATTCTCCAATTTGATTTTGACCCATTGGAACTTCAAGGCGACATCCCCAAGGGAGAAGGTTTTGGGGGTGGTGGAGAAAAGCATGGTGACCCATTTGTATGTGGTTCCACCGATAATGGTTGCTTTAGTGAAGCAGAGTGTGGTGAAGATGTGTTACATTAGTGGTTGAGATATTCTTCTACGAGCAAAGCCACAAGTGAGATGCTAGCGCATTTGATGATAGAGCATTTTTTTATGGATGATTAAGGTAGTTTAATTTATGGATATTTTTTGTGTTAGCATATTAATTTTTTTAAGGTTATAATGAATTTAAAAAAAAAAAACAACAAAGGTAGGAATTGGGAGATATCCCATGGAATAAAGGGGAAATCACAATTCCTTCAAATAATGGAATTAATGTTCTAGTCGGACTACAACTCTACTCTTGCTTCTGCGACCCAGAGGCTAGAATGGTAACTGTAGCCTCAAATTTGATTCCATTGTAGGTGTGATTTAAAAAAAAAAAAAAATCAAAAGTAAGACATTGATCATTGTTGAGATTCCCTAATTTTTCATTCCCTTCCACTAGGACTAAAGTAAGAAAGGAGAGCAAGGGGAATTTTTTGAAAAGCATGAGCCCTTCTTTGTGCTCAAATAGTATTGGACTCAAAACTTAGCTCACATGTCAACGACAAGGTTGTTGCAAAAAGCAACAAGTGTAGTACCCTACAAAACCATAAGCTCATGTCTTAATCTTGTACACCCCTTAAACACTATTGCAAGTTTACAAAGAAGGAGATTAAACAAGTCCCAAGTATTAGTTTCAGTTAGGTCATAAAGTTTTTCATGCATGGCTTGTTGCCAGTCATTACATGCTAGCATCAGAATATGTTCAAATCTTATAAAGAGAAGTAACTATTGAATAGTAATGGTACTTACTTAAATGGTGAGTAGGAACATTTACAAGTTGGAGCAACAATGAATATATAGAATATGAAGAAAAGGCATCAAGTGAAATAGATACGGTAGATGGATCTATAGGTGGAGGGACAAAGGGTGAGACATTACTGATGAGGTCCCCAAATTTTGCTCCCTTCCACATAAACTAAAGTCAGATTCAAAGAGCGAGGGAGATTTTCTAAAAAGCATGAGTTCAACTTTGTACTCAAATAGTATTAGTACTCAAAACTTAACTTGCATATCAACAATGAAGTTGTTGCAAAAAGAAGCAAGTGTAGTGCTCTACAAAACCATAAGATCAAGTCCTAATCTTGCACACCCTATTGCAACTTTGCCAAAAAGGAGACTAAACAAGTTCTAAGAATTACTTTAAGTTAATTAGGGCAATAATTTTGGCATACATGGCTTAATTCCAAAGGGGATTAGTGCCAGCCTCACAATACGTGCTAGGTTCATAAAGAGAGGCAATAGTTGAATAGTAATGGCAATCACTTAATTTTGGGTTCGGGGGAAAGGGTGGGGGGGAGCACTTATCAGCTAGCTTATCAATGATAAATAGAATCTAAAAAATAGGCCTTAAATGAGATGTGATAGATGGATTCACAAGGGGGTCTAAGTTCACCTTAAAAGGAGGAGGTAGGGAGTTGTCTATAAAGATCACAATATATGGACTGATAAACAATTCTAGAAAAAAAATTCAAAGAAGAAATGCTAATAAAATGACATTTATGGCCCCAAAAGGGGACATGTATAAATGTCTTAAAACATTTGGTAATAAGGTTATAACACCAATAACTCTTATACTCAATATCATAGTCATAGCCTAGAAAATAATAAAGACATGAGCGCGGCTAAAATTAACTTGTTATGTTCACAAGCTAGAAGCAACACAAAATCTACACACACAACCGAAATTGTAAGATTAAATAAGCAATAACCTTCTCATACAAAAGCTCAAATGGGGATTTATTATCGGTGATAGTAGATAATGAGGTATATATCTTGTTATAATGGGTTAGATAGGTGCAAAAGAAACTTGCACCTAAAAATGCTCCAGAAGAGAATAGAAAAAGAAGGATTTGACATATTCCAAAATATGACAATGTTGACATTCTACTTAATTGTAAATTCTATTATAAGGTGTATGGACAGGATCGTTGAAGAATGGTACCTTTCTTTATGAGTGGAAACAAATTAAAAGAGGGATTAGAGTATTCCATGACATTTATCTACACAAAAAACATTGCTAACGCAAGGAGAACTAAGGTTTAACAAAAATGTGATAGAAAAAGGTGGATGAGTAGTAGAAATGGCAACATCCCAAGCCCAAAAATAGATGTAGTCATGACCATATAAGAGGAAGACACCTTATAATGACTCTTTTGTTGAATTCCTCAAAAAAGTTCATTAATGTAAATTAAGGATAGAATAAGTGTCCAATCCAAGAGAAATGTTATAGCGTGTTCAAATCATCATAAATACCTATTAATATAAAATGAATGAACTGCTGTTGATCCCAATGCTTAATGAAGAAGCCAACAAACTATTCATAAAAAAAGAAATTAGGATCCACTTAGGAAAATTGATAGTAGACACCTATTCATCAAAGAATAAAACTTAGTAATTAATTGTCCAAGCATATGACAAATCTTGTTTTCAAACTGAAATTTGTTGACAAAAAAAAGTTAAAAAGTATTGTTGTTACAACCACTACTACACATATTATCCTTTCTCTTTTATTTATTTGTATATTATTAGCATTTCTCTTTTATTTATTTGTATATTATTAGCATTTCTTGTTTTTCTTAAAGATAGAAAATCAAAAAATATATTTTATTATAATTGTTGTTAATCAACCAAGGACAACAGAAAAATAAAATCGTTATCATTACCACGTAATTTTTTTAAAATTAAAAAATATGAAAAATCTAAAAAACTTAAAATGTAAAATATAAAAATATGAAAAATTAAGAAGGAGAAATATGAAATCATTTTTAAAAAATTAAGAAAAAAACGTATTGTAAAAAAAAAAAATCTTTAAAATTCCAAGAAAAGGAATTTGGGAAGTGCGCTCATTGCATTAGTTAATGAGAGGGATGTAGCAACAAGTTTGACTAGTGTAGCTCTCCCACCCTTCGATTATATTTTTTTGATTATCAATTAAAGAGTTAAAGGTTTCCTTGTTTGGTCTCCAAACAAATAAAAACCTAGTTAATGCTTATGTTTTAATTTATAGATGCTTAATTAGATGCCCTTATTTTTTATTCTTTTATTGAGAATTTCACTTGTGGGTTGGTCCCACGTTGGAAAAATTGAGTGGATGATGGGTGCTTATATACATGGTTGAGCCCAAAATACAATAAGCTTAAACTTTTGAGTCAAGTTGGTACTCATCCGTGTGTATCAAACCCACCCATGGACTCCTCGAGTGTTAACAAGTGATATCAAAGCTGACGATTTGTAACTCTAAGCGAGCAACATCGTAAAAAAAATCGAGGCGTTAAACTAATTCTCCTGACGTGCTAACAGTTCAAGAGACCAATAAGGATCATGTAGGCCTAGAAGATGGTTTCCGAATAGGGTCAAGACGTGAAAAGTATGATTGATTTGGAGGCACGTAGAATGCAAGTCGAGACACGTAAGGTGCGGTGGTATGGCCCACTTGAGAAACTGTTGGAGGGTTGGGCTTATTCTCATGAGGGAGTTGATTTTCGTTCAAAGACGAGCAGTTGGGAAATTAAGTGAATGATGAGTGCTTATATATATGGTTGGACTCAAGGCCCCATAGGCTTAAGCTTTTGAGTCAAGTTGGTACTCACCCGTTTCTATCAAGTCCACCCATAACTCCTCCGGTGTTAACATCTTTCTTTGTTAATCTCTTACTAGGACCACCATAAGGAGGTTGAGATACATTACCAAATTCTTTTGGATTGGCTAGCCTTCGAAAATATTAATTAGGAGGTCATCTACAAGCATTTGGTAGAGAGTGGTAGACACTTCTTAATTGGTTTTTTTATTCCTTGGAACCCCCATATTGGTTTTTCTCTTAGTAAGCTTCTTGATAAATTTTTATATAAGTTTTAAGCGAGAATGTGATAGAGTCATCATAATAGGTTTAAACTCAATCCATTGACACTTTAAGAATAAATTTTTTCCTTCCATTAATTAAAACAGAAAAATCTAACTTGATATGGATACATTATACACATACTACAAAAATCTAACTTATGAATTTCTGATTGGACCCAATATTACTTGATATTTTTCTCTATTAGAGAAACTAAAACCTCAATCCATCTAATCAAAAGCCTTGAATAGGGCAAATTTTAAAGCAAGCAAAGGCCCTCCCCTTATTTTTTATGGTGCCAAGGACTTGTGCACACTTCCAAATATTTAATTGAACATATACCATATCTCTCTCTCCCCTTTTTTTTTTTTTTTCCTTTTTTGTCAAATAAAATTTACGACTTGTTTGGTTTAGCGAAATAGCTATTTATTGGATTAAGATGGAACGTAGCTTATATTTTACCTATAGAAATTAAGGAAATAATTATTCTTTAATATTTCAAATTATTTAATTCAATATGTATGATGAAATTTGGTAATAGTCATTCTTTATCTATTCCTTATTATAGACTCAAAATATTTCACATTTTTACTTGTTTTATAATAATAACATAATTTCTTATATAATTAATTGTAACCTAACCTTCTAAAAATTTATTTTTTAAAATAGGGATCCTGCAAATCAAATTTAACTTGTATAAAAGTTTTAGATTAAAAAAAAAAAAAAGTGCCTTTTTTTATTAGAATGTTGTTTCTGTTCTAAAATTTTACCAAAGCAATGATTAAAAAATAATAAATAATTTTTTTAATAGACAGCCACCCTTTTTTTTTTTTTTTTTTTTTTAACTATACAACACAAAATCTCAAATTACACGAAACTGAACCAACAATAAAAAATTACAAAAAATTAAAAAAAAAAAAAAAAAAAAGAGAAAGAGAAGAAAAAGGCTCAAAAATTCAATCTTAGCCGTCCATCTTCTCAACGTTTCCATGACAAACTGACTTATAGATCAAATGGGACTCGAGAGAAAAAAAAAAACAATTATTCAAAAATCACTCGTGCATGTCGCCGATCAATACCGTCCAATCCGACAGATCAAAATCATCAATCACCAATTTTTTTCCTTCTTCTGTCACAAAGAAAATGCTGCAACCACAGTAGCAAGTATTACTCCAACGTACACCCCTCCATGACCGGCGAAACGAACTGCCCTGGATGTGTCCGCCGGCACGGCCTCAGGTGTGCTCGCGGCAACTGTAGATTTCTTCTTCTTGGACTTCGCCGGAGATGGGGCCGGCGCCGGCGGCTTGGGCGCGAAGATGTTCTGAGGAAGAAGCACCTTGTCGACCTCATAAACCGCAAGCTGGCCGTCCGTGTACAGCGTGTTGGCCACGGTGGCGTCGACGAGGCCGGAGGAAACGTTGACCTGGTTGCCGGAGGTGGTGATGTTGAGCGGGAACTCGCCGTCGTCGGTGTTCCCGGCCTGGGTCCGAACCGGGTTGCTGATGGTCTGGAAGTTGGAGGTGGAGAGGAAATTGGGGATGACGTGGAACTGCATGAGCTGGACTTTCTGCTCGTCGGAGATGGAGTTTAGTGTTCCGGCTTTAAGGCCGGAGAAGGCAGCGTCGGTGGGTGCGAGGAGGGTGAGACCCTGGTTGGAGTTGTTGATCTGGGTGTTGATCTGGTCTTCCATTTGGGTGCTTCTCAGGAGGCGGATCAGGACCGTGAACTGCCCGGCTTTCTCCAGGATTTTGGTGATGTTGGTGGGGCCGGGCGGCACCGGAGCAGCCGCCGGCGACGACTGGGCCGAGGTTGTGGGGTTCTGGAGGAAGAAGAAGGAGAGGAGGAAGAAGAGAGAAAGCTGGCTCTTCATGGTTCTTAATTTCTTCTGTCTTGATTCGAGTTGAAGCTAGCTAGATAACTAGCTCGGGAGTGAATGAAGTAGTAGTAGTAGTGATGGGGTTGGGGAGTGCATGCAGGAGGGGGTTCTTATAATCTTATTGGGGAGGGAAGCGTTACCCTTAAAAGCAAAAATAATAAAAATAATGAGTGGGGGAAGAGAATGGATTGAAGTTAGGTGATGGGTTCATTTTAGTCTCAAGACCCAGCTGTTATCATTTGTGAATTCTAGAGAGAGAGAGAGAGAGAGAGAGAGAGAGAGAGAGAGAGAGAGGGATGATGGAAGTGGGGTGCAGGAGGACTGTGGGAACGACTGGGGTTGCTTAAGAAGGCAGGAAAAACAGAGGAGCAAAGGGGGATATGATATGAGGGATTGCTTTTGGTTTACTTATCAGTGTGTGTTACGTTGCTGATTAGAAAAAACTAGGCTGTTGATATAAATATAAATGAATTAATTAATTTCCACAGTCGTAAGAAAGAAGAGTTGTGGGTGTTGAATATATATAATTTAGTTTTTAATTGAATTGGAGGGGAGCATTGATGGATGGAAGTGGATGGTCATCATTCCTTTTGGGGCCATCGGCGGTGGTTGGTGAATGGTGATGAATCTCTGTGGCCAATTGCTATGCTTCTTCTCCGCTCACACGTTGCTTCCATAATGGTGGTACATGGACAGCCCTTGGGGAAATTATACAGGAACTGTTCCTCCATCTTCTCCGTCTACTTATTTTTTAAATATTAAATATGCGACAAATAAGTTTTACTCCGTGTATATAGACATGCTATTGATGAATGTAGAATTCAATATTTATCACATATTTAGTATTTAAAAAATAAATTCACGGACACATGGAGGGGTAGATTCCATGTATAATTTCTTAAATAATACTTATGTACTTATATGAGTATTGTTTCAAGTTAAACTTTCACGTCCTTGTTTTATGCTTAGAAAAATGGAGAGACCACATATACTCTTTTTTATATAGTTTTAGAGAATTTTAGTGTCCTACAATCCAACTCATTACGATATGTGAGATGGTTGTGTTTATGGAAAATAAATGTTCATGAAGCACCTTTTGATGATGCAGATTCATATTATGGGTCTCATCAAATATGTCAAGAAAAATATTTATGACAAACGAGTTTCCCAACACCTTTTGATGATGTGGGTTGAGATCGTGGATCTCACTAAGTGTGCTTGAAGAATGTTTATAACAAACATATATATATATATATTGTTTATGGTGTGGCTCTTATATTTCGAGGGTTTATAAACAAAAGGAGAAAAACATATGGATGTGTTCTTGGTGCAGGGCAGCAACAAAGATTCGTCGACGAGTAGATAGACTAGTTGATGAGTGGTCTTCTTTGTTTCGTCGACGAGTGCTCTGTTCTCATTGACGAGTGCTTCTAAGCTGCGAGAAAATATTTGAATTTTGAATGTAAACAGTGGGACGGTTGGGGATTCGGAGGGAAGTCTCTGAGGGCTTGTTATATATTTTCTTCTGGGCATATTTTGACAAGTAAGAGTGTGAGAGAGGGTGAGAAAAGGAAAGAAGATCATTGTAGCATACAATCTTTGATCTTCATAGTGAAATCTCTTCTCGATTGCTCCCGTGGATGTAGGCTTTTCCGAACCACATAATTCCTAGTGTCATTGCCTTTATCATTACTTTTTTTATATTACTGTGGTTGTGGATATATTCTGAATTCACTATTTACATTGTATGCAAGTGTATGATTGATCCTTTTACAATAATATCGTTATTTCGCTGTGCATTGTTGGTTGAGGCTCTATTTTCACAACAATTAGTATCAGAGAGTGTTGTATGGTCTCTGAATTGAAGGATCTCTTAGTGCAACACGGTTTGGTGAAAGGTTTATACATAATTTCAATCGAATAGTATGGATGCAGTGACTTGGAATGAATTGGGAGCAATCATTTTTTTTGTTTGGCTAAGGATGTATTGTATCATGTCATCGATGAGAATTCACCGGCATTAGTTTGGTGAAAACAGGAATGCCGATATATGTCTAAGGGTTTGTCAAAATCTGCAAGTGTAGTGGAGGAAGATTCAGAATATAGTGAAAGAGATATGCTACGTGTTTCATCGAGTTCAGAGTGCTTCACGAGTGATTCTTCGATCTTAGATATCGGATGCTTTTATCCTAGAAAAATGGTTTGACATCTACAGGTCAGTTTATACTAATTGTATTTTGATTGAAAATGATATTTCATGCAAAATGTCTGTTATTGGAAATGTCAAAATCGGAATGTATGGTGATTTTGTAAGAATCATATGTGATGTAAAGCTTGAATCGAGACTAAGGAAGAATGGTATTTCATTGGGAACTTAAGACCGTAATGGATATTGTCACGAGTCTAAATGTGGAGAAATGAAAGTGTGTGAAGGTAACTTGATAGTGATGAAAAGGGAAGAAGTAGCAGGAAATATCTATGCATTGCAAGGTGTTACGGTTGTAGGTGGAGTAGCAACTGTTGAATTTGAGTCAGGTAACCTGTCGCATATACGGTTAATGCATACGGGTGACTACATGTATTCAGATATTTGGGAACCAATGATGATAGTATCAGGGGATAGACATATGTATTTCGTGAGTTTATCACGAAGGGTCTTGGTGTACTTCATGTAGTGGCTAAGGTGGAGAATCAGACCGGGAGAGAGATTCTCAAGTCAAACATTGGGGATGAGTATCCTGGTTTCATTCAAGAAGTTTGAGCAGGGCAAGTTACATGTAGAGCTTGCAAGGTACTTCTTGGTGAATTTAATGAGTATGACGTGTTTCTCATGTGACTAATCGCCAAAGGTATCACTAGATGGGAAAGTTGCACATAAATTATGGGCAAGATTTGCGGTAGACTATTCAGTTGTGAGTGGATGTCCACTGGTGCACTATTCTAGTGATGGAGGATCTAGGCTTGGTGTGATATTCGGATAATACACTTTTCTGGGGTATAAGAAAGGTGGGTGCAAGCTGGGTGATCCTATAACAAACAAAGGGGTGATTGAAGACATGACTTTTGGTGATAGAGCCATGGGGCAGCGTACTCATGTAAAGGAAGAGAAACAAATGCCAAAAAACTCATGCTATTCAGGTAAAGTTAGGAACTCAGGGAAGAAATGCGAGGAGTTCTATCTTGGGTAAATAGTATCATAGTATGAATGGGTATTTGATGCAAGTAGAGCAACAGACTCAGGGTAGAGATGACATAGTTCCTATTGTAGGGAGTTTCAACTCAGGAGACCAGCAGAATCATGGTCGGCCCGTGTGCACTATCAAGCCACAACTCAAGTGAATTGGTGAGGCTTCCAATTTGGAAGAAGGTGATAGAATGTCATGGCTTGATGTATCTGTTATGTGTGAATAACATGTTATTGGCTAGAAAGGCTTTGAATGAGGCTGATCAGTTAGGAACTTTGTTGAAAGGTTTGACATGAATGTGTTGGGTACGACCAAGATGGGTCTTGGTTTGCTGATTCGCATGGACAAAACTACAGGGAGGTTGGTGTTATCTCAGGGTGGGTTTATGGATGGAACCGCAGGGAGACTTTGTTTTCCATCTCAAGTGGGTTCCATGGAGAATCAATATGGAATGTCTACTGTACGGTGCCCAAGGACGAGTTGTGATGTTCGTGATATGTCAAAGGTTCCCCATGATTGCAGTGGGTTGTTTCAGTAGGCAATAGAGTGAACCTTCAGTTGTTAGTTTTGTTGAATACTATTTAGGGGGCTTCAGTGATATAAGGCTTGCAGCAGTTTTTGTGTTTTTTGTTGTGGAAAGGTCTTGTTAGAAGTCTAGGGTGAAGTCTTCAAGTCTTGCATCTACAATTGTATCAGGGTTGATGGTAGAAGTTGAAACTGCCATCGGCAAGTTCAAGTGGCATTGCTTGGACTTGGTGCATGTCTTCAAGTGCAAGAAAGGAGATGGTCTCAATCGAGTGTTCTGAGTTCAAGGTGGAGCAGTCAGATATGTTTTTGTAGGTTCTCCAAAGGGGTGTATAATTGCCAAGGTGGAGATTGTTTTTTATGGTGTGGCTCTTATACTTCATGGGTTTATAAACAAAGGGAGAAAAACATATGTATGTGTTCTTGGTGCAGGGCAACAGCAAAGACTCGTCAACAAGTACTCTATGCTCGTCGATGAGGAGATATCGAGAGCTAAAAAATCTCAAAGTTTAAAGACTTGTCAACGAGTGGTCTTCTCTGTCTCGTCGACGAGTGCCCTATGCTCGTCCACGAGTGCTTCTGGGCTATGAGAAAATATTTGAATTTTGAATGTAAACGGTGTGAATGTTTGGGATTTGGAGGGAAGCCTCCGAGGGCTTGTTATATATGTTCGTTTGGGCATATTTTGTCAAGTAAGAGTGTGAGAGAGGGTGAGTGAAGGACAGATGATCATTATAGTGTGTAATCTTTGATCTTCATTGTGAAATCTCTTACCGATTACTCCCGTGGATGTAGGTTTTGCCAAACCCCATAATTCCTGGTGTCATTGCCTTTATTATTGCTTTCTATATATATTGTTGTGGTCGTGGATATATTCTGAATTCACCATTTAGTATGCAAGTGTATGATTGATCATTTTATAACAATATCGTTATTCTGCTGTGCATTATTGGTAGAGGCTCTATTTTCACAACATATATATAGACACACACGCACGCACACATATATCTAGATAGCTTTTGGTGATGATTAGGTGGATAGTCAGTCATTGGTTGTGAATGTTGTAAAGTGTACTCATTATGGCCACTCCCATTAAAGGTGTAAGGTAGGGATAATACGAATTGAAAAACTCGTAGAAATTATATTAAAAAAAAGGGGGGGGGGGAGAAGGAGAGGAGAGGTGACTAGAAACATATTATAGAATATAATGAGACGGAGAGAAAAAAAAAATTAAAGGTGGGGAAGTAGAGATAATTAAAGATAAGCCACAAAAGATAAATTGATGTAGAGATCAAAGTAATAGTTATTTTGTCACGTTGTGTGAATTAAGTTAAATTAAATTGCAAACATTTATTTATATAGCCAGCCTCCAAGTTGACCTTGGAGTTACATAAAATTCCAAAACATAAGCTCTTAAATTAAGCTAAATATTACATCAACTCACAACTGTCGAATACTACTAACTAAAATGGAATCCCTTAATTGTAGTTCTTAAATTGTGGTTGACTCTTGATTATTTCCTTTTCTCTCGTGAACTCCATTTGGTAGATTTCTATGTCAAATGACTTAATTAAATGAGGCAATTGACATGGGAGGTTCATGAATCGCCTTAATCTCTAATTGTTCCTGTGCTCACCTTCTTCCAACTTATGAATTTCTAGTGGCGTGAGGGTAGATGGAGACTTACAGTCACCTAGTCCTTTTTCCATCTTTACAATTTCCTACTGTCCTATCTGCTCAAGTGCCGCATCCTTCGCGACTCAAGAATTTAAATTATTAGGATTTTTGCTTCACCATGCTCTATTTAAACTCCCTTTTAATTTTCTTCTTTCTTTCATAGCTCTAGCCTCTTCTAGGTTTTTGTACTAGATCTTTTCATTAGATTGTGGGTAATCTAGATTGTTTCCCCTAAAAGTAGGCAATTTTCCCTTTCTCAAGAAAGCATCCCTTCCGTGGAAACCATTACTATTCCTAAATCAGGCTAACAGCTACATAAAGGCATTCTTCAATTCCTTTATGCAAGGTTTAGAGGGAGAGGTCTTCCCCTTCATTGTCAGCTACTCCTTCAAAGATGACTTTGGCGGAGGTGCTCTAGGCATTGTTCTCATTATTCTATAAGAAGTTTTAGTTTTGGTTGATGATGCAAAAGTGAAATTCTTCCAAGCCAGAGTTAGCAAGGTTGAGGCAATGTCCAACACTTTTTTGGTGGTCAACAATCAGATCGCCAAGCTCATAATCTTCTTTTGTTTGGCTCCTGCGGTGCATAAAGTATGTCTAAAGGTCCTTGCTCTCAAGGCTAGCTACTCTGCTGAAGACGCATCCCTTTAGTCTAGCCTAGAGATGCTTCAAAACCAATACTTCCAACTTTAGATCAGTGTTGTAGAGAGGCTTAAGGAGCAGCAAGGCTAGAAGTTGAGCTTAAGGCCACTTGTTATATGATGAAATTTACATCCTTTTTCATAGTTCAATGTTTCATACAAAGAGATCAAGGATTGCCTCCAAGATTTGTGTCTTGAGATTTTTTTGGGCATAGGTTAAAAAATTTTTACCATAAGGACTCTATTTGCTAGCCATATGACTTGTCTACCCTCGTGCAACAGCTGTGAGCTAGAACTAGAATAGGTTTTCTTTTTAACCTAGGACGTATGGAATTTTGTGGCTAAGTCTAAAGCACTAGCCGAATTGTTTTTTTAACCTTGAGTAGACTAAGAAAAAATATTCAATTTATTTATATGTTATTTTGTGGCCTTATTTGGTCGACTAGGCAGTCAGCTAATTGTTAGGGCAATATTCACTTCGTCAATATTCTTCTCCGTAGCTAATTCAAATATCATCTCAAGTTATTTATTCAATCTAGGCAATCCTGTCATATTTCTCCAAGTCAATGTTTTGCCTTCGACGATCTCCATAGTAATCCCCAAACTGCTAGGTGATTCACCTACCATAAGAATGGTTTGCCTTATGCTCACTTGGGAAATCTATATTATTCCTTGGGTAACCTCCTTGGCTAGGCATGCTTCAAGGGTGTTGACTTTTTTAGTCCGATCGCTGTTTTGATGCTAACAAAATACAAGTATCTTATGTTTGTATTTAAGTGATTGAGTGGGTTTAAAATTCAACACACACATAAGGGAATGAAAAATGGAAGCTAGAATGAAGCTTAAAGCTCACATAATCTGGCGTATTCCATGAAGAGTCAGAAGAGCAAAAGAAGAAGAAGAAGAAGAAAAAGAAAAAGAAGAAGAAATTTATTGTTTTATCTTGTAGTGCATTTAATTTTTTTTTTCTAGTATGTAATAATGCATCTCATGCATGATATGATTAAATGCTCAAATGACCATAGACTGACTATACGGAATCAAATGACCATAGACTGACTATACGGAATCAAATGACCATATACATACCTTAGGGGACTCAACCTTTCATGGAAAACCATTTTCTAAAATGTTAGAATCATACAAGGGTTTTTCAAAATCAAATGAGGGCTAAAAACTAAATTTCTCAAGGTGCTCAGTCGGCCGACCCATGATTGTCTTATTTAGCTTAGTCGACCAACCAAAACCAAGGCTAGGAAAATATTTTTTTATAACTCAGTCGACCGACCGTCTTTTGAACTACATCCTCCTAAGTCAACCGGTTATAATATCAGAGTTTAATTTTTGGCCAATCGACCAGCACTTTGCTCGGTCGACCCAAGGTTTTCATTTGGCCTTATTTCAGCGCTTAGCCGACTAACGAAATAAGCACATTTTTTGGTTAGTCGATTGACCATTGGTGCTCAGCCGGCCGTCCAAGAACGACAGCCGACCGAGTATTGAACAATTGGAAATCTCCTTTGCTTAGTCAACTAGCGCCTTGGTCAGCCGACCGAACTTCTCGGGTTGACCTTAAACCCTGAGCTAAAATGCAATTAATTCTTAATTAAACAAACTTAAAAATACCGAGCGTGTCCCTCAACAGTCAAAAATTCTAAAACTCTATATATATCCCTTCTATAAGCTTAATTAGTAACTTTGATTAGCTAAAAATTTCTCTCTAATTTTTTAGGCAAATTTGTTAATCAAAGTTCCCCCAAACTCCTTTTTATTGCAAAAATTATTTGTTGGGGAAAATTTCTTTTAAACTCTCTCCTATTCTCTTTCCTTTTAATCATTTAAAAAATTATATTTGGAAGAGAGCATTTTATTTTGGGGCACTCAATTTTATTCAAAGCAAATACTCTCATCCATTCCTTATATTTTGAAAATCAATTTTTGAGAGTTGCTTATAGTTTTTTTCCATACATTTTTCTTGATAAATATTTTTGAGAAAAACCAAGTTGCTTGTGAATCTTTTGCACTTCCATTGCAAAGATTCATAAACTTATCTAACTTTATTGCAAAAATTCCTTTTTGAGTTAAAACTCTAAAATCTCCTATACTTTGTTTTGAAAATATGTTTGGAGATTTCATTTGAGGATTTGAAGATCTTTGAGGTACTCATTGCATACTTCATTTTTAATCAAAGATCATATTTGTGCAAAATGCTTTGAATGCAAAACCCTAGTTTCTTCTAAATTTTTATTAAAAAATTATTTGTAGAGATTTATTTATTAGGGTTCAAATCTTTGAAGCACTTTATCATATATTTCATTTTTAAAGATTACAAAATTATTTTGAGAAAAATACCCTTACTCTCTAGCGCATATTTCATATCATATTAGAGTGCATTGAACTTCACTGTGTACACCTTTGCTTTTGTAGAAGCATTTAATTGTATGAAAAATTTTATTTTCGTTGTACCAGTTTGGCGCAGCCTGTTGATTGAGCTACGAAGTTTCTGCCCCGTAAAGGAGACTGATTTAGTTCAGTTTGGTAAATTAAACTGGGGAGTCTCTATCCCGTAAAGGAGACTAGTTGAGCTCAGTCTAGTAATTGAACTGGGGTTTACCTCGATCCATAAGGAGAGATTGTAATAATTTTTACTCAACCTGTTAAGTGAGCGGGGTTAGTGGAATCCTTAAGGGTTATGCCCAAGGCAGGGACAGGGACGTAAGTTGGTTTGTCCGAACCTTGAAAACATATATCGTGTATCTCTCTCTCTCTCTCTCTCTCTCTCTCTCTCTCTCTCTCTCTCTCTCTCTCTCTCTCTCTCTCTCTCTCTCTCTCTCTCTCTCTTTCTCATTTACTCTCTGCACTTTAATTTTCATATGTGCATGCTTGTTTATTCACTGATAGAACTATTTGCATGCACACATTTAATTTAAATGAGATATGTTGCACTCGTGTATGTTCACATTAATTGGTAAATCATTTTTACATCATACACACCTTTAAATTTAAATGGGATATGATGTGATGTTTGTATGCAAATATTTAATTTGTAGAGAATTTCATATCTATTTTAAATATTTGCATACTTGATTACTTGGGGGAAATGAAAATGCTTAGAAAGACCCTAGGTTGTGTTAGGAATATACGAACAAATTCCCGAAACCTGTGAGAAACAAATAGAGAAAGAATAACGCCAAAGAAAAATTCAATCACACACACAAGACAATATTTACGTGGTTCGGCAATTTTGCCTACGTCCACGGAGTTGCAGGGATTTCAACATTATCAGGAAGAAAGCACAGAGAGTGCGGCGATACAATTTTCTCGCTCTCGCTCTCTCTCAAGAATACAACCCCTCAAACCCTAATCACCCGAAAGCACCCTTTTTATATGTTGCGCCTAGGGTTCCGTTCCGAATGGCCTCACGGCCCAAGCCTTCGCTCCATGGACTAAGTCTTAGGATAGAAATCTCTAATTAAACGGAGGTCGGGTCGTCATCCAAATTAAGACACAACTAGGCTCCACAAAAGCCCAACAGGTTGTGCTATATTGAATGTGATTTGAATTTGACCTAGGATAAAAAAATTTAAATACCCAATTCACCCCCTTCTTGTAAATACACCAATTTCATCAATTGGTATCAAAACCTGGTTGCAATAAGTTTAACCGCATTTGTATAAAGATTGCAACGACTCATTTTCAGTATATCCCTATTTTGAGGGTCAATCTTTTGCGAATCCTCTACTACTTCTTTTGTATAGATTTTACCTCGTGGATATTGAAAATTGGCATTTTTGTAAAGTCGGATAATTGGAGGATTTGGAAAGTGATTCTTAAAAACAAAAATTTATCCCAATGAAAAATTTTTCAAAATGCATAGTTTCCCAAACTTGAAAATGTGTTAAATGAGCATGACATGGTTTTAAACGTATATCATCTGAGTGTCATGCACTTTGTATTGTGCCTTAGCTACTAATATTTTTGCAAAGTCTATGTCATATAGTAATTCTAAGGAAAATTGGGAATCATAAGGGGTATGAAAAGTCCGAAAGAGAGGAGAACATCACTCTGAGCTTAAACAATTAAGGAGGAGTAAATTGAAAAGGTACATCTTTTCTCATTCTACTTTATTAATTACTTTATGTCATGATTCATGTGATATTTTTGTTGAATCGTTTATGAATCATGATGCATTTTGTAATTATAGCATGTTATCTTATGAGGTGCATAAAAAGGAATTTCATTAATACTCATAAGATGTTATGATTTATAATATATAAAGGGTTATAATGCTTTAAATATCTAAATAGTGTTTTGTATTTAAAATTTTAAATTTTAGTATACACTATTGTTACACTAAGAACATTAGAAAATCATACCAATATGTGATTTGAAATGATAAATACCCAATCCATTTCCTTAACGTATACGTATATATATATATATATCATTATGATTGGTGAATATATGAAGATATTAGCTATCCCCTTTGAATGGACAAATTTTTTTTAATTTTTAAAAGATTCTTAATGCTACATATATGCCTAAATTTAAAAATCTTAAATATAGCATAATTTTTCCATCACATAGTAATGAGTTTTAGGAAATTGATCTTAAGCTATGTAATGTATAATCCTAAACTTATCATTGAGCTTAAATGATTAATCTTTTTCAACTGATAAATTAAATCTAAGGAATTCATAAGCTCATCCCCATATTAGAAAATACTAGTTATGCCAAATAATGTTAATTGAATATAAAATTCTTTGGCCGCATAATTAAGGGGGAGCAGAAAATTTAAAACTCATCCAATAAGCAATAAATTGTATTATGCTTGTCTTATTAAATTTATTGGATTATTTGAGTGATAATTGCAATTTATCCATCTTTTATATTATGGATGGATTATGTGATCTGTTTTGAACTAAACGTTTCTATCCTTCCTTCGCTTAAAGTTCAATTATATTTGATGGATAATTTATTTGAACTGAACATTTAATGTTCATTCTTCGCTTAATGGTAATTTCATTTAATGGAAAAATATTTTTTATTGATTAGCTATTCTGACCAGCATGCTTGAGCTAAACGTCACTTGCATGGCTAATGTAGTAATGTGAACTGCATGCTGATAGTTTTTTTTAGGAGTGCATGCTATTTGTATGGAACGCCATCTGCAAGGCTATTGCAGAACTTTGTGAATTGCATGCTAACAGTGAACTAGGTTCTTGAAAGCTTAAAATTGAATTACTTACTGTAAACAACTAGGTTTTTTGGTGTATGGATTTTTGGGAAATGTTCTATTTACAGATGGCATGCTGCCGAAATTTCATTAGATTTTTCCCAAAATAATCATTGTCCATAAACCATATGCCAAAACAGTTATAATATGTTGCATGCTAGAACTCATTTTAAAGGATGACTGTTTATTAAATGAATATCTATACTTCATCTTTATCTATAATTGCATGCATAAGAACATAGGGAAACTATACTGGTTGCACGTTAGAAATGAATAAATCTATATCCAGTATAGATGTTCTAATGTTTCAAGAAAGAGTGCTTATACTTATTGGTATACTTAGTGGAATTAATCCTTGATTAGTATAAGCAGCTCATTTCTCTTTCCTAGGATGCCAAATAATTGAATATGTTAGTGTATGTCTAATCCAAAATGTCATATAGATTAAAACATGTACATGTTTGATTGTCTTAGGATGAACTAGTTTATGGACACCATTTGGTCCAACTCTTTGGGTTATGTACTTTCACTCAGGACCTTAATGGTAAAGCATCATTCTTGAAATCAAGCGACACATGTTTTGATGATGGTCCATAAACTAGGACAATTGCATGACATTTGGGGTAATTTTCATTTGTAACACACTCATTAAGTATTTTGAGTGGTGTCATCTTCACATTAAACCCCTATTGCATAATTCTTGAGTATAGCCTTGATTGGCTAACGTGCATTAAATTGAAATGCAATATGTCATCCTTGCGTGCTAAATGCCTAATATTTGAGGCATACTGAAATCCTTTGAAAGGATGAATATATGACGAATGCTCTTAATTGAACATCATCCTTGAGCTAAAAGCAAGTATGTATGTATGCATGCAAATATACAGGGGAGCTTAAGCCCTACGCGTAAGAAAAATGAATAAGAGCTTATTGCCTATAATCTTTTGTGTTGACCTTATAGGTCACACCCGGTTTTGATAATAACAAATTCCTATTGTGTTTAATGGGTCTTTTAGGTTATGTGCAGGTATTCAAATTGATAGATCATAATGCACAAAGAGAGATTGAAGTTGAAGACCCAATTTCCGTTATATTGTATTTTATTTTTATGCAAAGGGTTTGTAATAGTAAATAGGGATTGGTTTGTAATAATCACACACACATCACCTACATGATCTAATAAGTAAGTTGATTACACGTCAAAATTGCGTAATTGGGCGTTTAACCCGAGCTTTATGGTTTATATTTTTAATTAAATGTCCAAAATTATCCAATATTTTAATAAAGTGCCAAAATCATCATTCTTGAACTTTATTGCACAATTTATGAAGTTTTGGTAATTTTTTGTCGCAGGAAAATTCCCGAGAATTAAAACCGATACCTATTCGTATTTCATGCATAACTTTTCCATCCAAGCTCCAATCGAGACGATTCAAATTTCTAGAGAAAGAGAAAAGGATTATCTACAACTTTTATGTTTTGAGTTTTGTGAGAAAAGGACTCCAAAAGAGAAGACTTTGTAATAAACAGAGAACAAAAAAATATAATAATTCGGGTCCTCTAAATGGGTCAAATCTCTAATCCGGGTCTAGGGCACCCAATGCCTCCTATTTAAGTTCCTCTGTTCCTTCCCCCTACGCAGGCAGCCCACGAGGGCTCCCCCTCTCCCCTTCTCTCTTTTCCCTTTCTCTTTTCTCTTTTCTCTTCCATGGTTTTTCTTTTGACTACTCTCTTTTCATTCTTCAATTTCTCTCCTTGAACTCTCTCTTGTTCTCTCCTTCCGGCAGTTTTTTCTTTGTCTCTATTTCTCTCTCAACTTTCTCCTCTGGCAATAGCAGTGCTGCCATACCAGCACCATCAGCAACACAGAAGACCGCCATCCCACAGCCAACTCCAGCAGCAGCCCCGGCCTCCATCACAGCAACACCAATTGCAGTCCTCTGCCTCACCTCTGCTGCAGCCACGGCCAGCACAGCCAACGTCCTCCACCATTCTCTGCTGTACCAGCACGCAGCAGCGCCTCCTTGCAGGACTCTGGCCCCTCCTTCCTGCTGAAACTCACCTCTACAACCAGCCACGCACAGCAACCTCCACAGGAAACCAGCAGATGCAGCAACCATGGTTGGGCTTTTCTCTTTTCTTTCTTATTTCCTTTCCTTTTCTTCTTTTCTTTTCCTTTTATTTTTATGTTAAGTACTGTGGTGTTATTATTCCAACTCTCTCTCTCTCTCTTCTTTTATTTCTTTCAATATTAAGTTGGATGCTACTATTTTAAATTATTTGCTGAAGTTATTTGGAAAGACAAGATCTTGAATTTTAAATATTTTATTATCATTGTAGTGGTTAATTATTTATTAATGTTTTTTTTATTGTTTTCGGTGGTAGATTTAATTATTGTTCGAGTCATTTAGTTAATTTTGTTAAGGTTCGGTTTGGTTATTAAAAAGAAAAAAAAATATTGTTTTTGTTTTGAAGTTTCCCAAGTTTTAGTTTTTTTTGAAGCTCGGTTTATTTACGGTCAGATTTATCAAAGTTTGCATTTTTATTGTGTTTCGTTAGTATTTAAATTTAGGTTTTTATTTGTGTTTTTTTATTTTGGTTCGAGTTCTTGCTTTGTGTTAAAGTCTTGGTTTTTAGTGTGTGCGTTTGAATCTGATTGTGTTTCCTTGCCTGTGTGTTTTTAATTTCATGTTCAAAATTATCATCTTTAATTAGCGCGTGTTTTGATATTTCCTTAAGTAGATTAGAGTTTCCATCCTTACTGTTTAATTCGAAGCATGTTAATTTTAGGACTTTAATTTATGTTTTTGTTTAAGTCTCCACAATCTTGAAAAACCTGAATCTGAACTGAGTTCAATACAATTTTGTTTTTGATTGGACGAACGTAAATTTTGAGATTAAACGCATTCCCTGAGGAGACGATCTAGCCCTTGGGCTTAGTATTACACGACAGAACTCCTATACTTGGGATAGCTCTTGAGCTGCTCATTTTTCGAGTGAGTCAAGTTTTTGGCGCCGTTGCCGGGGAATGTCGGTCTTAGTCTCAAATTTGCATTTTTCCCGTCATTTTTGTTAGTTTTATGAAAAAGAAAAAAAAAATAGAAAACAAAAATAGAAAAAATTTTGAGTCTTAAAAAATGGCTGCACCTGCACCGTGCACGATAATGGATTTTTTGCAGCTTGAATATGCCACTGCATCATCTTCCACTGTTTTGCCTTATGACGAGCTTAATTTCATGATGCAGCGCGGGAGGACATCATTGCTACCCGAGTTTTATGGGTCGGAATCTGAGTGCCCTTATCAGCACCTAGCAGAGTTTGAGTTAACCTGCAACATGTTTTTCTCTCATGCTAGAGCTGGCGAATCTACTAGACTGAATTTATTTCTTGCTATTTTGCAGGATAGGGAACTGATTTGGTTTCATTCCTTGAGACCTCACTCTATCACTAATTGGACTGATATGGAGCGTGAATTTCTACATGCGTTTTGTTCCTCATAGAAAACTCAATTTTTGCAGGAATTGATTCTTAATTTTGTGCAGCAGGATGACGAGACATTTAGGGCTTGCTGGGAGCGATTCAAGGATCTACTAAGCACTTGTCCACATCAGGAGTTCGACTCATGGAGGTTAGTTGATTATTTTTATACTGCTCTTACCCCTAATTGCAAGTGTTTTGTCCAAACTATGTCTAATGGAGAGCTCGTCAGCGAGGATCCAGATCAGGTATTATCAATCTTTGATTACTTAGCTGACAATGTCCCACAGTGGAACACACGATACACTCAGGCACCCATGACTGCACACCCTATCAGCACAATCGGTGGTGGAGATGTATACGAGCCACCAAACTGCCCAAACAACCCTCCGCCTCAATATCAGCCACAACAGATCTCTCCGAGCTGTACGTCGTCAGACCTTTTCGAGGATAGCATAGCACAGATGGCAAACATGCTCCAACAATTCATGCAAACTCAAGTCGATCATAATAATGAATTGTGGGATACCATTAATGCGATAAGCACACAATTGGATATCTTAGAAAACGAAGAATTGCTCGCAGAACCTCAGCCTAGTCCTCAAGAGTACCAGCAACCACAACAACAAATACCCGATGTTTCTCTTGAGATAATAGAGGCCACCACTACTTCAAGAAGCGAGAAAGAATTTCCCCAACCTGAGATGCTCATCGTCGAACAACCAATTGTCCCAGCACTAGAAGTCATGGCTGAACCAGAAGAGGTCAAAGAAAAATCAGAGGAAACGGGGCCACAAGCGGAGCATTTAGTTGATGATGAGACTGATACTCATACGGAGTACCAACTTGTGGTACCTCCTACTCCGAGCTCAGAAATCGTGAAATCGTCACTCCCGCCTGAATCAGATGTTAAGGAGCCTAGTGTAGAGGTAGACTCTTGCAATGGTATGATGATATGTACACCCGATAAAAAGGGTGACCAGTCTGGTGAGCATATGATTTTCAAAGAATCAGGTAAAACCTTTAATGTTAATGCTTCTAAAGAACTGCAGGTAATTATTCTGATCACTTTCTCTCAACCGTTAGTTCGTAAAGAAACAAATTTCCTGGAAACGATGTTGAATAAAGACCCTTTCTTGTCAACACAAGAGGGTCGACCTGCACACAAATTGTTTGGTATTTTGACACGCATTAATTTATCTGAGGTTGATTTTTGTGCAGGTATAAAAACTGATCCACTGTGGCAGCTGAAATTTGGAGAACCGCCGATGCAATTTATAGACCTGCGGCCACCAGACGAAATTCCTCCAGAGCCTCTGCCAAGACAATTGTGATGTTTTTCTTTCCCTTATTTTTCTTTTATTTTATCTTATTTTATTTTTATTTAGTTTTCAGGTCTATTTTCTCATAGTTCGATTTTTGTTTTCCGTTATTTCACCACTCAGGTACGCCTTACTTTTCCCGTGCACAGTTTTTTCTATTTCCCCTATGCTTTCACATTGAGGACAATGTTCCACTTTAGTTGAGGGGGATGAGCATTCGCATGTGACACTGTGTACGTACACGTACTGGGTTTAAAAAAAATAAAAAAAAATCAAAAAAATCAAAAAGAAAGAGAGAAAGAAAGGAGGAGCACTGAAAAATTACATTGCACTATGCTATGCTTAACATTGCGTATACCTTTCACATACTTGCGTATAACTTCAGAATGACACACTTGAGTCAATCATGCGTAGTTTCTCTCTATATGATCTTATGACTCCATGAAGAATCGATTGGTAGTACATTCGTGTTAATTTGACTATATAATTTCCTGTATTTACACGGCATCTCATGAGGTTGAATACACACTCATGTGATTCATTGCACTTAGGGTTTCCTGTGAGCACTGAGAGAGCACCCGTGGAGACTATGACACCTTGTGAGATATCCTTGAGCTATTTATCGTCCTTTTGAGCGTTAATATCAAATCAGAGTTCATGGAACTCAATTCTCTTTTTCTGGATGATTCCTTTGTGCACTAGTCTATGTTTTGATTTGCTAGCCTAGAGGTGACACCTAGTGGGGAGATAGAAACTTAGGTCTTGTAGCCTACTCAAAATGTGAAGGCTGAGCCACCCCTAGAGATAGACTTAATTCATGAACTCCTATTTGAGCTCAATTCCCATTGATTGTATGAAGATTACAAAAGAAGTGTTAATATTGTCCTTATTGATCAAGAAAAGACAGAAAATGAAGAATGAGCAAAATAAAGAATAAGCAATACACATGCGCATGAAATGAAATGTCAATGTCGGCCCAATTACATATCACAAAAAGTCAAGGACGACACATATTTTCCACATATGAAGATGCTTCAACCGGTTAATGCCTCAGATGTATTCACAACAAGTTTGTGAGTAAGTTGATCTAGGGTGGTCTCGGTTGGATATGGCGAGTAGGTGAGAAGATGCTAGGGTGAAGGACCCGACACCTCATAGATAGGCTAGATCCTTTCCTGACTAGTCCACTCCATATACTTAGCATTGTTCTTTTTAATATGTGGGATGTTTGATCACGACACTTCTCCTCACATATGATGAGTGAACCCATTTTCTTTGAGTGTTCTTGAGGGTATACCAGTTAGGCCGAGTCAAAGCGACCGTTCTGTAGGTGTCCACTGGCGTCCTAGGTGTACTGAGTCACACACATCACACACACCTCGAGAGTTTACCTGTTTACACTCGAACTTATATGCTTGCATTAACTCTGAATGTGCCACCAATTAACTTCATGTGAGTATAATGCTCTTAAATGACATATAAACGATGAAACTTGCATGGGTGACGTGTTTTGGAGTTGTGTATACTGAATATGAACGAGCTTGTGTGAAATTCAGTTATGTTCTTGTATGTGAAGTGATATAATATTATCGCATGTGCATTGATTTCATGATCACCGGACATAATTCTAGACACCACCCTGAGATTCATTCACGTCATTTGCTAGAGACTAGCAAAACGTTAGTTGGGGGGTGTGATTACACATCAAAACTGCGTAATTGGGCGTTTAACCCGAGCTTTATGGTTTATATTTTTAATTAAATGTCCAAAATTGTCCAATATTTTAATAAAGTGCCAAAATCATCATTCTTGAACTTTATTGCACAATTTATGAAGTTTTGGTAATTTTTTGTCGCAGGAAAATTCCCGAGAATCAAAACCGACACCTGTTCGTATTTCATGTATAACTTTTCCGTCGGAGCTTCGATCGAGACGATTCAAATTTTTGGAGAAAGAGGAAAGGATTATCTACAACTTTCATGTTTTGCATTTTGCGAGACAATGACTCTAAAAGAGCAGAATTTGTAATGAACAGAGAATAAAAAAATATAATAATTCGGGTCCTCTAAATGGGTCAAATCTCTAATCCGGGTCTAGGGCACCCAATGCCTCCTATTTAAGTTCCTCTGTTTCTTCCCCCTATGCAGGCAGCCCACGAGGGCTCCCCCTCTCCCCTTCTCTCTTTTCCCTTTCTCTTTTCTCTTTTCTCTTCCATGGTTTTTCTTTTGACTACTCTCTTTTCATTCTTCAGTTTCTCTCCTTGAACTCTCTCTTGTTCTCTCCTTTCGGCAGTTTTTTCTTTGTCTCTATTTCTCTCTCAAATTTCTCCTCTGGCCATAGTAGTGCTGCCATACTAGCACCATCACCAACACAGAAGACCCCCATCCCACAGCCAACTCTAGCAGCAGCCCCGGCCTCCATCACAGCAACACCAATTGCAGTCCTCTGCCTCACCTCTGCTGCAGCCACGGCCAGCACAGCCAGCCTCCTCCACCATTCTCTACTGTACCAGCACGCAACAGCGCCTCCTTGCAGGACTCTGGCCCCTCCTTCCTGCTGAAACTCACCTCTACAACCAGCCACGCACAGCAACCTCCATAGGAAACCAGCAGATGCAGCAACCATGGCTGGGCTTTTCTCTTTTCTTTCTTATTTCCTTTCCTTTTCTTCTTTTCTTTTCCTTTTATTTTTATGTTAAGTACTGTGGTGTTATTATTCCAACTCTCTCTCTCTCTTCTTTTATTTCTTTCAATATTAAGTTGGATGCTACTATTTTAAATTATTTGCTGAAGTTATTTGGAAAGACAAGATCTTGAATTTTAAATATTTTATTATCATTGTAATGGTTAATTATTTATTAATGTTTTTTTTATTGTTTTCGGTGATAGATTTAATTATTGTTCGAGTCATTTAGTTAATTTTGTTAAGGTTCGGTTTGGTTATTAAAAAGAAAAAAAAATATTGTTTTTGTTTTGAAGTTTCCCAAGTTTTAGTTTTTTTTGAAGCTCGGTTTATTTACGGTCATATTTATCAAAGTTTGCATTTTTATTGTGTTTCATTAGTATTTAAATTTAGGTTTTTATTTGTGTTTTTGTATTTTGGTTCGAGTTCTTGCTTTGTGTTAAAGTCTTGGTTTTTAGTGTGTGCGTTTGAATCTGATTGAGTTTCCTTGCCTGTGTGTTTTTAATTTCATGTTCAAAATTATCATCTTTAATTAGCGCGTGTTTTGATATTTCCTTAAGTAGATTAGAGTTTCCATCCTTACTCTTTAATTCGAAGCATGTTAATTTTAGGACTTTAATTTATGTTTTTGTTTAAGTCTCCACAATCTTGAAAAACCCGAATCTGAACTAAGTTCAGTACAATTTTGTTTTCTATTGGACGAACGTAAATTTTGAGATTAAACGCATTCCCTAAGGAGACGATCGAGCCCTTGGGCTTAGTATTACACGACATAACTCCTATACTTGGGATAGCTCTTGAGCTGCTCATTTTTCGAGTGAGTCATAAGTTCAAACCAAAAATAACTAAAAAGAACCTAGAAATGACCTTAGGACACTCACTCATACACATATATGTGTTAGTCATTTGAATAGGGTGATTGTTGACTGAAATAGGACCGAAATGCACTAAATATGCGCACTCGGTTGACCGAAATTCCATGTACAGTTTGCCCCCAATTGACCGACCAAGGATCGGGTCAACTGGTTGACCACAGCCCGATCGACCAAAGTCTTGTAGTTCATTTGACCCCTGTTGACCGAACTTCCTAGGAGTTAACTTTATTGACTTTCTGGTTGACTGAGATTATTTTATATATTACCAACCTAGTCGATCGAGTTCCCACGTGTGGGAACTCAACGGTTTAGTCGACCGACTGACTTAGTTCAAAATCTACCTAGTCGACCGAACCTCGAAAAAATGAGAAAATTACCTTTGGACATATAAGTCCGGTCGACCGAACTCATAGTTCATTTCATGCCCAATCGACCGAGCCTCAAGAACTTCAGTCAACCGAACTTGTCCTAGTCGACCGGTGCTCTCAGGTTGTTCCGAATTTTTTACCATGGTTAACTTTTTAAAACAGGGTTAAATTAATTAAATATTATTAAAACTTTTCTAATTATTCCACTTGTGTCCCTAACGGTTTTAATCAAGGGGGAAGTCTATATATACCCCTTCATTTGGAAGAATTAGCAAGCAGATTAGCAAACCAGATTAGCAAATTTTCTCTCAAATTTCAAAATTCATACTACTCATTTTTGAGCTCTATACACTCATTCTTACCTTCTTATATTGCCAAAAATCCTTTGTAAGTTATTTTGAGTGTTGATTAGGTTCACTCTACTAAGTGTTGTGCTTGATTGATACGATTTTTTTTTAGAGCAAAACCTTAAGTATTCTTAGGGGACTTTGTTGATAAGTCTCTCCTAAGAAGACTTCTATTGAACTTCTGAGTATTGCATATCCATTGCAATATCTTGTGAAGTTCGTATTTCAATTTGGTTGCAAAATCTTTTCAAAACATTTTCAAATATATTTTGTGTTTTATCTTGACCAACCTTTGAAAAGATATTTGTTTATGTGATAAAAATCTTTGTTGCAATATTCATTGATTTATTTAATTTGTTGAATACAAAGATTAAACTCTTTTTGCAAACCAAACATATACATTACTTGAGCATCATACGATTGAGAAAATCTGCTGATTGAAATATATATATATATATATATATATATATATATATATATATATATATATATATTGTTTGGCTAATATCTTTGTTTGAGCACTTAGATTGAATACATCTTGTGATATAAAAATTATATTGATTGCCCTCTCATGCACTTATTACATCGATTGCAAATATACTTGAGAGTTGATATATTAAACCACATTAAGCTTACTCATTATATCTTATTGGTGGTATATGTAATTGCACGTAACTGGGTACATATCTGCTTTACATGAAAGCATAATCACTACACCAATTTCATTGATTGTGAACATACTGTTGTATTTCCAGGAACGGACCTAAAGAGGGAGACTAGCCTTGTGAAATAATCTCGGATTTGCTTAGACCCAGTTAGGAAAGCTAGGTGCACCATCCTGTTAAGGTGTAGGTTGAGGTCAACCCCACTAATTGACTTGGTTGTAAAGGTTAAGGTCAGCTCTATGCTAATTGACCTGGTTATAATCGGTGTCGCTCCACCCATTAAGTGAGCCTTTAGTGGAATCCATGGGCTTGCAAGCTAGAAGCAGGGACGTAGACACAGTTAGCCGAACCCCGATAACATATCATGTGCCTTGTTTATATTTCTGCACTCTAAATTTACCGCACATGTATGTTACGATGTGAATAATGCACTTGATTTAAATTTCTGCACATTATATTATTGGTGCATTTGGAATTGTATAAAAAGACCTTAGGTTGTATTATACGGGTATTTCATTTAACTTAGGAGATAAATTTTTAAAATTCCAATTCACCCCCACCCCCCACCCCTCTCTTGGAAATACACTAATTCTAACAATTGGTATTAGAGCCTGGTGGCATTGACTTAAACGTTTTTACTAAAAGATCAAAATAACTCATGTTGGTGTATCCCCATTTGGAAAGGGACAGTCACTTACTAGTCCTCCATTATTTTTTGGTGTTAATTGCACCACCTGGAAAATTAGAATGACCATATTTTTAAAATCTATGGACTGGAGGGTCTGGCTTGTGACTGCTAAAGGAATATGTGCACAAATAAATGAAAATGATTTTAACATGATTAATTCTGATGCCATGGATATATTATACTATGCTTTAGAGTCTAATATTTTTGTTGAGTTTGTGGCATGTCATAGTGTATGGGAAATCTGGGATAAACTTGAAAAGAAATATGGAGAATCCCAGGAAAAGGAGATTGCCACTCCAAATGCTCCAAATCTTAATGATCAGATAGTGGCAAATCATGACTATACTGCAATAACGGACGAGGAGGTATATGTTTCTCCTTCTAGTTTAATTAATATTGCATGTGATGATTCATCTGTTGATTCCTGCAACACATTACTTGATGAATCATCTGTTGAATATTTTGATATTACTATTGACATAGCTGCAATGATTCATGGGAAAATAATTGTGTTAATTCTTTTGTTGAATCATATGCTGAATTGAATATTAAAAGCATGTTGTCGTATGAAAAACTAGAAAAGACGTTATTGAAAATGCACAAGTTTCTAGTTAGAGCATCTAAGCATAAAATATTTTTGAAGAACAAGAACAAAAGAATAGTAAAACAATTAAAGGGGTTAGAGAATTATCATGCTATTCTTGAAAAGAAAAAGATTGAGAAAATATTGAAAATTGCCTGATTAGATGAAGAAATAGATGATTATTCTAAAATTGCTTTCAAAGATAAAAATGAAAAGAATAATCATGATAAACCCTTAGGAATTAAAAGGAAAATTCTATTCAATAAGGGTTCAAGCTTAATTCATATATCCTATAGTCTTGCCTTATCAAGTATAAAGAATCTAAATAAGCATATTTTTTCACGTATATACAAAATATGCTTATTTCATGAAAGAAAAGGGCACTTGTGGTTTAACTCTCCATTTAGAAGTGACAGAGGCTTGAGTAAAGAGATGATATGGGTTATCATGATAGCAAACCCAACAGGAAATGAGGAAGGATGGTTTCAATAGAAATTGCATAATTATTTAATTCTTCCTTAGTTCCTAGGTTTAAGGGGACGTGATGACTGTAGGTTTGGGAAGTGCTTGTTGCTTAAAATGAAAATCTTAGTATACGCACTCACTAAACACTATCTTGTTATACTAAGAACCTTTATCCACTTTCAAATGGACATGGCATCTATGTCTGGTATCTAATTCAAAATGCTTAACCCACACTTAAATATAAACTTCTTAAGTTAAGCATACTTTGTCCATTACACATAATTGAGCTTTAGGGAATTCGTCTTGCCTTATATCATTTTACCCTAAACTCATCATTCAAAATTAAGTCATCACTCTATTTATATCACCAATGATAATAAATTTCATATCTATCAAGTGCTAATAAAAAGTCATCCTCGTTGTAATCAAAATTAGAGGCATCCACTAGGGGAGTGTTCCTTTTCAAGTTCAGATTGTAAATCCTTTAAACTTGGTTCACTTCTTCCATAGGAAATCTTTACCATATTATGATCACATCAGGTAAAGATCCACCCTCTCATTGGTTCGTATCCTTGTTCCAAATTGTGATAATATCTAAAGGATACTTTCCAATCACCAAAGAGCATCATTCACAACATTCACATATCCTATGTGCTCTTGCCCAAGTATAGACATGATAACCATCATAAAAATATTTTGAAAAATGTCCTGTATATCCTAAATACTCTTTTGTACCCATTAGTGATTTAAATTTTCAAAGACTATTTATTTATCTTCTCTTCACAAGCTCTCAAATCATTAAATCATATTCTTTAGAGCTTTATGTACTTAGAGATGAGTTGAACGGCTAATATGATCGCCTAGGTCTCAATCTAGATGAATGCATAAAATTCAAGTAGATCTATGCATGTGCAATTTTAATTCGAAAGCCATTCTAGTTCGAGCCTCTCTCACGTATTGAAATATTATAAGAAAAGAGGCAAACATAGGCTTATCACACTTAAACGAATATACATTGTAGCTTTTGGTCAAACAAGTCTAAAGCATTCATGCCAAGATTAAACCATTGAAAATCTTAGGGCACATGGCTTAAGAAGTTGAAAAATTGAAAAAGGGATAAAGTAAGTTGAGTGCATAACTCAAGGGGAGCTTTTATCCTTCATATCTATATAAATTAAAATTCTTTCCTTATCTCATAACATATATATCCATATGCCTTAATGAATAACAATACTATACTAAACTCATATCTATCCACTATTGCTTGTTGTTCATATTATATCTTGATGGATAGTGATTTGTGATTATCTAGTATTGTGAGCTATTATTGAATATATTGTTTGATAATACTGGATTGCATGGAACGCCATCTGTAAGGCTGTTGCAGAAACTTATTTACTTGCATGCTTGTATGGAATGCCAACTACATGGCTGATGCAGTATGTTGTGTATTGCATGCTGGTAGTAGATATAGGTTCTCGTGTGCCCTGAACTTAATTATAAATTGCTTAATTGAACCTATCAGGTACAGGTTTTATGAAAAAATGTCTGATTACAGGCGGCACGCTGCCGAAATTTCGATAGGGATTTTCCTATATAAAACCTTGTATTAAAGATGATTATGATAAAATTAACATTAAACATTTTTGAAAGGATGAGTGAAACCAAATAGATAATTAAACTTCATCCTCACATAATCATCTAATGATTAGGGAGCTCAGCTCCATCCCTATAGGAAGCACAAAAATGATCTATATGCATCACTTTCATTTATTGAATATCGGTGCTCTTGAGAATACCCCAAATATTATATCCAGTGCTTAAAGTCTTATGAGTTGATATGGAATGTTCTTGGGTCATGAACATTATTTCATGCCTTAATATATACTCTCTGATGCATCTATGGCTTATAGGGAAGACTATACTGAACATATGATAAAATCTCTTAACAGATAACCAGTATAGCTGCATTAAAAGGACCACTTATACTATCTCGTATACCTAGTAAAATCAAATTTTTGATTAGTATAAGCAACACATTTCCCTTCCTATGATGCACATTAATTACATCGGATAGTACATATGAAATCCAAACCGTTATGTATTTTGAAGACATGTACACATTTAGTTTACATCTTAGGATGAACTTAGTTCATGGACACCATTTGGTCAAATTCTTTGGGTTATGAAATTTCACTCCAGACCCAAATGGTAGAGCATCATCCCTTTTAAATTGAATGTCCCATATATTAATGATGGTCCATTGATTAAGGAATTTGCATGATTTAGGGGGAGTTTTTTATTTTGCACACACTCATTGTGTTTTGAGTTGTGTCATACTTTTTGAACCCCTATTGCATACCTTTGAGTATAGTCTTGATTGACTATCGTGCATTTAAAAATAAAATGCAATATGTCATGCATATGCACTGAATGATTAGTATTTGTTGCATGTTGAATTCATTAATAGGATGAGTATATAAGAAATGCACTTAAGTGAACATCATCCTTGAACTTAATTCAAGTAAACGTGCATGCAAATATACAGGGAATTTAAGTCCCAATCTTAGGTTAAATCAGTAAGAACTTAATGCCTAAAATATCTTGCATGCTAAGTAATACTAAGAAGGACGAACATATGATGGATATGCTTTAAATGAAATTCATTCTTGAGCATAAACGTGCTTATGTGTGCCTGAGAGTATACCAGAGAGTTTAAGCCCCATCCTTGAGAAAAAAAATTATAACTCACCAAGCTCCATGGACTCATACTATTAATTGGTTTTACTTTTTGAGTCTGATTTGTTCCATTACTTATATTGTGTTAGAAACTTAAAGAACTCTCATAATAAATATCAGTATAAGTAGCTAACAGGTCTAATGCACAATAGAGAGGCTTCTTAGATGTTTCATAGCTTGCATAAATTCAGGGGGAGCTTTCCAAAAAAATTTTAAAAGTCTAACTACTATAACTATTGATATCTTTTAGTGGATTAGACTTTGTGAAAATTGATTATTGTTTGTAATGCATACCTCTCATATCTACAGTATGATAATGATGGACTTTATGTTTTATTGCATTGATCATACTGGAACTGTTTGAGTAGTTATGGACAAATTGTTAGGATTTATAAACTCAAACAGGTCATTGTTTATATAGGATTTGTTTTGGAAAGCCCTATTTTCAAATGGCACTCTACCGAAATTTTTCCAGAACTTTCCAAACTTATTGTGTATAACAATGCTTATTTCCCATTGCCTAGAGTTCTTAATTCTTATGGCCCTTTTTGCTGTTGCCAAAGGGGGGAGATGATAGGCAAAAATATTTGGGTTAAAATTGGTTTTTCTTTAATGCATATTGATAGGGAGAGCCTTCTTAGGCTATACCAATATTTTTGCTTGATGTATTTGTCATCATCAAAAAGAGGGAGAATGTTGACCTTATAGGTCACGCCCGGTTTTGATAATGACAAATACCTATTGTATTTAATAGATGTTTGAGGTTATGTACAGGTATTCAAATTGACAGATCATAATGCGCAAAGAGAGATTGAAGTTGAAGACCCAATTTTTGTTGTATTGTATTTCATTTTTATGCAAAGGGTCTCTAATGGTAAATAGAGATTGGTTTGTAATAATCACACACACATCACCTGCATGATCTAATAAGTAAGCTCAAACCAAAAATAACTAAAAAGGACCTAGAAATGATCCTAGGACACTCACTCATACACTTATATGTGTTAGTCATTTGAATAGGGTGATTGTTTGCTGAAACAGGATCGAAATGCACTAAATGTGCGCACTCGATCGACCAAAATTCCATGTACAATTTGCCCCCGGTCGACCAACCAAGGATCGAGTCAACTGGTTGACCACAGCTCAGTCGACCAAACTCTCGCAGTTCATTTGACCCTAGTCGACCGAACTTCCCAGGAGTGACCTTTATTGACTTTTTGGTCGACCGAGATTATTTTGTATATCACCAACCTGGTCGACCGAGTTCCCACGTGTGGGAACTCAACGGTCTAGTCAACCGACCGACTTAGTTCAAAATCTGCCCAGTCGACCGAACCTCGAAAAAATGAAAAAATTGCCTTTGGACATATAAGTCTGGTCAATCAAACTCACAGTTCATTTCATGCCCGATTGACCAAGCCTCAAGAACTTCAGTCAACCAAACTTGTCCTAGTCGACCGATGCTCTCAGGCTGCTCCAAATTTTTTACTGCGGTTAACTTTTTAAAACAAGGTTAAATTAATTAAATATTATTAAAAAATTTCTAATTATTCCACTTGTATCCCTAACGGTTATAATCAGAAGGAAGTCTATATATACCCCTTTATTTGGAATAATTAGCAAGTGGATTAGCAAACCAGATTAGCAAATTTTCTCTCAAATTCCAAAATTCATACTACTCATTTCTGAGCTCTATACACTCATTTTTACCTTCTTATATTGCCAGAAATCCTTTGTAAGTTGTTTTGAGTGTTGATTTGGTTTGCTTTCCTAAGTGTTGTGCTTGATTGATACGATTTTTTTTCAGAGCAAAACCTAAAGTATTCTTAGGGGACTTTGTTAATAAGTCTCTCTTAAGAAGACTTCTATTGAACTTCTGAGTATTGCATATTCATTGCAATATCTTGTGAAGTTCATATTTCAATTTGGTTGCAAAATCTTTTCAAAACATTTTTAAATATCTTGTGTGTTTTATTTTGACAAACCTTTGAAAAGAAATTTGTTTATGTGATAAAAATCTTTGTTGCAATATTCATTGATTTATAACATTTGTTGAATACAAAGATTAAACTCTTTTTGCAAACCAAACATATACATTACTTGAGCATCATACAATTGAGAAAATATGCTGATTGAAATATATATATATATATATATATATATATATATTGATTGTTTGGCTAATATCTTTGTTTAAGCACTTAGATTGAATACATCTTAAAACAAAGATTATATCGATTGCACTCTCACGCACTGATTACATCGATTGCAAATATATATGAGAGTTGATATATTAAACCACATTGAGCTTACTCATTATATCTTATTGGTGGTGTATGTGATTGCACGTAACTAGGTACATATTTGCTTTACATGAAAGCATAATCACTACACCAATTTCATTGATTGTGAACATGCTGTTGTATTTCTGGGCACGGGCCTGAAGAGGGAGACTTGCTCTGTGAAATAGTCTTGGATTGGCTTAGACCATGTTAGGAAAGTTAGGTGCACCATCCTGTTAAGATGTAGGTTGAGATCAGCCCCACTAATTGACCTGGTTGTAAAGGTTGAGGTCAACCTTGTGTTAATTGACCTAATTGTAATAGGTGCCACTCCACCCATTAAGTGAGCCTTTAGTGGAATTCTCGGGCTTGCGAGCTAGAGGCAGGGACATAGGCACAGTTGGCCAAACCCCAATAACATATCATGTGCCTTGTTTATATTTCTTCACTCTATATTTACCGCACATGTATATTGTGGTGTGAATAATGCGCTTGATTTAAATTTCCACACATTATATTATTGGCACATTTGGAATTGTATAGAAAGACCCTAAGTTGTATTATACGGGTATTTCATTTAACTTAGGAGATAAATTTTTAAAATTCCAATTCACCTCCTCTCTTGAGAATACACCATTTATAACATCTTACATGCTAAGTTTTGTTATGATGGATGAACATATGTTGAATGTGCTTAAATGAAATTCATCCTTGATCGTAAATGCACTTATGTGTGCTTGAGAAAATATCGAGGAGTTTAAGCCTCATCATTGAGAAAAGGATTAAAAGCACCTGTCCCATGGACTCACATCCTCCATTATTTCTACTTTTTGAGTTCGAAGTTCTTTTTAAAATGCCATGAACATCATATTCTACACCTATTGAATCAATATTTGATATGAATTGTTCTTGGGGCACATGAACACCTTGCACATGACTTAATATTAGATTTCTGGTTCATGAGTGTTCTAAGAATAGTTTTACTGGTGAAATACAAATGGTTTAACATATATTCAATCAAATTTGTTTAAGAATGAAAATAGTACTTATACTGTTTAAACTCTTAATGAATTTTCACAATTAGCATCAGTATAAGTGAATAGAACCTAAGCACACATTCAAAATTGATAGGGGGAGCTTTTAAATTTAAATCTCTATCTTGTTTGCTCACCAACATGTTTAGCTTAGATTTGTATTTTAATTCATTGTGGCATATACTTAAATGTGATGCTTTTATTGAAAATTAATTTGAAATATATTGCTTGGCCAAAAAAGTTTTTAAAATTTGCCTTATGATCATGTATTTAAATTGTCCAATCCTTAGGATCCATATGGCTGGTTTTTCTAGTTGCTTGTTGAAGTGTTATGTGCTTAAATGTATACTAGAGAAACATTACTTGCTTGAACTTTAAATATTAAAGTTTCTTTTTCAGCAAGCATAATCCTCAACATTTATTGATAATCATAAGGGGATATATATATATATATATATATATATATATATATATATACATATTTTTAAAAGCAAGATATGAACTTATATATAATATATTTTATCTCTTGCTTATGTGCTTAAATGCTTTCATGACTGTGTTATTCTTGTGTTAAAATTTTTTGTCATGAAATTTCAATTTTTTTAAGGGGTGTTGCATGACTGGACCATTAATCATTAATAAAAATGCATACTAACTAGTTAGACCATTTTTATGCTCAAACCTATCTTTTCATATGCCGCATGTTTTTAAATTCCAATCTTTTTTGGGTCTTATATAATGTTTAAAATTGAGATGGTTTGTGAATATGTCTGGTTTAACCATGCTTAACATATGTTTTTAAATATATATATATATATATATATATATATATATATGGCCAGTTATATTGTGTTCATAAGAATAAATGCCAAAAAGGGAGAGAATTTTTAAAGAAAATAAAAAAAAATTCAAAAGGGGGGAGTTTCTCTTTTAAGCTAAGAATTTTTTAAGAAACATTTTTTCTTACTTAACTTAATCCTTTTTGCTAATGCCAAAAGGGGGAGAAATTTATGAGAAAAATTCTATGCTAATTTTTTATGTAAGGGACAAATATAGGGGCAAATAATATAAGGTTAAATATCTGAGCTTAAATGTAATGTGCTTTAACGCAAAAACTAAATGCATAATTAATTTGTAATGTCTTTTTTCTTGATATGTTTGTGCAATATTTTCTATATTTTTAAGATATACACTTTTTTAGGGGGAGCCTTTTCAGGTTGAACCCATTTTCCTTTAATGCATTTGTCATCATCAAAAAGGGGAGAAATTGTTAACTTTTTTAGTCCAATCCCTGTTTTGATGCTAACAAAGCACAAGTATCTTAGGTTGACTCAATGAGTCCTTCCCGTTTTGATGATGACAAATCCAATGATTCTTACCTGTGCATTGAGCTCTTGAAATAGGATCATCCTTTGCATGCACTAAGGGTGGGAATACAAGGAAACCATAAGGAACGTAAAGATCACATCACATATGGCATTTGAAGAGAAAAGAGATTGAGGAACCCAAAAAATGAAGACCATTTGCTTATTGTATTTGCATTTATTCTTTTGGGTCTATAATATTTAATATGGTCAATAATAATACATCTGCATACATAATAGGGTTTAAATGCTCAAAAGGTCATAGGCTGACCGTAAGGAACCAAACCTGACTTTGGTTGACAGAAGGTCGATCAACGCCGAATTTTTGGGCTCAATTTAAAAGTCTAGGCCATAGACTGACTCTTGGTCCCTAAGCACCTCATGACAAATCCCTCATAACTTAAAATTTATAACTTATAAGAGTAGGGGTGAATTCTAATAAAAATTAGGACCAAAATTGAAGCCTAAAAGGGTTTCGGGCGACCGAACCATGGCGTTATGAATGCCTCGGTCAACCAAACCAACCTAAAGTCAAATTGTTGACTATGGCTTAGGCGATCAAACTGATTTTGTGCATATTGTCCACAGTCGACCAAACCTAAAAGTTCACTTTTTTCACTGTCCCAAGGCGACCGAACTTGTAGTTCAAAATAGGCCTGGGTGACCAAATTGTGAAGTTTGGCAAACCAAGATAGTGGACGGGAAACCGAACCTTGAAGGTTTGGGAAATCACCTTTGTTCGGTCAACTGATCGTTTCCCACAGCAAACTGAACCTAGAAAACAATTCAAAACTAATGAGTCTATTCGGTCGACCGTCGTTGAGCTTCGGTCAACTGAACCTCTCGGGTTGCTTGATTGATTTTTATCGCGTTTAAACTAGGTTAATTTAACTTAACCAACATTAAACTTTTCCAAAATGACCCTTGTGTCCCTCAACGATTATAATTTGTTGAAAACTTATAAATACCTATTCATTTGGTGAGATTAATTAGGAATTAACAAACTTGATTAACAAAAACCTCTCTGAACTTACAAATTTTTCTCATTCTTTCACTCAAACAAACTCATATATTTTACTCCTACTGATTTCTTATTGCAAAATCATTCTTGCATGAGTGTTTTGAAATCATCTATCTCATTTACAAAAGCTCACACTCTCATTACACCTTCACATTAGATATTGATTTTAGAAAAGTGAGCTAGAGTTTTCCCTTGGTCTTTAATCTATAAATCTCCTTTGGGAAAACTCTTAAGCTTGTGAGTCTTGCATTCTTGTTGCAAGATTCAAGAGCTTGTATTGTGATATTGCCAAATATTTTCTGACAAGCTTAATTTCGAATATCTCCTATACTTGATACTTGAAATTTGTTCTAGAGATATTTGATTGTGGGAAAAACTAGAAAATATCGTGGGAAAATATTTTTCGTGCACAAATCATCTCGAGAAATTAATTGCGACGATTTCTAGGGTATTAGTAATGAATTATATCTATCACTAAAAGAAATTTATTAGTGACGATTAATAATTTTTACTACTATTATTTAAAAAAATTAAAAAAAAAATTTATTTGGCAATATTAGTGACGAATCTTCACATTCCTCACTATTATCCAATTATTAGTGATGGATTTGGGAACCGTCACTAATACTTCTTTTATTTAAAAAAAATGAAAAATATTTACTTTGAAATATTAGTGACAAATCTTCACATTCGTCACTATTAGTCCCTTATTAATGTGGATTTGCAAACTGTCACTAATACTTCTTTTATTTAAAAAAAATTAAAGAAATTTTATTTCATAATAGAATTAATGATTCGTCACTATTATCCCCTTATTTATGACAGATTTGAGAACCGTCACAAATACTTCTTTTATTTAGAAAAAAAAAAAAAGAACAATTTATTTTATAGTATTAATGACTAATATAAAGATTCGTCACTATTAGTCTATTATTAGTAACGAATTTGGGAACCGTCATTAATACTTCATTTATTTAAAAATAAATTTAAAAAATTATTTCATATGGTATTAGTGACGTATTTAATTATTCGTCACTATTATCCCCTTATTAGTAATGGATTTGGGAACCGTCACGAATACTTCTTTTATTTAAAAAAAAAAATAAGAACAATTTATTTTATAGTATTAGTGACAAATATAGAGATTCATCACAATTAGTCCATTATTAGTGAGGGATATGGGAACCGTCACTAATACTTCTTTTATTTAAAAAAATTTATTTCATGGTATTAGTGACGTATTTAATTATTTGTCACTATTATCCCCTTATTAGTAATGAATTTGGGAACCATCACGAATACTTCTTTTATTTAAAAAAAAATTTATTTTATAGTATTAGTGACGAATCTCTATATTCGTCACTATTAGTCCATTATTAGTGATGGATTCAGGAACCGTCACTAATACTTCTTTTATTTTAAAAAAAAAAAATTTATTTCACAATCGTAGTAACGAATTTGAAGATTCGTCACTAATACCCCACTATTAATGACGGATTTGAGAACCATCACTAATACTTCTTTTATTTAAAAAATAAAAAAAAAATTATTAAACACTATTAGTGACGAATTTTAAGATTCGTCACTAATAGTTTGACACTGACAAGTCGCACGCAGATTCTCCAATCTTATTGCTTTCCCTCCAAGCCTCCTCATTTTTCCCTCCATCTCTCAATCTCTCCATCTCTATTCATTTCTCTAGTCTCTCTCTCTATCTCTCCATCTCTCAATCTCTCTAGTCTCTCTCTCTCTCTTAGTCTCTCCATCTCTCTTCATCACCGCAACCGCTGATGCTCCGATCTGTCCCTGTCACCTTGGCCGAGGAGATCAATTGTCGGAGGCCTTCAAGGTATATTCTCATTCTCTTTGGTCTCTCTCTCTTAGTCTCTCCATGTCTCTCAATCTCTTCGGTCTCTCTCTCTCTCTCTCTCTCTCTCTCTCTCTCTCTCTCCATCTCTTTGTCGTCGCTGCTGACGCTCTTGGTTCGTCCCCGTCGACTTCACTAAGGAGATCAACCGCTGGAAGCCTTCCAGCCTTCAAGGTATATGTTTCTTTGAACTGGGATTTGAAGAATTTATTTTTGTGTTTTTCTTTTTTCAGTTTTTGATGTTTATTAGTAGTAGAAAGGATATTTGTCATGTATATGTACATCTATGTTAACCTGCCATTATTTAGTTGATTTATTTTACTGCTGCTAGCCTACTACATTTTCATCTTATTTGTGCTCTACATTTCATAATATGGGTTCTACTGATTCTCTCTTTACTAGAACACATTCAATGCAATTAGCCTTTCCATAAGGACAATTATTATGATTTGGGGGAAAATGAATTTTTTTTTTTTTTAAAAAAAAAAACAACAATCATCAGTTGATTTTTTCTTCGTGTGAGTATTGGAAAACATGCTTGTATGGGATGTATGAAGACCCTACTCAGCTAAAGAAATATTTTATTTTCATTTCTAAATTTTGAAATTACTAAAAATTTGCTACTTGTCAATATTGTAATTTATCAAATAAGAGAGTGAAAGAGTAGTAAGAGTAGTGACTCATGTGCATTAATGCATTAATAATTAGTGGTTTAAATTTATAAATTGATTTACCGCTTAATCATGTGTGTAAGTGCTATTAGAGTCAATAATTTATGATTTTATATGAATAATTTATAATTTTAGAAAAAGCAAACTTTTTCTTTTTACTTTTCTCGTCTACTCTCCACATGAATCAAGTAGGAGCCTAAGTGAGAAATATTTTTCGTCTCCCCAACCAAGCAGAATGCCAGGATTTATTTTTTTATTTATTTTTTTATTTCTTAGGGAATGTATGATTCACTGCATGAAAAATAGTCCTGTGTAAGAACATTTTCAGAAATTTCACTCAGATGGGATGCTAATCTCATGCAAAAATTTTGGTTTGGGAGACAAACCAATTGTGTGGAGACAAACCAATTGTATGATTGCTTTGAGGTCATGCTGGTTTTGATGGACCAAAGTTACCCAAAATGATGCTTGAAACACTTAAAACACTCACTTTTGTTTTTGGTGCTATAGTGAGCACAATGCAAAAACATAGTTGGCAAAGTACAAAAATTTATTTGGTCATTGAGCTGTGATTTTTCTACTAACAGAAATGTTGCCTATGCCTATGATGGATTTCAATGTTAGAAGTCATTCACCTCATTCATCATTCAACAAGTTATAAACTCCCTAAAATTTTTAAAAGTGTTCATCATTTTTTTGATTCCATTTGTCTATAACACTACACTTTTCCATTGCAAACATAAAAATAATCTTTCATTAGTTGATAGTCAATCGTACAAGTTCTTATAAAAAAAAATTATTATTACTCATGATTTTTTATCTTACAATGTTCAAATTTCATTAACAGCAAACAAAAGTGAAAAAAAGTTAAGATGCAATTTAAAAAAAAAAAATCTTAAGATAAAATGTGCAAATTCCACTATGATATTAAATTACAACTTAAGTGAAATGATAAATACTTGCAAAAAGCTTATTAAAAAATATCACTGATCACTATCTAGTATGTTCTTAGGATTTTAAAATAAAATCTTACCAAATCCAGTAGCTAATAATTACAAATGGAATACTAGTTATAAATAAAAGAATAATAAAGTCAAATTAATTAGCAATGACTTGTTTTAATTTGCAGTTTCATATTTAAAAAATCTAAAGGTTTCTATGGAATTCACCCAAAAAATGAAAGTCCAAATTTTTTATATTCATAAATCATTGTTGGTTTTGGTAGGCACCCAAGAGGGAGGGTGAGCTGGGTGTTTTTATGAATAATAAATTTGCTTCTTCTATTGATGTACACTGGAAATTTAAACATAAATTCTTAACAAATAACTTCTAAATTGACCTTTTTTAAAAAAGGGATGAAAAGAATGAGTTTATTGAAGTCATTTTAAAAATGTTTGGTCTCCTTGTGAAAAAGGAGCTGCTGGAAAGAAAAAGTTAGATTTGAGTATTTGATGAAAAAAGTTGTAAGGTGTTTAAAAATATATACTAACTAGAATGAATATGGTCTTTTCAGGAAATATAATTAATACATTGACCATGTTATAGTGTTAGAAAAACACTAAGGACAATAATACAAAAAATAATTTGTTCATGAAAAAAATTAGCTTTTACCTTTTCAATTTTTAATTTTATAACTTCTAAAAAACTAAAAATTGATTTTTAGAAACTAAAAACACTGTACCAAAAGTTAGACCTACCTTTATCTTTTAAAAAGGACAAGACAAAAGAAGGACATCAAACTCACCCTAAACAGCTTAAATGTTTACCTTATTATTTATGAATTAATATATTATAATCATATATAAATATAAATATATATATATATATATATATATATATTAAAATGAAGCGCTCACCTAAGTCATCCCTAATGATTTTATTTGGTTTGGTAAATGAGTTTTGAAATTAAATTTATGTTGAACTTTTTTAATAAGTAGGTGTAAATATTTTCTCATAATGTTATTGTTAAGTATGTCCCACTCAAATAATTTTATTTTCAACATAAATCGTAGGGTTTCATCTTTCTTGGCCAATGCCTCCGTGAACGAAGCCTTGGGCTGCCTCAAAGCATGGCCACTCGCCATGATGCACTGCCAAGCGACAGAGGGTTCAGGACCCATCAAGGGGAGAGTCTTCTTCCAGAGGTTGAGCTACACTGAGTGAGCACGAAAGTATTTCGGATGAGACGAGAGCACCAAGGGTGGCTCTTGAGGATGTGCATTTGCCCTCGACACGTTCTGCTATGTCGACTATTAGTGAGTAGTCCTCGAATGTTACCCCAGCGCTTACAACAGACATGTCCGCTCATCTAGTGTTGTTTCGTACGATTAGGCCGACCATGTCGTATAATTTTGAGGCTCTATCTTCGGTGGACATTCTTGACGAGTTGCTGCCTCGGGTCCTCAGGCTACGCAAAACACTACCCTCACCACCACCCTCCCCTCTTACCCCTACATTGCTTCGTCTTCTAAATGAAATGGCACAGGACTAAGATGCCGCTAGAGCAGTAGCTGCCTCACCTTGCTTGTGCAGTTCCGATTCTGATTCTGACTCTGATTAGGATAGACTAGATGTTTGGGATCTTTTTATGCACTTTCTCTTTTGCTTATGTACTGTGCTCATGCACCCTTTGCTTTTATTTTATTTCTTTTTCTTTTATTTATTTTTTCCTATATTATGTTTTACCATGCTTTTGAATGGCTATACGCGTGCTCTGATGTTTCTATTTGACATTGCATTGCCTCTGAAATTAATGAAAATACATGGAGCTTTTGATTTCTACCTATATTTTGTGCTTCACTATATCACTACGTTTTTCTAGCTATTGTTGGTATTTATGTGGATGTTACTTACATAGATAGGGTAGGCAGATAAGTGTTCACTTTTTTTTATTCTTCTTGTGCATTCATTTGAGATTGTGCACAGTTAGAAAATCTTTGGAACAAAAATGTATAAAATACAGTGAAAGGCCAAGAACTAAATATCATATGAATTAAACTGTCAAATTAATTACTGTCATTTCTTGTGTTCATTAAATATTAGACCCGTTCAAGAATGGTTACTATACATTCATGCCTCATCGTACATGTGAGACAACACAATTATTGAAATTCAATTGATTATTAATTATACTATGTTGATTAATAATCAATTGACCATGTTAATTATTTGTTTCACTAACGATTAGTAATATTTGTATTTCAGCCATTCTTGGATTGTCCAATGTGGATAGTTCAGGAAGTTGTATTTACATTATTGTCATCGTTCATGCTTTGTCAATTGTCATTATATATTTCGAGCACGTCTCTACTTGTGTTCTTTGGGTGCATAGTGGGGTGTCGTAAAAATTTGTTAGTGATGGACAACTAGCAACATGTTCACTTCCCCCATCTCGTGTACTTGGAGAGCCATGGGGAGATGCTGCCAAAATTTATTATGACTACAACGAAGGAATTTTAGCGATTGATCGCAATATAAATGTAGCATTCCTGAATGGGATAAATTTCATCCCTTTAAACGAAAGGTTGTCGATTATATGATTCACGATACATGCGTCATAAACATTATGAGAATGTAATCAACATGATTTACGTGAACATGTTGTAGGGTAATTAATGAACATCGATAAGAGTTGGATGAATGCTCGGGGTAGGTTTTTGTTAGAATACGTGAAAGGGGTACATGATTTCATAGAGTTCGCGCATCGTCATGCAGACAAAGCCAGTAGAATAAGGTGTCCTTGCAAGAAATTACAAAACATAACATTCAAACACATTGATTTGGTTCATACACATTTATTAGACTTTGGAATGGAGAAAAGGTACACAACATGGGTGTTCCACGATGAAGATTATGCAGTTCAAAGCAATGATGATGACAATGAAGATGAGGGAGCAAATATAACAGGTTGTGATACACATTCTGAAGGGTTAATCAAAATGTTAGGTGACTTGCAAAGGGGGATTGTAGTGGAAATGGACGATGTCAGTGTGTCACGTACTGGGGATGAATCTACTTTAGTAGGTACCATACCTTGTAATCCTACTAGGTTAAATCAACTCAGTAAACCATTTTCTAGTCTCGTGAGGGATGCTATATCCAAACTGTAAAAAGTTCTCAAAATTAGAGTTTTTGATAAAGTTTCTTCATGCAAGGACAATGCATGGGTTATCTCAGAGCGCATTCAACATGCATTTAAATCTCATTAAGGCAGCAATGCCTAATGGTGAAACACTTCCGAAGTCATTTTATAAGGCGAAGACATACATGCGTGAATTGGGTCTCGGTTATACTCTAATACATGCGTGTAGGTATGATTGTGCACTTTTTTATGATGAACATGAAAATGCGAACGAGTGCCCAAAATGTGGTGAACTGAGGTATACAACTAATTAGAAGAAGAGTAAAAAGATCCCCTAAAAAGTTTTGCGATATTGTTCCTTAATCACGTGACTGCAATGATTGTACATGTGCAGAAAGACTATTGCCAATATGAGATGGCATCAAGAGAAACGTCTTCAAGATAGAAACACCCTTAGCCATCCAACGGACTCTGATGCTTGGGCTGATTTTGATAAAATGCATCCATGGTTTTCTAGTGATCCTCGCAACATCATACTTGACCTTACTTCATATGGGTTCAATCCTTTCAATAACATGAATAACCCGTATAGCATGTGGCCAATTATGATGAAGCCATACAATATGTCATCATGGCAATGTATGAAAGAACCCTTCATTTATATGCCTCTTCTTATTCCTGGACCGAGGGCACCTGGTAATGATATTGATGTGTACCTACGTCCGTTAATTAACGAGTTGATAGAACTATGGGAAAAAGGAATGGAGACATTTAATGTGGAAACCGGGACAACCTTTTGAATGCATGTTGCAGTGTTGTGGACAATTAATGATTTCCCTGCTTACGACATCCTATCGAGTTGGAGCACAAAAGGTTACTTAGCATGCCCAGCCTGTAATAAGGATGTTGGATCCTTATCCTTGAAGCATGGATGCAAGTTATGCTTTATGTGCCATCTTCGTTTTCTACAACCTGAACATCCTTGGAGGACTCGTGGCATCAAAAGCTTTAATGGAAAATTTGAATGAAGGTTACAGCCAAACTGACTAAGTGGGGATGAGATATTAAACTAGCTTAGGTTAATCGGAAATGTAAAATTTGGGAAACCACCAATCAGTAGAAAAAAGAAAATGTGATGAGTGGGAGTTGAATTGGACAAAGAGAAGCATCTTCTTCGAGTTGCCATACTGGAAAGATCTTCTACTATGCCACAACTTGGATATCATGCACATCAAAAAGAACATTTGTGAGAATGCCATTTGTACATTGTTGGATATGAATGGGAAGACAAAGGACACCGCAAATGCTTACCAGGATATGGAAGACATGGGAATACGACCTGAGTTGCACCTGTTTCATGATAAGGACAAACTTCTCATGCCATCTGCTTGTTACACATTTTCGAAGGATGAGAAGAATAAATTCTTCAAATGGTTGAAATCAGTGAAGTTCCCTAGTGGATATGCATCGAACATAGCTTGATTCATAAACACAAAGGAAGGGAAGATGTTAGGAATGAAAAGTCATGATTGTCACGTCCTTCTTCAATGGGTTCTACCCGTTTTCCTTCGTGGACACTTGACTGAAGATGTTCGCTCGGTGCTGATTGAGCTGAGGATCTTTTTTGACATTTGTGCTCCAAAAAAATTGAGCGTAAACATACTTGAACAATTAGAGGATGACATCGTGATCATACTATGCATGCTAAAGAAAATATTTCCGCCAACATTCTTCGATGTGATGGTACACTTAGCCATTCATTTACAAAGGGAGGCCATAATTAGAGGACCGGTCCAATATCGTTGGATGTATCCTACTGAGAGGTAAATTATAAAGTTCTTCTATAATGATCACGTGATTTCCTCGTTCTTTTTTTTTTTCCTTTTTGTGTCTACAAGTCAATAATGTTATGTAAAATGCACAAGTTCTTATCCATTTTGAAGGGGTATGTGCGCAATAAGGCATGGCCGGAAGGTTCAATCATTGAGGCATACATTGACAATGAATGTCTTGCATTTGGCTCAATGTATCTACATAACATTGACACAAGGTTCACTCGCGAGGAGTGAAATGCAGATGTTCATGCTATTAATGCCGAAGATAAAGAACTGAGGAGCTCTATATTTTAAGAAAATGTTCGGTCGTTCGGTGCACGGGTTTACGATTTCATGAATATAGCCAACCTACAAAAGGCCCATTTTTATGTCCTCAATAATTGTGATGAAACTGTTCCATATATCGAGTACGTGGTTCAAAACTCCTTACTTTGCATTGTATTTACATATGCATATTTATATACTTACTTGACATGAACATGTACTATTATTGCATATAGCGAACATAAAGCTAAACTTCTGGCCTAAAATGAAAGGAATGTTGACGAAAGACATAAAAAGGAATTTGTCAATTGGTTTGGGAGTCGTGTAAGTAACAAATATTGCCCGAGTACGAAGCAATGTACATTGTCAATGTTGACGGTTTACTCATCTAAACTCATGTTTATTTAATAGATGAAAGTCATGTATTACAATAAAGAACCAATGGCAAGCAAAGATTTGTATGCATTGGCATGTGGCCCCGATCAACGAGTTAACTGCTATAGCGGTTGCATTGTCAATGGGTTACGATTTCATACAAAGTCCCTCAAACTAAATAGAAGAATCCAAAATTGTGGGCTTGCAGTGCTAGGCACGGAAGGAGATGAAGATATTGATTACTTTGGTATCTTGGATGACATTATAGAGTTTAACTATGGAGCCAACAGACTCATCCACCTATTCAAGTGTACCTAGTGGGATATTGGCAATAAAAAGACTGAGATAAACACGGATGCCTACTTTACCAGTGTCAATTTTAACAAGTCATGGTATCAAAATGACCCTTTTGTGCTAGCGATGCAAGCAGAACAAGTGTTTTACGTTAAGACAAAAAATTGAAGGGTGAATAGCATGTGGCCCAAAAGATTCCTGCCCAAAGTTTGTATGCTATTATTGAAGTTGTAGATGGGGAGAAGAATGCCAATGAGGCTGCATTCCAAGAAGATGAGTCATTTGTCAATGCAGTAGCACAATCTGCTTTCAATAATGTCGAAGAAGGAGCCGATCCTATACCGTTGAATAAGGTCGGTGCCACGGCAGAACATGTAGGGACTACTAATATTACAATTGAACCTTATATAGATGTTCACTTCATCGATGATGAGGAAACTGATGGGGAAGATTAAATAGGGGTCGAGTACTGTAGGGAAGAGGAAGACACTTTAGAAAGTGAGGATGATACCAATATTAAGGACATATAGGGGGTAAGCATGTTATGTTTGCACTATGTATCCGACATGTGTATATAACTAAAAATATATTTATTATGTATCTATCTAATATGCATACTTCATATATTTACTTGTCTAATATTTTGCAGACATTGCACCAGGAGGTCGACGTAGCCGACTCGACTACATTGCATGGGGATGATCCAACATCCTTGAGACCGGCAGAGCTCGTCAATCCTGATGCAGCGGCACCATTGTCTGAGCCATCGGCACCTCGCCCAAATGTGGATACCTCAGCTCAAGATGACACGCAAGTGAGTTGCCCACCATGATCAGTAGCATTTATAAGGTTTTTTTTTTTTTTTTTTTTCAATGTTAACTATTGATTTTTATTTCACGTGTATGATTAAAATATTGTTCTTAATTTAAATCTTCTTTTAGCATCGACATCCACGACTAGGTCAAGTCGTGGTTTCGCAAAGAACATGGCATTGAAGAAACACCTGGAGAGGATGGAGCAGCACATTCGGATCAACATTACTCCAGGCTTCTTCGCCCCGCACGATGATTGGTGCCCAGCGTAGAAATGGGAGCTCAGCATTATATGCCGACAGTATTCTCCAGTCACCGCCTTCAGCTGGTCGCAGGTGACTAAGGCGTAGCGCATGGTTCTTTACATGCGCATCTTGGTAAGTAATCCCAAATCTTCTTTTTTTTTCAATTTTAATATACTATCCAAACAATTGTCTAACATTCTAAATGTATTACCTATGCAAGAGCCGTTCAATATGGGCATTCTCCACGCGGACCATGTGAAAAGAGCGGTAGACGTCCAACTTTGCAATAAATTTAAGTCTTATCGTGCCAAAATAAGCAAACATTTTCGTGTGATGGGAGATAAAGTAGAAACTCACCCATACGATAAGATATCCTAAGAGGATTGGGAGGTGGTGTGTCGCCAATTTTGCGACCCACACTATCAGGTGATGTGTTTGTATTATAATATCTACTTTAAGCCCTTTTTTTAGCTAATAAGAAGTCATTACATCTTTTTTGTAGGCTATATGTGTAAAAAATGTTGCGTACTGCAGTAAACTCCCTATGACGCATTGCGGTGGGTCGAGGTTATTTGTAAATCATCAACGGGTAATTGCTATATATAACACTATCTGACGATTATCTGAATTAATATTAATGATGTTTTATATGATAATGTAGTGTGACCCCGCGACTGGCGTCAAGGAGCCGCTACCAGATCTTTATCAGAGAACACACCAAAGGCGATCAAGGGAGTGGTACGACGATGCGCAGAGCAAAAATGTAAGTCAAATTAAATATATAGTTTATAATTTGATTCAAAACATCGAAGTTGTATTCTTATTTCTTCTCTTTTATCATTTTCATGACTGAAAATAGGCGTGGATGGTCGAGCTGAGAGATGCACCTATTGAAGAGGGGAGCCAGCAAATGACGGATTACCAAATAACCGCTCAAGTTCTTGGGGAATGAGCAAGGGGCTAGGTGAAAGGGCTTGGAAGTGGAAACATCGCCCCTATAGCATCGTCTTCGATGGGTGTGGCAGCTCGTGCTGAGATAGAACGAGCACGTCGAGAGGCCGAGGCTCGAGCAAACGAGATGGTTCAGTGGGTGCATATGGTGGAGCCAGAGAACCAAGAATTGAGACACATGATGTCTAACATCACAGTGGAGAACCAAAGTTTGAAAGAAAAGGTGTCCACTGTTGAAGCCACTCTCGCAGCAGTTCTGAACAGGTAAGCGCAGTTCGAAGAAATGATGCACAAATGTAAATTAGATTATGCAAGTGGCTCCTCTCATTAGAAGCTATGTCATTGTTATATTCTTGTGTATTGAAAATTCAGCATCTATACCTCATTGAGTAGGAATTTTTAGAGAATTCTAGAAAATATGGATGTTTGAACTGATAGGTAAATCTGTCCAGAAGCATGTTTTGCTTTTATTTTTTTATTTTAACCAAAGTTTTAAAAAGTGAAGGCCTAAGGCGAGATGTTTTAAGAGGCAAGGTGTAAGCCTTAAAGCATTGGGACATAAGTCTTTTGAGAATTTTGTTTTAGATAAAAATATCTAAGTAAATTACATATTTTTACAAGTAAATAAAATTTACAAAAACAAAAATATATAAAAATAAAATAAAATATAATTTCCAAACTACTTGTTGCAACTCAAAATTTGCTAACTTGAATTCTTTGCATACATCATGATGAGATAGCTATAGCATTACAAAGCTTAAATTATTTTCAAGATCTAAGATATAGCATTCAATTATTTTGAAAAAGTTAAGGAATAAAAGTTATACAATTCAACTCATGGACATTCCTTTTATATAATCATGGAGTTAAATTTTCTAGCTAAATCTAACTTGAGAGTCACACACCCAAAAAGCATATGCCTCAATTAAATACACACAAAAGGCGTGCCTTCTGTATGAATGCGTAAGCCTCATCTTGTAATGCATTAGTCTTGGGAGTTGGGATTTGGTATTTTAGGTTGAATCTCAAGGTGTTGTACACATGCCCTGCCATAAGGTAATATACATTCTAAAAATGTGCACGTGTGTGCTTGTTTGATTCTATTCATATATATGCTGAATTTTTGTCAAAAACTTTCTCAAAATGAAATTAGAAATGATTTTGCTAAAACTATTTTAGAAAGGATGAGTAAAAATCCTTTATAGAATGTTGCATGCTTGAAAGGGAATACTTGCTTGTTTGATTATATTCATATATATGCTGAATTGTGTCAGGTTGGAAATATACTAGATTGACTTGACATTGGTAGTATAAATGTCATCTGCATGGCTGATGCAGATTTGTGTATTGTATGCTGGTACTGAATCTAGGATTCTCACATGCCCTTCTATATATATATATATGAACTCCTTCTCAAGTCAAATTTTTTTTTGGAAATTCTTCAAATTATAGTCGACATGCTACCAAAATTTTGTTAAAACTTTCTCAAAAATGAAATCAGAAATGATTTTTTCTAAAATTGTTTTTAAAAGGATGAGTGAAAATACTTTATAGAATATTGCATGCTTGAAAGGGAATACTTCATTGTTTGATTCTATTCATATATATGTTGAATTGTGTCAAGTTGTGAATATACTAGATTGACTTGACACTAGTAGTATAAATGTCATCTGCATGGCTGATGTAGATTTGTGTATTGCCCGCTGGTAGTGAATATAGGATTCTCACATGCCCTTATATATATATATGAACTCCTTTTTCAAGTTAAATTTTTTTTGAGAAATTGTTCAAATTATAGTCGGCATGCTACCAAAATTTTGTTAAAACTTTCTCAAAAATTAAATCAAAAATGATTTTACTAAAACTGTTTTTGAAAGGATGAGTGAAAATCCTTTATAGAATGTTGCATGCTTGAAAGTAAATACTTGCTTGTTTGATTCTATTGATATATATACTGAAATGTGTGAGGTTGTGAATATACTAGATTGACTTGACACTAGTAATATAAATGTCATCTGCATGGCTGATGCAGATTTGTGTATTGCATGCTAGTAGTGAATCTATAGGATTCTTGCGTGCCCTTCTATATATATATATATATATGAACTCCTTTTTTGGTCAAATTTTTTTTGAAAAATCGTTCAAATTACAATTAGCATGCTACCAAAATTTTGTTAAAATTTTCTCAAAAATAAAATCAGAAATGATTTTTCTAAAACTATTTTTTAAAGGATGAGTGAAAATCCTTATAGAATATTGCATGCTTGAAAGGGAATACTTGCATGTTTGATTCTATTCATGTATATGTTGAATTATGTCGGGTTGTGAATATACTAGATTGACTTGACACTGGTAGTATAAATGTCATCTGCATGGCTGATGCAAATTTGTATATTGCATGCTAGTTGTGAATCTACGATTCTCGTATATCCTTCTATATATATATATATATATAGATATAGATATAAACTCCTTTTCAGGTCAAATTTCTGAATTGTGAATTTTTGGGAGATACTGGAACTATATTGTTTGTGCTGTTAGGACTTGATTCAGCTTTTCTACAATTTCATACATGCATATACATAGACAAACCTTAGGTTGTGTACTACTGCAACTGGCTTAGCTAAACTTAAGAAAAACTTTTGTGACTTGCAGGATTGGGAAATGTTCCATTTACAAACAGCATGCTGCCGAAAATTTGTTAAATTCCAATGCTTTCTTAACGTCCTCCCAAATAAATCTTCCAAACTGTTGACCTCATAGGTCGCATCCGGTTTTGATAATGACAAATACTGATATTTGATGATTATCAAGTGCTTATGCAAGTTCAAATAAATATCCCAAGGAAGGACACTTAAAGAAACAAGAAGACCACGAAGACTTGTATTTGTAATTGTAATTCATATCGGTCTGTAATAATTTATATGGGTCTGTAATAGTAACCTACACTGTGGTTATATGTTTATCACCTGCACATCATGCATATAGGATATAGCGTAAGCTCAATTAGACCATAGCAAGACTTTAAGCTCCAACACTCACACACATAGCATAAAATATATGAGTGTGTTATAATTGTGCTTAAAATTGTCAAATCTAAGCAAGATAAGAGGAGTCGGGCGACCGAACCCTTGGAGTACAAAACTCCTCAGGCGCATGAACTTTGAAAGTAAAAATGTTGACCAGCCCTTGGGTGACCAAACCTCAAATGCACACATCTTCCTCGAGTGCCCGAACCCTTCGAAAGGGATTGTTCACCAACTCGAGCGCCCTATGATTTTAGTTCAAATATATACCCAGGCGATTGAACACCTGCCTTCGGGCCATCGAAAATTTGATCGGGCACCCGAAGTCACGAAACTTGGCTACTAACATTGATTCGAGCTGCCAAACCTTTATCCGGGTGACCGAACTTAATTGAAGAACTTTTTGAACAGTGTCTTATCGGGCGACCAAACCAAGGTTCATCCACTCGAACCTCACCCGGTTAAAATTATTTTAACCACGGTAAAACAAGGTTATTTCGGGCTAATTGAATTTTAATCTTTTGAGACTTTTTAATAATGCCCTTTATGTCCTGAACGGTAATAATTTTTTACCTGGCTATAAATATGAGTCCATTTGCTCAATTAAGGTGTGATTAAGAAAAGTGATTAGCAAAAAACTCTCTCTTGAAAATCCCTTCTTTGTTGCCTCCTTTGATAAAATCTGAGATTGTGAGAGTTCTTCGTGCGTTATTGTGATTGTTATACAGTGCTAAATTCTCCCATTTGTATGATTGTTATATATATTTTTCTTGGGAAGTTTTAGCCTAGGTTTAACCCACGGATTTCTCATTTATAAATCTAGTGTGGGATTAAACCAAGGAAGCTTAGGATATTTGCACTTCATTTCAAGTATCCAATAGCTTTTCTTTTGGTGTACAAAGATTTTCTAAACAAGCAAGCAACCTTTTCAAACTAGTTTTGTGCTCATTTCAATGACGAAAATCTTTTAGAAATTAGTTTGATTATTTGCATAATATACTTAAAAAATATTGACGCGTTGTTGAAATATTTTGTTTAGATTCCAAGTCATTGCTTGTGTTGATTATTCTTGAGCATCATACTGATTGTATTGTGTTGAATACTCTTGAGCTTCATATTGACTATATAGTGTTGAGTATTAATAGAACAAACCTTGCATCATTGATCTTACACTATATCCTTGCTTTTGATGCGTATGTGATTGAATGTATTGTTTGGGTACAAATCTGTTTTACGTGAAAGCACTATTTCATTGTACCATTTGATTGTAAATCTGAGTGATTCTAGGCGTGGCCTAAGGGAGCGGTAATCCAGCCCGGTAAGGATTGGTGTAAAGGTTGAGGTCAGCCCTGTGCTAATTGACCTAGGTGCCGCTCCACCCGATTAAGTGAGCAAGTGATAGTGGTAATCCTTGTGTTTGTTAGCCAAGGCAGGGACGTAGGCTATTGTCCGAATCTCGATAACATTTCTATGTGTCACACTTACTTTATTGTTCTTCTAGTGCATGTGCTATTAATTAAATTGCTTCATTTAATTTTTGATATATTTATATTACTCGCACTAGATTGACCATAGGGTTATGAACATACTGCTGTCAGGAGGGATACCTAGGGGTTAAAGTTTAAAAATACCAATTCACCCCCCCCCCTCCCCTCTTGAGATCACGGTAAAGCTAACAATTGGTATCAGAGCCACGTAGCATAGACTAGTTGTTCTTTTTCAAAAAGATCAAATATGGCTCATAACTCTGTGACTCCTTTCCCTAAGGGACCATCTTCCACACGACCTCCTGTTTTCAGTGGTGTTAATTACACCTTTTGGAAACAGAGGATGCACATCTACCTTCACAATACTGATTGGAAGGTGTGGAGGATTGTCTCTAAGGGAAACTCTATCCCTATGAAAACTGAGGGTGCAACTAGGGTCCCTAAGACTGTGGATGAATATGATGATAATGATATGAAAGTTGTTAGTCTTAATGCTACTACCATGAATATTTTATACTGTAGTCTTGATGTAAATGAATTTAATGGGATTATGGCATGTTCTACTACAAAAGAAATATGGGATAAATTAGAGGTCACATATGAGGGTACTAGAGATGTGAAAGACAGTAGGATAGATATGCTGACCAGTGAGTATAAGGCTTTTAGGATGAATGTAGGTGAGTTCATTCAGAGCATGTACACTAGATTCACACACATCATAAACTCACTACATGCATTAGAAAAGACCTGTCCCACAAATGAGATGATTAGGAAGATCCTCAGAGGCTTACCTCCTGTTTGGGAAGCCAAGGCTACGGCCATTGCTGAGGGTAAAGACCTTAAGCCATGACCTTAGATGAATTGATAGGTTCCTTGATTACTTATGAATTTTTCATAAATGAAAGTCTTAATAAGCACAATAGGGCTAAGAAAGTTACTGCATTAAAAACCTCCATGAACATATCTAGTGAGTGCAGTGGATCTGAAACTGATGAGGATATGGCTATGCTAACCAGAAAGTTTAGCAGATTTTTCAGGAAAAACAGAAAGCCATTCAAAAATTACAAGGAATCTATTGCTGAAAAGGGAGAGCCTAGCAAATGAAAAGAAAAGTCAAATGCTCCCACATGTTATAACTATGATAAAATCGGGCACATCAAACCAGACTGCCCATTGCTGAAAAAGGAAATCAAGCAAAAGAAGAAAGCTATGAAGGCGAGCACTTCGTGGGACCAATACAGTAGCAGCGACTTGGATACAAATCATAGTGACACGGAGGTCACTAATCTGTGCTTAATGGCAAGCGAAGATGAGGTATTGTCCTCTAGATCATTATCTTCATTTTATTCATCTGATTCTGATTCTGATTGCATGCCTACTTTTAGAGAGTTACAACTTAACTACATTCGTGTATCTAAATTATTAGGCAAAATGACCAAAGAAAACAATGATTTGAAAAAGAAATGTGAGAATTTGCAAAAATGTTTAATATTGCGAAAACCTCTCATGCCTCTATTTTAAAAGAAAAGGATGCTACTATTGTTGGGCTTGAGAGGAAATTGGAGGATAGTTCCAAAATCATTTTTAAATTCACTAAGGGCAAATAAAATTTTAAAAAATTACTTGGTGCCCAAAGAAACTCCTTAAGTAAAGAGGGTCTTGGTTTTAATGGTATTGAAAATCTAAGACGGACTAATCTTTACTTAGGAAACTTTAAACGTGAGTCAAAAACTCATATTCCTCCTAAAGAAACTAAGTGTAGATTAATATGTTTTAAATGTAAACAGATTGGTCACATTCAATTTGATTGTCCACTTAGGAATAAGCATGCTAGAATTAGGAAGGTATGGGTAGTTAAAGGAGATCCTACTACTAACCCCCGTGGACCCAACAAAATTTGGGGACCAACATCAGTTACTTAGCTTATTTTGCAAGTATGCCTAAGATCGTCTTCCTCCAAAGACAGATGGTACTTGGATAGTGGGTGCTCATGGCACATGACTGGCGACAAGGGCAAATTCACATCAATTGCCCCCAAAGATGGAGGCTATGTAACATTTGGGGACAATGTCAAAGGACGTATCATCGGGGTAGGTAAGGTTGGTAAGGATTTTTCTCTTACTATTGATGATGTTTTGCTAGTTGATGGACTAAAACATAATCTGCTTAGCATAAGTCAGTTGTGTGACATAGGATACAAAGTATCTTTTGAAAATTTCAAATGCATAGTAGAAAATAAAATAGATCACAAAGTGCTTTTTACTGCTGATAGACATGAAAATGTTTATACTACCTCTCTTGATAATCTAGCTTCACAACAAGTAACATGCTTTTCTGCTATAAATGAAGTTAGTTGGTTATGGCATAGGCATTTAGGACATACTAGCATGGATTTACTGTCTAAACTTGTTAGAAAAGAATTAGTTAAAGGCTTACCTAAAATGTCATTTGTAAAGGATAAAATATGTGATGCATGTCAAATGGATAAGCAAACAAAATCTAGTTTTAAGAAGAAAAAAAATTCATATCCACTACTAGACTTTTGGATATGCTTCACCTAGATCTATTTGGACCTAATTATGTGCAAAGTCTTTTTGGTAAATCTTATGCTTTTGTAATTGTGGATGACTTCTCTAGATTCACATTAGTGTTGTTTCTTGCACATAAAAATGAATCATGTGAACAATTCACCAAACTTTGTAGGAGAATTTAGAATGAAAAAGGATATAAAATCACTCACATAAGAAGTGATAGAGGCACGGAATTCAAAAATGAAAGCATAGAAAAATATTGTGACTTAGAGGGCATATCACATAACTTCTCTGCACCTAGGACACCTCAATAAAATGGTATAGTAGAAAGAAAGAACAGGTCATTGCAAGAAATGGGTAGAACTATGTTGAATGAGCATAACTTACCTAAATACTTTTGGGCCGAAGCCATTAATACTGCATGTTGTGTTATGAATAGAGTGTTGATTAGACCATCAATTAATAAAACCCCTTATGAATTGTGGAAGAACAATAAGCCTAATATTTCCTATTTTCTTGTGTTTGGTTGTAAATGCTTTGTGCTTAGAGATAATGAACATCTAGGAAAGTGACTCCAAATTTGATGTAGGTATCTTCCTAGGATATGCATTAAATAGCAAAGCATATAGGGTTTTCAATAAAATAACTTTAACTATCATTGAATCTATTCATGTTATGTTTGATGAGTCTAATCCATTTTCTAATAAAGATAATGAAGATGATATTAATATTAGAAAATGCTTAGAGAAAATGTCTATTGAAAACAATGTAAGTGAAAATCAAGAAACAAATGAAAAATCACTTGAAGATAATGAAAATGGAAATCAGCAGTTGCCTAGAGATTGGAAATTCATTAGAAGTCATCCTATAGATCAAATCATAGGCGAACCATCCTGTGATGTAGTCACAAGATCCTCCTTGAGAAATATAGTAAATCATTCTGCTTTCTTATCCCAAGAAGAATCTAAAAATATTAAAGAAGTCATAGAAGATAAGTCTTGGGTGATGTTCATGCAAGAAGAGCTTAATCAATTTGAAAGAAGCAAAGTGTGGACCTTAGTTCCTAGGCCTAATAAGCATACCATCATTGGAACTAAATGGGTATTTAGAAACAAGAAAGATGAGAATGGGGTAGTGACTAGGAATAAAGTTAGACTGGTTACCCAAGGGTATAACCAACAGGAAGGGATTGACTTTGATGAAACATATGCTCCTATTGCTAGATTAGAAGCCATTCGTATGCTACTTGTCTTTGCCGCTTTTAAAATTTTTAAATTGTTTCAAATGGATGTTAAAAGTGCTTTTCTAAATGGCTACATAAATGAAGAGGTATACGTAGAACAATCACTCGGTTTTGAAAATCATAAATATCCTGATCATGTTTACCGGTTATCTAAAGCCTTGTATGGATTGAAACAAGCTCCTAGAGCTTGGTATGAGAGGCTTAGTAGCTTTCTACTAGAAAATGGGTTTACCCGTGGCAAGATTGACACTACACTCTTCATCAAGTCCAAAAATAATGATATGCTCCTTGTTTAAATTTAAGTGGACAATATCATTTTTGGGGCAACCAATGATGAGTTGTGTAATAAGTTTGCCAAATGCATGCAATGTGAATTTGAAATAAGCATAATGGGTGAACTTAGTTTCTTCTTAGGGTTACAAATTAAGCAAGCTAATCATGGAACTTTCATATGCCAATCTAAATATATCAGGGATTTGCTAAAGAAATCTACTATGGAAGATTGCAAAATTCTTGGTACACCTATGAACCCTTCCATTAAGCTTGATAAAGATGAGCAAGGGATCTCTATTGACGTAAAATTGTATCGTGACATGATTGAAAGTCTCCTATATCTCACTACTAGTAGGCCTGAAATTATGTTTAGTGTATGTATGTGTGCTAGGTTTCAGGCTGCTCCTAAGGAATCTCATCTAAAAGCTGTTAAACGAATCCTTAGGTATCTAGTTGGGACTACTAAATTAGGATTGTGGTACCCTAAGCATACTACCTTTGAGATTGTTAGTTACACTGATGCTAATTTTGCCGGTATTAAGGTTGATAGAAAAAGCACTAACAGCACTTGTCATTACTTAGGACAATCTCTTGTTTCTTGGTTCTCTAAGAAACAAAACTTAGTTGCCTTATCCATAGCTGAAGCTGAATATATTGCGGCTGTAAGTTGTTGTGCCCAAACTCTTTATATAAAACAACAACTTGTGGACTTTGGTTTGCACTATGAAACCATACCGATAAAATGTGATAATACTAGTGCAATCAACATCTCTAAAAATCCTATCTCACATTCACGAACTAAGCACATTGAAATTAGACACCATTTTCTTCGTGATCATGTGCAAAAAGGAGATATGGCTCTTGAGTTTGTATGCACTAATGAACAATGAATAGATATATTGACTAAACCACTACCTGTGGATAGATTCATACAAATTAGACGTGAGTTAGGCTTAATGCATAGTAGAGAAGCTTCCTAAAACTTAAATGTTTCATAACTTGCATAAATTTAGGGGGAGCTCTCTCATGGGAACTTTTCAAGTCTTAACAACTAATTCTATTGTTGACTTATCTTCTTGCTTGAGACTTTGTGAAAGTTGATTATTGATTATGTGCACAGTTCATATTTCTTTTGCATGCTTATATTGCTTCTCATTTGTGCTGAAAAAGTTGTCTACTCTATGTTCATATTGATATTTTATTTACTTCATTGGACCATACTGAACTGTTTGAGTAGTTGTGGATAAAGTGTTAGGATATATAACCTCAAACAGGTTACAATTATACAGGATATATTTTGGAAAGTCCAATTTACAAACTACACTCTGCTGAAATTTTTATAAATCTTTCCAACTTTTCTTGTATATTTGTAACATTTACTCATTGCTTCGTTTACTTTAATTGGCCCTTTTTGCTGTTGCCAAAAAGGGGAGATGGAAAAAGACAAAAATAATGGGTAAGGTAAAATAATTTGTTTAGAATGCATATTGAAAGGGAGAGCCTTCTTAGGCTTAACCCACATATTTGCTTGGTGTATTTGTCATCATCAAAAAGGGGGAGAATGTTGACCTCATAGGTCGCACCCGGTTTCGATAATGACAAATACTGATATTTGATGATTGTCAAGTGCTTATGCAAGTTCAAATAAATGTCCCAAGGAATGACACTTAAAGAAATAAGAAGACCACGAAGACTTCTATTTTTAATTGTAACTCATATCGGTCTGTAATAATTTATAGGGGTCTGTAATAATAACCTATGCTGTGGTTGTATGTTTATCACCTACATATCATGCATACAGGATATAGCATAAGCTCAATTAGACCATAGCAAGACTTTAGGCTCCAACACTCACACACATAGCATAAATATATGAGTGTGTTATAATTGTGCTTAAAATTGTCAAATCTAAGCAAGATAAGAGGAGTCAGGCGACCGAACCCTTGGAGTACAAAACTCCTCAGGCGCATAAACTTTGAAAGTGAAAATGTTGACCAGCCCTCGGGTGACCAAACCTCAAATGCACACATCTTCCTCGGGCGCCCGAACCCTTCGAAAGGGACTATTCACCAACTCAAGCGCCCTACGATTTTAGTTCAAATATATACCCGGGCGACTGAACACCTGCCTTCGGGCCACCGAAAATTTGATCGGGCACCCAAAGTCATAAAGTTTGCCTACTGACTTTGATTCGAGCTGCCGAACCTTTATCCGGGCGACCGAACTTAATTGAAGAACTTTTTGAACCATGTCTTATCAGGCGACCAAACCAAGGTTCATCCACCCGAACCTCGCTTGTTTAAAATTATTTTAACCATGGTAAAACAAGGTTATTTCGGGCTAATTGAATTTTAATCTTTTGAGACTTTTTAATAATGCCCTTTATGTCCTGAACGATAATAATTTTTTACCTGGCTATAAATATGAGTCCATTTGCTCAATTAAGGTGTGATTAAGAAAAGTGATTAGCAAAAAACTCTCTCTATCTTGAAAATCCCTTCTTTGTCCAAAAACTCTCAAACTTGCCTCCTTTGATAAAATCTGAGATTGTGAGAGTTCTTCGTGTGTTATTGTGATTGTTATACAGTGCTAAACTCTCCCATTTGTATGATTGTTATATATATTTTTCTTGGGGAGTTTTAGCCTAGGTTTAACCCATGGATTTCTAATTTATAAATTTAGTGTGGGATTAAACCAAGGAAGCTTAGGATATTTGCACTTCATTTCAAGTATCCAATAGCTTTTCTTTTGGTGTGCAAAGATTTTCTAAACAAGCAAGCAACCTTTTCAAACTAGCTTTGGGCTCATTTCAATGAAGAAAATCATTTAGAAACTAGTTTGATTCTCTGCATAGTATACTTGGAATATTGATGTGTTGTTGAAATATTTTGTTTAGATTCCAAGTCATTGCTTTTGTTGATTATTCTTGAGTTTCATACTGATTGTATTGTGTTGAATAGTCTTGAGCTTCACATTGACTATATAGTGTTGAGTATTGATAGAACAAACTTTGCATCACTGAGCTTACACTATATCCTTGCTTTTGATGCGTATGTGATTGAACGTATTATTTGGGTACAAATCTGCTTTACGTGAAAGCACTATTTTATTGTACCATTTGATTGTAAATCTGAGTGATTCCAGGCATGGCCTGAGAGGGTGGTAATCCAACCCGATAAGGATTGGTGTAAAGGTTGAGGTCAGCCCTGTGCTAATTAACCTGGTTTGTATAAGTGTCGCTCCACCCGGTTAAGTGAGCAAGTGATAGTGGTAATCCTTGTGTTGGTTAGACAAGGCGGGGACGTAGGCAATTAGCCGAACCTTAATAACATTTCTCTATGTCACTCTTACTTTATTGTTCTTCTAGTGCATGTGCTGTTAATTAAATTGCTTCATTTAATTTCTAATATATTTATATTACTCACACTAGATTGACCATAGGGTTGTGAACATACTGCTATTAGGAGGGATACCTAGGGGTTAAATTTTAAAAATACCAATTCACCCCCCCCCCCCTTTTTGGGATCACGGTAAAGCTAAAACAAACACTAGACTACAAGTAATATAGGAGCCTCCCAACTCCTTAACTAAAGATCTAACAAGATTAAAGTCCTAACTTAAGACTCAATTAGGGAAATGAAAACCAAAACTTCTATAATTTTGGAAAATCAAATCCTATGGACTTGCATGCATATCATTATCTTTATTTGTGAGTCATTAGGTTGTCTTGAGCATAATGAGCATCTGTATGATGCAAAAATCTTCTGAATTGCATGCTTTTGTGACTTGCAGGTTTGGGAAATGTTCTATTTACAGACGACATGCTGCAAAAAATTTGTTAAATTTCTCCCAAAATAATCAAAGTCATATACCATAGAACTATAGTTTGATATGGATTATATGAAGATGTTGTGCACTCAAAAATTCATTAATTACTAGTTGGATTATTGTGAACTGTTTGTATAAACACCTAAGTTTCAAACATATCTCTATGTAAAATGTCCCATCTACAAGGGAAATGCTGCCAAAATTTCTCAAAACTGATAAAACTTAGCAATTTAAAATAGTATCATTTTTTTTTAACTTTGTCCGAATGTCCGATTATTTTTCTATCAAATCATTGATACTTATAGTAAGCATATAGTAAAAGTTGTATACTATATTTTTTTTTTTTTTAATTCTTAATTTGTAGGGTTTACAGCTATCACACCATCCCATACACTATAGAAGGATGCAGCTTTTTTTTTTTTTTTTTTGTTATCTGAACATATGAGATTCATGTATAAGACATTCAGAATTTGTATAATGTATTTGATTTTAAATTAGAATTTTTAATAATTTATGATTCTTTTTAATAATTATGGTTTAATGTTATCTATGCAAAAATATAATTACATATTTTCACAGGAATTAATGATTTAAAAATTATTAATTTCTAAATAATTAGTGACGGTTTCTATAGATTTTAGTGAAAGATTAAAACCGTCACTAATACTATACTATTAATGACAAATATTAACCCTTCACTAAAGGCCAAGTATTAGTGACGATTTTTTATCCTTCACTAAAGCCCAACTATTAGTGACGAATTATAATCCTTCACTAAAAGCAAATAAGTATTAGTTACGGTTTTATTCCTTCAGTAATACTGCACTATTAGTGATGACTTTAAAACCGTTACTAATACTATACTATTAGTGACGAATTATGATCATTCACTAAAGGCTCACACATATTAGTGGCAGTTTTGATCCTTCACTAATACTACACTATTAGTGACAGTTTAAGGATTTGTCACTAATAGTGGAGTATTAGTGATGGTTTTGAAATTCGTCACTAATACCCTACTATTAGTGACAAATTTGTGCCAAGCCAATATAGAATTTATAGTCACGATATTGAGGTTTTAGTGATGGTTATAATCCGTCACTAATACGATATTATTAGTGACAATTTCAATATTCGTCACTAATAGTTAGTAGTAACGGTGGATATAGCAACTAATTTAGAACCGTCACTAATACTCATAAATTCGTCACTAATACTATTAGTGATGAATTTATAAGTATTAGTGACGGTTTTGATCCTTCACTAATAACCTTATTTTTTGTAATGATTATCTGTTGTATTCTAGACGTGGCCTGAGGGGATGTTAATCTAGTCCATAAGGATTGATTATAAAGGTTGAGGTCAGCTGATAATTTGACCTGGTGTTGTATATACGGTGTCGCTCCACCCGTTAAGTGAGCTTTAGTGGAATCTTTGGGCTTGCGAGCGGAGGTGGGGACGTAGGTAGTATTGGTCGAACCCCGATAACATATCTAGTGCAGCTTTTATTTTTTCGCACTTTCAATTTCAGCACATGTATGTTTTATGTTAAATTTATTATATGCAGTATATGTGTTTGATTGTATGAATATTTGATTAGGTTTATGATTATATAGAAAGACCCTAGGCTTGTGTAATACTATTTGTGGAATTTGAATTGACCTAGGAGAAAATTTTTAAATACCCAATTCACCCCCACCTCTTGGGAATACACCAATTCCAACATCTTATGTGTGTATTTAAGTGATTGAGCAAGTTTAAAATTCAGCACATACATAAGGGAACGAAAATTGGAAACCAGGACGAAACTTAAAGTTCACATCATCTAGCATATTCCACGAAGAACCAGAAGAGCAAAAGAAGAAGAAGAAGACATTTATTGTTTTATCTTGTAGTGCATTTAATTTTTTTTTCTAGTATGTAATAATGCATCTCATGCATGATATGATTAAATGCTCAAATGACCGCAGACTAACTATAAGGAATCAAATGACCATAGACAGACCTTAGGTGACCAACCTTTCATGCAAAACCATTTTCTAAAATGTTAAAATCATACAAGGGCTTTTCAAAATCAAATGAGGGCTAAAAACTAAAAATCTCAAGGTGCTCAGTCGACGAACCTATGATTGTATTATTTAGCTTAGTCAACCAACCAAAACCAAGGCTAGAAAAATATTTTTTTTATAACTCAGTCAACCGACCGTTTTTTGAACTACATCTTCCTAAGTCAACAGACGATCTATAATATCTGAATTTACTTTTTGGCCAGTCAACCAGCACTTTTCTCGATCGACCCAAGGTTTTCATTTGGTCTTATTTCAGTGCTCAGCCAACCGACAAAATAAGCACATTTTGTGCTCAGCTGACCAACCATTGGTGCTCAGCTGGCCTCCAAGAACGATAGCTGACCAAGTATCGAATGATTGGAAATCGCCTTTGCTCAGTCGACCAACGCCTTAGTCAGTCGACCGAACTTTTCGGGTTGACCTTAATTTCTATGCTAAAATGCAATTAATTTTTAATTAAACAAAGTGAAATATACCGAGCATGTCCCTCAATGATAACAAATTCCAAAATTCTATATATATCCCTTCCATAAGCTTGATTAGTAACTTTGATTAGCCAAAAATTCCTCTCTAATTTTTTAGGAAAATTTGTTAATCAAAGTTCCGCTAAACACCTTTTGATTGCAAAAATCATTTGTTGGGGCAAATTTTTTTTAGACTCTCTCCTACTCTCTTTCCTTCTAATCATTTGAAAAATTCTTTTTGGAAGAGAGCATTTTATTTTTTGGCATTTATTTTTATTCAAAGAAAAATACTCTCATCCATTCCTTTTTTTTTGAAAATCAATTTTTGAGAGGTGCTCATAGTTTTTTTCCATACATTTTTTTTTTTTTTTGACAAATATTTTTGGGAAAAATCAAGTTCTTGCTTGTGAATCTTTTGCACTTCCATTGCAAGATTCATAAGCTTATCTAGCTTTATTGCACAAATTCCTTTTTGAACTAAAACTCTAAAATCTCCTATACTTTGTTTTGAAAATATGTTTGGAGATTTCATTTGAGGGTTTGAAGTTCTTTGAGGTACCCATTGCATACTTCATTTTTAATCAAAGATCATATTTGTGCAAAATGCTTTGAAAGCAAAACCCTAGGTTTTCCTAAATTTGTATTAAAAAATTATTTGTAGAGATATATTTATTAGGGTTCAAATCTTTTAAGCACTTTATCATATATATCATTTTCAAAGATTACAAAATTATTTTGAGAAAAATACTCTTACTCTCTTGAGCATATTTCATATTATATGAGAGTGCATTGAGCTTCACTGTGTACATCTTCGCTTTCGTAGAAGTATTTAATTGTACGAAAAATTTTATTTTCGTTGTACTAGTTTGGCTCAGCCTGTTGATTGAGTTGGGGAGTCTTTACCCCGTAAAGGAGACTAGTTTGGTTCAATCCGGTAAAATGAACTGGGGAGTCTCTGCCTCGTAAGGGAGACCAATTGGGCTCAGCCTAGTAATTAAGCTGGGGTTTACGTCGCCCCGTAAGGAGAAGTTGTAACGGTTTCTACTCCACCCGTTAAGTGAGTAGGGTTAGTGGAATCCTTTGGAGGTATGCCCAAGGTAGGGACGTAGGCTGATTTGGCCGAATTTTAATAACAATTATCATATGTCTCTCCCTCTTTATCTCATTAATTTACTTTCTACACTTTAATTTCTATATGTGTATGCTTGTTTATTCACTGATAAAACTATTTGCATGCACACATTTAATTTAAATGAGATATGCTACACTCGTGTATGTTCGCATTAATTGGTAAATCATGTTTACATACACACTTTTAAATTTAAATGGGATATGATGTGATGTTTGTATGCATATATTTAATTTGTACAGAATTTCATATCTATTTTAAATATTTGCATACTTGATTACTTGGAAGAATTGAGAATGCTTAAATAGACCCTAGGTTGTGTTATACTAAATGTGATTTCAATTTGACCTAGGACAAATTTTTTTTGAATACCCAATCACCCCCCTCCTCTTGGGAATACACCAATTCCATCAAAGGTGGTGTATAAAATTACACAAATAGACCCAATAATTTTGATGCTTTTTCCTCATGTTTTGCTCTCTTCACTCCTCATTATTTTGAAAGCTTCAAAAGCTTCAATTTTGTGAATGGGCACAAAACTAATTTTCTAGCTAACTGCTTATAAAATTTGTGTGTACAACAAGAAATAATTTCCATGTAAATGTGGACCTAAGCTTAACAATAATGATTCATGAATTTTCTTGTTAAGTATGTCCTCCTACTTGATTTTTTTATAGTCATTTTTTTGTCTTACCCTAAGGAAGCAAATTAACCAAAGTTACTTATTTATACTTGAACTTATATTTTTTAAATAAAAAAAAAAAGGATAAATCATGACCTAAAAATGAATGCCAATTGCTTAATATAAAGCCACATTGAGGGGGGAAAAGTTATCAAGTTAACATGCTAACATGCAATGACAAAATATCATTGATCATGAGGACTCTATTTGCTACCCATAAGGCTCGTTTACCCTCACCCAATTGTTTTGAGAACTAGAATAGGCTTTCTTTTTAACCTAAGATGTATGGAGTTTTGTGGCTAGGTCTAAGCACTAGCCAAATCTTTTTTTAACCTTGAGTAAACTAAGTAAAAATATTCAATTTGTCTATATGTCATTTGGAGGCCTTATTTGGCCACCAAATTGTTAGGGCAATATTCACTTCAAGTCAATATTCTTCGCTCTAACTAATTTGAATATCACCTCAACTGTCACACCCCGAACCCCCAAATGGATCCCAGGTGTGAATATAGTAACCTAACCTGTCTCTATATCATTTAAAACATACATGATACTATACCAAATGAGGGTTCGACCCCCTGGGGTATACGTAACCCTATACACAATAACATACAAGTCCATACGCATCAAATAAGCAGAGGAAATGTCCTTTCTATACATACATCATACCATACCAAAGTCTATACATAACTGGAAATATACATCCCAAAATACAATACATATTCCGAGTGTCCACAAAACCCAACACTGACAACTTGGTTACAAAACTTGTACTTACACATGTACTAAACATAGCTAACCGACACCCACGATGTCACGCCCGAAAATGGGAGCTCGGGGTGAAAATATAAACCAACTAGTCCCTGTATCATACCAAAACATCCAAGATACAGAGTAAAGGATAAGGGTCTGACCCCGTGGGGTTCCCAGACACCCTATACACATCCAAACATAACAGAATGTATATAGCTAAATAAGGTCATTCTATATACATACAATACCATACCAGAGTCTAAATAAGGATAGAATCAAGGTTCCATCAATAATGTACAAAAGGGTGCCCAACATATCCCAAAATGGCAACCCATAAAATACAAATCCTAGCACTTACCCAAGCGCTACCCGCAGTACACCGATCACTATGCTCCCAACACATAGACGTTAGTTCCGGTTACTCAAAGGACCTGTAAAAATGTATGTATAGGAGGGGTGAAACACATCTCAGTAAGGAAGAATACAGGTTATATCGGTGTGTGGCATTTGAGTATTATCACGATGCAACATACACGTAGTTAAATGCAGTCCAGTACTAATTTTACACAGTGCATACACGCACACACATACATATGCACGCCCACGATCTACCTGGTATCGTCACACCCCTCGACCCAAATCCGATCCGCGACAATCCGGCGTTGGCCCGTAGACAACCTGCGAAGCACAGCGCCACCAACACATGGCTAGTCCCAGACTACCATGGCATCGTACCGATGCTAACTGGTGGATCCACACCCTTCGATGATCAGCCAGTATAGGCTTGTGCCCTCAGATATAGAACCGAACACTCTTGCCTATGTGGCAAGCGATAAACACATACCCTTGGATATAGAGCCGGACATTCTCAATACCTGGAACAAATTCGGAATCGCGTTCCTCCTAACAATTTAACCAATCACACACACATGCATGCTCATATAACCAAACAAACCACACCCATTTGGTAATCTAAAATCACGATTTTCCAAACATATACAATTTAAGACAAGTCAAGGCACGGCCATTCCCATAACACAGTATAAATCAACATATACGCTCGATTTTCAATAAAACCAGGGATGCAGCCCGTCGCCCCCCTTTTTCCCAAGATTGTAATCATGAAAAACTGATAGTTTTCCCCGTTAGATTCCCCCAAATGAGTAGCTAAAACATACACAAGATCGTGAACCACAGTTTCACTGAGTCCAATTTGAAAAATAACCGATATAAACACAATTCCCCTTACCTTACCCCCAAGAGAGATTCCCGAACTCTAAGGCCCCTAAATAGCGAACCGAGTTTCAAAACCTACGATCAACAGTAGAGAAAATACTCACAACACTGTTCCCTACAAAACTACCAAATCAAAATTGAAAACTAAGCCTTACCAAGATTTTACGCCAAAACCCGAAACAAGCCTAACCGAAAATCTGATCCATAGAACTTGTAGAGAATCCTTCCATGATCCTCGTGGTAACTTCATATTTATGATTCTCATGATGAACGGAGAAGAAATCTAAAGAGATGAAGAGTAGGGAGAGTTCTAGAGAGATAGAGAAATAAGATTTAGTTTTCTTAACTGAGAAGTAATGAAAATTTCTATTTATAGCCCTTTGACCCGGTCACCTCTCGTCGACGAATTGCGTCCTCATCGACAAGGCTCTATAGTCTTCTCGTCGACGAGACCAAGACCTCATCGACGAGTCTGGGATCTCCGATTTTCTGAAACCCCTTGGCTTCTCCTCGTCGACGAGCCTCTGAACTTTGTCGACGAGATATACACGGTCTTCGTCGACGAACTCTGGCTTCGTTGACGAAGCCTATTCAAATTCAAATTTAATCCCTCTCTTATTTATTTAAACCCATATATCACGTTTCAGGTTCTTACAGTCTCCCCTCCTTACAAAAATGTTGTCCTTAAAATTTGTCATCTCTCATTCACAACTAATACATACAACTGAACACCTACATGCAACTCCAGAGAAAACTGGCGACTACTACAATGTAGCCTCATAATACACATACATACACACCCTCACTTATGATGGAGGAATACCGCGGTTACAACATAAACCGTCTCAGGAGTTCACAATATACCCACTCCTGATGACTAACTACCTATCCCAACCCAAAGTAGGATAACGTACAAATACTCAAAACAACTGTGGATACTTTCGGCATATTTCCATTTCTAGTTCTCAAGAAGCTTCCTCAACCTCGTGGTTTTGCCACAATACCTTCACTAATGGTATCTCTTTGGTATGAAGCTTCTGAACTTTACGGTCCAGAACCTGAACAAGTATCTCCTCATATGCTAAAGTATCCCCAATTTCCAACTCATCATAACTGATAACATATGATGGGTCCAGCACATACCTTCTCAAGATGGATACGTGAAACACATCATGGACCCTCGAGAGTGCTGGGGGTAGTGCAATCCTGTAGACAACCGGACCCACTCACTTAAGTACCTTGAATGGTTCGATATACCTCGGGCTCAGTTTGCACTTCCTCCCAAATCTCATCACCCCTTTCATCATAGCGATACACAGTGTCGCGACGTCCCGGGTGCGTGTGTGCCTCGAGCGGCGAAATGAAAATCAATTTTAATTTTTAAGGAAAAACATGGAATATCGGAGTCGTCACTAACCTTTAGTGCGGTTAGAACACATGATTACTACCCCGTTAGGGGTAGAATCGGTCTACATTACCAGAGTTGGGGTCGAGAGTTCGGTTACGCGAGGGGAAGGTACGAGCACCCCCTACGCGCCCGTTCTTACGAACGGTACCTAATTAATTTGAAATTATCCCTAAGTTAATCTAATAATTCTTTAAATTACTCGTTGTTATGAATTTATAATTACATGTGAAAAATAAATAAATAAAATAATAAATAAATAAAGATCATATATACATATATATTCCCTCAGAGCTTAGGGTACGTGATGCCCGAAAGTTCATACCCCCGCAATAAAATCATAGGGATGAAAATCAAGAAAATATTTTATAAAAATATATACCATAGTACGTATAAGGTCAAATAAAGAAAATACTAAAAATAGTGGTAATATTATTAATAATGATAAGAATGATAATGTTAAAAAATAATAATAATACTAATAATAATACTAATATTAATAGTAATAATAATAAATACAAAAATAATAATTATTATTATAATAATAATAATAATAATAATAATAATAATAATAATAATAAATGACAATAATAGTGATAATAATAATATTAATAGTAACAATACTAAATATCATTAACTAATAATATACATATTTTAATAATATGATATTTATCTTAATATTAACACACCGTTAAGGATATGCACAATACACACATATGTAAACAATTAATTGAAGAAACAAATTGAACTTAGGATTAAAATATGGAAACCAATGAAAAAGGCAAGAAAATAATTAACTTATGGAAACAAGTTACTTCTAAAATTAATATGTACCTATTTAGTAGGGCCACCAAAATTAATCGGCCCTAAATATACAAATATTAAACATAAAAGGAATGCAATAATAACGAAAACCCTAAACACATAGAACAATGAATATGGCCTATTCAAATAAACACGGCCAAAACCCTAAATATTAATCAGACTAAAACCCTAAATATTAATCATACTGCTTAAATATGGCCTATAAAATAAATAAATAAATAAACCTTAAATATTAAACATATAACATGAATATGGTACACTTTATAATATTCAACAACCAAAAATTATTACATTTAAATATTAAACAATGGAACTCTTACCTGCACATTTTTTAAAAAACATATCCTACAATAATGAGACTGAACCGATTAGTATTTGAAATAACTACCACAAAAAAAAAAAATCTAAACAAATATCACCACAATAAAATGAAACACATGGAAACAATATTAAAGTTTTAACATATATACAATAAAAACCTAGATGCGAATATTAACTAAATACCCCGACAAATAATACATCAATATACATACTCATACTATGAAGTCTTAAGCTTTAGACATTAAAACAAATCAAAATAAGCAGGGAAACAGAAAAATAAATAAGTAAACAAATAAATAAATAAATGAGAAACAAAAAGAATAAAAGATAAAATAACCTACAAGACACGTGCACCTGTGTTTGTGTGTGTACAGTGTGTATGGCCGGAGGTGAAAACCTCACTATGTGTTTCAGCGTGTGTGTGTGTGCATCGTGTTTGAGTGCAGGGACTTACAGCGGGGGGCGTGGGCTTTGCTGCGATAGGAAGGTGAAGAGGAGGCCGAAGGCGTTGGGTTGCAGGAAGGCTGGACCAGGGAGCAACGGCGGCAGAAGCTGTGGGCGTCGTCGGAGTTGCAGCGATGGACGATTCGTGGTTGGCACAGCTGGTGGTTGCCTAGGTTCAGGAGCTGGTGTGGTTGGCCGTGGAGTTCTGGAGCTGGTGTGGTGCTGCAGCGGCGACGGCGAGTGGGAGCAGCGAGAACAGATGAGCCCAGAGATGATGACGGTGAGGATGGAGAGTTGCTGGTATTGCAGAGAACCTCGGTTGCTGGCGGGCTCTGCTTCCTGGCTGCTGTGGTTGGTGCAGTGAAGAACAAGAGGAGGAGGGGGCCGAGGATGTTGAGGGGGCGACGCTACTGTTGCAGCGAGAGAGAGAGAGATAGGAGAGAAAGGCAACTAGGTTTTTTTTTTTTGGTTTCATTCTTTGGCTGGTTCGTGCCTGCGCTGTGCCGCTCCCCCTTTTTTCCTGTGTGAATAAGAGCCTATATATAGGCTTCTAAACAAAACCCTACACCAAGCCCTAAATAATAATAATAATAATAATAATAATAAATAAATAGTAATAATAATGAGCAAAATAATAATAATAATAATAATAATAATAATAATAATAATAATAATAATAATAACAAAATAGTAATAATACTAATAATAATAATAATAATAAAGATAAAAATACTAATACTAATAATAAATAAATAATATTAATGATAAAAATAATAAATAATAATAATAATAATAATAATAATAATAATCAAGAAAAATAAAAATAAGCAAAATAATAGTAAAGTAATAATAATAAAAATAATACTATAATAATAAAGTAATATCTAAAATAATGATAATTATCATAATAAAAATAATAATGTAAATAATAATAAAAAATACTAAAAATAATAATGATAAATAATTAATAATGATTATAATAGTGAAAATAATAATAATAATAATAAATAATAATAATAATAATAATAATAATAATAGCAAAATAATAATAATATTAAAAATAATAATATTGGGTCTGGGTAAAAATGGGATGTCTACACACAGAAATACCTTACCCTCCACCTTGAACTCCAAATTATGGCGGCGAACATCTGCATAACTCTTCTGCCGACTCTGAACTGATCTAATCCTCTCTCGGATCAAATCTACCTTCTTAGATATCTGCTGCATAAGTTCAGGTCCTAACACCTGACGTTCACCAACCTCATCCCAACACAAAGGAGATCGACACCTCCGACCATATAAAGCCTTGAACGGTGCCATCTCGATACTAGCCTAAAAGCTGTTATTATAAGCGAACTCTACTAGTGGCATAAACTGTATCCAGCTACCACCAAAGTCTAACACACAAACTCGCAACACATCTTCCAAGATCTGTATGATCCTCTTCGACTGTCCATCAGTCTGGGGGTGGAAAGTTGTACTTAAAGTAAGTTTCGTCCCCAGTGCCTCCTACAAGCTCGTCTAGAATCGAGAAGTAAACCTCAGATCTTGATCTGACACAATAGACACCGGTACCCCATGCATTCTCACAATCTCATGCACATACATATCTGCTAACCTACTCAGAGGATAACCAACCTTCATCGGTATGAAATGAGCAGATTTCGTCAACCTATCCATGATCACCCAGATAGCATCCTGCCCGTGAAGTGCTGGCGGCAATTTAGTCACAAAGTCCATGGAAATATGCTCCCATTTCCACACCGAAATAGGCAAAGGCTGCAATGACCCTATCGGCCTCTGATGTTCAACTTTCACCTGCTGACACATTAGACATTGCTCCACGAACTGAGCAATCTGTCTCTTCATAGAAGATCACCAAAAGTCTCGCACAAGTCATGATACATCTTTGTTCTACGAGGATGTACCATAAACAAATAGCGATGCGCTTCCTCCAAAATCATCTTTCTGATCTCATCATCGTTCGGAACACATAACCTAGTCCCAAATCTCTGCACACCTCCCTCAGAAATGTTGAATTTTGTAGCCAGTCCCTGCTGTACCTTTTCCACAACCTCAGCCAACTCTATATCACTAGCCTGCGCGGCCTTTATACGCTCAAACAACGTCGGCTGGACCACCAAACTAGCAAAGAAATCCTGATGATCACTAGAAACCAACTCTATACCCGAGCTCTCCAAATCCCGTCTGATATGACACTGAGTTACAACCGCAGATACAGTCGTAGGTCCCAACTTCTGACTCAACACATCAGCCACCACATTAGCTTTTCCCAGGTGATAACTGATGATGCAATCGTAGTCTTTAATCAACTCAAGCCACCGTCTCTGCCTCATATTCAACTCCTTCTACGTGAAGAAATATTTGAGGCTCTTAAGGTCGGTGAAGATCTCACACTGAATCCTGTACAAATAGTGTCGCCAGATTTTCAGTGCATATACAACAGTAGTCAATTCTAATTCATGCGTAGGATAATTCTTCTCATACTCTTTCAATTGCTGATAAGCATATGCTACTACCTTACCCAGCTACATAAGCACACATCTCAAACCCTTCAGAGACGTGTCACTATAAATCACAAACCCACCATCTCCCGAAGGAATGGTCAAAATCGGAGCAGTAACCAACCATTGCTTCAACTCCGGAAAGCACTGCTCGCAATCACTGGTCCACTCAAATTGTACTCCCTTCTTAGTCAATCGAGTCAGAGGCCAGAACAGTTTAGAAAAACCTTCCATGAACCGACGATAATAACCCGCTTGTCTCGGAAAACTCCGAACCACCTTATACATTCTTCGGCCTCACCCAGTCAACCACAACTTCAATCTTGCTAGGATCGACTGATAAACCATCACCAGTCACCACATGGCCTAAGAATGCAATCTGAATCAACCAGAATTCACACTTCTTCAGTTTAGCATACAGTTTCTTCTCCTGCAGAATCTGTAGTACTAACCTCAGATGATTATCGTGCTCTTCCGAACTCCTCGAGTATACCAGAATATCATTAATGAATACCACCACGAACCGATCCAGGTACTCATGGAAAACCCTGTTCATCAAATCTATGAACACCGCTGGAGCATTTGTTAACCCAAAAGGCATGACTAAAAACTCGTAGTGGCCATATCTGGTTCGAAAAGCAGTCTTCGCTACATCCTCAGCTCTAACCCTCACCTGATGATATCTTGACCGCAAGTAGATCTTCGAAAAGACCTGCGTCCTCTACAACTAGTCAAAAAGATCATTGATACGAGGTAAAGGATAGCAATTCTTCACAATTACCTTGTTAATCTCACGGTAATCAATGCACATCTATATCGATCTGTCCTTCTTATTCACAAACAATACTGGAGCTCCCCAGGGCGAAACACTAGGTTGAATGAAACTCCTGTCCAGTAATTCCTGCAACTGCTCCTTCAGCTCTCGAAGTTCTGCTGGAGCCATATGGTATGAAGCTTTAGAGATCGGCACTTTGCTAGGCAGCAACTCTATAGCAAACTCCACCTCTCGATCCGGAGGTAAACTGAGTAAATCATTTGGAAACACATCCGGGAACTCGCTAACTACCCGAATGTCCTCGAGCCTCAACTCACCCCACGGCAGTTCCTTCACACAAGCTAGGTACCCTTGACACCCGTCTGGAGTAACTTCTTTACTTGTAGTGCCGACAGAATCTGTGGCGCTAGACGCACACACGATCCCACAAATTCATACTCCTACTCCCCAGAAGGTCTAAAAACTACCACCTTCCTATAACAGTCGATCACAGCATAATTGGAGAATAACCAATCCATCCCCAGAATAACATCAAACCCTAACATGTTGTATACCACAAAATTTACCGATAGCAGCTTCCCCTAAATTACCACTGGGCAGTCTACCAACATCTTCCTACAGAAAGATACACTCCTAGATGGCGTAGTAACAAATAACAACTCGTTCATGACTTGGGTCTTAATCCCACACCATCCTATAAAATTCACAGATATAAAGGAATGGGTTGCACTCAAATCAAACAAAGCAGAAGCCTTACTTGAAAGCAATAATAAGGTACCTGTCACTACGTTCCCTGCATGCTCAGCATCCGCTAGAGTAAGAGAGTATACTCTGGCTGGAGCTATATTCGTCTGAATGGTTCCCTAAGGTATCTAATTACTCCCTCGGTTCACACTAGATGCAGGCACATCTCGCTTCGGTGCACGACAATCACGAAACATGTGACCTGGCTGGCCACAGTTGCAATAGTTAACCCCAAATGACCAGCACTCACCTTTGTGCCATTTGTGGCATCTAGTACAATGTCCACTTGTCTGGCTCCCCTGAAAATCCTAGCGCTCGGTATTCTAGAGGTAACCCGAGCCTTTGTTCCTCTTCTTCTATGATCCCTGACGAGATCCTGACTGAGAACCAGAAGGTACTATCCCCTTCCTCGATTCCTGATCCACCTCGTCCTCTTGGATACCGATCTTAATCACGATGGCTTTATCTACCAACACCAAGAACTCGCGGATATGGACCCGCCTCCCCAAATAGCTGGAAGGTAGCATAGAGGACTCGCTGCCTATCCATGCAGTGCAGGACCTCCAAGAACCTCTCAGTCTTCTCCACCCAATCCTCTACTATCGTTGAGCCAGGTTCTCCAGAGAACATCGGAGGATGCATGCGTGTGAACCTCTCAATGATGCACCCCGCAGCAGTAGGAGAGCGCTCGCGTCTTCTCACACTCTACCTGATCTCCCGTAACACCTGCCTTCAAACCTCAAGGTATAGAAGAAGACTCATCACTCGCAGTCTCCTTGGAGCCATTTCCCAAGTCATTATCCTTGGACTCCATTCTGAAATACAATAGGAATCTATCAGTATCCCTACAACACATACAGTTAACACAATGATCTATACTAATCGTGTTAACTACTCCCTACCAGGTCCAAGTCTATCCTATCACACTGACACGAAAGTCATCAATGGTCTGCCCAGCTTTTACTGAAATCGTCATTCCAGGAAAACACAGAATATTGCTGACAAATCCCGGTCTATCAACCGAACAACCCTCAACCAACTCTACCCATATCCAACATCCTATACTCTAGTATGTACTCACAGCTAAGCCTAGCCAAGTCTATAAGACCTAATAACCTGGTTAGCTCTAATACCAAGTTGTCACGCCCCGAACACAAAAATGGGACCCAGGGGTGAAAATATAAACCAATCAGGCCCTGTATCATACCAAAACATCCAAGATACAGAGCAAAGGATGAGGGTCCGACCCCATGGGGTTCCCAGGCACCCTATACACATCCAAACATAATAGAATGTACGTAGTGGAATAAGGTCATTCTATATGCATACAATACCATACCAGAGTCAAACAAGGACAGAATCATGGTTCCATCAATAACGTACAAATGGGTGCCCAACATATCCCAAAATGGCAACCCAAAAAATACAAGTCCTAGCACTTACCCAAGCGCTACCCGCAGTACATCGGCCACTACGCTCCCGACACAAGAACGTTAGTTCTGATTACTCAAAGGACCTGTAAAAATGTACGTACAATAGGGGGGAGACACATCTCAGTAAGGAAGAATACAGGTTATATCGGTGTGTGGCATTTGAGTGTTATCACGATGCAACATACATGCAATTAAATGCAGTCCACTACTAATTTTACACAATGTATACACGCACACACACACATACGCACGCCCACGATCTACCCAGTTTCGTCACATCACTTGGCCCGAAGCTGGTCCACGACAATCCGGCGTTGGCTTGTAGCCAACCCTCGAAGCACGGCGCCACCGTTACATGGCTAGTCCCATACTACCATGGCATCATACCGGCGCTAACTGGTGGATCCACACCCTTCGATGATCAGCCAGTATAGGCTTGTGCCCTCAGATATAGAACCGAACACTCTTGCCTATGTGGCAAGCGATAAACACATACCCTTGGATATAGAGCCGGACACTTTGAGTACCTGGAATAAATTCGAAACCGCGTTCCTACTAGCAATTTAACCAATCACACACACATGCATGCTCATATAACCAAACAAACCACACCCATTTGGTAATCTAAAATCATTGTTTTCCAAACATATACAGTTTAAAACAAGTCAAGGCACGACCATCCCCATAACACAGTATAAATCAACATATAGGCTCGGTTTTCAACAAAACCAAGGATGCAGCCCGTCGCCCCCCTTTTTCCCAAGACTGTAATTATGAAAAACCCATAGTTTTCCCCGTTAGATTCCCCCAAATGAGTAGCCAAAACATACACAAGACCATGAACCACAGTTCCACTGAGTCCAATTTCGAAAATAACCGATATAAACACAATTCCCCTTACCTTTCCCCTACGAGAGATTCCTAAACTCTAAGGCCCCTAAACAGTGAACCGAGTTCCAAAACCTACAATCGACAGTACAGAAAATTCTCACAACACTGTTCCCTACAAAAATACTGAATTAGAATCGAAAACCGAGCCTTACCTTAATTTTATGCCAAAACTCGAAACTGGCCGAACTGAAAATCTAATCCATAGAACTTGTAGAGAATCCTTCCACGATCCTCGTGGTAGCTTCAGATTTATGATTCTCATGACGAACGGAAAAAAAATATTGAGAGATAAAGAGTAGAGAGAGTTCTAGAGAGATAGAGAGATAGGATTTAGTTTTCTTAGCTGAGAAGTAATGAAAACTTCTATTTATAGCCCTTTGACCCGGCCACTTCTCGTCGACGAATTGCGTCACTTCTTGTCAACAAATTGCGTCCTCGTCGACGAGGCTCTATAGTCTTCTCGTTGACGAGACCAAGACCTCATCAACGAGTCTGGGATATCCAATTTTCTAAAACCCCTCGGCTTCTCCTTGTCGACGAGCCTGTGAACTTCGTCGATGAGAGATACAAGGCTTTCGTCGACGAACTCTGGCTTCGTTGATGAAGCCTATTCAAATTCAAATTTAATCCCTCTCTTATTTATTTAAACTCATATATCATGGTTCAGGTTCTTACACACGCTTTCGGATGCTAGGATTCTAGTTTCAGCTACCCAAAGGACCTAAAAAATATTTGTATATTCGGTGTGAGACACCTCTTGGTAAGAAAGAAAGCAGATTATATCAGTGTGTAGCATAGAAGTGTTATTTCAACATAAAACATAACATGATACAGTTCTAGTATTTTCACAATTCAGTTCCAATACAGACGATACCAAATATACGGTTAGTGTCGTCACACTCAAGCACACGATACCCTACGATAACCGAAGCCTCACAGCAACACCGTTGCCAGTACAATGTCCACTAACACCCATTAGTGACCAGTCAGAACAAACAGGTGATATTTTACACCATCGGATATAGAGTCGGACACTCTCGTCTACGGTAATTAGCCTTGACATGGCGTTAGCATACGGTAATTAGCCGCCTCTAGAAATTTTACAAACCTGGAAAAATTTTGGAACTCATGTCCCTATACTCATTAGCATACATAATTAGCCGCCCCTAGCTGTTTTACAAAACCCTGGAACATTTTACATATAGCATTTCATTCTACACTTATTTAAGTATACAACAAATCATATCGTTTTCAATTTGAGAAATATAGCTTAATACAAATACAGGTACGATCATCGCAATACTACAGTTTTATACAACACACAGTTTTTCCAACAGAAATAGAGATGATAATCGAAACCCCCAATTTTTCCAAAAACTGTAACCCAAAAATCCAGCATTTTTACCTAATAGATTTTCTCAAATAAGTAGTCAAAGCATACATACGATCGAAAACTACAAGTTTACTAATTCCAATTTCAAAAATAGTTGATAAAAATAGAATCCCCTTACCTTTTCCCGAATACCAAAATACGAACTTTACGGCTCCAAAACAACGAACCGAGTCCCCAAAACCTAAACATTCAAGAACTATACTTCACTACAATTCTTACTACTACATATATACCGAAACGAAACTGAGATCGGACCTTACCTCAATTTTGGGTCAAAACCCAAAAATCCTCGAAACAGATTTCTGATCTACTATAAACATAAAGATTCTCCTCCTAATCCATGTGGTAACGTCGGATCATAGATTCTGACAATTGACTACCTGAAATCCTAGAGAGAGAGGGAGTATCTAAGTTCTAGAGAGAAATATATATTTTTGGTTTCTTAACCATTAAGCAAAGCCAAAGATATTTATAAACAAGTTGACCCAGCCAAACTCGTCAACGAGATGGCATCCTCGTCGATGGACCGCAAAAGGAAGTACGTCGTCGCCAAGGTGGCCTCGTCGACGAGTCTGAGATTTCAGAATTTCCCACAATCTCTCGGCATCTTCTTGTCAACGAGCTATTGAATCTCATCGGCGAGCTAAACAAGAGGCTTTGTCAATGAGCAAAGACACCTCGTCAACGAGCCCTACAAATTTTGCCTTTCAAACTTCCCTTCTCTATTCCTCATTTATTTAATACACTTATCTCAGGTCAGGTTCTTACAACCTCCCTTCCTTACAAAAATTTCATCCTCAAAATTTGTAATCTCTCATTTACCAACTCAACTACATATGCAACGCATACCCGACTCTAGAAAGAGTCGGTGGCCACCCACATAGCAACCCCGTCCCAAATACATACATACCCTCACTTATAGGGGAGGAATACCATGGTTACAAACATACACTGTCTCGAGAGCTCACAATATTACAAAACTCTCCCAAAGACTAACCACATAACATTTTTACAATAGTAGAATATTACATACATACATACTTACCCATATTGATCCTGCTGCTAAAACTACTACTCAGAACAACTATGGATGTTTCCAGCGTATTTCCGTCTCTAACTCCCAAGAAGCTTCCTCAACCACGTGATTCCACCACAATACCTTCACTAATGGTATCTCCTTGGTACGCAACTTTTGAACTTTATGGTCTAGAATCTAAATGGGTATCTCCTCATATGCCAAAGCAGCCCCAATCTCTAAAGATTCGTAACTAATCACATGTGACGGATCTGACACGTATCTCCTCAACATGGATATGTGGAACACATCATGGATCCTCGAGAGCGCTGGGGTTAGTGCAATCCTATAGGCCACCAGACCCACTCGTTCCAATACCTCGAATGGTCTGATATACCTCGGGCTTAGCTTGCCCTTCGTCTCGAATCTCATCACCCCTTTCATCGGATTGATTCTCAAAAATATTGTACCCCCACCTCAAATTCCAACTCACGGTGGCGAACATCCACGAAACTCTTCTGCCGTCTCTGAGCTGATTTAATCCTATCCCTGATCAATCTGACCTTCTCAGAAGCCTGTTGTACTAGTTCATACCCTAATATCTTTCGTTCACCGACCTTATCCTAACATAGAGGAGACCGACACCTCCGACCATACAATGCCTTGAACGGTGCCATCCCGATACTAGCCTAGAAGCTGTTGTCATAGGCGAACTCCACTAATGGTAGAAATTGGATCCAACTACCACCGAAGTCTAATACAAGCCCATAACATATCCTCCAAGATTTGTATCGTCCTCTCTGACTATCCACCAGTCTGGGGGTAGAACGTTGTACTAAAAGTAAGCTTCATCTCCAGTGCTTCCTTCAAACTCTTCTAGAATTGAGAAGTAAATCTAGGGTCTCGATATAAAACAATGGACATTGGTACCCCGTGCATTCTGACTATCTCTTGCACGTACAAATCTGCTAGCCTACTCAAAGAGTAGCTAACCTTCGTCGGTACAAAGTGAGCAGATTTAGTCAACCTGTCCACGATTACTCAGATGGCATTCTGCCCGTATAGTGCTGGTGGTAACTCGGTGACAAAGTCCATGGAAATATGCTCCCATTTCCATTCCGAAATACTCAATGGCAACAATGGCCCTACTGGCCTCTAATGTTCAGCTTTTACTTACTGGCACGTCAGACATTGCTCCACAAACCAAGCAATCTCCCTTTTCATGCCACTCCACCAAAATGATTTGCACAAATCCCGATACATCTTCCTACTACCCGGAAGTACTGTATACAAAGAACTATGCGCCTTCTCCAAGATCATCCCTTTCATCCCCTCGTCATTTGGAACACATAGCTTGGTCCCAAACTTCAGCACACCTCCCTCAGAGATGTTAAAATCTGTAGCCAACCCTTGCTACACTTTCTCTACTACCTTGACTAACTCCGCATCATTAGCCTGCGCGACTTTAATCCACTAAAATAATGTTGGCTGGATCACCAAGCTAGCAATGAAATCTTGATGATTACCATCCATCAAATCCACACCAAGACTTTACAGATCCCGTCTAATATGATGCTGACCTTCTACTGCAGACAATGCCGCATACTCTGACTTCTGACTCAACGCATCAGCTACCACATTAACTTTTCTCGGGTGATAGCTAATCGTGCAATCGTAGTCCTTGATCAATTCCAACCACCTTCTTTGCCTCATGTTCAACTCCTTCTGTGTGAAAAAGTATTTGAGGCTCTTGTGGTCCATAAAGATCTCAAACTGTTCACCATATAAGAAGTGTCTTCAAATCTTCAACGCATGTACTACCACGGCCAACTCCAGATCGTGCGTAGGATAATTCTTCTCATACTCCTTGAGTTTTCGAGAAGCATAAGAAATTACCTTCCCCTGTTGCATCAGCACACATCTCAACCCCTTCAGCGATACGTCGCTATAAATCACAAAACCACTGTCCCCAAATGGGAGGGTTAAAACCGAAGCAGTGACCAGCTAGTGTTTCAACTCCTAAAAACTCTGCTCGCATTCGTCATTCCAATCAAATTTCACACCCTTCATCATCAACCGTGTCAGAGGGCCAGATAACTTAGAGAATCTCTCCACGAATCGCCGGTAATACCTAGCCAGCCTAAGGAAACTCCGAACATCCTACATGTTCTTCAGTTTCACCCAGTCAACCACTGCTTCTATCTTACCAGGATCAACTACGACACCACCCTTCGACACAACATGGCTTAGAAACGTGACCTGACTCAGCCAGAACTCGCATTTCTTCTATTTAGCATACAACTTCTTCTCCCGTAGTACCTGAAGTACCAACCTTAAATGGTTTTCGTGCTCTTCCAAATTCTTACAATATACCAAAATATCATCGATAAACACTACTACAAACTGATCTAGGTATTCATGGAAAACCCTATTCATTAGGTCCATAAATACCGCCAGAGCATTAGTCAACCCAAAAGGCATGACCAGAAACTCGTAGTGACCATATCTAGTTCGAAAAGCAGTTTTCGTAACATCTTCCGTCCTAACTTTCACCTGATGATATCTTGACCGTAGATCTATCTTCGAAAAGACATGCGTTCCCTGCAGCTGGTCAAATAGATCATCTATACAAGATAATGGGTATCGGTTGTCCACTGCTACCTTGTTGATCTCGTGGTAATCAATGCACATCTGCATCGATCGGTCCTTCTTCCTCACAAACAATACTGGAGCTCCCCAAGGTGAAACATTAGGTCTAATAAAGTCCTTGTCCAGTAGTTCCTGCAACTACTCCTTTAACTCTCTAAATTCAGCTAGAGACATCCAGTAAGGAGCTTTAGAAATTGGTGCCTTACCTGGCAGTAAATCAATAGCAAACTCCACCTCATGATTAGGAGGTAAACCGGATAAGTCTTCTAGAAATACATCTCGTTAACAACTCAGATTTCTTCAAGTCTTAAATTATCCCTCGGTGGTTCCTTCACACAAGCTAGGTACCCCTGACAACCCTCCAAGAGTAACCTTCTCACCTGTATAACTGATAAAATCTATGGCGTCGAATGCACACATGATCCCACGAACTCATACTCCTGCTCCCCAGGAGGTTTGAACACTACTACCTTTTTACAACAATCAATTACCGCATAACTAGAGAATAACCAATCCATCCCTAGTATGATGTCAAATCCATACATGTCGTACACTACTAGGTTCCTCGGTAACAGCCTTCCTTGAATAACCACTAGGCAGTTTCCCAACATTTTACTACAGATTGTTACACTCCCAGTCGGTGTAGCCACGGACAACCACAAATCCATCACTTGGGTTTCAACCCCACATAGTTTCACAAAACTAGCAGATATAAAAGAGTGAGTTGCTCCCGAATCAAATAAAACTATAGCTCTATTCGAAAGCAATAACATGGTACCTATCACCACGTTCCCAGCATTCCTGCATTAAGAGAGTACACCCTTGCCAAAGCCATGTTTTCCTGATAGTTTCCTCGAGGCATCTTATTACTCCCATGGTTCTGGTTCTGTGTAGGCATATCCCTCCTCGGTGCCTAATAGTTTCAGGATATGTGGGCCAGTTTGCCACAATTGTAGCAGTTACTCCAAAATGGCTGGCATTCACCATCATACCATTTATGACACTTGGCGTATGGTGCAGAGGATAGATCCTCCTGGGAACTCTGTCATTCGGTATTTTGGCGATAACCCGAACTGCAGTTCTTCTTATTCTTCCACTATACCTATCGAGAACCAGTGTGAGAACCAGAAGATACCAGCCTCTTCCTCTGTTCCCGTACTACCTCATCCCCCTGAAGGTCAGCCTCGACTATGGTGGCTTTATCCACTAGCACAGAAAACTCTAAAATCTGCAGCATTCCCACAAGCCTATAGATGTCGTTTCTCAAACCCTTCTGGAAACCTCCAAGCCTTTTTATACTCATTCGAGACCAAATACGGTACGAAACGAGATAGCTCAATATATCTGGAAGCATATCTCTGCACCATCAACGTTCCCTGAGTCGGGCTCGAGAACTCATCAGCCTTCGCATCACGAATGGAAGTTGAGAAGTGTCTCTTGAAAAATACCTCCTTTAAACGGCTCCAAGTCATACTAGATGGACCAGCTCTCTGCTGCTCAAGTACACTCATGGCCATCCACCATCTCTCCGCTTCTCTTGCCAGCTGAAAGGTAGAATAGAGAACCTTTTGCTGGTTAGTGCAGTGTAGAACTTCCAATATCTTCTTGGTATTTTGCACCCAATTCTCTTCCACTATCGGATCGGGTCCTCCCATAAACATAGAGGGTGCATGCGGGTGAACCTCTCTATAGTCAAACACGTAGCAGTAAGAGAATGCTCACATCTCCTAACACTCCGCTTGATCTACCGTATAACATGTCTTGTCAAACCCCGAGGCATAAAAGGAGACCCATCACTCATAGTCCCTTCGGAACTACTATCCAAGTTGTTATCCTTGGACTCCATTCTGAAAATAAGATAGGAATCGGTTAGAATTCCTATATCATACACAACTAACACAATCATTGAAAACTAATGATGTTAACTACAACTCTCACGGGTCCAGGTCTGTCCTACCACACCGACACGAAACCACCAATGATTACTGTGGTTTTACCGAAATCGTCATTTCAGGAAAAACACAAAACACCGCCAATGAGTCCCCGTCTAACAACAAAACAACCCTCGACCTACTTTACCCATTTCCTACATCCTATACTCTGGTATGTACACACAGCTATGCTTAACCAAGTCTACAAGACCTAACAACCTGGTTTTACTCTGATACCAAGTTGTCACGCCCCGAACCTGCGGATGGGTCCCAGGTGTGAATATAGTAACCTAACATATCTCTATATCATTTAAAACATACATAATACTATACTGAATGAGGGTTCGATCTCGTGGGGTACAAGTAACCCTATAAACAATTACATACAAGTCCATACACATCAAATACGCAACGAAAATGTTCTTTTTATACATACATCATACCATACCAGAGTCTATACATAACTGGAAATATATATCCCAAAATACAATACATGCTCCAGGTGTTTACAAAACCCAACACTGACAACCCGGTTACAAAACCTGTACTTACATAGGTACTAAACATAGCTAACTGACACTCACGCTTCCGGATGCTAGGATGCTAGTTTCGGCTACCCAAAGGACTTGAAAAATATTTGTATATTCGAGGTGAGACACTTCTCAGTAAGGAAGAAATCAGGTTATATCAGTGTGTGGTATACAAGTGTTATTTCAACATAAAACATAACACGATATAGTTCCAGTATTTTCACAATTCAGTTCCAGTACATACGATACCAAATATACGGTCAGTGTCGTCACACTCAAGCACAAGATACCCTGTGATAATCAAAGCCTCACAGCGGTACTGTAACCAGTACGTTGTCCACTCACACCCATCGATGACCAACTGGAACAAAAAGGCAATATTTCACACCCTCGAATATAGAGCCAAACACTCTCGCCCATGATAATTAGCCGAGACATGGCGTCAGCATACAGTAATTAGCCACCCCTAACTGATTCAGTGTATGGTAATTAGCTGCCCTTAACTGATTTAAAAAATCTAGAATAATTTTGGAACTCATGTCCCTATACTCATCAGCATACGGTAATTAGCTGCCCCTAACTGTTTTATAAAACCCTAGAACATTTTACATACAACATTTCATTCCACACTTATTTGAGTGTACAACAAATCATATCGTTTTCAATTCGAGAAATAGTTTAATACAAATATAGGTACGGTCATCTCAATACTACAGTTTTATACAACATACAGTTTTTCCAACACAAATAGAGATGATACCCGAAACCCCCAATTTTTTCAAAAATTATAACTCGAAAATCCCACAGCTTTACCCGATAAATTTTCCCAAATAAGTCGCCAAAACATACATACGATCGTAAACTACAGGTTTACAAATTCTAATTTCAAAAATAACTGATATAAACAGAATCCCCTTACATTTTCTCGAATATAAAAATATTTTTCATGTCCTTCGAGTAGCCGAAACTAGCATCCTAACATCCGAAAGCGTGGGTGTCGGTTAGCTACGTTTAGTACCTGTGTAACTATGGGTTTTGTAACCGGGTTGTCAGTGTTAGGTTTTGTAGACACCCGGAGAATGTATTGTATTTTGGGATGTATATTTCAAGTTATGTATAGACTCTAGTATGGTATGATGTATGTATAGAAAGAACATTTCCACTGCGTATTTGATGTGTATGTACATGTATGTAATTGTGTATAGGGTTTACATATACTCCACGGGGTCAGACCCTCATTTAGTATAATATCATGTATGTTTTAAATGATATAAAGACAGGTTAGGTTACTAAAATCACACCTAGGACCCATCCGTGGGTTCGGGGCGTGACATCAAATTATTTATTCGATATAGGCGATCTCATTGCAACTCTCCAGGTGAGTGTTTTGCCTTCGACAATCTTCTTAGTGATTCCCAAACTGTTGGAAAATTCACCTACCTCGAAAGTGGTTTGCCTTATACCCTAGCATAATTCATCATGTGCCTTGCCTAGGAAATCTATGTAATTCCTGGGTAACCTCCTTGGTTAGGCATGCTTCAAGAGGGTGTACAAAATTACACCAACAGATGATAAAGTATTTTCTTAATTCTAATTAACTAAAATAGATCATTTTTAGTAATGGACAAAACTAGAAAGTAGTACCATTAGGCTTCTATACAAACCCCCCATAATTAGCAGTTCATCTCAACAAACAATATATAATTCGATGTTTATTCCTCATTTTTTGTTCTCTTCTGATCTCCTCATTGTTATGTATCTACTTTTTGGTTAGTTGTTGGGTAGTAAAATTTGAAAGCTCCAATAGCTTCGATTTTATGAGTAGGCACAAAACTAATTTGCTAGCGAACTACTTATAAAATTTGTGTGCAACAAGAAATAATTTCTATTTAAATGCAGAACTAACGTTAACAATAAATGATTCTTACATATCTAAGCAAAATTTTCTTGTTAAGTATGCCCTTCTACTTGATTTTTTTTATAGTCACTTTTTTTTTTTCTCTTACCCTGCGGAAGCAAATTAACCAAAGTTACTTGTATATACTTGAACTCATATTTTTAAATAAAAAAAGGATAAATCATGACCTAAACATGAATGTCGATTGCTTAATATAAAGCCATATTGAGGAGAACAAAAAAAAAATATCAAGATAACATGTTGTACAAAGTAATAATATAAAGCACAGTCACTTTTATAGACAATCACTCATCCATGAGGAAGTTATTCGATAAAATCAAAAGTACTACACCATGCATATGCATAGACTATCATATCAACAATTATAAATTCGAATATATAATGATTTGTGAATCATATTTAATATTCATAAAGAACATCTTATAAGATAAAAGATAAATAATATTTAATAAATATTAACCCACGTTTGCATTATATTAATTAAATTTCAAAATGGAACTCATAATTGTTGATGTGGCAAATGGTGTTTGACTTGGTTAATGACCGACTCGGTGCACCTAATAATTTCTCGATCAGTTGCACACACACACACGAATCACGAATCCTCGTATGATATATTGGCTTGTGGAGTGCCCACCAAATTGAGCCCATCAATGGAAATTGAACGTAGCTCATCAATCGGCCCATTGGGCCTAGAATATTGCATGGCACCATTCAAGCCATGAGATAATTAATTGATATATAGAACATGGTGATGATAGGATCAGGCCCAAGCCCAACCCATGCACATGAAGCCTTGTAGAACTATTTACCAGGCAACCCATAAGACGTACGTTTGCAACCCTGGCCCATCTTGTTTCGGTAACATGTAAAAATGTCAGGCATTGGGATTTGGGAACTCTTCCTTTGAACTAAGATGCTTGTTGAAAAATTTTGGTATTATACTACTATGTACTCATGACCAAGGTTTGAATCTAAACATCGAATTTTTTTTTATTCTTGTTCCGCAATTACAATATTTGAATATGCAATCTCAATTAAATTATCCCTAAATATGATTGATCAAATAGGGCACTAAATATATGCATAGTATTATTATGACATCCCAAAAGGCCAACCATCTATCAGAAAGACACACCTGAACTACCTTGACGCTACGAGTGGATAAGAAAAACTAAAAATCTGAAAAATTGAAATAAACTGTAACATCAAACCAAATTGAATCGAAAAAAATTAGTTAATTATTTTTTTATGAGGTTTCAATTTGAAATTTTTAATTTTTTTGGTTATCAATTCGGCCTAGTCAATAAAAATAATTAACCAAATTGAATTGATGTATTATAAATACATATTATGTATAATATTGATATAACATAAAAAATTCTAACCTTGACTTGCGATAGATCGAGATGTTGGGCAGTCTAGGGTCTTCTCAACCCAAATGTTAGCTCATAAGGTGAGGCTTTCCCTCACACTAAATAACTGATCACCAGCTCCTTCCAAAACCGATGTGGGATAATCCCAGGAATCTCCCCCTCACACATTGGGCTCCAAATTGGAGGCACCATGTACCCAGCATCCTGAGAAGAATGTTAAACGATGGCTCTGATACCAATGTTGGGCGGTCCAGGGTCTTTTCAACCCCAAAAGTTAGCAAATGTGGTGAAATTTTCCCTCACACTTAATAATTGACCATCAGTCCCTTCCACAACTGATGTGGGATAACCCCAACATGAGAAAGGAAAAACCAATATCAAAGGTCAATGTCAAATTTGTGGCATCCATTAAATAAAGGCGATGATATAATGCCCCAAATTAATTCTTTTCAATAAAGGCCTTCGGTCAAAGTATGACTCCCGCAATCTTAATAATTCCCATTAATGGGGAAATTAATAAGGGTAGATCTTGAATGCCTATAAAAGAGACTAGACGAGAGACGTAAGTTCATCTCATGCTCATCCATATTTTTAAATTGTTGATGTTGACTTTGGTGTGATCCCATGAGGGGGGTGAATTGGGTTTTAAAAACTTTTCGGCTAATTAAGCATTTTGTCGATTCACCACTAATCATATCTTATTCATAATGCAAATGTGTATGTAAAATAATAGAACTGTGAGTACAGACATACACGTGTACAACATATCTCCTTTAAAATAAAGGTATGCATGCAACTAATATAATAGTAAATAAATAAGCATACACATACTGAATTTAACGTGCATGATTAAAATGTGATAGGGAGAGAGTGACACAAGATATTTGTTATCAAAGTTCGATCAAACCAGCCTACGTTCCTGCCTTGGGTATACCCCCCAAGGATTCCACTAAACCTGCTCACTTAACCGGGCGGAGTAGAAATCGTTTACATTTTCTCCTTACAGGGTGAGGAAAACCCTAGCTCAATTACTAAGTTGAGCCGAACTAGTCTTACTTACAGGGCTAAGACTCCCCAGTTCAATTTCCGAGATAAACCAAACCGGTCTCACTTACGAGACTGAGACTCCCCAGTTCAAATTAATGGGTTGAATCTAATCAGTACATGGAAAATATTTTTGTACATAAAAATGCTTCTAAAACATACGAGCAAAAATGTACACAATAAAGCTCAAATATACACACTCTAATGATATGAAATATGCTTAGGGAGTAAAGGTGTGTAAATATATTTAAACCCTAAAAAGAAATTTTCTCCAAAAAATATTTTTCAAGAACAAACCGAGGAACCTAGAGTTTTGGTTTCAAATGATTTTGTACAAGACAAAAATACATGCATTTGAAAATCTATGTGAAAATCAAAACAAGTAAAAGTCCAAATAAAATATATGCTCTCTTTGAAAAGATTTTTTAAATAATAATAAAGAGAGATTTGGAGAGTAAAGATTTGCCTCAATGAAAGAGTTTTTGCAATAAAAATGTTTTTAGGGGAACTTTGATCAGAACAAAAATTAGAGAGAAAATGAGCTAATCAAAGTTACTAATTTGAGTTATGAAAGGGGTATATATAGACTCAGGAAAAATTTTAATCATTGGGGACACGCTGGGCATTATTAAGAAAGTTTAATTAATTTTTAACCCTAATTATCCTAGTTAAAAAGTTGCAACTCAAGAGTTTCGGTTGACCAAATCATAGGTTCGGTCGCCCGAACAGACATAATAGAAAAAGTCAATTTTGAAGTTCGGGTACTTGAAAAATGGTTCAAGTGGCTGAACTAGGCGATTCTCAAAATGTCCAAGATTCGGTCACCCAAGGGTATTTTGAACGTGGAGTTCGGGCACCCGAGGAAGGTGAAAGTGACCGCTCTAAGGTTCAGTCGCCCGGGGACACTCAGTTCAATTTGGTTCGGTCGCCCGAACCAAGTCAAACTTGTTAACCAGTCAACCATTTGGTCGACCGAGGCAATTTGACTTGCCTGGGTTCGATTGCCCAAAACCTCACAAACTAAAGGCTAAGTCTTGTTTCAATTAAAAATTAAGTGTAGGGACCTAGGGTCAATGTAAATTCTAAGCATTTTAATTTACCTTAAAAAGTCTGGCGTCAGTCGACCAGCCCTAAGGTCTGTCTATGGTTTTTTCTGAGCTTACATTCATATCATTAAGGATTAATGCAGTTATTACAAACCAAATTAAAATATAAATGCATTACAAATGAAATAAACAAATGTATTCGTCTTCCTTTTGCTCTTCAAGACTCCATGGAACGTGTCCTAATGATGATAAACTTGAAATTTCTCCTGTATTCCACTTCCCTTTATGTGTATGTTGAATTATAACCTATTCAGTCACTAGATTACACACATAAGTAACACATCCATTTGTCAGTATCAAAACGGAGATCGAATTCAAAAAGCCAACAATCTCCCTCTTTTTGATGATGACAAACGCACTAGAGCAAAATGGGTGTAGCTTAAAAAGGTTCCCCCCAATAATATGCATAATATAAAAATAAACATAATAACTCAAGCATATTCATGGAAGAAGACACAACAAAGATCATGCATTTAAATTTTTGCATTAAAGCACACGCTTAGATATTTTCTCCTATGGTTTTTGCCACCCAAAAAAAAAAAAAAAACTTCCTTTTAGTTCATAAACATTTTGCTCATTAAAATTCTCCTCCCTTTGGAATCAGCAAAAAGAGTTAAGTAGAAAACATTTTATCATTTAATACAGACTTTGCAAAGAAAACTCCCCCCTTTTAAAAATAATTTTTTTATTTTTCTTATAAAACTCTCCCTTTTTTTAGTATAAGATTTGAGCATAGAAAATCTACAACTGTTAAAAATATAGCAATGAAACACACACAATAGTTTAACTGATCATTCAAATTTAAAATGACATGATGAACAATGTCATATAGAAATATACATAAACCATTTCAATTTAAACACAACGTAAGATCCCACAAAGATTGGAATTTAAAAAACATGCGGCATACGAAAAAATAGGTTTGAACATAAATATAATCTAACAAGTTCACATGCATTTCATGAATGATGCATGAACCATTTATTTAACACCCTTAAAAAAATTTATAAATAATATAATTTCATGACATAAAATTTTAAAATAATACAAGCACAGTAATGAAAACATTTAAACACACAAACAAGATATAAATATATGTTTCATTTAAAAAGCATTTCTTGCTAAAAGAATATAGATATGCATAAATATATATAAGTAAATAAATAAATAAATAAATATATATATATATATATATATATATATATATATATATATATATATATCCCCTTATGATTTTCGATAATTACTGGGGGCAATGCTTGCTAAAAAAGAAACTAATTTAAAGATCAAGCAAACAATGTTTTTCTAGTTTGTCATTTAAGTGCAGTCCATAGTATAACCAGAAAAACCAACTATATAGATCCCATAATGATTTAGACAAATTAGACCTAGATCATATGGCAAGACCAAAGACACTGTGGTAAATCAAAAATATTTTCATTTATGATATTCAACAAAAACATTACAGTAAAGCAAATGCCACAATGAACTAACACAGCACTAAACCACAAATTTGGTGAGCATAACAAGATAGGAATTTAATTTTAGATGCCCCCCTATCAATTTGAATTTGTGCTTAGATTCATTTCGACTACTTATACTGATATAATTTGTGAAAATTCATTAAAAGTCCAAACAGTATAAGCATTAGTTTCATTTTACTGGATTTGTGTTAGACGAATAAATTTCACCAGTAAAATGTCCCTAAACACACATGTGCTAATGGTCAAACAATAAGACATGCATGGTGTTCATCCATACCATAAACAATCCATATCAAAGAATGATTCAGTGGAGACAGGATATCATGTTCATGGTACAAAAAAAAAAATTCGGACTCAAAAAGTATAAACAATGAAAAATATGAGTCCATGGCTCAGGTGATTCAAATCAATTTTCAAGGATGGGGCTTAAACTCCCCCGATATAGTCTTACACACACATAAGTGCATTTAAGCTCAAGGATGATAGTCTTTTAAGAACGTTCATTATATATTCATCCTTTTTTAAGGATTTTAGTATGCAACAAATATTAATCATTCAGCATATAAGCATGACATATTGCATTTCAATTTAATACACGACAACCAAATGAGGCTATACTCAGAGGTAATGCAATAGAGGTTCAAAAAGGATGGCACAACTCAAAAATACAATGAATGTGTATAAAATGAAAACTCCCTCTAAGTCATGCAGAATTCCTAGCCACATGTACTTAAAACTTATGGCGTGATTGTTAACCATTTAGGTTCATCATGAAGAACATAAACTAGGGATTATGACCAAATGGTGTCCATGAACTAGTTCATCCTAGGATGACAGAATGTGTACATGTTTTTTTATTTATATAGTGGTTTGGGTTTCCTAGGCACCGTTCCAAGGTTAGGGTAAGGATGGTGGAATTATATTCATTACTTATTTTTAAAGTTTAATTAGTATTAGGAGTGGGGGCCTAGGAAATGTTAAAATAATTGTAATTTTGGGGTTGAGTTGATTGAATTGGGGAAAATGTGATTTCCGGGTTTTGAGTTCCGAACGCCACGGGCATGGATTTAGGGATTTTAGTAGGCCTCTCAGTAAGCAGGTAAGGGGAATACATTATAATAGTTATTTTTGGAAATCACTAGTTGAATAAATATGTGAAAAAGAGAACTAATATTTTGCTTGAGATTATTATGATACGAATATCAAATAAAATTGTGTGGCATATGATTTATACTGGAAATGTGTTTGAAACTAGGTTATGTAATTTGCACTGAGAATAAAGAGACTATGATATATATGTTGAAATATTTTATGCAGAAATGAAGATAATGGAAACCAATTATGTTTTATATACTGAATGGGATGATATGAGATTTGAAATATGAGAAATGATGAAAAGTGGAATATATAATTGTTTTATTAAGAATGATGAATTGTGATATACCAATGTGTATTTTACTGGAAAATGATGAAATAGGATATATAATAGAAATGTTTTCTATGATAAACGAGGAAATAAGAAATATCGATATGCTTTATTAAGAAATATTGAAATACGTAAAATGAGATATATATATATATATATATATATATTATTATTATTATTATTATTATTATTATTATTATTATTATTATGAGATGGAATGTGTATTGATATGATGGGAATGAAACAGAAAATGGTGAGAATATTTTTGATGTGATGAAATGTACCATCATATTGAAATGTGAATATTGAAATGAGAATACTGAAATGTGGAAATGAGAACCCTAATGGACTGGAGTTGGATAGAGAGCACGATACTGTTGCTAGAGAGGTGTTAGTGTAACCATACGATCTTGTGGAGAGTGTGGTGTGGTAGTCAATTGAACCAATGAGAAGAGTAGTTATTCCACTTGGCGTCTGGACCAAGAGTGGGCAGGCCAATCGTACTACAGACAGACAATTTCCTTGTTTTGATCTAATCGGGTAGGCCAACCGCGGTTAGGTCTAGCCTTTCGACCGCACAACCTGGTCATGTGGGGAAACATGATGCTGTGAATATCCTCAGGGCAGCCATGAGTTACGTGTATTTGTTACTGGTGGACACTCATAAGCTAGTTTGTGAAATGAAAATGAGAAATGAAAGAGTGTGAGTTTAATTGCATAAATAATTAGGGCGAAGTAAAACTCTCCACCTGAGGGCTTATTAAGTAAGGTGAGTGCCCTGATAAGTATCAGTTGTAGCTGCAGCCGATTTAATCAGGCAAGGTTATAAACGATATCAAAGTAGAAGGGCGCTACATGTATGGGTGGGTAATCTCTCATATCTTTGGGAACTTTTGCTGATAAATATTGGTTGTATATGTGTAAGTATAAGAAATGATAACATAGCTTATGAAATTATATTCTATATCTATATGATTATGAGTACATATCGGTATATTTTCTCAAATGATGTAATCACTTAAATGAGTATATTATGATATAACCAAACTCATACTGTCACACACTATGAATAATTTATTCCGTCTTACTGAGAGGTGTCTCACCCAAATATCTAAACATTTCAAGAAATTGTGACAGACCAGAAGATGGAGCTCTGAGATAGAGGGGGGCTGATACCCTGGTAGATAAGGTAAGTGTTTTGTGTTGGGGATATGTTTGTGTAATCCCCCTAGGGTATGTTATAGATTTTTGGGATATGTATGGATGTATAAAACTTTGGTTATTTGTATTCTGGATGGTTTGTAATTATTGACTTCCGCTATTAGGTTTGTTTGTATGAGATAGACTATTACCTAGTACTCATTTTGGGTCGGGCTATGTTAGAATGGTATCAAAGTTTTTGACATGACAGATGTTTGATTAATATTTATTATTTATTGGGGACGAAAAATGAAAAAAAAATGGTATGAAAATCAGGTGTCACACTAGATGCACTCTTGGGCTAACAATGTGTCATTTTGTTAATACGATTTTGAAGATAAAAAACCTGGATCACAAAGTAACAGTGCCTGCCTTGACAACAGCTTTGCAATCCTATGAATTTCTTAACTCCCTCGAGAAGAAACCCCCAGTTGATATGGGGGAACTAATGACACAATTCCAAAGATACGTCATCCTGGAGGAGGTCATCACCACAAGAAGGAGCAAGGTGGATTCGAAAAGAAAACATATAGGTGATGTAAAAGAAATAGTAGAAGGAGGTAAGAGATAATAGACTAATAAGCGTCCTAACCATTTGAAGGATGTGGGGTCCACCCATAAAGTTAGTTCTTACTCTCCTTTTAATGTCTTTTGAGCTAATTTATCGATGCACATAAGAGAGAAAACCTTTGTCAAGTGGCCTAAACCTATGCAAACTCCACCATACAAAAGAAACATATCTAAATATTGTGATTTCCATAGAGATCATAGGCATAGCACACAAGAGTGCATTCACTTGAAAGATGAGATTGAGGCTTTAACCCAATGAGGATACCTATCAAGGTTCATAAAAGAGAATGATCACAGGGCAAAAGAAAGAAACCAAAAAAAAAAAAGGGGGTGGGGGGGGGGGGGGGGGCGCAAAAGCTTCCTAGATGGGAGAACAAAGCATAGGTGAAATCATTGTGATATTTGAAGGAACCAGTAATGGAGGAGACATTGGTGAAGCAAGAAAGAGGTTCACCAAACAAATCTTCTTGGCAGACACACAAACTAACTAGTAGACCCAAAAAAAGATTCGAAAGAATAAAACTATTATTTTTATAAAGAAAGACATGAAAGGTATTCAACAACCACATAATGATGCCTTAGTGGTATTCTTTCTCATTGTCAATTGTCGAGTAAAGAGTATATTGATAGATAATGGGGAGTTCAGCAAATTTAATCTTTTGGTCAATTATATATGAAATAAAGATAGGGATGGAGCATTTAAAGTTAGTCACCATGCCCTTGGTGGGATATGAAGGAGATGTAGTTCACCACTTGAGGGAACCATCACCCTTCCCTTAGCAATAGGAACGATGCCTTAGCAGGTTACTTTTATAACAAACTTCTTAGTAGTAGACCATCCATCAATTTATAATGTGATAATCAGTTGTCCAATCCTCAATGCAACCCAAGCAATCACATCCACCTACCACTTAAAGGCTAAATTCCCAAATCCTAATGGGATAAAGGACATATAAGGAGATCAAATGGTAGCTTGCAATTACTATGTGATGGCTCTACAAGGAAGGGTTGATGCTAAAGAAAATTTAATTATAGAAGATCTAGACATGAGGGGTAAAAATTTATAGGTTAGTACCCCAACTGAGGAGTTGATCAACACCCTTTGGAGGAGAAGGAAAGACAGAAGTATATCAGGTACGGGCACACCGCCTAGACTTGTTGAAGCAACCAATTTTAAGGATATTTCGGGAGTATGTAGAGAAATGCATACCCAAAATAGCTTAGTATTATGGTGTTGGTGAAGAAATCAAACGTAAAGTGGCAAACCTGCATCAACTTCATAGAGTTAAACAAAGAGTGTCCTAAGGACAGTTCCCCCTCCCTTGGATAGATTAATTAGTGGATTCCACCTCTAATCACACTCATTTGTTTCATGGATGCATATTCAAGTTATAATCAGATCCTGTTGCACCTAGAGGATCAAGAAAAGACTACCTTCATTACTGAAAGTAATATTGTTCAGGTTGAAGAATGCATAAGCAACTTATTGAAGGCTGGTGAACAATATTTTTAAAAATCTCCTAGCAAATACCATAGAAGCCTATGTGAATGATATGTTGGTCAAAAGCTTAAGGTCCAGTGATCATGTCAGGTACTTAAGAAATACATTTGAACTACTCCAAAGGTACCACATGAAATCGAACCCCACCAAATGCGCATTTGGAGTATTTATAGGAAAGTTCTTCAGTTTCATGGTGATTCACAAAGGAATAGAAGTAAATCCAAAAAAAAAAAAAAAAAAGGAAGAATTATAGGCTCTAATAGAGATGTGTATTCGTATAGTAAAAGAGAAATATAGGTCTTCACTAGAAGATTGGCATCATTAAGTAGGCCTGTCTCTTGTTCAGGGGATAGGTTTTTGCCCTTCTTCAAGGCATTGCAAAAAGCTAGCAATTTTGAATGGGATGAGGTGCAAGATAAAGCTTTTGCATTGCTGAAGCAATAAGTTAGCTCTTTGCCGCTTTTAACCCAAGCCAACGTAGGGGAAGATTTATACTTATATTTTGGGCCTTTAGTAGCACCACAGTAAGTTCTATCCTAGTACAAGAAAAAGGCAGATAGCACAAACACATATACACTACAAATAAAAAGATTAATTTTTAGTGACAGAATAAAATCGTCACTAATAAGCCAAAATTGTCACCATTAGTTATTAGTGGTGGCTTAGTGACGGTTCAAAATTAGTTACTATATCGGCCGCCTCAAGTGGCCATTAGTGACGCTTTCATAAGATGTCACTATTGCTCACTTAGTAGTAATGTCAATCAACTGTCACTAAAAGAATTAAGACCGTTACTAAAACTCAAATTATTTTGAAGTCGAAATTTGTTACTACTCCTTGGCTTTTAGTGATAGATTTAAATTTATCACTAATACTTTACCTTTTAATGACGAATCTAAATATGTATCTAGTAGTTGGCTTTTAGTATCAGATTCAAATTTGTCAATAATACTCCACTTTTAGTGACAGATTCAAATATGTCACTACTACTTGACTTTTAGTGATGGATACAAATTTGTCACTAATAATCTACTTTTTAGTAACGACTCTGAATCCGTCACTAATATTTAGCTTTTAGTGACAAATTATTAGTAACAGATTCAAATTTGTCACTAATACTCTGGCTTTTAGTATATAAATAGTGACATATTTGGAAATGTTACTACAAAGTTAGACAATTTAATTAGGTGTTTCTATGAAAACCCTGTAATTATGTATTCATCACACATCATTCGATCATAATTCATGGTCCATTACTATAATCATTAAGAAAGTGAAAAATATGTACATATGCACAAGAGTTGTTCTATCAATGTTAGAGTGTACATAATCACAACCAACATACATGACATATCCACATAACCAAAAAAACAAAAAAAGTAAAATAGTCTGCATCATTGTTGTCGTCGTTGTCATCATCATCATCATCATCATTATCATCACATATGCATCTCAAATCCTACAAAATAATAATTATAGAATAAATTAGTATATATTTTAACAAATAATGTATAAAAAATTTCACAACAATATAAGTAAAATTTATTTGAAATATAAAAAATGATTACTACTTAATTAATTAACAAATGATATAGTTCTAAGTATCTATCTTTGGTTTTAAGTGTCCAACTTTAAAATTGGGATGAATTTTTTGAGACCATGAGTTGCAGTATGTCCACCTCAATGTCACAAACATGCCAAAATTGAGCTCACACAATTTGAATCTCGTATGCTTGATTTGGAGAATTGAATTTTGAAATGAATTAAGTACATAAACTATGAAACTCATTTTGATTGGAAGTGTCTAGTTTTCAACTCAAGTGGAGTTTTTGTGTACAATCAACTCTGGCACATCCACTTCAATGTCACGAATGTTTTAAAACTTAGCCTACTCAATTTGGAGTAGGATCTTTATGGAGCATAGGTCTATACATAAACTCTATGAAAACTTTTCAAAGGATTGAAGAATCACATAACTTTTTGAAATAAAATAGAAGAGGGAAAATAAAAGAGGGCGGTGGCCTATTGTAGACGGTCGATTGACCTTTGAAGGTGGTCAACTAATCCATAGCTTCTCTTAGTTTTTGCAAAAAAAAAAAAAAAAAAACTAAAGGATTAATGGATTACCTTCTTGCTCATAAAGGTACTTTCAAACCTAAACTCTTGAAAAAATATTTTCTATATTTTACCTTTTTAAAAATAAAATAAAGTGATGACTCAATTTTCAAAAATAAAGGATAAGTTATAGAACTGATGGTTTGATTTTCTATATTTTACTTATTTTTCAAAATGGTCACCAAACTCATTGGTACGGGTTACTCGAATCGGGTGTCGACATAAAGCATATGAAACCAACTCAACCAAACCCCGAGACCTGCATGGTTTCACTATAAAAAATTACATAGATGAAGACTGAAAACCAAAAAGGAAAAAAAAAGAAACAAAACTATCTAGTAACCTATTTGATTTATATTCCAAAAGTTAAATTTTTTTCTTAAATAAAATATCAATTGAAAATATGATTAAAATATAAAATGTAATAGAATACAAATTAAAAATATATATATTATTATAGAAAATATAAACTAATTAATTATTTTATTTAATTATTATATTTAACTCACTTTTTAGTCAATCCTATTGTACATGACAATTGAAAAATGATGCATGACTAACATTTATTATTTTTTTGCAAATTTTTAGAAATTTGATGGATATTTTTATTTTAATTATACTAACATCACAAGCTCATTTTATTTTGATAATTAAAATTTTTATATAAAATGGATTGGTCTCGAGTGTTCATGCATATATTCCTATAAATGTAGACCCCATGGAAGAGGCGTATTGGATCGTGCGAATACTAATTCTATAGATGGGTAGGCTCTCCATGGTTTCATACCTTTTTCCCATGATTGAACAATGATGCATAGTTGATTGCATGATCAACAATAATTTTTGTTCAAAGGAAAATGTTTAGAGCTCATAAATGAGAGGGAGATTATTGAAAATTCAAGTTATGAGCTTATCTTATATTAGAATAAATTGAGTGGGTGATGGGTATTTATATACATAATTGGGGTTGAGATCCAAAAATAATAATTTTTAGATCATGTTGGTGCTCGCCCGTCTATATATGTTAAGCTCGTCCATAAAGAGCCCTCTAGCCCTAACACATGGAGGGAAGAAAATAGACGATGCCTATTGACTGAGAGAGAAAAAAAAAATCATTAATAATTTTTGTTTTTATCTTTTAATGGGAAAGGGGATAGAAAGATATGACTACCAACAAAATAGTAAGCAACTAAAAGAAAAATGTTTGAGCGGGAGAGGGAGAGAGAGGTTCTATTGCGGTGGGAGGCGAAAAGATTGAAAAAATATATCAATTTCGTCTATTAATAATATTTTATTATTTTTAATTTAAAAAATTTTCATTCTCTAATTTGTGGGATATATGGTGGGGTTTCATTTTTACTAATATTTCTAGAATTCCAAACTATATTTATAGCATCCAAAAAAATTGAAATTTAGTTTGTTTCCAAAAAAATAAAAATAAAAAATTTGAAACAAAAGAAAACAGCTCATTTGTTGTCAATTGAATAATTATTAAGTATTAGGAAAAACACAAATACAGCGTGCCATCTTGGCCTTCCCTGGATAGGCCAACAAAACGACATCATTATGCCACAACAGAAATTCTACAGAGAAGTGGTCTTCCGATTCATCCCCGGGCCACCACAATCAAAAGCCCCTTTTCATCTACGTTCCGCTTGGCCGCTTCCCAACCACACGTCACTGGTAAGTCGCGTAACCCACAATGCACCCGCAACGCACACAGTAAGAGCTCAGCCATTCTGCTTCAAACCTTACCGTCCATCGCGTTGACCCTTAAGCCAACAGTCCAATCATCACCGTCCAAATCAAGACTTAGCCTCCGTTGCGTCTCTACACAACCGCCGCTCCTGATCCGGCGCTGGTCCAGGTACTACACCAGACCAGAACCCAACTTGCAGTACAGAACTGAAGACAGGAGAAAATCCAGAAGTCCAGAGAGAGAGAGAGAGGGTTGAGTGGAGTTGGATTGCCATGAACGCTTGCCCGGCGATCGATCGTCGGAGTCGAGATGATGAACAACAGCTACGGCAACGGCGTGATGTCGTCTTCGTCGTCTGCTAACGCTCAATCTGCGACGCTCAAGACTTACTTCAAAACCCCTGAGGGCCGCTACAAGCTCCATTACGAGAAGACTCATCCCTCCGGTCTCCTTCACTATGCTCACGGCAAATCCGTCTCTCTGGTAACTTCTCTCCTCCTAGGGTTTCACTCTCGCTACTAAATCAGTAACCGTCTTCCGGTTTCAGCATTTCAGTTTCTGCGCTGGCGCTTCTTCCTCCGTCTGGAAATTGATTTCGAATAATCTGCATTTGCCTATGTTTTGCATTTTGTTCCTTCAATTTGCTGAAAACTGATTTCGAATTTTTGGCATTTTTCTATGATTTGCTTCCTTTCTGCGTCATTTCGTAATTCTTATATCTAGAAATTGATTTTCGATTTCGCGTATTTGGTTGTGTTGTTCAGGTAACACTAGCGCATCTCAAAGAAAAACAGGCGCAGGTGCAACCAGCTCCGAGTACGGGCTTGAGTGCTAGTAGCAGTGTAAGATTTGCGGCAGTGAAGTTTTTAAGCGGTGGCAACGGCAGCCGAGCACTTGGCTTTGTAGGAGGGAATGGCACCAGTAAAAGCGTTGGTGGAACTAACAGAAGTTGTCCATTAGGAGTGTCAAGTAGTAATAATTCACTGATAAATTCGAATTGTGATGGCAAGGGGACTTACCTTATATTCAATGTAGGGGACACCATTTTTATTAGTGATTTTAATTCGCAGGATAAGGTAATTTCATGTTGTTTTCCCCTATGATTTGGAGCTACTTGGTTGTTGCTTACAATCTATCCTAAGAATTCTAAATTTTATGCCTAGGATCCTATAAAATCAATACATTTTAGCACGTCGAACCCTGTGTGTCATGCATTTGATCCAGAAGCTAAGGATGGGCATGACCTGCTCATTGGATTGCAAACTGGGGATGGTAAAATTTCTTGTATTTCATTCAATTAATGTGTTTTTGAAAATGATTTGTTTGTGATTGGTTGAAAATATTTGTTATTGCAGTGTACTCAGTATCTCTAAGACAGCAATTACAAGATGTGGGGAAGAAGCTTGTTGGTGCTCAGCATTATAACAAAGATGGTTCAGTTAACAACAGGCAAGACGTTCAATTTCTCCCCTGTTTTTTGGGTCCTTCATTCATTGTTTTACTTGCTAAATAAATTATTTCACTCTGCACCCCTTTTGTCTACATTTGCTCACTTATGCTTTTTCTGTTGACCAAAGAAGTGTCTTCATTTTGCAAATTGCAACAACTCACGTTTGCCGTTTTATTTCAGAAGTAATTATCACAAATGGGCTTTCTATATGGATAGCATCCATTTACTTTAGCATATTAAACAGATAAATACATCTGATTGATCTTCAAGTTTGGGTGATGACTAAAACATTAATACTGAGGTTTGATAATTAGCATTGTGATTGAACACGGTGAACAAGAATTAAATGCAAACAGTTACTTATATTGTGCTAGTGTTCCTACTTACTAGTCTACTTTGTTGTAAGCATGGATGATTTCATTTTGGTTGTTTACTTGGAACGAAGCCAGGGTTTGTGGCGCAGGCACTAGGAGGGCAATATTAGTTTCACACTCTCTTCTCATTCTATTTACAATTGAATGTGTCGGGCTATCATTTGGACCTAACTCAGCTAAGGCATAAAATTTTAATTTTATTAAAGTTTAGTTTAAATTTATATTAAAATATAAATATAGCTATAGATGATAAATAGCTTAAAATACGCTTGCAAAGCTAGTTTTTCTACTTCATTTTACTAATTTTTCGTTTTTCAACACTTGGGGGATACTTCCTATAAAATTTTTTATTTAGAACTAACAATTGGGAAAGAAAAAAGTAAATATTAAATGAAGCCATAAATGTGCTCAAAATAATGTTCATAATTGAAAGAGACAGAATAATGAGATGCTTGCTGGAATGCCTGATACAGAACATCAAATACTCCTCCTTTGAGACAGATATAATACAATGCTTGCCAATGGTTAAAACAAGTAGTGGTGGAATTTGTGATGAATGATGAGAGAAACATACCATTGAGGGTCATGGATTCCATCCCAACCCCAACAAAACAACACCAACCACAAAGACACCAATACAGCAGTGATAGGGCGCTGATACAGCCCCAAACACACCACGGACACACTGATACAGCACTGCCACAACCCCAATTACCTGTCACAAAATTTCTACAGCATTAACTTGTCACAAGACCAGACCAAAAAGGTTGGATTTTTGGACCAAAATCTATAACCCAAAAATTGATATCATGGTTTATGGATGGATGCAATACATGTGGGAACAAATTGGATAAAAAACAAGGCTTAATGAACCCTCACACACCACTGCATGTAGCCAGGGCTGTCAACCTTCAGCCAGCATGTGAGGGCGCGTGGCTGAGCTTCCAGTGGTGAGATTTCAGGAAACTACAGATTAGCGATATCTGTGGGTAACTATGTTGTTGTTTTTCAAAATTGTAGGGGTTATTATGCTTCTGATCTGGTGGTGCTGTCCAATAATTTTCTGGGGACTCTGTAGTCCTGTTTGAGGCCTACAGTGGAGTAAGCGACCCTCTTACTGAGGCAGACATGCATGGATGATAGGGTTAAGGGCTTGGTTTGGTGGTAGCTGCGTAGGGTTTAGATTTCGAGAGCCTGCCAAGTACATAAAATGACCATGAAACCTTTCTACTCATGCTTCCCAACACAATTATAACATACAGCAGCAATTATAAGTAACTAAAGTAATCAGCAACACATGGTTCCACCTAAGCAAGAAATTTAGAACCACTGAATGTCGTAAATACCTTACTTTACCAGTGAGAGAAACACACCAGAAAGAAGAGAAGGTATGGCCTGTGGAGATAAGGAGTCCCCCATACAAAAAAGAAGAAAGAAAGAAAACAAAAAACACAAGATCCCAAAATAGAAATAAACGAAATTAACCAAGAAACCCCCTTTTCAAACCCTTCCCATCACAATTTACCAAACTTTTCAAATTCGCGAATTCCCCTTGACCCTTCATCTTTTGAGTTTTGTTATCGTCCAAATGCACTTCATTCCCTCCAATATCACTTAGCTTTAAGAGATCATTTGGAACTACTTATAAAAAAGTACTTTTCTATAAAAAAAATATATTTATGTTAAAAAATGCTTATCTAAGAGTAGCCTGAGATTATTTATTGTAAGTACTTTTTCAGATAAGTACTTTTTTTAGAAAAATACTTTTTCAAAAAAAATATTTATTTACCCTTTTTTTAAAAAAAAAAAGTAGTTTGGAGAATTACTTTTTGAAATAAGTACTTATTTAAGTGTAAACAAAATACTATTTATTGATACAATTATAAAAAATAAGTACTTTTATGAAAAAGTACTTATTTTTTAAGACATTCCAAATGGGGGTTAAATCCATTTTATCCATAAGCATTTGAGCTTCTAACTCCTTTGAAATCTCCTCCACGAGTGTGGGCAAAATTCCGTCCCTATTCTGAAACTTATTCACCAACCCATCATTTTCACAAATAGAAACTCCCTCTAGGCCTCCCAACGGGAGTGGATGAACATATTCGTTGTAGGAGTTAGAAACACACCCATATTGTTCTCAAATCTCATCCAACAACAACCCCCCACCACAATCAAAATTGCTACTATCATCACTTTTTGAATATGAAAAATCCCCCCATTTCTTTACCTCATCTTTTTTAGTCTCATTAGAACTTCTGACATTCTTCTCAACTTGAGGAACTTCCACATTACTGAATTCTCCTTTAGAATCTCTCCTTAGAAAATTTGTCATTAACTCACCAGAATTTTCTCCGCTATCTTCGAATATCTTCTTCATTTCAGCACCCAAACAAGCCGCCTTTCGACGAGCATAAACCTTGTTACCTTCAAATTTATCAGTACAAGGATGACATTCATCAGATTTCTCCCTGAACCCTTTTTGTTTGAATACTCTTTTTCACACCACCTTCTAATGCATCTTCAGAAATATACGCAATTTTATCACCACAATCTTGAAATGAAACTGGTCATCTAGCATCTTGAGCTTTCTCTGACTCTTGATCAGTTCAGTTCGCCTTAACAACTAAAGGCTGAATAAAAACTCCTTTTCCAAAGGGTATATCTTCCTCCTTCCTAGTACTCGTCTTTTGAGAAGTAGGAAGCAATAATATGGGCCTGTCCATTGTCCGGAACCAACATAGCAGTACTTGGGTCCTTAATTTCTGAATCATAGGTCTGCTTATCACCGAGACTCTTTTGTAGGAAGCCCATATGAGGAGAACTGCCCGTTGGATCCAAACTGAAGCCCGTATCTACCTTTCCTACGCATTGGGCCTTTTCATATAATTGGCCCAATTTAGTTAAAAATGAAAATACTTCCTTTTTCAGTTACCTAGGCCAAGTCCAAAATGAGAAGCATGCATCGCAGCCCAATTCTCTTTGTTGCCTCCTCCCTAATGCAACCCTAGTCGCCTCTCTGATCATCTCTGCTCCATCAAAAACCCTAGCTTCCTCTTCGCTCCTGTCGATTGAATCCAACTGATTTGCGATGGCCTTAGGTTCATCCAGATGCAATTCATCTCTACTCTGTCGACACTGCTCTTGTTTGCCAACCTTCAAACCCTGCTTTGTGGAATGGATTTGACTACTGCAGCCATCACCTTCATGATTTTTTCCTTCTAACACCACCCGACTCCATGATCTGTGTCATGAAGAGTTATCTGCACCTTCAATCCCAGTTTCATAACGAAAGTAGTCCAGTGCTCCTAGATGTTGATACTAAAAGAAGGGAAAAAGGAGCAAAGTAGATACTTAAGAAGTTGTGCTAGAACTTGAAAATAAAATTATTTAGTGATATTTGAAAATGATAAGAAATCTCTAAGTTTGACAATTAGAATTAATGTTGTGTAGAATAACATTATTAGTCTCAATGAAAAATAAAACAAGTAGTCCTTTGAAGTCAATGATTTAAAGGAACTTGGTTGTGAAATGATGGACTCAAAAAACCAAACAACATAAAGTGCTGCTTTGTGAACTTAGAGAGTGTATAGGAATGATTAATTTTTCACTGTGGGAACTTGGTTGTGAAATGATGGACTCAAAAAACCAAACAACATAAAGTGCCGCTTTGTGAGCTTAGAGAATGTATAGGAATGATAAATTTTTCACTGTGGGAATAAGCCTTGAAAGTAGGATAAATGGGTTGATTTGGGATGAGAAATTTTGTTACTTTGAACAATCTGTGCTTTGATGACTAACATGAGTTGTGGTCATCTGACTTGATGCCAATGATTTGTAACACAACTAATACCAAAAATCTGCAGGTGAGGAGGCCTTACAAGGCTTTTAGCCCCAAATATGTATGTGATGTGTAAGCCTTGGGAGGAGGACAACATGAAGTTTGTGAAGTTTCTAGGCTGTTGTGCAGTAATTTGTTTGGATTGTGTGGTGAGTAGTGAGTGTATCCGATCAATTTGGAAGGTCCAATGAGGGTTGGTTTCTGCACATTGGGAGAAGTAAGAAGAAAAGAAATTTGTGGAGGTTTGGTTGGTTATTTTGTGGAGGTGTGCTTGGTTTGCCATTCTTTGAGTGTTGTGGAACAAGAAAAATGACAGGATTTTTTTAGACTTACTTTGGGCTATTTAGTTGGAGTTTTTTCTTGGGAAGTATTTCTTTGGTTATCTTGCAGCATGATTGGAGGGGGGCTTGAAATATAATTTTTCTTTTTATTTTCAAACCTGAAGATCAGGGTTCATATCGCTGAAATAGTATCTTCAAGCATGGTGGTGTGGCTGTATACATCTGCCTTCCCCAGACCCTGATTGGCACTGGAGCTTTGTGGCATTGGGTGTAAAAATAAAAATATTTCTAGAGGGTGCTTTGTCCCCCTGTTTTTTCAGGAGGATGACCCTGTCCTCCCCTTTTGTATTTCTCTTCTATCACCCTTGATAAACATTCTTCCTTCTGTCAAAAAATTTCATGGTGTGAACATGTGGATGCCACTTTTACTGTTGATTGTTGTGATTAGGGGCCTTTCTGCAACTGTCATATGTGTCTCAAATCTGGATATGGAAACTGGCTTGTTGAAGAATGCACAACTAATACATTTTTGTAGTTGCATAAATATTTAGACTGTATATTCTGTCTTTTCATCCATAATGTTCTATGAAAACACTTTCTAAAGCATAGGCTTCATTGACTGACTAATTATTTTTTGTAATTGTTGTGCAATCAATTATCTTTATGTTACATTCTAAGCTAGATACGTCACCTTTTTGTGTCTAATGTTTTCTACAGTCGATGTACTTGTGTTGCATGGGTTCCTGAAGGCAATGGTGCTTTTGTTGTTGCTCATGCTGATGGAAACTTGTATGTGTATGAAAAGGCAAGCTTCTAATTTTGTTAGAAGTGCTTGTTCTCTGACTTTCATAACTGTCATTTTCAAGTCTGTTGCTCAAAGAAAAAGTGTGTAATTTTCTTATTATTGCAGAGCAAGGATACAACTGCCGATTCAACGTTCCCATTTCTCAAGGACCAAACTCACTTTTCTGTTTCTCATGCACGGTCCAGTAAGGTAATTGACCACGTGGGATCAGCAGTCTGAATTTATATAGAGATATAATAGTTTTATTTTAGAGATATATACCTTATTTTGCAATTCATTGATATTGTTAAACCCGTTTCTTTTTATTCCAGTTCAGTAGTTCAGTGTTTTACATTTCTTAGTAGCAAATTGTTTGCAGCAGATGGGCCTGGAGGGATTAGATCTTGAATGATCCAAGTATAATTGATGAGTAATCATTGCTGATGAATCATTTAGGTTTTATGCAGTTCATCAGTATTCTTGTGTACCTTTCAATTTTTCCCCTTCATGATATTCTTAAGAGAAGAGAAGGATACAAAGAGGAAGCATAAAATTGTTAGGCTAAACATTAATGTCTAATGAAGCAAAGTTCTCCAATCCCTCTGCATGTCACTCAAAGAAACAATATAAAAACCATTGGCAGAGCACCAGATCAAGGAACTAAGTGCATCCTACTCCAAACTGGGCTTGCTAGGTTTTTTCCACCCTTGAAGATACTAGCATTGCGTTCTTTTTTTATTTTGAATTTTAGACATTCAAATTCTTGAACCATGTATGGGCACTTGATATTCATGCCTTGGACTCGGATTTGTATGGATTGGGACTATGCAATACAAAATTGTGTTGAGTTTTTGCCAAACCCACATAAATCCAAATCAAAGACCTCAAATCCAGGCACCCAAACACAATGTAAGAGTTATAACTTCAGTAAAGTACTCTTCTGATCTTTTTCTCATCTTGGTCCTCAGGCCAGCAAAATTTTTGAATATATGAGGGGAAGATGGCTCTGACACAAAGAACTCATCTTTACTAGTTTGGAAGACAAAATTTATAGGTGGCATGGAAGTCAGAAGCAGGATATGTGGTCTTAAATAATGATCTATGATTAGGTTTATTTGTTCAATAAAGGCTAAATTTCAATGGAAACTATGTAGAATGAATAGGAAAGATGAAGGAAACATCTGATAGAACTCATTATTTCACTTCATTTTCCTGGGGAGAGGTGGATATCAGTATGATAGGAATTTCTGGAAGGTAATATCTCAACATTTGAGATTTTAGGAATTTTTCACATCCAATATTCTACAAATATTAGATTCAGTAGCAGATTTGTCAAAAATATCCAACCCACTTTTTCTTAAGTCTTGGAAGCTGGAAACTCAGGAAATAGAGCTTCATATACTATGCACTTAAAGCCTTTTTGTAATGATGGAAAATCAACACGTTTGTCTTGTTTTCAGTTACTTGGTTTGTGTAGCTAGTTGCCCCCACGATGGTGGATCCTTACCCCGCCCCCCTCTTTCTTGCTGTCCTTAATGTACTACATCTCCTCATCAATGGAGATGTCCTTTGAAAGGAAATGACCGTCAATAGTTCTTACCCTCTATAGCTGTACCCAGTATCTTCAAAAGTTCTGTAATGTCTAACATGCAGGCACAGTTGGGACAGAGTCTAAATTTTTAATTCAGTTGGTTAGTGCCTGCACACTGATAGTGAAACTTTGCATGAAATTACTGAATCAGTCTTTTCCATTTAGGTTTGGAAAATTATTGAAAGATGATTTTTGTTTGAGGAGGGAGCATTGGGGATTTAAGGAAGTGTTTTGCCAGTTGCCTAACCCAAGATCTTTTTTCCCTCTGATTTCTTTGCAGAGTAATCCTATTGCTAGATGGCATATTTGCCAAGGTTCTATTAATAGCATCACTTTCTCAGCTGATGGGATATATTTGGCAACCGTCGGTAGAGATGGTATTAAGTTTATTCATTATCTTTCTCATTAGATTGATGGGTTTCAACGTTTTCTGGCTGCTGAAATCAAGTGCCAATGTAGGGTATCTACGGGTGTTTGACTACTCAAAAGAACAGCTAATATGCGGTGGCAAAAGTTATTATGGCGCTCTTCTTTGTTGCGCATGGAGGTGAGTGAAAATTTATCATGTCTTCATATGCAAGGGATTATTGGTTGGTCAATATTTTGCTCATTAAGATTCTCCAGCACATTCACATTGCATCTGGTTTTCCCCTGTTCTTTTTTCCTTATATGAAACATTAAATGTGATGGGAAAGCATTATATTTGACCTTTGCATGCTGTTTCTTAGCATGGATGCAAAATACATTTTGACTGGTGGTGAAGATGATCTAGTTCAAGTTTGGAGTATGGATGATCGGAAGGTAGTGGCGTGGGGCGAGGGGCACAATTCATGGGTAAAATTTTTTTTTAAACTGTTGCATTTTCATTGGAATTTCCATTTATTGGTCACTTTAAACAATTTACACTGGTAAGCTTGCAGGTTAGTGGGGTATCGTTTGACTCGTACTGGTCATCACCAACTTCTGATGGCACAGGGGAAAATGTTGTGTACCGGTTTGGTTCTGTTGGTCAGGTATGTGCAGTTTCCTTCCTTCAGATAATCCAATTAGGTTCAATTAAGGTTCTGCTGAGTTGTAAAAATGATATCAGTAAATCATTTTTATAAAAAGCATCTCTCATTTTACATGGATTGCATGCCCACATTATAATAAAATGTCAATCTCACTATCAAGGGTTATGACACAGTTTTAATTATGCTGAAACCAGTAGCTATTTTTATATGTTATTTTCACTATTTTTGTTGATTTAATTCATAAACCAGATGTTGAGATCACCATACATTTTCAAGTGGGAAATTTTTATGTCCACACTTGAATTGTCCAAAAGAAATCTAGATTTCATAGTGGCAAGTTAGATTTCTACTGTTTTAAATTTTTCCAAATTTAAACCCTTCTGGAAGCTTCAGAAGAGATCTCACTGCAAAAAATAAGCTTGCGATCTGTACAATGTGCCATATTCAAGATGATGAACATTCTTTTGTAATCAACTGTGTGCTCTTCATAGCCATTGATCTGAAATTGGGTTGTTTTCTGTTATGAATTACCCGTGAGGCAGTTTATAGTTGGTAATTCAGACTCAACACACTGCAGAATAATAATATAACAATGTATGTCCTTCATATTAGATGCTGATCAATCCAGGAGAATTAGACCAAAGGATACGTTCTGGTAGAACAAAACTTCCATTGAAGAGAAACAACCAAGTGAAGCGCTTTCTTAAAAAAATTCTTTACGTTCTGGTAGAACAAAACTTCCATTGAAGAGAAACAACCAAGTGAAGCGCTTTCTTAAAAAAATTCTTAAGTCATTAATGAATATTCATTTTGTATGTGCCAAAAAATTGCAATTTCTTTTAACTGTATTTTTTGGGATGGGGTATTTACATGACCTTCATAACTAACCAAAAAAATTATACCAAAAAATTGCAATTGTTTTGAGCTGTATTTTTGGGGTGGGGTATTTACTGACCTTCAGAACTAAAGAAATAGTAAAAAATAAAATTTAATGAGAATTTTTTATGGTTGTACTTATTCTATAGGATTTAACATTTTTATCAGTAAAAATCCTAGTGTTTTCTTTCTTCCACCGAACAATTTCGCATATATCCATATAATGCTTTTCTAATTCCTCATTCTTGTGTGTTATCATCTGTAATTAGGACACGCAGTTGCTTTTGTGGGACCTGTCAATGGATGAGATCGTAGTGCCACTTCGCCGCTGTCCACCAGGTGGCTCCCCCACATTTAGCGGTGGAAACCAGTCGTCTCATTGGGACAGCATTTGCCCAGTTGGCACGCTTCAACCTGCTCCAAGCATGCGGGATATTCCCAAGCTCTCCCCTGTTGTTGCTCACCGTGTCCACACTGAACCTCTGTCTGGCTTAGTTTTCACTCAGGAGTCTGTTCTCACAGCATGTCGGGAAGGGCATGTAAAGATTTGGATGCGACCTGGATATTCTGAAAGCCAGCCAAGCAGTACTGAATCTCTTTTGAGTATGAGTTCAAAGGAGAAAGTGTTACTGCAGAGCAAGGTTGGCAGCTCGAGTTACAAATGATCAAAAGTTAATAGTGCCAAACCAACACGCTTTTCTTCAGAGCTGAATCCGTAGTTTGCAGATATGACTATTTATGCCTGATGCATCCAGTTGGCTCCTTCCAACCACCACCAAACTTTGTGCAATTGATCCCCCGTCTAATTCACTGTAATGGTACGATGAGTTTGATCAACTGGTTTTGCTGTATATCGTCATGGGTGGCTTTCAGTAATGGCAGAGAGAAGTGAGAGATGCACAAGTAATACACAGTAGCAAATTTGTTGCTGCAATATTTCTTTACTGTAGGTAAGAAATAATAGAAGTTGCTTCCCAAAAGATTCTGTAAAGTACCTTTGAACCCCATATGAAAATCTCGTTTTGTTGGAAAATCTGACATTGATTGCAGTTAATATATACAATAGATGCACATTTTTTTGTCAAATCCGAGCTAATTGTAAAACAATTTGAATGATTTTGTATGATTTGTCATTGATGGCATAATTATTTTTCAAGGAATTTTGGAAGTAGGGTTTGGACTGCATTTTATGGCGCATATATACACAAACATTTTAGGGATCCATGATCCACACACAAGAATTCTCTATTGTCTTGAGGCAGCATTTTCTGTCAATAATATTACGAGACAATGTGTTAACTTCATAACTTGCCTCTTGTCATAGTTTCACATCGAAAAATATTGAATTTATGTGGTGGATTTGGATTTGTAGAAATTAAGAAAATGTCAGATGAATAGAAGAAAAACACTTTAATATTTATATACAAAAATAAAGGAGATATTCAAAATTGTAATAACTATCGTGGAATTAAACTTATAAGTCATACGATGAAACTATGAGAAAGAGTAGTATAATAAAGATTAAGGTTAGAAGCAAAGATTTCAAAAGATTAATTTGGTTTTATGCCTGCGAGATTTATCACAGAAGTTATTTATCTTTTAAGAAGATTAATGAAAAAGTTTAGAGAAAAGAAGAGAGACTTGCATACGATATTTATTGATCTTGAGAAAGCATATGATAGGATACTTAAAGGAAGTTTTATGGAGGATTTTAGAAAAAAAGGGTATATGTTGTAGGTATACCGATATCATTAAGGATATGTAAGATAATGTAATGACTAGTGTAAGGACTATAGATGGAGAAACTAGAGAATTTTCAATTACCATAGGTGTACATCAAGGATCTACTTTGAGTTCTTATTTTTTTGCTTTAGTGATGGACCAATTGACTCAAAGTATTCAAAAGGAGGTTCCATGGTGTATGTTGTTTGCAGATGATATTGTATTAATTGACGAAATTAGGGATGGAATAGAGGCTGAGTTAGAATTATAGAGAAAAGCTTTGGAATTTAGAGACTTTAGGATAAGTAGAAATAAAACAGAATATATGAAATGTAATTTTAGTTATGATAGGAGGAATATTGGAGACAGTTAAACTTGATGATGATGAAATAAATAGCACTTATAGATTTCGATACCTTGTATCTATTATGCAAGCTGAAGGAGAAATTGAAGATGATGTAATGCATAAAGTTAAAACACGTTGAGTAAAATGGAGAAGTGCTTCAAGTGTGCTATGTGATCATAGAATACCCTTAAAATTGAAAGAAAAGTTTTATAGGACAGTTACAGGACCAGTTATGCTATATGGATCGAAATGTTGGGCGACGAAAAAACATAATATCTAAAAAGTAAAAGTTGTCGAGATGAGAATGCTTAGATGGATGAGTGGTATAACATTGAAAGATAAATTAAGAAATGAACATATTTGTGGTAAGTTAGGTATGACTCCTATAAAAGACAAGATAAGGGAGGGACGACTAAGATGGTATGGACACTTGCAACGTAGGTCTTATAGTGCACCTATGAGGAAGAGTGACTTAGTTACTGTGCGGGGCAATAGAAGGGATATGGGTAGACCTAAAATAACTTGGGAGGAGATAGTAAGTAAGGATTTAATATCTTTGAATCTATCAAAAGAAATGGTCCATGATCGCATAAATTGGCAGAAAATGATTCATATAGCCGATCCCACTTAGTGGGACTAAGGCTTGGTTTTGTTGTTGTTGTTGTTGTTGTTTATGTGGTGGATTTGGATTCTAATTTATGCGAGATGTTTTGTAAAGGACAAACTTGTGAGATAAATGGATACAACAGACAATACCTCACCCGAGTTGGTTTCAAAACTTTTACATTATATATTAAAGGCATCAGAGATACACTCATGTGGGTAGAATGTAGTAGTTCCACATCAGATGTGTATTAGAGAAATCTTGGATTTATAAGGTTAATTTGTATTCCAACTATGTAAGGTGCCTTTTATAAGGTCAATAGACAGTGGAGAATATGTCACTAGAATTGAGTCCAGACCTTTACACTTCTCTAGCCACTGCTTTGCTTGACAAAGGATTTGTTATTTGGGAAAATCCAACAAAAATAGGCTGGCAAAGCAATTGTGAGGGATCTTCCACAGCTTTAAAAAGGCGTGGCAAAGATTAACAATGTAAAATCTTTTATGTTTGTATAAATATGGAATGAAACTCTGTCTAAGATGCACTTCATGTTCTAATTTTTTCACATACAGCTAGTCCCAAGCCTGAGTAAATGAGGAGGGTTGCGTTAGGTAGTTGACAACAAGCGGAAAATATGTCAAATCACTATGATATGAATCCTTACCTGAATATTTGCAGTGGGCGTCCCCTATAACCAACAAGTTACACTTGTACCACCTGAGTATAGTGAAAAGTGGGTGAGGGCGGGCTAGGTCGTCGCCCCGAAGCAATGTGTCGTGTCGGCGCCCAAGTACGGTGTCAAATATGCGAGACTTCCTATATTATTTTGGACGTGGACAGATAAAGAAGATCGTTCAGGAAACTAGGATTAGATTAGTAACTTGGAATATAAGGACACACATAGGTAAAAGTGTGGAAATTGTGGACACAATGATTAAAAGAAAAATTAATATAATTTGTCTTCAAGAAACTAAGTGGGTGGGGGAGAAAGCTAGAGAAATTGATAAATCAGGATTTAAACTTTGGAACACTGAAAAAGAAAAATATAAGAATAGAGTAAGAATTATTATAAACAAAAACTTAAAAGATAGTTGTTGATGTAAACATAGTAGGGGATAGAATTATAAAAATCAAGATGGTATTAGGCCAAGAGATAATAAATATCATTAGTGTTTATGCTCCTTAAGTAGGCTCACTAGAAAATTTAAGAGACAAATTTGGGAAGATATGGATAGTATTATATAAGGCATAACAGGGACTGAGAAAATATTCATAAAAGGATATCTGAATGAACACATTGGAAGGGATAATAAAGGTTATGAGAGGATACATAGAAAATATGGATATGGAGACAAAAATGAGCTTAGGGAGATGATATTAGACGTCGCTTTGTCACATGATTTTATTATAATGAATACTTGCTTTAAGAAGAAAGAAAAACACTTAATAACCTTTAAAAGTGGATAAAATATAAGTCAAATAGATTTTCTTTCTTTTTTAACTAAGAGGGTAGATCATTTATCATACAAGGATTGTAAAGTTATTCCGGATGAAAGTCTAACCATACAAAATAGTGTTAGATATATGTATTAAAAAATGGAAGAAAAATGATAAAATACACCAATATAAGATAACTAGGTGGTGGAACCTAAAGGAAGAAAATATTATAAAATTTAAAGATAAAATGATCAAATATGGGGATTGAACTATAGAGGATGGGATAGATACAAATGCTCTTTAGAGTAGATTAGTTAGCTCTATTAAAAGAATAGCAAAAGAGATTTTAGGTAAATCAGAGGGAAGATTCTCGAATAGTAAAGAAAGTTGGTGGTGGGATAAAGATGTCCAAAAAGTCGTAAAGACAAAAAGAATTTGATATAAAACATGGCAAAAATGTAGAAACATTGATAACTTTGAAAAGTATAAAGGGACGAGAAAAGATGCAAAAAAAAAGTCATTAGTGAAGTTAAGCACAAATCATTTAATTGTTTGTATGATAGAGTAGATACAAAATAAAGAGAAAGAGATATATTTAAACTTACTAAAATTAGAGAAAGGAAGAGTAAGAACTTAGGAAATGTAAAATATATAAAAAGTTAAGATGACATTGTCTTGGTTAAGGATGAAGACATAAAACATAGATGGTGAAGTTACTTGAGTAAGTTATTTAATGAAAATCAAATAGAAGGTTTAAACTTAGAATTGACAAATGAGAAAACGACTAAAAATATGAGATTTATTTGTAAAATTAGAATTAATGAAGTTAAGTTTGCACTAAAAAAGATGAAAAAATGTACAAGATATAGGATCGGATAACATCTCAATTGAAGTTTGGAAATGCTTAGGTGATAACAGAATTATATGGTTAACTAATTTATTTAACACAATTATAAAAAGAAAATGTCAGATGAATGGAAGAAAAACACTTCAATACCTATATACAAAAATAAATGAGATATTCAAATTTGTAATAACTATCATGGAATTAAACTTATGAGTCATACGATGAAACTATGAGAAACGGTAGTTGAACAAAGATTAAGACTAGAAATGAAGGTCTTATAAAATCAATTTGGTTTTATACCTTTTAGATCTACCATAGAAGTTATATATCTTTTAAGAAGATCGATGAAAAATTTAGAGAAAAAGAAGAGAGACTTGCATATGGTATTTATTGACTTGGAGAAAATATATGATAAGACCTAGGGAAGTTCTATAGTGGGTTTTAGAAAAAAAAAAAAAAAAAAAGGGTATATGTGGTATGTATATTGATGTCATTAAGGATGTGTACGATGGAGTAATGACTAGTGTAAAGATTATAAATAGAGAAAATAGAGAATTTCCAATCACCTTAGGTGTTTATCAAGGAACTACTTTAAGCCCTTATCTTTTTTGTATTAGTGATGGATCAACTAACAAAGAACATTCAAAATGAGATTACATAGTTTACAGATGATATTGTATTGATTGATGAAACTAGGGGCAGAGTTAGAATTATGGAGAAAAACTTTGGAATCTAGAGGCTTTAGGATAAGTACAGATAAGACAGAATATATGAAATGTAATTTCAATAATGGTAGAAGGAATATTAGAGACAAAGTTAAACTTGATGAAAAAATAAATAGCACTTGTAGATTTCAATGTCTTAGATCTATTACGCAAGCTGAAAGAGAAAATGAAGATAATGTGATACATAGAGTTAAAGAGGTTGGGTAAAATGGAGAAGCGCTTCAAGTGTGCTTTGTGATCATAGAATACTCTTAAATCAAAAGGGAAGTAAGACCATATATGTTATATGGATTAGAATGTTAAGCGACGAAGAAATAGAATATCCAAAATATAAAAGTAACCAAGATGAGTATGGATGAGTGGTATAACACCAAAGATAAATTAAGGAGTGAACGATAAGTGAGGTATAGCTCATATAGAAGATAAGATCACGAAGGAATGACTCAGATGGTTTGGATACTTGCAACATAGATCACAAAGTGCATCTGTGAGGAAGAATAAATTAGTTACTTGGGATAGTAGAAAGAATATGGATAGATTTAAAATGACTTGAAATGAAATAATGAATAAAAATTTAATAGCACTAATTTGATCAAAAGAAATGATCCATTATTATATAAATTAACGAAAAATGATTTATTTACCTAACCCCACCTAGTGGGACTTAAAGTTTGGCCTTTTTGTATAAATATGGAATGAAGAAGAATTGAGCAGTATAATTTTTTCACATTGCCGTTTGTTCTAGATGACTTTCTTTCTTCCTTTTGTACCTTCAAATTCCTGTACTTTAATCATTCTATTTTTAAGAAAACACAGCTAAAACAAACAAAAACTGACTAAATTATCTGCATCTGTTTCCCAGATCACCCAAAAGGCTCTAGTTTGTCATTCTTACCTCATGTCACTAATGATTTGTGAAATGTAATATAACTTTGAAAGAACGTGAAGTTTTTCAAATGATAAAAATTCAATTTGGCTGTAACCAGTGTAATAGCTGATTACTCACCAAGCACACATGACACACCATCAATTTTTAAAAAGCACAACAATGTTTAAACTTGAAAAAAAAAAAATAACTAAGTAAACAAACAAAGAAAACAATACATTACAGAACAAATTGGTATCTGCATGAGAGCATTCTGCTAATTTATGGGCAGACTCTGGGGCTTCCATTTTGATAGTTTGGGTTTTCCTTGTGTTTCTTTTTAGGGGTAAGGGTGGAGAAAAACCTATTGAGAGCAGCCTCGCTAGAGGAAGTACTTGAGAAGCAATTTCCATTTTGTCAAATAAACATGTACAAACAACAAATTGCAGGGAAAAACATGAGCCAATATACTTGTATCTAACTATAAAATTACAAAGCAGGTCCATTCTACAGCGGAAATAGAGAATACAGACAAAGAAAGCCTAGACAAAAATCTACCCGAACTAGCCTGCAGAAGATTGTTTTTCAAGTAGCAACCGCACATAAAGGTCCTGGCCTGATCATGTCTCAGCTTTCTTCCTCTCTGCCAAGGCGTCCTCAGCTTTTATTTTCTCAGGAACAAAATCTATAAGCATAAACAAAAAAATAAAGTAAAAATACTAGGAAAACGTGAAAATAATGGAAGTGGCATGCAGTGAAGTTCTAAAATGTCAAAATAAATGAGAGTGCAATGTCAGAGGAAGTTAAGGATTACCTGAGAGAAAATCAAATCTCCTCCTTTTGCGAACAACTGATGCTGAAACACAGAAAAGAAAAAAAAAAAAAACGCTTGAGAACAATGAGAACAAAATATAAAAAATATCACTCCACATTTGAATGATGCATACAGAAAATGCTCACACAGCCGGAAAGAAATGTCTAGATGCTTCCAGTTAACATTCCAATAAATCAATAACAAAAAAGTTTTGAATTAGCTTTACCACAGATAATGGATTTCAACCAGAATTTTGGGCCACCACAGAATGAACAAAAGAATGTGGAGCGATAAAAAATTATCAAGTAGATCCAATCACATTCCCAAAGATTGCATATTTGTATGGAAACACCATAGAGTTCATTTTTGCAGATGGGACTGAGGGACGTAGAAAAAGTGTTGACTGGTGTGACTCGTGAATTTGAATCAGTTTTATTTGTTGTTATTCTTTAGGAGCTGAATAAGTTTTATTTGTTACTATTCTTTAGGATTATAACCATTTCTTCATGCTAATTTTTAGGCACTTAGCTGTTAGGCTCAACAAGTAGCAGATTTTTCTGCAATTCGGTTTTCATTATGCTGTATAAATAGATAGTTTGTTGCTCAATAAAATTCAGTCTTCTGCATTCTTTAAATCAGCTTCTTTTATTATCCTTAGCCTTTGGTTTTAAAATATCCAACATATTGGTATCAGAACTATAATCTTGAGGGACCTGTGAGATTGAGAGAGATCAAACACAATTCCTAAACACTACCTATTCAGAATGAATTCAGAAAATTCATTCACTGCAATTGCACCACCAGTGTTTGATGGAACAAATTATCAGATGTGAGCTGTTAGAATGGAAGCCTATCTTTTCAGCTAATGATCTATGGAAGCTACTAAACAAGTATATGAAGTTCCACCCTTGACAAACAATCCAACTCTTCCACAAATCAAAAATCAAAAGGAGATGAAGCAAAGAAAATCAAAAGCAAGAGCAACCTTGTTTGCAGCAGTCTCATCCACCATTTTTACCATAATAATGACACTGAAAACAGCCAAGGAAATTTGGGATTTTTTGAAGCAAGAATAAGAAGGAAATGAAAGGTTCAAAGGGATGCAAGTGTTGAATTTGATCCGGGAATTTGAGACGCAGAAGATGAAAGAATCAGAAACAATCAAGGAATATTCTGACAGACTTCTTGGCATTGTCAACAAAGTAAGACTTCTTGGTACTGATTTTTCTTATTTTAGAATTGTTCAAAAGGTCCTAGTCATAATTCCTGAAAAGTTTGAGGCTACAATTCCATCTTTGGAAAACTCAAAAGATATGCCAAGCATTACCTTGGCAAAATTGTTGAACGCATTGCAAGCACAAGAACAAGGGAGGCTTATGAGGCAAGAAGGATCTGTGGAGGGTGCTTTCCAAGCCAAATCACAGAACAACAATGGTGGCAAAAACAAAAACAAAACAAAACAAAAACAACAAGCCTGGAGGTTATGCAAGTAACTAGCCGAAGCAGCAACACTCAAGTCTTTCCACCCTGCTCCTGCAAAAAAAAAAAAAAAAACAAACCAATCATCCACAGAATAAGTGTTGGTCGAGGCCAGATGCAAGATGTCACAAGTGTGGTCAGTTAGGGCACATGGAAAGGATATGCAAGACTCAATAGTAACAAGGAGAAGCCAAAGTTGCTGAGGATCAACCTCAAGAGGAGCAGTTGTTTGTGGTATCATGCTTTGCCACCAACAACTCCACAGAAAGCTGGCTTATAGATAGTGGTTGTACAAATCACATGACTTATGATTGAGAGCTCTTCAGAGAGTTTGACAAGACTGCTATTTCTAAAGTTAGAATTGGAAATGGAGCACATATTGTAGTAAAAGGCAAAGGAACAGTAGCGATTTAAGGCCACCCAGGTCTGAAATTAATTTATGATGTTTTATATGTTCCTGATATTAATCAAAACCTTTTGAGTGTTACTCAGTTGTTGGAGAAAGGTTATAAGGTGTTGTTTGAAGACAAAAACTGTATGGTTAAAGATACAAAAGGCATAGAGATATTCAAAGTTCAAATTAAAGGCAAAAGCTTCGCCTTGGATTTGATGAAAGAGGAGCAGGCCGCTGTACACAAAGTAGATAGCAATATAGTGCTTTGGCACAAGAGATTGGGACATTTTCATCATGCCGCTCTACTTTTCATGAAGAAGAACAATCTGGTGAAAGACTTGCCTAAATTAGAGGAGGTGCCTCCTAAATGTGCTACCTGTCAATGTGGGAAGCAAACTAGGCTTCCTTTTCAACAAAACAAGGCCTGGAGGGCTACAAAGAGGCTACAATTAATACACATAGATGTGGGAGGACCAATGAAAATACCATCATTGAATGGTAGTAAGTATTATTGCTTTCATTGATGATTACTCTAGAATGTGCTGGATTTATTTTATGAAGCTTAAATCTAAGGTTGCTGACATCTTCTGGAAGTTTAAAGCTTGGGTTGAAACTCAAAGTAGAAGCAAAAAGCAGGTAATCAACTGAATATACCTCTAAAAAATTTAACAAGTTTTGTGAAGATGCAGGCATCGAACATTAGTTGATAGCACCTTACACTCCTCAATAGAATGGTGTTGTGGAGAGGAAAAACCGGACAATTATGGAGATGACAAGGTGCTTGCTTCATGACGAAGGATCGTCAAAGAAATTTTGGGCCAAGGCTATAAATACAGCAGTTTTTCTGTTAAATAGATTGCCAACAAAAGCTTTGCTGAAAAAGACTCCATTTGAAGCATGGTATGGCTATAAACCAAAGTTGCTTAATCTGAAGACATTTGGTTGCCTATGTTTCTCTTACATCCCTCAAGTTAAGAGAGACAAATTGGTCAAAAAAGCAGAATCTGGGATTTTTGTAGGCTATAGCTCAATTTCAAAGGCCAACAAGATCTACATACCCCAAATCAACAAAGTAATTGTCAGCAGGGATGTTCAATTCCTTGAGTTAGATAACTAGAGTTGGGAGAATGACAAGAAGCTTGAGGTTCAGGAGGAGAATGATGATATGGATAATGAACCTGTTAGAGGAACCAGATCACTCTCTAACATTTATCAGAGGTGTAATGTTGTTGTAATGGAGCTTGCAGGGTATGAAGAGGCGGCAACTGATCAGAAGTGGATAGCTACAATGAGGGAGGAGCTAAAGATGATTGAAAAGAACAAGATATGGGAGTTGGTAGACAGACCTAAACACAAGAAAGCTATAGGAGTCAAGTGGGTTTACAGGACCAAGCTCAATCCTGATGGTTTTGTAAACAAGTACAAGGCAAGACTTGTTGTCAATGGATTTTATGAAACTTTTGCCCCAGCTGCCAGGTTGGATACCATAAGGATGTTGCTGTTCTTGCTGCACAAAAAGGCTAGGTTATACACCAAACGGATGTTAAGTCGGCCTTTTTGAATGGATACTTGGAGGAAGAAATCTTTGTGGAGCAACCTGAAGGGTTTGTTTATCAAGGACATGAGGAGAAAGTATATCGACTGAAAAAAGCCCCGTATGGTTTAAACATGCACCAAGGTCCTGATATAGCAGAATTGATGCACACGTAGTGAACTTAGGCTTTGAAAAAAGTTTGAGTGAATCTACTTTATATATCAAGAAGATTGATGATGCAATACTCGTGGTATCTCTGTATGTTGTGTTGACTCTTTGAGTCCGATCCCGTTTTGATTATGACAAACCACTTGTTTCTTATGTATGTACTTAGCATGTGAACAGGTTTATATTTCAACACACACATAAGGGGACTGAACATGGAAGCCAATGAAGGACTTAAAAAGCTCATACTCCTGGTGTATTCCATGAAAAATGAAGGGCAAGAGAGGAAGAACACGTATATTTTTATTTGTAATTGCATTTAGATCTATCTATAATAATGCATGCTCCATATGATATGATGCTAAGCTCAAACATAGACCGTAGACAAACCTTAGGGCACCTAAACTTTAATCAAAAATCTTTTTCATAAAAGCTAAAATCATACAAGGGTTTTTGGAATAACTTTAGGGTCAAATTCTGGGCAAAAACAAAGGTGTTCACTGACCTCGGTAGACCAAACAGTTCACGTTATATAACCCCCATACGACCGACCATGCCTTCAGCTAAAAATCAAAGAATTACAAAGCTGAGTCGACCGACCATCTTAGGCATTTTTTTGTCTCAGTCGACCGACCATTAGAGCCCAACCAATTGGTCATCAGGACAGCTGACCGAGTATCGAAGGGTTGGGAAATCGCCCAAGGTCAGCCGACCAGTCCCTTCCTCAGCCGATCGAGCCCCTAAGAAATTTGAATTTTTAGCTTAGGCTAGTCGACCGACCCTCTCGGGTTGCTTAAAATTTCAGTGCTAAAACACCCTTAATTTTTTATTAAACATTTTTAAAAATACCCTTTGTGTTCCTAAAAGTCATATTTTGGGAGTTGTCTATAAATAACCCCTGATAACTCATTCTTTAAACAATGCTTATATAGAAAATCCTCCAAAAATTTTTGTGCTTGATTTTACTCTCTTATTCTTTTGAAAAATCTTTTTGAAAGAGAGCATTTATTTTGTTTGAGCATTTTGTTTATCATCAAAAGCACTTACTCACTCTTAAACTTTTAGTTTGAAAATCATTTTTGAAAGTAAGTTTAAAGTTTCTCCCATATATTTTCTTAATAAATATTTTTGGGAAAACTTGTTATAGCTTGTGAATCTTTGCACATCCATTGCAAGATTCAAAAGCTCATTGTGCTTTTATTGCAAAAATCCTTTTGAGCAAAAACCCTACCTTTCTTGATCAAACATTTTTGAATAAAGCATTTGGGATTTTAAGATCTTTGAAAGTTTTTATTGAGCACTTAATTTTTTATCAAAGATCATATACATGAATGGTTTTAAATAACGGCCGTTACGTAACGTAACGGCCGATACGTAACGTAAATCAAGGGCTCCGAAACCGATCCGGGCCGATAATGCGGTTCGAAAAAAATTCACAGCCGTAACGGCCGTTACGTCTCCGTAACGGTCCGTAACAGCCGTTACCCCTACGTTACACTCCGTAACAGTCCGTTACGGACCGTTACATACCGACAACTTGCAGAATCTGCTTTCTGCTGCGCAGCGTTCCTTTCCCCCTTTCCCGAGTCCCAAGCACCCATCTACCATTCAATCTACCTAAATCTAACATTCAAAGAACAAAAATACTTACTTGCAGTTTTGTTGGCCGAGCCACTGAAGCTATAAGAAGGCTTCACGCCTTCACTCCTTCGAAGCCTGAGTTACTCATCTTCGCAGCCTTCGTTTCCTGAATCCTGAACCTAACAAAGTTCTTCGAAGCTTGAGAGTGGCCGAAGGCAGCTTCATCCGCCACCGCCAGTCGTCGCACTCGCCGCCACCAGCCAGCCCTCTACCAGTCGTCGGCGTCGTCGCACTCGCAGCCACCAGCCAGCCCTCCGCCAGTCGTCGCACGAAGCTTCGAGGCTTCGAGGCTCCTCCATCCTTCGAGTCGCCTCCCCTCTCTCGGTCTCACTCAGAGTCTCAGACTCTCTGCCCTCTGCTCATCTCACGTATGAGATAAGCTTTATTTCAGTAACACTCAACACCCACAACCACATCTTAAATATTTTATTATGTTTTTGTTTTTAATTATAATTTATTGTAAGTAATGTTTGTTAAATTGAATTAAAAAAAAAAGAGTAATTTAATAGAGTAAAAAGCTTTAAAATTTCAGATTCATTTAATATGCAAATTGGTTCCTAAACAATTTAAGCATGTCATATTCTGTTTTGATTAACATACTTTTATTCATTCTTTACGTATTCTTTCTTTCCTTTTGGTTTCATTGCATATAAAATATATATTATTTTAAAATAAATGACTATGACATGGCATTCCAAAAATATGGAGTGGACAATTTCTCATGTTCTATTTCTATGCTATTTTATATTTGTGAGTAAAACAACATTTTGCATAATTATTTCCCCTAACAGCATTTTTTTTGTTGTAAATTATTATATTCATATACAATATCAATTTCATTTATATGGTATCGCATTAACATTTTTTGAAAGCTGACACCGTTAGAAATAGACTAATAGTATTATGGTTACAGACTTCCAAGATACAACATTAGTACAAAAAATACTTTTTTCTAGTCTTATGCCTTGCCTATAGATGCAGCTCTTGTTTTTTTTTTCTTTTCAAAGATCACAAATCTCCCACATCTTAAACTTTTTATTATGTTTTTTTTTTAATTATAATTTGTTGTAAATTATGTTTGTTAAATTGAATTAAAAAAAGAGTAATTTAATAGAGTAAAAAATCAAAAAATAGTAATAATTATGTAAAATAAAATTTTCTTAATTTATAAATATTTTAATTGTCTTATATTTTTTGAAAGGTAATTAGGAAAATTTAGTTTTATCACATATTTCCTATTTATAAATATTTTTTAAGTTTTAAAATATCATTTTGACGTTAAATTTAAAATTAGGTAAAATAAATCGTTACATGATCTATTTTTTGTTTTTCAGTTATCAAATAAAGTAAAAATTGATAACTTAATAAAAAACATTTTAACCTAATAGTTAATATATTAATAATTCAGATTTTTGCTAATTACTAGTTTACTACTGGAATTTGTAGAAAAATTTTATTTTAATTCATAAATTGAGAAAATGCTTAAAAAATTAAATAGAAAATTTGTACTGTATGGATCTCTATTAGTGATGTTGTGATGTATATAAAAGTTGAGCAAGTTTTTTCCACCTTTAAAATTACAATGTTAATTTCTTATAGTTATAAATAAAAATAAAATCAAGTTAAAAAAATAATGAAAATACCTTTTTAAAGATAAAGGAATATATTTTTTTGTAATAAAATATCTAATATTTTAATCCATATACTGAGAAAATGTTTAAAAAATTAAATAGTCAATTTGTAATGTATGGATCTCTATTTGTGATGCTATGATGTATATGAAAGTAGAGCAAAAATCTTTTTCACCTGTTAATTTCTTATAGTTATAAATGAAAATAAAATCAAGCTATAAAAAATAATGAAAATATCTTTTTAAAGATAAAGGAATATATTTTTTTTGTAATAAAATATCTAATATTTTATAATTTTGTTTATTTAAATATAAAAATAATAAACATTACTTATTATTTTTAATCAAATATTATACTTATTTTTACGTAATAAGTATTTAAAATTAGGACTATTTAGTACTTATTATTTAATATTTACTAAATTACTAATTATATTATTCCTGTCATTGTAGGAAGGTTGTAACTTTGTATTTTCTTTATATTTTGTGTAGAGATCATCAAATTAAGTCTATCAATATGTCACGTGATAGAGGAAATGAAAACTTACCTAGTGAAGATATTGGATGGCATTTTGGTACTGCGGTAGACGGTAATAGACATGTTATTATGTGTAAGTTATGTGGGAAGATAATCAAAGGGGGCATTACACGCTTGAAACAACACTTGGCACATAAAAAGGGTCAAGTAGCTGGATGCTCAAATGTGACCACACAAGTAAGAGAACAAATGATGAAATATCTACAACAGTATGCTGAGAAGAAAAGAGATAAACAAAAAAGGCAAGAAGAAGCAGAAGCCCAAATTAGAGGAGATTTTGAGAATTTGAGCGATGAAGAAGACTTGGAAGAAGAAAGTATGAGATTTGCTCGACAAGAAAGCATGCGATCACAACAACAATGGGAAGAGAGACAAAGATTTCGAGCAAGAACAACTGGAAGGGGTAATATTTATGAAGAGGGAGGTGGCTCTGGCAGTGGTGCTACCAGTGGTTTCAATGGAGCAGGAGCTCGATCTTATAGTGGTCGAGAAGCTGGAGGTAGTGGACGACAATGGATCAATCCTGATGCCCCTGAAGCTAGACTAAAGGCAATGGATCCTATTTTAGAAAGAAGCAAGAGTGCGAAACAACCAAAACTCAACACAAAGTTACTGAAAGGTTTAAGAAGTAAATTAGGAAAAGCGGTTGGAAAATTCCTAATTTATAATCGGATTCCAGCGAATGTAGCTGACTCTCCATTTATGCAGCCTATGCTTGATATTGCTGCAGAGGTTGGAAAGGGGGTGAAGGGTCCATCACCCTATGAGATATCTGAAATTTATTTGGAGCAAGAGTATCAAGAAATGAAAAATTATATAGCTTCTTTTGCTGGAATTTGGAAGGAAAGAGGTGTAACACTTATGTGTGATGGTTGGTCAGGACCAACTAGAAAACACATTATAAACTTTTTAGTTTATTGCGATAGAGGCACCGTGTTTCATAAATCAGTTGATGCCTCTGATGTGCCAAGCAGAACAGCTGAATATTATTTCAGGTAATTTTCTAATTTTAATTGTATATGCAAATAGTATTATGGACTTGCATGTTTTTAATTAAATAGTAGTAATTATTGAATTTATAATTTCATTTCAGATTAATGGATGAGGTGGTTGAAGAAATTGGAGAGGAGAATGTTGTCCAAGTAGTGACTGATAATGAAGCTGCAATGAAGGCAGGAGGAAAATTATTAATGCAGAAGAGGCCCAATCTCTATTGGACAGCATGTGCAGCTCATTGCATAGACCTTATTCTTGAAGATATTGGTAAGAAAAGTAACGTGAAGAAGGTCTTAGAAGATGCAAGAACAATAACCTCATTTATTTACAACCACACATGGACAGTGAATTTCATGAAGAAATTCACAAATAATAGAGAGTTACTTCACCCTGCCATCACTCGATTTGCCACAAATTTCATTGCTTTGGAGACTATTGTCAGGCATAAACAAGCACTAAGGGAAATGTTTACATCTGATGCTTGGAAAAACTCAAGGTTTGGAATGGCAAAATCAGGCCCAGCATATGATTCAAAGAAAATTATCTTAGGCAAAGAGTTTTGGCAAAAGGCCTCTGATATAATTAAAGTGCAAGAACCCTTGGTGAAAGTTCTTAAATTGGTTGATGGTGATGAAAAACCAACCATGGGCTTCATATACGAGGCAATTGATAGGGCGAAGTTGGCCATTCAAAAGGATTGCCGGTTTTACAAAGACTATTGGAAAATTATTGACAACCGGTGGAGTTTTCAGTTGCACCAAGATTTGCACGCTGCTGGTAAGTGTAAATCAAATACAATTTCTTATTATTTTAACTTTTAAATTATGCATAGTTGCATTAGAAAACTATTGATTAATATGTTTCTAAATTTAATTGTAGGGTATTTTTTGAACCCACAATTTCTTTATGGTGCCCCACCCTCTCCTGAAGTTGCTAGAGAAGTCATGGATGGAGTTAAAAAAGTGATAACCAAGTTGGTACCCGATATAGATACTCAAATTCGGGCTATTGATCAAGTAAGTATTGGTTCCATTAAATTGAATAATGAATTGTTCTAGTATTTAATAAAACTTTTAAGAATAATTATTAATATATCTAATTAATTAATTATATTTCACAATCATCCTTTTTTAGTTGTTGCTATATCGAGATAGGCAGGAGACTTTTGGAACCCCGTTGGCTCAAAGGGCAGTAAAACAAACAAATCCTGGTAAATATGGCTATATAGCTAAATAATAGAGAATTACTCTGTTTTCTCTCTTTGTGTTCAAATTTGACTTTTGAAATACGCTATACTAACATAAAACTCTTTTTAATTATTCATGCAGCTGAATGGTGGATTCATTATGGCTTGTGTGCTCCTGAGCTCCAAAGAATAGCAATTAGAGTTCTTAGCCAGACCACATCAGCTTCGAACTGTGAGCGTAATTGGAGCACCTTTAGCCTCATCCATACGAAAACAAGAAATAGATTAAAGTACATGAGACTACAAAAACTTGTTTTCGTACATTACAACATGAGATTAAAGTTAAGACGTACAATGAGAAGAAGCCAACGAGAAATTGAAGAGGGTTTCAATCCTATCAATTTGGACTACATTTTCGAAGAAGATGATCCTTTAAGTCAATGGTTAGAGGAGAGAGAGACACCACTACTCGACGGTCAGGACAATTCAAATTGGTTAAATGAAGAGGTTGGTGGTACTACAGAAGGAGGTGATCAACCACCAATAAACGCGCATGATGAATCAAGTTCAAGTCCTGAACGCACACAAAGTGATGACAATCTTGGTTTGAGCCCACCAAGTGATGATGATGGTAATAGTGGTGCTGGAGCTGGGGTTGGGGGGGGGGTGGCAGTGGTGGTGGTGGAGGCGGCGGTGTAGAATATAATTATGGATATGATACAGGGACATCATTTGGAAGGGATATATATCCTTCTGATCCTTATGGACTACATGACATACCTGAAAATTATGACTTGGGTATTCCTCCAGGGAACCAATCTTCACAACCCAGGAGAAGGAGTGCTCGTGGTGACCCTAGCGATTCTACTGAAGATTCATATGGTGTGGTTCGTAGTTTTGGCGACTTTGGTTTAGATGGTTCATCATCACAATCATATGGATCTCATCCAGCATATCCACATTATGCATCTCGTGACTCACATTTTTATCCCAGTGGATCAGGAATCTCAGGATCTAGTGAGTCTTCTTCTACACACTACCCAGAGCCAGCCCCTGCCCCAACTTATAGACATTATTCAGGAGAATTTTCATCACCAGTACATTTTCAAGAGCAACAACAAAATGACGCAAACTTGGGTTCATTTAACTATGTATTTCCACAAGGATGGGGAGATAATTTCCCATCCCAATCTCAAGATACAGATGCAAATTATGAAGACCCTCCACGTCATTCTTTTTGGTGGTGACATGTGTTATGTTATAAATTTGTAATATTGTATTCATGTATTTTCAACTATTTATTGATATTTGATATTAATCACTTTTTAAATTCATGTATGTGTAATCACTGTAATGTGTATATTGACTTATTGAGTATTAAGTCTATTGAGTATTGATTCATTTTTAGTAACTTTATGACTTTAATTAATTGATTCTTACATTTCTACATCTTTTTACTCATTAAACTAATGTAAACTATAAAAAAATATGCTTTTTTTTGTAAACAGCGCACTAAAATTAATATAAAAATCATAATGCCTATTAAAAAGCATTTGTAGGGTGAATGAAAGCCTGCAAAATTCATTAAAAATCATGTATTAATGGATTTCATGCTTATTTTTTAATTTCGGCATGGTTGTGCATGTGTGAAAAAAATTCACGACCGTTACGCCCGCTTCCCGTTACGTAACACTCGCGTCTCCCGCGACCCGTGACACCCGCGACCGTTTCGCGACGTTACCCGCGACCGCGATTTCGAACCATGTATACATCTCTTTGGGTAAAAATTATTTGAAAGCAAAACCCTAGGTTCTCCTACATTTTTATTGAAAAATATTTTTGGAGAAATTTACTTGGGTTTAAATCTTTGAATCACTCATCATATACATTACATTCAAAGATTGAAAAAATCATCTTGAGAAAAATACCCTTACTCTACTGAGCTTATTTCATATCATCTGAGAGTGCGTTTTAGAGCTTCAATTTGTCTGCTTTTGTAGAAACATTTTGTTTGTATAAAAAAATTCATTATCTTTGTATTTTAGGCGTGGCCTGAAGAGGAATACACCGTCTGTAAGGTGTACTGGTTTGGCTCTAACCCGGTTAGGTGAGCTAAGGAGACTCCGCCTCGTAAGGAGAATTTTGGTTTGGTTCCGCCTGGTAAGTGAACTGAGGAGACTCCGCTTCGTAAGGAGAACTGGTTTGACTTCGCCCGTAAGTGAGCCCAGGAGACTCCGCCTCGTAAGGAGTATTTTAAACGGCGCCGCTCTGCCCAAAAAAATGAGCAAATAGTGGAATCCTTGAGCTGAGCCTTGAGGCAGGGATGTAGGCAGTATTGGCCTAACCTCAATAAAAATATTGTGTCTTCTATTCTTTCCCTACACTATTTAATTTCCGCACTCGTATGCTTATATTAAATTTGTTGTGATTGTTATATTTATTTCAAATATCTGCATACATTTATTTTTGTGGTATTGGTGTTTGTATAGAAAGACCCTAGGTTGTGTAATACTAGTTGTGGTTTAAAATTGAACACGACTAACTTCAAAAGAAATTTTTTTTTAATACCCAATTCAAATTCCACCCCCCCCCCCCTCTCCTCTTGGGAATACACTATTGACAACATGTTGATGATCTACAAGTTACAGGAAGTAGCAAGGAGCTAATTGACAAGTTTAAAGAAGAAATGAAAGATGTCTTTGAAATGACAGACCTTGGGAGGGTGACATTCTTCATTGGTATGTAGGTACGTCAAAAGCAAAATGATATATTTCTATGCCAGCATAAATATGCAAAGGAAGTCCTCAAAATATTCAACATGGAAGAGTGCAAGCCAACTGCAACTCCAATGAATCAAAAGGAGAAGTTTTGTAGAGAAGATGGAGCTAAAAAGGTGGATGAAAGGTTGTATAGGAGTCTAATAGGCTGCCTAATGCATTTAACTGCAACCAGTCCAAATATCATGAATGCAGTGAGTTTGCTATCAAGGTATATGCACTGTGCTAGTGAAATTCATTTTCAAACAGCGAAAAGAATTTTTAAATATGTTAAGGGCACAATTGACTATGGAATAAGATTCAGTCAAGTTAAAAGCTTCAGTCTCCATGGTTATAGTGATAGTGATTGGGCTGGATGTGATGATGATATGAGAAGCACCTCAGGTTACTGTTTTAGCTTTCGTTCTAGAATTTTTTCATAGTGTTCTAAGAAGCAAAAAGTCATAGCTCAATCCACAGCAGAAGCAGAATATGTAGCTGCTGCTGCTGCTATGAATCAAGCCCTTTGGCTTAGGAAACTTATGACAAATTTGCATATGGAACAACAAGAAGGCACACAAATATTTGTGGACAACCAAGCTGCAATTTCAATTGCTAATAATCCAGTGTTCCATGGCAAAACAAAACACTTCAAAATAAAATTTTACCTTCTAAGAGAGGTACAAATGGAAGGAGAAGTGCAGCTGATCTACTGCAAAAAAGAAAATCAAAGTGCTGATATTCTAACAAAGGAATTTCCGAAGATTAGATATGAATTCTTGAGGCAAAAGCTTGGTGTATGCAGCTCTAGAGTCAAGGAGAAATGTTGACTGGCGTGACTCATGAAGTTGAATCAGTTTTATTTGTTGCTATTCTTTAGGAGCTAAATCAGTTTTATTTGTTGCTATTCTTTAAAGGCTGGATAAGTTTTATTTGTTGCTATTCATTAGGAGCTGAATAAGTTTTATTTGTTGCTATTCTTTAGGATTATAAGCATTTCTTCATGCTAATTTTTAGGCACTTAGTTGTTATGCTCAACATGTAGCAAATTTCTCTACAATTCAGTTTTCATTATGCTATATAAATAGATAGTTTGTTGCTCAATAAAATTCAGTCTTCTACAGTCTCTAAATTAGCTTCTCTCATTATCCTTAGCCTTTGGTTTTAAAATATCCAACAAAAAGAAATTAAGAAGAAGAAAATGAATAAAGAGGATGTGAAATCCTCAAAATTGCATAGAAGAGGCAGAAAAGGCTAATATTTGGTAGGTCGTTCAATGATAGAGTTGATAAGAGTTATCCACTTTGCTAGTCTTGTTGAATAACTGTCAATTTTATTTGGAGGATAGTCGGTCTTGGTCTTTGGATCCTTCCGGAAAATTTTGTTGTGATTTTTTTCACTATATCTAATTCCTCTTTTCCTCTCTATCAATTCATTTGGAAGGCCAAAGTCACCTCTAAAATCAAGGCTTTTATTTGGTTGGTTGCACTTGATAGAATTAAGACCAATAACTTGCTGCAGGTCAGGAGACCTTTGAAGGCGCTCTCTCCAGATGTCTCTGTACTTCATTTTAATTGTTCAGAATTTGCATCGCATCTTTTTATACACTGATTATGCTTGGAGGGTAAGGAATAAGTTATTTGGTTTTTTAGGCAAATGTTAGGTGGTTTCACAGGCAGTGAACTTTTTGGCAGTTTCATAGGTTGGCGGCTGAAAAAAGGAAAGGTCAGTGCTCTGGAAATGTGCTTTGTTTGCAGTATGTGGGGGCTGTGGACGGAATGTAATGCGCATATGTTTTCATAGAAGAAGTCATCATAATTGCTGGTTTGGGAGAAGATACATTATTTCGATTTTCTATGGTGTGGGCAGGGGAATTTTAAGGGGGTGAGCTTTTCTGATATTCTGTGTGATTGTCATTATTTGTTGGATTTGATAGTTTGCACTGGTTTTATTTGTTCTTTTTAGTTTTCGGATTTTTTCTATGTTTTTTTTGTCTGGATTTTTCCAGACTTTGCTAAGGAGATGTCATATTCTCCTGGATGTACATTCTTAATCGATTAATGATATTTTTCTATCCAAAAAAGAACTTATACATGAAGAAATCAAAGAGCTCAAAAGAGCCAACCAATTGCCATGAATATCATCAAAATCCATATTGCCAAAACACCTTCCACTGAACACCCTCATGGACGTTAAGAACATGATCAATCCCAAATCAAATCCACAAAAGACCCACAATTTAAAAAAATTCGGGCATCTCTCTCAAAACCAAATGACTTGATACAGCAAAAATAGAATACCACGACAAGATCCATACATATTAGGCCTTCCAGACCCTTTAAAATTGAACCATCAAGAAAGCCTTCAAAGAATAAACACACATCCAATACTCTACCAACAAACAAAAAAGTTTGTTCCATTAACACCAAGCTAGGGGGCAAGAATAAGTTGAGTATGATCCTCATTACTACCATGACAAATAACCATATCTGGTGATAGGGCCATGTATGGTCTTCAAACTTGCAATAAATCATTGGTGTTAACCTTATTAAGGATGATAATTCACACAAGTCTTTACCTTCAACAGGATTTAGACCTCCACAATTGCAGGTGGAAAAGAATGAAAAGACTTTTTTACACTAGCATTAAACAATTTACAAGAGAGAACACCAGAATTATCCAAACACCTGAGCCTAACACCCCCACAATAATAATAACAAAAAAATCCAACCCCAAGAGGGGAAAGTTACTCAACCTCCTTACCATTAAAATTACAAGGAAACTGAAAATTCAAAAAAACCTCAAAGCCATCCATAACAAGAAAGGACGAAATAAGTACATTGGAATTCAAAGGGGGAGGAAAATGGAATGAAAAACAACAGAAAAGCAAGCATCCACAATCCAAATATCCCTCCCAAACCCTACACGCATGTCCCACATTATATTTGGCAGACGGAAAGAACAAAGAAGTAACCTGCAAAATGAATTTCTATGGGCTAACAAGTGAAATTCTAGCTATATTATTGGCATCCCACCCATTCACCAACAAACCAAATTTACTTGGAACAACCAATCCTTAGCTTATAAGATGATCCCTCTTCTCAGCCACCCCTAATCAAAGAAAATCCCGCATAATCCTCTCAAGTTCACAAGCCATTACCACCAGATCTAAACAATGAAAAGAAAAATACAAAGGGATTGAAGAAAGAAATACCTGAATTAAAGTAATGCGACCCCCTAAAGAGAAAAGTGTACCCTTCCACCCATCTAGACATTTAGACATCTTACAAATCACTGGATCCTAAAACCTAGCAACCTAGGGATCCCCACCTGAAGGGACTCCTATATAAGACAAAGGCCACATTAATGTTGTACGTTGCTAGTGCAGCCAACCTAAAAATCACCTCAGGCCTCAAAATAAAACCAGCGGGACTATACTTGCCTAAATTAATCTTAAGCCCTGGAACTAACTCAAAAGAGTTACCCTGAGTTCGAGAGTTTGAATTTCAAGGCTTAGATTTGGATTTCGGATTTGGATAAAAATAATACAAAATTGTATTGAATTTTATCTAAATCCACACAAATACAAATCCAAGCCCTCAGAATCCATGCTCCCAAAAGCTACCTAAGTGTATTGCAAAAAGAGCTCAACAAGAAAAGGATCATATCATCAGCAAACCACTGTCAGCAGATGAGACACAATCCTATGGCTCCACCAACAACTTGGACAAAACCCATATCAACAGCCCTCTCAATCATCCTAATTCCTAGACCCATCAGCAACCAAAATAAACAAGAATGAAGATAAAGGATCCCCTTGCCTCACACATAGAGTCTGAAAACCAAGACTTAGGTAAATTATTAATAATAACAAAAAATGTAGAAGACAACCCCTAATCCAGCCCTGCCCCATCTAGTCCCATAACCTTCCTGTCTAAGAGCCTTCCAAAAGGTGCCAGAAAAACCTATTATAGGCCTTCTCAAAACCCAGCTTAAAAATTAAATCCGGCTTCTTATATCTCCTAAAATCCTCTACAACCTCATTAGCCACAAAGACAAGCATCAAATATATAGCTACCTCCCACAAAGGCTTCCTAGGAATCACCAACACTACTGGAAGCTTTCAGAAATGTCGGTGTCCAACACGTGTTGGATACCGACACCTGCCTGACACTCTCCATCCTGTATCTGACACACGCCAGAAAATATTTTAATATTTTTTATGGGCACAGTTGAGACACTTCCCAGCACTTCCTGACACTTCCCCACATGGTAATGACAGATCCATGACACTTCTTGCAGCAGAACGCTGTGTTGTATTGGCCCTTTTAATTCTGTTAACAAACCCCCCAAAAAAAAATGAGAATGTGGGTGAATGAGAGTCAAGAGGTTCTTTGACATTGGAGTAGTCGGACTCTGGAGCCTTAGCACCAGTGCACCAGCCTTGTAAAGTACCGCCTGACGTCCCAGCCACTAGAATTCCCCCTCCCTAATGCCATTGCCAGTTTGCCACTCTATTATTCTGTTTTTTTTTTTCACTGTTTTTTAATTTATTGATGAGCCATGCCCTTGAGTTGTTTTTTGGTTATTGGACCAATATTCTATAATATGAATGTACTAAATGATTGCGTAAGTGTTGTTTGTAAAATGTGCAGTTGGTAATTGTGCATGAATGATGCTTATATTCCATTTAAAATTAAAATTACCACAATATTTGTCATCCAAAAGAAGAATGTGCTTAAATATATATTTTTATATTAATTAATTAATGTATCCATGCTGGCTTGCATCCTAATTTTTTTTTAAAAAATTATTGTATCGCCATGTGAATATCGTGTTGCATGCATCTCTCATGTCAATATTGGTGCTTCCTATAAGGCCACCCAAGGACTAGAAATGATATTCCCTATCACATCTTTAATGAACCTTGAGCCAATCTTTGAAAAAACTCTAGTACTACAATCCCCAACCTTAGCCCACTTAAATTTAATCTTTTGCCTCAAACTCATTCTTAAGAGAAACCTTCCTAGGAGCCCAGTCCCCCAAAATGTTACCCAACTCTTCCAAATGATCGATATTCTCTATTTCCATCAAAATACTAGTCTTCTTAATCCTAACATCACCAAAGGCTTCCTTATTCCAACTTTTCAAAGCAACATTGAGACCTTTCAAGCTTTTCATAAGTCTGTTCCCTTCACAACCCTCACTTAAGCTATTACTCCAAGAATCTTCGACAAAGGATAAAAAAGAAGAATAAGAAAAGCACATATTTTCAAATTAGAATGGAGGGCTTCGCCATAAGACTAGGAGAATTCAAAAATAGGGGAAAATAATCCGAAACTGTGCCTAACAAAGATCTCTTGAGAAATACTAGGAGAACCATCCTCCCACTCAGTGCAACACAAAAAAAATATCTAATTGACTAGAGGTCGAATGATCTCCAACCAACCAATAAACACAGCATTAACCAAAGGAAATCCAAAGAACACACTCCCAAATAAAACTATTAAAACACTTCATGCTTGAAGTAACCCAGGATCTTCCTAATTTCTCAACTAGAAACCTAACAACATTAAAATCACCACCTAGCATCCTGGGGGAGCAAAATCCAAAAACCCAAAAAAGCTCTTCCCAAAACAAGCATCTCAACCCATGCCTAAAGGGACCGTATGGCGAAGAAACCCACCACAAACCCCTAAAAAGGCACCTATCAACCTCTTTTAATTTCTCGTAAAAACACAACATACCAGGAAACTCACAAAATAATCTCCCAAATTGTTCTATGTGTATTGGCATCGCCAAGACCCCCCACATTCTAACAAAGAATCTTCTTTTTGATCAATCCAACTAAGAATCTTCATCAAACAAAATTCTATGCCTTTAACGCTAACCTTCTTCTCGCTTTAATTAATAGAAGAGTTCAACTTCTAGAATTCCCTCTCACAAGAAAAAGTCACCCACAGCCCAATGTGACGCCTAGGAATCACCATAACAAGAAAAGAGGGTGCTCCAAGAGGAGATTAGAAAGGCCGTCTTTGGTATGGATGAGAAAGCTCCCGGACTAGATGGTTTTGCTTTGATCTTTCTTTCAGCGGTGTTGGGATGTCAACTATAATTTTATGAGAGTTTTTTAGGAATTTATGGTAATGGGGTAATTCCTACAACAAGAAGCCTTAAGCCTCATTAGGTGGGGCCAGGTACATGAATCCTTTTCCGTCAATTCCCCTAATCAAAAGTATTTTCCTCTATTAGATTAAGGGCTGTCAAATCCTTCCTCACTACCTCATTCCAAGTTATTTTAGGCCTACCCCTACCCTTTTTCATGCCAGAAACAATAACTAACTCACTCCTCCTCACAGGTACTCGACTAGGCCTGCGTTTTAAATGCCCAAACCATCTAAGCCACCCCTTCCTTATTTTATTTTCAACTGGTTCTATGCCTAAATTATTACGTATATGCTCATTTCTTACTTTATCTTTTAATGTTAAATCACTCATCTACCTTAACATATCTAAGCAACTTTTATTTTTTGTACATGCTGTTTTTTAGTTACCCAACATTCTGAACCATAAAGCATAATTGGCCTTATAGCCGTCTTATAAAACTTTGCTTTAAATTGTAAGAGTATTCTACAATCACACAACACACCGGACGCACTCCTCAATTTTACCAAACCTATTCTAATTCTATGTATACTACTTCTTCAAAATCCCTTTCCATTTACATAATAGATCCAAGATATCCAAATCTATCAGTGCTATTAATCTCTTGATTATCAAGTTTAATCTTCTCTTTAATGCTACTCCTTGCATTACTGAAATTACATTTCATATATTTTGTCTTATTTCTACTTATCCTAAACCCTTTAGACTCTAATGTGGCTATCCAAAGTTCTAGTTTAGATTCCACTCCGCTCCTACCATCATTAATCAACACAATATCATCTGCAAATAACATACACCAATGGATCTAATTTTGAATATTCCTAGTTAGTTCATCAATTACTAAAGTAAAAAGATAACGACTCAAAGTAAAACATTGATGCACACTTATTATGATTGGAAAATCTCTAGATTCTCCTCCTATAGTTCTAACGCTAGTCACGACTCTATTATACATATCCTTAATGACCTCTATATATCTACTGCAAATTCCTTTCTTTTCTAAAACCCACCAAAGAACTTTCATAGGTACTCTATCATAAGCTTTCTCTAGGTCAATAAAAACCATATGCAAGTCCCTCTTCTTTCTCCTAAGCTTTTCCGTTAAACTTCTTAAAAGACCCTCTTTTTTTCCTAAGCTTTTCCGTTAAACTTCTTAAAAGATAAATAGCTTCTGTTGTTGATCTGCCAGATAAAACCAAATTGATTTTCTGAAATCTTCGTTTCTAATCTTATTCTATGTTCAATTACCCTTTCCCATAATTTTATCATATGATTCATAATCTTAATTCCATAGCACCCAATTTTTTCGATTGGACAATTCGATCTATGATTTATCATTCATGGGCACTGAAATGACCACAATTTTGGGCATTCACTTAATCTTGTTAAATATATGCTCCTTTATTCTAGTATTCAAGGTCCTTTATTTTGGGGATGTATATGATACCTAGGCTCCTAGACAAGGAGATGCAAGAAAAATTACCAAGCGTCTTAGCCCAAGTGTTATCTTTAGTTATTTACTAAAATTTCCCTTTGGGGGAGAAGGATGGGTTGTTAGTCTAGTGATTTGGAAGATGTAATCGAAGGTCATGTATGGTTAGGATCCATTTGCATACTCCATGATAGTTATTATAGTTTTGAATATCACGTTTGTTTTTTTTACAAAGGTATTAATGTACTTTTCCTCCATTATTTTTGCATTTTCTAAGTTTTTATAATAGTGTTGAATAGATTAGTTAACCAAATAATTCCTTTATCTCCTAAACATTTACAAACTTCAATTGGTATTTTATCTGGTCCTATAAGTTTCCCACTTTTCATCTTTTTCAATGTCATCTTAACTTCAAGGACTTTAATTTTGTGAATAAATCTCTTATTTTTAGTCTTCTCCTCATTTGTCACTTCCAAGTTTAATATTTCATTTTTGTTTTCATTAAAAAACTCATCAAAGTATCTCCTCCACCTCTCTTTTATGACATCTTCTCTAATTAAGACATTATCATTCTCATCCTTCATACATTTTACATCACCTAAATCTTAGCATTTTCTTTCTCTAACTCTGGAAAGTTTATAAATGACTTTTTCTCCTTCTTTTGAATCTAGTTTAGTATATAAAGTATCATAAGCCCTATGTTTAGCTTCACCAATAGTGTTTTTGCATTTTTTTTCTCGTTACTTTATATTTTTCAAGATTTTCTATATTTCTACAATTTTGCCATATTTTATACCAATTTATTTTTGTCTTAACGGCTTTTTGGACTTCTTGTTCCCACCACCAACTTTCTTTACTACCTAAGTATCTTCCTTTGGACTTACCTAAAATCTCTTTTGCTATCCTTACGATAAAATTTGCCATTTTATATCAAACAATATTTCATCAACATTATCCCCTAATGTCCAATCACACTCTTTGTTCATTTTATCTTTAAATTTTACAATATTATTTCCCTTCAAGTTCCACCATTTAGTCCTCGTGTTGATTTATGCTAATCCTTCTCTTCCATTTTTTAATACGTATAATACTAAGACTTTGTGTTGCCAAAATTTCACCTGGAATAACTTTACAACCTTACAAGATAGACAGTCCTCATTCTTAGCTAAGAAGAAATTTATTTCGCTTTTATTATACCCACTCTTGAAAGTTATTAAGTATTCTTCTCTTTTTATAAAGTGAGTATTCAATATAACCAAATCATAAGACATGGAAAAATCTAAGATTATATCATCGAGCTCATTTTTACCTCCATATCCATGGCTTCCATGCATCCTCTTATATCATATAATATCCTTTCCAAGGTGACCATTCAAATCAGCTCCTATGAATGTCTTTTCAGACATTGGTATCCCTTATAAAATACTATCTATATCTTCCTAAAATTGTCTTTTAAGATTTTCTTCTAAGCCTATTTAGGGAACATACACACTAATGACGTTCACTATCTCCAGGACTAAAGCTATCCTGATTTTAATGATTTTATCTCCTATTCTTCTAACATCTACTACATCATCTTTTAGGTCTTTGTCTGCAATAATAACCACCCCGTTTTTATGTTTCTCTTACTAGTATACCAAAGTTTAAATCCTGATTTTTCAATATATCTAGCTTTCTCTCCTACCCATTTCATCTCTTGAAGGCATATTAAGTTAATTTTCCTTCTAAACATTATTCCATTATTTCCATACTTTTTTCCATAAGAGTTCTTATATTCCAAGTTGCTAATATAATCTTCATTTCTTGTGTTAACTTATTAACCCTTTCCCTTTTATACTCACCCGGTATGTTCTCTTGACCTAGGTGAATTTGGTAAAAATTCAAGATAATAAGATCTGACAATGTTTTATGCTGGCTATCAGCTACCTAACACAACTCTACTCCTTTATCCGGACTTGGAATTGGCTATGTGTACAAAGAATTTGTGCTACATAGGCGAAGTACACATTTGTATTTTTTTTTTTTTCTTATAAACTTATTTGACATAGACAATTTTCTAAATCACACCTTGCAACTAGTAAAAACCACATACAAAATACAACAACTTAACCAAGCCTTAATTCCCACTAGGTGGGGTCGGCTATATGAATCATTTTCCGCCAATTTATGCAATCATGGACCATTTCTTTTGACAGATTTAGGACCATTAAATCCTTATTCACTATCTCATTCTAAGTTATTTTAGGTCTACCCCTACCCCTTCTACTAGCCCCCACAATAACTTGCTCACTCTTCCTCATTGGCACACTATGTGGCCTACGTTGCAAGTGCCCAAACCATCTAAGTCGTCCCTCCCTTATCTTATCTTGTATAGGAGTTACACCTAATTTATCGCGAATATGTTCATTCCTTAATTTATCTTTCAGTGTTATACCACTCATCCACCTAAGCATTCTTATCTCGGAAACTTTTACATTTTGGATTTTCTATTTTTTCATCACCCAACATCCTAATCCATATAGCATAGTTGGTCTTATAGCCGTCTTATAAAACTTCCCTTTTAATTTTAAGGGTCTACGATCACAAAGCACACTTGTATATTCTAGAATTTTCAAATGAAAAACACAAAAATGCATATACTAAGACTATAAATCATAAACACAAAATCTCCACTACTAACTAACTATTGGAAAAATAATTAATAAAAGTAATAAGAAAAGAAATAACAATAAAGGAGAGGAGCTCACCGGTGACTAAAACTAAAAAGGTAATGACAACCGCTTGAAAATACTATAGTAAGTACCCTTTGACGCAGGGAATTTGATACTTCTAACGAAAATCAATCGAAGAATATTTAAGCAACGAAGGATTGCAAGAATTCTTCAATCTAAAGTCAACATTCAAATACAAGAATATTGAAGAAACAATATTCTTCAACCTATAAAATCTTTATTGCTTCCTCATGATTTTAGGGCTGAAGAAACAAGATTCCTTGGATTTGTTTGGGTCTTTGGGAGAAAAGAAAAGAAAAGAAAGGAAGTTTAGAGAGGGGATCTACTTGGTTGGTGAGAAAACAAAACCAAAAAGAGAGAATAGAATAAATAAAAATGAAAGAAAGGAAAAAGAAAAGAAACCTTAGAAGTAGAAGTAAAAGAAAGAAAAAGGAGGAATTTGAGTCAAAGTAGATGAAAGAGAAGAGGAATGTTAGGATTTAGGAAACTTTTTCCTATATAATGCAATAACTTTTAATATTTATTTTACTATACAATCTGAGTAGATAAAAATAACAGGAACAACTGAACAAGAAAAGAACCTGCAAGGCTGCAACAACTGAGGAATACCAAAGATAAGGAAGATGATCTAAAAGTTGCAATGGGCTGTCACGGCAAGGCCAGAAGGCCAAGGCACTGAGCGGCGAAGATGAGGAAGGCCTGCAAGTTGTCATGGGTTGTCCGCTGTCACGGCAAGGCCAGAAGACCGAGTGGCGAAGATTAGGAAGATCAAAGAAAGAAGGCCGAAGGTCAAAGATGAGGAATTGCGCAACGGTGGCCGGTGAATTTCATTCAAAGATAATCACAGATTTCCAAGGAAAACAATGAAATTACAGATTTCCAAAAGCAAGAAATCCATTTTCATCACTTTAGTTCCCACTCACTCCATTAAGGTGAATGACTTTAGAACTATTAGTTGACTACTATGTGTAGGATCATTGCAAAGGTTCTTGCTAGTAGGTTATGGGAGGTTTTAGCTGGTGTTATTTCTAGTTCATCACTTTTGTTGGTGGGAGACAAATTTTGGATGCTGTTCTTGTAGAAAATTTGTTGAAGATCAGGAAGAATAAGAGGAAAGGTCCCATGTTTAAGTTAGATTTTGAGAAGTTTTATGATAGGCCAAGTTGGCTTTTCTTAGATATTGTTAGATCAAAAGGGTTTTGGTCGAGATGGAGAGGTTGGATTATGGGTTGTCCTTCTTCAGCTTCCTCTTCAATTGTTATCAAGTGGGTGCCTAGGACTTGATTTCCGACTTCTGAGGTGAGGTGTGGCGAGGGGATCCATTATTTCCTGTCCTCTTTTTTCTTGTGGCTGATGTTCTAAGTAGGATGGTTGACAGAGCAGTGAATAAGAGTTCAGGGCTTTTTGTGGAGAGTAATGCTGTGATTGTTTTACATTTGCAGTTCACTGATGACACTATCTTTTTTGTTTCTACTGTAATATTCTTACCATACTGCAGGATTTCAAGTTAGTGTCTGGTATAAAGCTTAATTTGTGTATTTGTAGATTAGATGCTCTTAATTGAGTCTTAGGTGGTTTTAGATCTGCTACTCTAGTGCGTTGTGGAACTTTGCAGTGGCTTTGACTAATCTAGGTGTGCCCTTGGGTGGCAATTCACATTCTGTGCAGTTTTGGGATCCATTTATTGCAAAGTTCTGCAAGAGTCTGGATGGTTGGAAGGGGGCTCTTTTTTTCTTTAATCCAAGCTTGTATTTCCTCTATTCCTGGGTTCCTAAAAATGTAACAGCTAAATTGCAAAGGATCATGAGGGACTACCATTGTTTGGGGTTGGGGGAAAGAAGATCATCTCATGAGTTGGGAGGATGTTTGTAGGTCTAGGGCTGAGGGAGGTTCTCAGGAATTTGGTGTCAAGACATTCCTTTCCAATTTTCTGGTGTGTTTGTAAAGAGAGAAATAAGAGTGTTTAGTAATTCAATCTCAGCGCTTCAGGCAGCGAAGAGCAGCGGCTAAAGGCAGTAGCTAGCTGGCATAGTGGAAATGATGTACATGATTTTAATGTAATCTTTCATACTTGTGAGTCTGTGCCACCCTTCAGGGTAGTTGATTTTTTGTATTATGAGCCGGCATCCTCTTGATGCCTTTCAAAACTCCCTATATTTATCCCACAAAAAAAAAGAAAACATTGCTCTTGTGGTAGGGCATTTTCCTTGGAGACTCGTTCTCTTTAGCATCAGGTTATCAAGAGTAAATTTGGATTGTGCATGAATGGATGGGATGTTAATATTGCAAATACAGTTCTCATGAGAGCCCTGAAAATTTATCTTGCAGGTTTCAATTTTTTCCTCCCTCGTATTAGGTATAAAGTAGGAAATGGTTTTCAAATTTCAAGTTGATTGAGGACCTTTCGGTAGATGAGCAGCACTTTTTTATGCTTTCCCTCTGTTGTTCCACATTACTTGCAGTGCTTATATTTCTTCTTTTCTGGTTACCAAGGAGAATAGTGTCCCCCAGGATTTAACCTTCATAAGAATCTAAATGACTTGGAGGCCAAGGAGCTCTCTTCGCATCTTGGTTGGTTGGATTCTTTTCAACCTTGGTAAGAAGGGGATTGTAAGATTTGGATTTCGGATGCTTCTGATTCATTCTCTTGTAAAGTTTTTTGTTCCTTTTTGATTTGTTACTCAAAACTTCTCGTCTAGCAAGTACTCTGTGGAAAGCTAAGGCCCTCCTAAATGTCAATGCCTTTGGGTGGATGGCTACTCTTAACAGAGTTAACACCTAAAAATCTGCCATAGATCAGATTAATACCAATAATCTATTACAGTTAGAAGAGCTCACACAGCTTCGTCTCCTGATGTTTGTGTGATGTGTTACAACATTGGTGAGTGAGTCACATGTTCAACTATTCCTTCACTATTCTATTGCTTGGAGTTTACAGAATAAATCTACCCTCAACTACTAATTAACAAACACATTCGGTTTAGGACCCAACAACCCTATTCTTTGAAATCAGTCTCTGAATTGAGTCAAAGTGATCCATTTAACACCCCACTCACATATCTTAAAAACGTTTCAAAGATGATAAAATTTAAAGTCTAATGTGATGACATAATATATAAATCCCGTTAACAGATGTCCACGCACTAATTTATTTAGGAAAGACTAAATTACAAGAAATTACAAATAATCCGCTAAGACAAATATATTACAAACAAATCCCTAATACGCATAGGCCTGCAAAAAATTAGACTAAACACACATAGTAACTACTGATTAACTAAACACATTAAAAAAACAGGACCGAACAAACTCTATGCTCTGAAATTGATTTCCAGGTTGGATCAAAGTGAACCATTGAACAACCTGCTTCCCATCCTACATCACACGCCTTAAGAAAAGTTTCAAATATGATAAAATTTAAAGTTTAAGATGATGACATAAGATACAGACCATTAATGGATAATTATTAAGTTTGAGAAACAATGCAATAATAGACTGGAATGATTTGAAAGTTGTGCTACAAATCATTGGTGAGATACAGCTGCAACAAAATTTTAAAAAAGAAAATCAGAAACATGGTGAGTTGGTGAGTCAGTACTAATGCTGAATTGTCAGAGATAGAAATGCTGTCCTATAAGGTACGAAGCTTGAAAAATGCTTCAGAGACTAATACTAATGCTTTGAATAGACTAACAACTGAAACTGCAGCCTTGGGTTAAAGGCCAATTGATTTACCTACCAAATAGGAAAGTGGCACTGCTGTTGCTGCTCCCCATACTTTTGTGTTGCATTAAGACCGAAATGATTATTTGAATAAGAGAATTAGAAGTTTCGCATTTTAGTGGCGATGGTCCTCCTGACGAATTTGATGATTAGGTGCATTACTTGGAGAACTATTTTCAGCAGTATGACACGAATACGGCACAAAATTAGAACCTGGCTGAATCAAAATTGAAGACTACTGTTCAATTTGGTGGATTAAACAAGAAGAGATCTTCAGAAGGAGATATGATAAGATCAAAACATGGGATGAGATGAAGCACGCAACCCAGGAGCAATTTGTACCTTCCAACTACCACCAGTGTGCTCATCTGCATGTTGAAATAAGAAGACAAGACTCTGGAAAATTACACAAGTTGGTATGATCATTTGGCTAATCGCACAGGCATAGAATGGAAAGAGAATGTGAAGATTGCTTTGTATAGGAAAGGGCTATCGCCTCCATGCTTGCTGCATCTCATCTCATTGCAGTTGGGGATGCTGTCCTGATTGCCACTAAAAAGGAGCCTAGGGCTACATCAACCCTTCAGTTTGAGGGAAGTCAGTTGATCAGTTTGATAAAGGATTTCAGACTACTACCCCTTGGAAGACTTCTGAGCATTCCAGAACAGCTACTAAGGTCCCATCATCAACTAAGTTTACATTTGGTTCACAAAATGCCTATTCCTAGGAATTGAATGGTTATAATAGAAGAATTTGATAGTTCAAACAAAAAATATGTGCTATTATCATGAAACATATGACAATCTAAATCGTTTTATGAATCCATAACAAGCAACAGGCGAGAATAACTATTCCCAAATTTCACCATGTGAATGTTTATTCCTTTCCAATTTCATGTTGGATGAAATAACAGGGAATATACAAGAAATTACTGTTACATAGTATTTTTTAAATAAGAAAAAAAGGTAATATTAAAAACGAAGCAAATGGTACAATAAGGGGAGAAGATGCCCTCCAAAGAACAAAAGGCAACAACAACAAAAATTACAAAAGCAGGCTGCATGTCAATCTGAAACAACATCGGGCAGCAGCAAGCCCCTAGCCCAGAGAGAGGCCAAGAACAATACTCTATCCAGCCAAAACAGACACAGAGAGGTTGTGCGAACATTGAAGGTTCTCACCATAGTTGTTGAAATCTTACAATTCGCAATTTGATTCATACGACTCGTATCAATTCCACATCAAATCTATTCAAATCTTACTAGAAAATCTAAAAACAACTGAATTGTTGCCGAACTTGCTGAGTGCTGATTCACCTCATGAACAAATTAGTCTGAATCCATCGATTCACATGATTCTAGACATCACATACTAACATACCCAACTAATTTAAAACCCTAAAAGAGCTTTTATTTTTTATTGATTTTATTTTTAAATGACTACATTCCATTCCTTTTCTACATCAGTTCTATGCTAAAAAGAAAAAAAAAAAGAAAATAGAACTTTAGGTCTTATATTGCCCTCACAAAACCATTCTTCACTCTGGGAGTATAATGTTGTGCCATTCAGAAGAAGGGGCAGAACACTAATCAACTAGAAGAGCATCAGAGATCAAACGGGAGAGCATGTCAAAGTCCCACATTGGATGTGTTCTAAGGAGATCTTGGCCTTATAAGGCTAGTTCGGGCTTCAACTATGTCACGCGCCTTTTATAGGACATAACTGTAAGCCCAGTGGACCAAAGTAGACAATACTTCACCTAAGTTGGGCAAAGACCGTTACATTTTGTATCAAAGCCACCCTGGGGCTTCTATGTTTCCTTGTGTGGTTACGATTCAAAAGTTGATTTTTTTTTTTAGTAGTTTGCTCAATTATTTTCATTTTCTAAGTTTTTTTTTTCTTTTTAATTCAAGAAAGAATATGCATGAAATATTGATTTTCTTTAATTTCTGATAAACACGAAAAGTTCAGTTTTTTATTATTTTTTCTTAATTCCTTCCCTTAAACAGCATGAAGTTAATTTTTTTTCCTTAATATTTATTGGCTCATTCCCTTACTTTTCATTTGTTTAGGGAAAGCATGAACATGAAATATAGATTTTTTATTGTCAAAATTTAAATATATTTTACTATTTTGCTGCTTGTTTGTATATCAATATATGCATGTCATTTAGAATTTATTTTGGAAGGATGCATCTGGCAAAATTAACTGTTAAGTGCTAAACACTGAAATAAAATTTAATTTCATTGAACCAATTTAAAATTGAACTTGAACCAGTTACTAAATCTAAATACTGAAATATTTAAATTGTGTGGTATCTAATATTTGAAAGTGTTGTTTTTCAATTTTATCCTTTTTAAATCTCAAGAGTAAATATTTGATAAAATTAACAAATGATTACATAAATCAAAAGTATCTAGGTGCATTGTCTCCAAATTTGGGCTCATATTAGGGTCCGTGGATAAATTAGAAGATGATTCGACAGCAAGTTATGTTCTCGATTCAGGTTCTTCTTGATTCAAAATTGCATTTGGACTTGTACCTCCCCAAACAGAGTTACCACCATCTTTGTCAGCTCAATTACTCCTTGAAGCATCCCATCCTTAGTTTCTTGATCAACCTCTAAATCACCTTGCGGCTCACCTCCGTTTTATTTTGCAAGTGCTCAATCAACAGCCTAAGATTTTCATGTTCGTATTAGGAGAGAGACTCAGTTTCGTCCTCTTCAAAAGTCAGCAGAGTGTGCATCTCCTTTAGCCTCCATAATACACATCCCTCTGTACCTCATGAATTGTTCACCTACCTCCATCTTCAGCTTCACCCTCCTATAAACCTCTAACAGTCAGTTCAGGGTCTAGTTTGCACATGCATGTCTCCATCCTGCACAATTCCTAAATTCCCCAAGATTTGCAACTACTAATCCTAATTGCTAGTGACTACAGTGCTTGAAGTACCCATAGGCATGTGCTGCTTTTCCTAGTTAACCTGTGCCCAAGTGGTCTTGACCTTAGGTGAGGTATCCTCCTTAAAGGCCACGTTCATGTAGCTTGATTCTTTTGTTGACCGAGGCCTTTTTGAATTGGGCCTGAAGACTTGAGGAGCAGGCCTACTTGTGTATCTCATTCAAATTTGACATTTTACCCAAAGTGGGTATAGGCCGTTGATTCCCTCTATGGTCAAACTTTACATTTTCAGAAACTCCCTTTCATGGCTAACTTCATTGGAGTTCCTCCATTGCCAACAGGCCCAGGCTTCCAATCTTGAAAAGACCGACCGACTCTAATCTACCTGCATTTTGGAGGATGTGGGTTAGCTAGATTTCTATCCTATGCTTTCCTAAGTGTTGATTCCCCAAATTCTTTCTAGCCCAATGTCTCCACTCTATCTGGTACTGGAAGGTCCCTTGACTAGTATTCTTTCCATCGAAATCAATCTTCTAGAGGCATGTCTTAGGTGAACCAAAATGACATGGTTCGGTGCCCTAAATGTCTTCACCAAAGATTTGAAATTTTTGAAAATAGGAATCATCGCATCTCCTTTGACAGCTAACGACGTCCTTGTTTATGAACATTAGAGAAGAGACATCTCTAGGTTTTCTCTGTAACCCCCCAAGTACTCCCTTCTTCTTTGAACAACAACTGTTTTCTATTGGTTGAAACAAAGCTTAGGGTACTCATTATCTCAATTGCCACAAGATAAGTTGCTAGAGATTGGGTTCAAAGAGTATTCAAGACAAGGAAAGCAATTCTGGTTGTTTAGTAGGGTTAAAAACAAAAAATATAAGGTTTTGGCTTGAAGATCTCTTGTAAAAAGGTATTAAGGAATGAGTGTTGTAACAATCATGATCATAAAGAAGGTTGAAGAGGGGTAAAGGCTCAAGAGGGGAGTTCTGGCAAAGGAGTTCACATGAAGGAGTTCCCATGGGAATGTTTATTTCCAAAATTCTCATTGTACTCCATCTTACTCTTAAGAATAGCTATTCCATAAACTAAATGTAACCTAAGTGTTTCAAATGTTAAGGTTTTGGGCATCAAGCTGCTCAAGGTCCTAACCAAGTCGCAGCAATTGCAAAAAATAAGGGTGATGAGGACGCCATCCAAGTGATTGAAGCTAAGATAAAAGTTCCAAAAGGGATGACTTGGAGGAAGATGGTTAGTACTTCAACCTATCCTCTCTTCCCACGAGGTTGAATGAAATGAAGATTCGAGATGAAAGAGATTTTTCATACTCAACTGATTTGTCACAAGCAACTTTGTACTTTGCTCATTAATCCAAGTAATTGTACAAATATAATTTCTGAAGAAGCTATGAGGACGATAAATATTAAAGGTTAAATCACCATCCTTGTCCATATAAGATTGCTCACATGAAAACAATACCAACTCGAAGGTCCATGATGGTTGCTCGCTTACCAACAATGGTTCAACTATGCAAATTAATTTGGAACGTAGCGCAACATCCTACCGCTCAAGATTTGCCAAATTAATTTGGAACATCCATGGTTGTTTGATAGGTAGAAGGGTTAAGCATGATGCTTATAAAAATTCTTATACATCCTCTATCATCTAGAAGAGGTATAAGTTGAAGTCATCTCAAACTCTACCACCAACTAAATCAAAATGCAAACTGGTTACTTTCTTATGAAGTGCAACAATTCTTTTCTTGGTGACGGTCCCTTGTGCTTTTTCCAACCCAAAAGTTTTTTTCTATATAAGGGAATTGATGATGGATGGGAAATGAGTTGGATGGATGACTTTGACCCAAATAGTAAACCAATTTCATCGAATAGTATCAAGGGTTTGTTGGGTCTTAAATCCAAATGTATTTAGTTAAATAGTAGTTGTATTCGTGTTTAGTTTAATTTGAAGTAGGCTGATGTATAATTAGAGTTTGCTAGCAATATATGCCTTTTAATGGTTTGTTTGCAATTTTTCTTTTTACATTCCTATAGATCAGTGTGTGGACATTGTCTAAAGACAGTTTGTGAATTTGAATTGAGAGAAGTTAAACATGCATTTCCCCTAGTATCTCCTTCTTCCCCCTCTCTTCTCCCTCACCTTCCTTCTTCCTCCTCATCCCCTCTCCTCTCCTCTCCTCTCCTCTCCTCTACTTCTGACCCTATTCCTATCTTGGCAGTAACTCCAGCTTCTGTTCTACATCAACGTTTCATTAAGAAATATTTTTTGCAGTCTCATATTCAAAATTGGTGTAAGATGGCCACACATTTTTAGGAAATTGATGGACACATGTGCGATTGCTTTTAGCTCTACAAGAGAGATTTTCAAATTTTGAATTTCATATATTTGACAAATATAACTTAAATGCAATGGATCTTTATGAAATTTCTTCTTTATTTCAAACATATGGATTTTCAGGAGATACTGAAATTTTTTCAAAAGCTAAATATCTGATAAATCTATTGTATTGATGATGAAGAATATCCTGTTGGAATATTCTGTCTCAAGTCTTTCACTAATATGTACTAGCAAAAATATTATCTTCTTCCCTTAATACTAGCCACGGACATGCACCATGTGCATGCTCTACAGCCCATATGTCTCCTATTTTTATGGGAGGTAGGAGTTATGAAGAAATTTTACTACTTTAGAAATTCAAAATTAAAATTAGTTTATCAAGTTACTCATGTTCCATGTTTTGAAAATGTCGTTTTTAAATGGTAACTCATAAAGGCTGAGGGGTAATTATGAAAATGAGGAGCAAAATAATGACAAATGAAATGTGTCACGGTTGGTTGGTTCAATTAATAGTAGAGATAAGACAATAATTTAATTTTTTTTTCCTTTCAATAAACAAGGAATTATATTAGAAAGGAGAAGAATGTACAACAGAAAAAGAAAAAGAGAAGCAGAAAAAAAAATTAAAAAACAAGGAGAATAAGATAATCCTCTCTTTACATCAATAGCAACTAGTTACAAAGAAAACAGCATAATCCAAGAACAACTCAATGAAGCAAAGCTAACTATCCCGCTGCAGGCCTTCCAAAGAAACATGATGAACAAAACCATTAGCCAACACCCAGAGCGATGCAAGATAAACCACTCTACTCCAAAGCAAATTGTAAGTAGTAGCCAAACCTAAAAAAATTCTATCGTTCCTGTCCAACCAGACACACCACATAATAGCCATAATAGTGCATAGAAACAAACCTTTCCTGTCCTCTCCCCTTGACAAACCCCCTAAAAAGATAGAACAAAAAGTCTTCAAAGTGGAGAGGTAAACCAAATTTTGGACGAATACACCAAACAGTTTACTCCATACTGCCAATTCAAAAGGGCAGTGAAGAAATGTAACTGAGAGTGTCTCAACTCCTTAAACAAAGGACAAGAACATCAGGTGACAGGGCCTTACTAGGCCTTCTCTTTTGAAGCAAATCATTGGTGTTGATTCTTTCAAGTATTTCAGTCCACATAAAATCTTTTATTTTTTAGGGACCTTTAGCTTTCCAAATCAGAGAATGCATAGCAAAAGGATCCACAGTAGAGTCACAAGCCAAGTTGGAGAAAAAGAGATTTACAATAGGGTTCCCCAAAAGGATCTAAGCTCCAAACCCTTTGATCACTCCACAAGTGAACATGAAAAGAGTCTAGCAAACTGGTTAAGAGAACCAACAATCTCTCTCTCATTAAGATTTCCCCCAAAATGGAAGTTCCAAGAATGCCCATCCCCTTGCCAAAAAAAAAAAGATAAAGAAAAAGAAAAACAGAAATAGGGGTATCATGAAGATTAGATAACTGAAAAAGACGAGGAATTGCAATAGCCAAAGGCATCACCCCCACCTAATGATCCTCCTAAAAAATGAATTGGCTCCCCATTAACCACCGTATATTGAACTTTAGGAAGGAAATAATCAAAAATTTTAGATGCAAACTTCTGAGGCAAATAATTAATATTAACTCCCACTTTAGTATCCTGCCCATTTTATAGAAGACCAAATCTACTGCAAATTACCTTATGCCAAAGAGAATTAAGTTCTAAAGGAAAGCGACAAGGCCATTTCCCCCACCAAAGAAATGTTTTAGAGCACCAAATTACCAAGACCCTAACCTCCCTCCCTTTTAGACCTACACAGAGTCCCCAACCTACAAGATGATCTCTAGTACCCTCTCCCCGACTCAATCACAAGAAATCCCTAATTTAACTCATGTTTTGGAAATATTTTAATCCTTTCAGGATTTTCATCCGATGTTTCCTTTTGGGGGGGGCAAGACTTTGGAGAAATTGGAAGTAGGCCTAAAGGCCATATGTTTTTTGACTTCTAATGGCTAACTTAATTCCTAATATAAAAGCATTAGAATTCAAACATAACAGCAGCCAACCCTCTTAAATTGAGCAAGCTCATCACTATGTGAGGTGACACATCCTGGCGGTAACTTCCAAATAGATTGGCTCTTTGATTGGACTCTTTTTACTTCATTGTAATAGTTTGAGAGTGAAATTTGTGACAAGGATCTTTTTCCTTGAGCATGATTGTTTCTTTGTAAGAACTTGTGAAAGAGTTACCCTCAAAAGAACTAAAAATAATTGACCAAAATTCTGACAACTGCACTGAAATCAAACTGCATTAACATTTGGTTCATCTTTTTGGTGTTGGTTTTTGGAAAGCCAAACATAAGATATATGCATACATATATATTTATCTATATAAATGTAGAAATGCCTAAACCTGGTTGGGAAGTTGTGCCACATCACAGGGAAACATTCCAGAAATGAAATTTTCAAATTCATTCATTTGGGTTTGATTTTTGCCTTTGCCTTACATCAAATGCCTAAGTCGTCAATCCTCACTACGACTGCCTCCATTTACAATATCTAAGACTCACTCTCATTCAACAGGCAACACTCATCTCTAATAGACTTCCATGGGCAAGGCAGCAATGGCCACTCCTGAAGCCCCAAAACAAAGGCAGTTTACAGCCCATTGCAGTGCTTCCCAACATCTCACTCTCTCACTCTCAGCTGGTAACCCTCCCACCCACCGAGCATCACTCTCAAATGAAGGCACAGCAGCAAAGGTTCAATCTCAACACTCTCTCTCTCTCTCTCTCACTCAGATCTGTATATGGTGATCCTTATTTTATTTTGTTAGCATGATAATTTTTTTTTAAAGGATTGTACTAAGAAAGGAAGAAAAGAACATGAAATATAAAGAAATTTATAGAATACAGGGGGTGTGACCTTAATCAGAAAAAAACAGTACAAAGCAGAAAAAAAACAAAAAAAAATTTGCCCGCCAATTGATCATACTGGGGGAAAATGCATCTTTTTTTGTGATTCAGAATTGGGGCAGGTGAAGGGGAGTGGAGAGGAGAGCGAGGTGAGTCCGGAACTATGCTGTGGGCATGGGAAAATACCTTAACTAGTTAAAAACTGAATGACAAACCACACAAACAGTTTGGCCAATACCAAACCCAACCCACCAATCCACTTTAGCGCTTTCACCCCTAGTGTCAAATTGTTGTGGGTCGATCACTAAATACAGTGAAGTCTTGTTGAGATAGATCATCCAGCAGTTCAAGCTATGCATTATTGTACTAGTCCAAAGACAAAAATAGCAAAATGCCCAAGCGAGCTGTTCAGAGTGGATATGGCCCAAGTTGTGATGGAACAACAATAAAAAGAATTCGCCACTCTCTCAGTCACAGCTGTTAGAATCTTAAGATTTGTGATTCATATCAATTCTTCCCAAAAATTGAGTCAAATCTTACTAGTGAATCTTAAAAAAAAAACTAAATCATTGCTGAATCTAAAGATTCACCTCGTAAATCTAATAAAGCAACCTGAATCCATCTATTCACATGATTCTAGATGTATCATATCTTGACAGACCCAACCAACTTAAAAACCCAAAAACAACATTTCCTTTTCTTGTTGCTTCTAATTTGCATGATTACCTTCCATTTCTTGTCTACATCGATCTTCTGTTAAAAAAGAGAAAATAGAATTTTAGGTCTTATGGTGCCTTCACAAAACCATTCTTTATTCTTGGAGGAGTATAGTCTTCTGCAATTAAAAAGAAGGGATAGAAGTAGAAGAAGTAGAACACTCATCAGCTAAGTTGGTACCCATGTTTTGTTTTGTTGTTAGGATTCAAAAGTTGGTTTTTTTAAATTTGTTCAATTATTTTCATTGTTTAAGTTAATATATGTGCATGTCATTTAGAATTGATTTTGGAAATTTGTATTGAATCCTATGATTCAATTCTCAATTCCCAAAATTGGAATTTTGATTTGCAATTCGAATGTTGATTTGACAACTATGCTCTCACTTATTACTTCATTTTACTCTTGATTGTTGTTTTATTGTGCATGTATTGGTATCTTCTGCAAGTTGTTTTTGATGCACAATGCACACAAGTTTTACCATCGCCCAATCCACCACCAACCCCCTATTTGATACCCTGGCCCATGGATTTTGCCCAAAACTTTAGTTTATAGCCATCATCAACTTCACCAAACTGCTAAAATTTAATTCACAATGGAGAAGTAGATAATAAGAAAAATAATGAAACAATATGATTCACATTGATAGAATTTTTTAAGATTGATAGATTATTCTGCACAGCTTTTCAACAATGATAATCTAGTGTAATAAAAAACAAACAGCCACGGTATGTATTAGTAATCAATCCCAAGAGCCTGATAATATATATATATAATATTGGAAGAGATACGTAGAGAACTTACACAGGTTGTTGTAAGCAACATAATTCTTACGACCTTGAACAGAATAGGCGTATGTATCTTCACAGAGTAAGTCAAGGAACTTTTCCTGCAATCAACAGTGAAAAAATGAAGGAAACATGATAAGAATGCAATCAGATAGTTACCCATAATAAATTTTAAGGAAGAAAAGAATAAACGGACCAAATAGAAGGTAAAAACACCAATGTCTTAAAACGAACCCCCACCCTCCAAAATTATTATTTTTTTTTTTAAAAAAAGTACTGCCCATTTAGCCGCAATTACAAAGCATTAGCATAAATTGGAAACCTTCATACGCAATTCCTTCCCAAACGAAAACAGTAGCACCCTTTTTTAATTGAAACAAATACGAAACCTATAAATTGGAAACAATGAAAAGTAGAAATTGGATTAACGAATGGGTGAGAAAAAAGAATACCGAAGCTTTGTTGATGAGGAAAACAGCCTCGTGGGTAATGCGCAAATCAGGCCCTTCACTCTTTATGATCCGACTGACCCTATGCATCGGAAAATTATAAAGCCCTTTTCCCTTCTTAGAATTCTTCTTCCCACCACTATCAACATTGCCATTTTGTTGTCCTCGTCGCTGTTGATGTTGTTGCTGCAGGCGGTGGTTTTTTTTATTTTTCTCTTTTTTGGGCTTATTGCTATGAAGATTAGAGGCGCCGGGGCTCCTGGTTTCTTCAATGACTTCTTCTTTTTCTTCTTCTTCTTCTTCCTGAACTTCTTTTTCTTCTTCTTCTTCTTCTTCTTCTTCTTCAATCACTGGAACTTCTTGTTCTTCTTCCCCTTCTTCTTCTTCTTCTTCTTCTTCTCCATCTTCATAAGAGGAGGAAACGGTCAGAACCTCAGGCTCGCTCTTCTCACCATTGCAGCTCTTCTGCTCTTCCTTGTCCCTAGTGGATTTGAAAACCAGTCGCCTGCTCCTCATTTCTTCGCGCCTCGTTCTGAAATTTGCTAATGTTTCGACGTGAGGGCACAATGTCGCATGATATAATGCCAGGCCCAGCTGCCCTGGGCCTTCGGCATGCAGGGGCAAAATTATTGTTGTTTTTTTTCCTAAGGGCCCCGGCCTTTTTGGGAGTTGGGCTGGACCTTTAAAAGGCCACATCCACGAGGCCCTAGGTTTTTGGATTTTATTTCCAGGGTATGTTTTGTGTCGTTTTTATTTTTTATTTTTTATTTTTTATTTTCCATTTATATTTCTACACATTGAAAAAATAAATTATGAAAATGTGTTTGTTAAGGAATTGTTTGATATTACTCTCAAAAATTAGAGAAACGAAATGTAGAGACCCGAATACAGAAATTAAATAAGAAAGAAAGAAAGAAAAATTTCAACATGGAACAGCAGGCTTCGTCGACGAAAGTCATTCTGTGCTTCATCGCCAAAATTCAAAGTCTCGTTGACGAACAAATTCAGAACGTCCGAAAAATATCAGGCTTAGGGTTCGTCGACGAGGTCCTTCCTTCGTTGATGAACGGTTTTGTGTGGCTAATCGACGAAGGCGTCATTTTGTCGGTAAATTTGACCGAATCAAGGGGCTATAAATAGGATTTTTGTTTACTTCTTCATTAAGAAATCTAAATCTCTCTCTCTCTCTCTCTCTCTCTCTCTCTAGAACCCACACCCACGCCCACTCTCTCTCTCTCTTCGATCGTTCATCGTTCATCGCTCATTTCAACGATTGGAAGATACCATGAGGATCAGAGGACAAATCTCTACTAGTCTAGCGGAGTAGATTCTAGAACTCGAGGAAAAGTTCGGGTGCGATTTTCGAGCACCTCGGGTCGTTTCTAGGAATCAGGTAAAGGAATTATATTATGTTAGTTATGTTTAAGATTTTTAACTAAATGGAATGTTAAAATGATTTTTATATATTTAGTTACGGCTTTTCAAGGGTTTTGGGCCTAGAGTTCGATTAATCGACTTTATTTTCAAAATCAACCGTCTAAATTCAAGTATGATATTTTTAAAGTATAATATAGATCTTTATGAACGTTTTCACCTGTTGGAAAATCGTTATTTTAAGCCAAGAGATTATTTTAAAAACTAACCAAAGCAGTAGGGTTAATTTTCTCCATTTTTCTCGTATTTAACTATATATCTATATTTAATAAAATAACAACTTGGAAATATTCATACCCTAGTTTTAGCAGTAGAAATTACTTTATCAAGCAGATGATTTATTTATTAATTAACTGATGAAAATTTGTGTGACATGAGTAAAGTTTTTTATTGGCATTAAATGAGCAGGTTTTGTGAAATACTAAAATGTAACAGCTATATACCGAGATATGAGATATGAGATATGAAATATGAGATATGATATGTTATGATATGCCGGTTTTTACCAAGTCATTATTCAGCAAATATGTAGCAAAGATATGTATGGTTTTATGAAATGAATTAGGAACACAGTTTTTATACGATGTAAATTGTCATATATGATAGTAGAGTCCTGTTATTATGTTCTCATGTTAAAGCTCGGTACCGTAGCTAAATGTATATAGAGATGCAATCCACACACCGAGAGTGTCGATGGGAAAGGCAATTGGTGACCTGGGTTAAGTACTCCCCAAAGGTTTTCTGGGGCTCCATCCAATGCAGTAATCCTGGATGACTCAACCTTCAGACGGCCTTTGGGTACAGATTGAGTAGGCACCACACTATCGTACTACTTTATGTTTGACTTAGCATTAGTCGTCCGACTATTTGCTAGGTCCAGCCTTCGGGCCGCACAACCTATCATGGGGGAAGCATGTCGCACGTGTATGTGATGGTGTAATGACACTAGTCTTACAGACCAAGTTGTATCTTTTAGGCATATATGGGCACATTTACTATAGAAATGACTATATTGAGTCAGCAGTATGTTATTATGAAAGCATGCATTTTCAGATATACATTTTGCAATGACCTGCCTATTTTTCCATATATATTTTTTACTTTTTTTCTATATAATAACATACATAATATCTAGTTAAGCTTTCATAGCCATGGTCAACCTAGACTCATGGGTACCAGGGATATATCTGTCATAAAACTCTTATACCTAAGCAGCGGAAAACATAAAATCATATACATGTCATAGATACTAGAAATCATACCAGAGTTCTACTAAATCTGTCATATACATATACATACAGTCATCCACCAAAAATACCGAAAAGTACTCCTAGGGTCTCCACCCAAAAATCTATCGGACCCTAGCTCATCCACTTACCCTATAGACAGGGTAGCTCAAATCACTTCTACTGTTGCGGGGCTCTATCCGCCCTCCTACCAGGATTTCCTGAAATGTTTGTAATGTTATGATGAGACACCTCTTAGTAAGGGAGACAAATTAATATTAGTGTGTGGCAATATGAGTACTTTTCGTGATATACATATAAACAGTACATAATTCATAACTGGTATAACAGTTGTATCATAACTAAATAAAACATGATTTATCATAACATAGCGTATCATACTAAATTTATGTACTGAGAAATCATCTTATATAATCATATCATACTGAGAGGTGTGGTAGCACTAACATATTCATAATCATAAACATATAGCTACGATACCGTATTTTATAAAACTGAACTAAGTTATCCGGGTTCTAATAACATATAATACATTACATATTAGAATATAACTATTTCGTAATTCAGAGTAATATCTGACATAAATATATTTCATGATTTCTTACATATCATACGTAATCACGACATCAACGCTGGCATAATTCATAACGTAAAAATCACGGTGTTTATGCCGGCATATTTCGTAACATAAGAATCACAACATTTACGTCGGCATAATTCATAACGTAAAAATCACGGCGTTTACGCCGGCATATTTCGTAACATAAGAATCACAGCATTTATGTCGGCATAATTCATAACGTAAAAATCACAGAGTTTATGCCGCCATATCCATAACATAATAAATATATATTCTTGCCTTATTTAACATAATCTTTAAAACATATTTCCTATACCTTTTTTAGGATTTTCATGAAAACTGCCATAACTTGCTTATCTTGGAAAACTTATAATATTTCAATATAGCATTATTTACATGGAAATACTATACTCATGCCACACAAATATATATAGCCTTCTAAACTCATAATACATTCTAAAGTCATATTTCCAAATAACATGTATTAAAAATCATTTCCTCGTTTAATAGTAGTATTCCCAAACATAATGCTATATCATACATATTTTCTTGGAAATAAATACTATGTAATTTGTAATAAATTTATGAAAAATACTGACTTAATTTATCCCCTTACCTGACTTATTGAGAAGCCTATAACATATTCCAAACTTACACTCGTGTGTTCCCTAGCTCAACACCGTAAAATTGCATTTTTCCTAATAATAATTCAGTATTATTCTACCTAAAGCATTCTCCTCTGTCCAGAAATACCAAATAACTTATAAAGTCTAAAACAACCAACTTATCCAAATTTTGGGATGGTGCCCAAGTTAGCCTAACCAACAACCCACTCTGGCAGATTTAAAGAGAATCTTCCCAGGAGTAGCGTGGCGAGTTTCGATCGTTGAACCAGCGAAAATTGGAGCTGGAAACTATGAGAGAATGAGGGAGAGACATTTTAGAGAGAGAGAGAGAGAGAGAGAGAGAAGGGTTTCCTGAAAATTCTCCCCTCCTTATAAAATTTCATCCTCGAAATTTACTATCTGTATTGAACACTGTCCTTTGAAGAAAATGGGCTACTTATTTTATTACTTACCCTCACTTATGGCGGAGGAATACCGTGGTTACATTTAAGGTTCTAGGATATTACAAATACATAAAAGAAAAATTCCCCCAAAACCAAAACACTACCTACTAACAGAAAATTATTACATGTACTTAACTAACCTACACAAAATAAACTTAACATACTTACTTGCATTTTCCCTGACTACTGCTGGTCCTCACTAAATAAGTGCGGGTATTTCTGTCGTGTTTCTTCCTCAAGCTCCCATGAAACTTCTTGCACCGCATGATTCCTCCACAGTACTTTCACTAATGGAATCCTCTTATTACACAATTCCTGTTCTTTCCTATCTAAGATCTGAACTGGTATCTCCTCATAGACTAGTGATTCTCTGAGTTCTATCCCTGCATAACTGACCACGTGTGAGGGATCTAGAACGTATTTCTTCAGTATAGAAATATGAAATACGTCATGTATTATGGATAAAACTAGTGGTAAGGCTAGTCGGTAGGCAATTGACCCCACTCTCTCAAGTATCTCGAAAGGGCCAATAAACGTAGGGCTTAGCTTACCGTTCCTCCTAAACCTCATAGTACCTTTCAGTGGCGCTATTTTAAAAAATACACGGTCTCCTACTTCAAATTCCAATTTCTAGTGGCGATTATCTGCGTACTTTTTATGTCGACTCTGAGTTGCACTGATTCTTTCTCTAATAAGTCGTACTTTATCGTATGTCTGTTGCACTATTTCTGGTCCCAAAACTCGCATCTCACCAACCTCATCCCAGTATAAAGGAGAAAGACATCTCCTACCATATAACGCCTTGTAAGGTGTCATGTCGATGCTGGTCTGATAGCTGTTATTGTATGCAAATTCTACTAGCGGTAGATATTAGGTCCAACTACCCCCAAAATCTAGCACACATGCCCGTAGCATATCCTCTAATATCTGAATCATCCTCTCTGACTGCCCATTCGTCTGAAGTTGAAATGTCATGCTGAATGACAACTGAGACCCCAGAGCCTCCTACAAGCTCCTCTAAAACTGTGACGTATAACATGGGTCCTGATATGATACTATAGACACTGACATACCATGTGATCGTATTATCTCTTAAATATATATTTCTTCCAGTCTGTCTATGGAGTAGTTAATTTTAATAGGAATAAAATGAGCAGTCTTTGCCAGTCAATCTACGACCATCCAAACAACATTCTGTCCCTATCGTACCGGCAGTAAACCCGTCACAAAGTCCATAGAAATGTGATCCCATTTCCATTCCAGAATGTAAAATGGTTGTAATTAGCCCTCCGGCCTCTGGTGCTCAGCCTTTATCTGCTAGCACGCCAAACACTATTGCACAAATTCAACAATCTCTCTCTTCATACCGTTCCACCAAAAATACTCTCGTAGACCTTTATACATTTTAGTGCTACTTGGATGTACCGTGTACAAGGACCCGGGAGCCTCCTCAAGGATCATCCTTCTGATATCCTCATCTGTAGGCACGCACAATCTGGTACAAAACCTTAGAGCTCTGTCATCTAAAATACTGAACTCCTCTCCCTGTCTGTCCTGCACCTTCTTTATCAACTCCATCAACTCAACGTCATTCTTCTAGGTTGCTTTAATCTTTTCTTGTAGAGTAGGCTGCATTACTAGGTTAGTAATAAATGTTTTGTGATCACTTTCTATTAACTCCACACCAAGCCTCTCCAAGTCCATCTGGATCGAGCTTTGAATTGCTACTGATAATTGTGCTGTTTCCCTTAATTTTTGGCTCAAAGCATTAGCCACCACATTAGTTTTACCTGGATGGTAACTGATGGTACAATCATAATCCTTGATGAGCTCTAATCATCTTCTTTGTTGCATATTCAACTCCTTTTATGTGAAGAAGTACTTTAAGCTTTTATGATCTGAAAATATTTCACATCTCTCTCCATACAGATAATGCCTCCAAATCTTCAGTGCATGGACTACTACAGTCAATTCCAGATTATGAGTGGGATAATTCTTTTCATATTCTTTCAATTGTCTAGAAGCATATGCCATTACTCTGCCCTACTGCATCAATACACATCCGAGCCCCCTCAAAGACGTGTCATAGTAAATCATGTAACCATCACCCCCTGATGGAATAGTCAATATTGGTGGTGTGACAACCCTCTATTTCAATTCCTAGAAGCTATGTTCACAACTATCATCCCATTCAAACTTGGAATTCTTTCTGGTTAGTCATGTCAGAGGCCCTGACAATGCTGAAAATCCTTCTATAAACCGTCGGTAATAACCTGTCAGTCCTAAGAAACTCTTGACTTCCTGTACGTTCCTCAGCCTGACCTAATTCACTACTACCTCTATCTTGTTGGGATCTACAAAAATTCCATCCCCTAATATAACATGCCCCAAAAACGCAACTTTCTCCAATCAGAATTCACATTTGCTAAATTTGGCATACAATTTATTTTCCTTGAGCATCTGAAGAACTAGCCTTAGGTGTATCTCATGCTCCTCAAAACTCCTCGAGTATACCAGTATGTCATCAATGAAAACCATAACGAACTGGTCTCAATATTAGTGAAAGACTATTCATCAAATCCATGAATACAGTAGGAGCATTTGTTAGACCAAATGGCATAATAAGAAATTCATAATACTCATACCTGGTCCTGAAAGCTGTCTTCGAAATATCTTCAGTTTTAACTTTCACCTGGTGATAACCTGACCTGAGGTTGATCTTGGAATAAAGTCGTGTAGCCTGAAGCTGATCAAATAAGTCGTCTATACGGGGTAGAGGATGTATGTTCTTAATTGTTACTTTGTTTATTTCCCCATAATCTATGCACATCCTCATAGACCCGTCCTTCTTTTTCACAAATAAAACTGGAGCTCCCCAGGGTGATACACTAGGTCTGATAAACTCTTTATTCAATAAATCCTACAACTGATCCTTTAATTCTCCCAATTCTGCAGGAGCCATTTGGTAAGGAGATTTAGAAATCGGCATCATCCCTAGAAGTAATTCGATAGTAAAATCTATCTCACGGTCGGGAGGCAACCCAAGTAATTCTTCTAGAAAAACGTCTGGAAACTCCTTAACCACTGGTGTACTGACAAGCTTCAATTCATTTTTTGTCACCTCCTTTACATAAGCCATAAACCCTTGACATCCATCCAAAAGTAGTCTTCTTGCCTGCATGGTTAACACTAACTGAGGTGGGGATTGCACCCGCAATCCCACAAATCTAAATTATGGCTTTCCTAGTGGTTTGAAAATCACCTCTTTCAGATGACAGTCAATACTAGCATGGTTAGTAGCCAGCTAGTCCATACCCAGTATTACATCAAATCCATGCAAATCTAGCACAACTAGGTCAACTGGTAATACTTTTCCCTGAATTTCTACTAGGTAACTCCTGAACACCCTACAACACCTCACCATTGACCCTGTCGGTGTTGCTACTAACAGTTCAACATCTAATAACTGTGTTTCAACACCAGCCAATTTAATATACCTTGCAGACACAAAAGAGTGGGTGGCACCTGTATCAAATAAAACAATAGCTTGATATTCTAAAATAGTAAAGGTACCTGTCACAACGTCATCTGCAGCCTCTGCATCTCTCGGCGTCAAAGCATAAACCCTCGCCGTGGCTACATTCCTCTGTTGGCCTCCATGAGGCACTTGATAACCTCCTCGGTGTGGTCTAAGAGCAGGTGCGGTACCGGGTGGTGTAGGGCAATCTCGTACTAAATATCCCTATACACCGCAGTGATAGTAGATGCCTCTCCTTGCTCGACACTCTCCTAAGTGTCTCTTTCCACATGTCTGAAAAATTGGGTAAATCTGCATACCCTGAGTCTAATGACCTCTTGTCTCCTGCTTCTGTCCCCTGCCATAATTACCTCTCCTCCACTGACTTCAACTAGATCCCTACTAATAGGTTGAAGGCGTGGACCTCTTATTCTATCCCTATTCCTCTGCACCCATCTGCTCACCGGCCTCAGCCACAACTGCTCTGTCTACCAACTCGGCCAAGTCCTGCACTTTCAACACTGCTACCTGCTTATAAATTTCTCGTCTTAGATCTCTTTCAAACTGCCTCGCCTTCTTTGCCTCATCAGGTATGATGTACGGGGTAAAGCGAGACAATTCTATAAACCTCACCATGTACTATTGGACTGATTGTTGTCCCTACTTCAGATTCAGGAACTCCTCCGCTTTGACATCCCTTATAGTGGCTAGAAAGTATCTATCAAAGAATAAATCCTTAAACTGGCTCCAAGTTATAGCTACAGGCACCACCCTCTGTTCCTCCAATAATTTCACCGCAGTCCACCATATTTCAGCCTCCCTTATCAGTTTATAGGTGGCAAATAAAACCTTCTGCTCCTCTATGCACTGTAGCATTGCCAAAACTTTCTCTATCTCTTGCATCCAGTTTTCGGCAACTGCAGGATCTGCTTCTCCTGAAAATGTTAGAGGATTCATCTTGGTAAATTTCTCTATAGTGCATTCCGGCTCTCTGGAGCTCCGTGCAATCTTAGCCATGACCTGCTGAGCCACACTACGTAATACTACATCTGAATCAGCTCCGCCTACACCCGAGGGCCCTGTACCCTCACTACCACTCGTATGAGTACTACCACCCCCAGGGTCCATCCTAAAAAGACAATAAACATAACTTATGGACCCCATTCTTATAATTTACGTATCTAACCAAAACTTATAGTATCCTTTCTACCCAGACACCATTATCTTAATTCAAGATTCACTCCTACACTTTAGAAATACAACTCGACAATAGTTTACTATGACTTTCCTAAAATCATCACCCCAGGAAAGATACGGAAACCACCATGGAAGTCCTGCCTGTAAACTGCAGAACAAAACCTCAAATCATTTTCCTATACTTTGGTATTGTTTCCACTACATTCTACAGTCTACAGAACCTAGCAACCTAGGCTCTGATACCAAACTGTAACGACCTGCCTATTTTTTTATATATTTTTTCTTTTTTTTTTCACATAATAATATACATAATATCTAGCTAAGTTGTCATAGTCATGGTCAACCTGGACCCATGGGTACTAAGGATATATCTGTCATAAAACTCTTATACCTAAGCAGCGGAAAATATAAAATCATATACATGTCATAGATACCAGAAACCATACTAGAGTTCTACTAAATCTGTCATATACATATACATACAGTCATCCACCAAAAAGACCAAAAAGTACTCCTAGGGTCTCCACCCAAAAATCCGTCTGACCCTAACTCATCCATTTACCCTATAGACAGGGTAGCTCAAACCACTTCTACTGCTGCAGGGCTCTATTCGCCCTCCTACCTAGATTTCTTGAAATGTTTGTAATGTTGGGGTGAGACATCTCTCAGCAAGGAAGACAAATTAATATCAGTGTGTGGCATTATGAGTATTTTTCATGATATACATATAAACAGTACATAATTCATAACTGGTATAACAATTGTATTATAACTAAATAAAACATGATTTATCATAACATAGCGTATCATACTAAATTTATGTACTGAGAAATCATCTTATATAATCATATCATACTTGAATTATTACTCAGGATATATAGTTAGTTAGCTATTGTCATGTCTTACCCCCCCACATGACAGGGTTGTGTGGCCCGAAGGCGGGACTTAGCAATGACTGACCGACCATGCTAAGTCAAACATAGGTCTGTAAGTACGATGGGCATGTTCCACCTATTCTAGACTACAAGGGGAACTACGACACTCCCATAAAGCCACATCGATTGTCATCTCCTACACTCTACATAAGATGTGTGGTAGCACTAACATATTCATAATCATAAACATATAGCTACGATACTGTGTTTCATAAAATTGAACTAAGCTATCCGGGTTCTGATAATATATAATACATTCCATATTAAAACATAACTATTTCGTAATTCAGAGTAATATCTAACATAAACATATTTCATGATTTCTTACATATAATATGCAATCATGACATCAATACCGGCATAATTCATAACGTAAAAATCACGACGTTTACGCCGGCATATTTCGTAACATAAGAATCACAACATTTACACCTACATAATTCATAACGTAAAAATCACGGCGTTTACGCCAGTATATTTCGTAACATAAGAATCACGACATTTATCCCGGCATAGTTCATAACATAAAAATCACGACGTTTATGTCGACATATCCATAACATAATAAACATATATTCTTGCCTTATTTAACATAATCTTTAAAACATATTTCCTATACTGTTTTTAGGATTTTTCTGAAAACTGCCATAACTTGCTTATCATGGAAAACTTATAATATTTCAATATAGCATAATTTACATGGAAATATTATATTCATGCCACACAAATGTACATAACCTTATTGTAACGACTTGCTTAAATATTTATATAATAAAACATAATTAATAACAAAGTCAACCCAAACCCGTGGGGTATCGAGGACACCTGTCATACACAGCGGAAACCTAAGCAGTAGTAAATTTAAATCACATTTTCGTAACCATAAAATCCAAATACCAAAGTTAACTACATTCCCAAATATCTGTGTTTATATACAATCTCAAAAAGATACAAAACATATTCATATCTAGGAACCCACCACACCAATCTATGGCTCATAGATAAAAAACTTACCCACCTAGCAGGGTAGAACTACACTATCTCAACGGCGGCCACAACCCGCCGGTCCTTGTGGGTTTCCTGAAAATTATTTAAGTTCGGGAGTAAGACACCTCTCAGTAAGGAAAAATAAACTAAATACAGCTGTGTGACAACATGAATATTTAATGATAATATAGATATATAGTACAATCTTAATACTAGAAAACATTCATCATTTAACAACTGCAAAGACGTATACTTTCATATTTCTAATAAATCATACTAATCATAACTGTCTGGTATAGCTAATAATACTGAAAACATACCCAAGATGAATAGCTAGCTGATGTCATGTATTACCCCCCATGACGAGTTGTGCAACTCGAAGGCGGGACCCGACAATGGCTGACTGACCACTGCTGAGTCAAAAATGTCTGCAAGTACGATGGGCCCGCCACACCCTGGTCCGGACTTCCAAGTGGACGTTTACAACTCTACACTGAAAGCCACATCGGCTATCCATCTCCCACCCCCTCATGAGATGGTTAGCACCAATCTGAACATAGATATCTAATCTATATAACTACGGTATCGTGCTCTTGAACTGAACTAAACTAACATCTGGGTTCTGATAACATATAATATATGATAATATAGCGTTTAACATAAATGGATTGATAGCATTTTCTATAATTTCATAAATACAGCCTCGCGCCGAACATTTCATAAATACGACCTTGCGCCAAAATCATACGTAAAATATGGCCTCGCGCCGGCTATCAATCACGGCCTTAAGCTGAATATCTCATACATATCATTCTGAATAATAAATCAAGTATCATGTATTTTCAACATCATTATGTACTGTATTATTTCATATTCTTGAAAACATGCTTTACTCGTAAAATTGACATATCATAATACTTTTAATGAAAAATAATATTCATGCCACACATAATTGAGTAAATTCGTACATTTCATTCTAAAATGTCATTTCTTGTATAACAGCAGTATTTTCCCAAATATGCATTTTCTCAATAATATTCAAATATAATACATGATTCCCTGAAAATTAATTTACCGATAAATAATAATAATAATAATAATAATAATAATAATAAGCGTGGAAAATAACTGCTTTAATTTATTCCCTTACCTGGTATTGAAAAGAAACCCCATAATTTCATTCATCCTCACCCGTAGGGTTCCCTGAGCAACACCCTGAAACCAACAACTCACAGAACTAAACTTCAATATTTCTTCGTGAATAACCTTTCCTATAACTACGGGAAGACCAAATTCTGAATAAAATGTCTTCTCTCAACTTAGGGATGAATTTCAACTCGTTCCCACCAACGATCTGCTCCGGCAGATTTGGAGAGAACTTCCTTAGGAGCATCATGGTGGCCTCAGATCGTCGATTCGGCGAACGACGCAACCGAAATCAAAGAGAGAGGAGAGAGAAACCGTAGAGGAGAGAGATTGTGTGATTTTTCCCAATTTTTTGCGTTAAACCCAAATTTCACACAATTTATACTAGTAGCTTCATCGACGAGCCACGTCACCTCGTTGATGAGGTCAATAGGAAATTTGTCGACGAGCTCACTCCTTCGTCGATGAAATTCAGAGTCACCCCAAATATCCTCTTGGTATCTTCTCATTGAAGAAACATACCCTCGTCGACAAGACCCTATGTTATCCTCATCGACGAATCCCTTGTATTCGTCGATGAGTCCTTGATTAAATTCCTCAGTTATTACTCTCAAAATGTTCGCGTTCATCGACGAAGTCTACTACCTCCTTTTGTTTCTATTTCTATTTCACTCCCTCTCTATTTAAATACCATTATTATTCGGGTTATTATACTTATAAATTCATAATTTATTCTAAAGTCATATTTCCATATAACATGTGTTAAAAATCATTTCCCTGTTTAACAACAGTATTCCTAAACATAATGCTATATCATACATATTTTCCTGAAAATAAATACTGTGTAATTCGTAATAAATTCATGAAAAATACTGACTTAATTTATCCTCTTACCTAACTTACTGAGAAGCCCACAACATATTCCAAACTTACACCCGTGTATTCCGCAGTTCAACACCTTGAAATTGCATTTTTCCCAACAATAATTCAGTATTATTCTACTTAAAGCATTCTCCTTAGTCAAGAAATACCAAATAACTTATAAAGTCTAAAATAACCAACTTACCCAAATTTTGGGATGGTGTCCTAGTTAGCCTAACCAACTATCCACTCCGACATACTTGAAAAGAATCTTCCCAGGAGTAACTTGGCGGTTTTCGATCATCGAACCGGCAAAAATCAGAACCGAAAACTTAGAGAGAAGGAGGGGGAGACGTTTTAAAAAAAGAGAGAGAGAGAGAGAGAGAGAGAAGGGTTTCCCGAAAATTCTCACGCTGAAATCCCGAGTTTGGCATATTATTCAAGCAGCTTCGTTGACGAGACACGTCACCTCGTCGACGAGCCCTTGAAGGGAGTTCGTCGACAAACACTTATTCCTCATCGACGAGTTTCAGGCCGTGAAATCAGCCCTCTCAGTAATGTCTTGTCGACGAGACATGCGTCCCCATTGATGAGTCCAAAGGCCTGCTCGTCGATGAGCACTCTGTACTCATCGATGAGACCCTGTTGAAACACCTTTTTAAAATTCATTTTCTCTCATTTCTTTTATTATTTAATTACTATAATTCTTTGGGTTTCTATACATTGGAGTACAGTCTTAAATGTTAGTTAAATGATTAATGTTAGCAGTATTATGTAAACATGAAATCTCATGTTAACCACACACTGATGATAATGTAATTCGTCTTACTGAGAGGTGTCTCACCCTAGCATACAAATGTATTTTCAGGTCCTTTGAGGGATCGAGCCTAGCGTTCTTCTAGGCTGAGTTAGATAGCAGACAGTCCTTGTTAAAGCTGGTGAGATATTAGTTAGTGTCTGTCTTTTGGAGATTGTAGCAGCAGATTATGTTTTAATTTTGTATGGATGTATATGAAAAATGGTTAGAAACTCTGGTATGTATTAGATGATGGTTGTATTTCTGCTGTGTATATATGTACATATTAGTATGGAACACCCGTTTTCCCTTGTTTGGGCGGGTTGTGTATGTAAGGTATCAGAAGGTATTTATGTTTAGTAGCACTCCTGGGCCACCTAGAGGGTCGGGGCGTTACACAAAAAATCAATAATCAAAGCAAAAACTAAAAATTAGAAACCAACAATCTGTTCAGTTAATTTTTATAAAACTAATACAAATTAAAAACTTAATTAAAAAATGCTCATTTTCATCTTTAAATCAAATATTATTATAAAAATATGATTAAAATAATAAAATTACAAATATTACACGTTAAAAAAGTTACTATAATAAAAATAAACTTTATTATAATTATTTTACTTATTGTTTTGTTTTCAAAATTTACTTTACAATAAAATTTTATTAAAAATTACAATTGAAAAATAATAAAATTGTTTTGTAATTAGATTTATTATCATTTTTTGGAATTTAAGTATATTTTTCTTTTAATTTTATGTAAATTGATATGATCATTTAATTTTTATTCTTATTTAAAAGTATATAAAATGAATAATTTAATTCAAAAAACTATTTCTAAATATTAAAATTTCTAACAACAAGTTGTCAAAACAACTGAAAATCTTAAAATTTAGTTTTCATTTTTTAACAAACGGCAAAAAATCGGTAACAGAAGCAAGAAATTGATAACATAAACAAACGCGTTTTTATATCTATTTTTCACTGTGGAGAAACAAAAATAGAAAACAAAAAATAACAACGATACCAAATAGGTCATTAGGTTGTTGGCTATTTTTTTCCTATTTATGGTTTTTAGCTATTTGTTAAAAAATCAAAAATCATTTTTTATGATTTTAAGTCAGTCGACACCAGATTTAGATAATTCATTTTGATTGTCAATGTTTTAATGGTTGTTTATAATTCAAACAAATATAGACAATCAAATCATTGGTTTCCTCACTTATTCATTTAGAAAAAAGGAGTCACATTTTTATTTTTATTTTAAAAAATAAAATAAAGGAAAACCTTTTTAAAAAGAAAAATTAGGTTTGGAAGTACTTTTGTGAATAAAGTAATTCCTTCAATTCCTTTTTGTTGAAATTCAAAAACTAACATAATATACAACACCCATTTTATGAATGATTATCGTACGTGCATATCTTGTGTGCGTACATCTCTCCTATTTGAATGAATTTTTCAGAAAGAAATGTCTGAAACATGAAAAGCTTTGAAAAACCCAACTTGCAAGATCAAACGGTCGACCACCTTTCTACAACTTTCTTTCCTTTTTTTTCAGCCTTTTCAAATATCTTCCAGCCGTTAGCCCTTTTGAAAAGACTTTTATATAATCCATACAGAAAACTTAACCTTATAAAAATCCGATTGCTTAACGCCTATTCAAAATGAACATAAATTCATACAAAATTTAGAAAATAAATAAGAGAAGAAAAAGAGACTTCTTGGTTTTTAGTTGACAAAGTAAACTATTTACATATCATCTAAAGAGGAATCAAGTCATTTATAGCTTCCAAAAAATATTAATTCTAAAAATATTTTTTTGATTAATTTAGGAAAACTCTTGAATTTGAATGATTTAGTTTCTTTGGAAGGAAAATCATAAAATTCAACTTGAAAACACTGATTTTATTTTTAGAAAAGATATATATATTTTATCTATTCAATAATCAGATTTTGAATGGTTCATTAAAAAAATTAAATTTTTTAAAAAGAATATTTTAATTTTTTTAGAATGAAAATCATAAAACCTGACTCGACAAAATATGGATTTTTTTGTGGGAAAACCACAAAGTCGTCTTAAAATCTTTGTTTAGAAAATCCAAGGCATGTAAACTATGGGGGTAAGACCCACTTTAACAATTATTGGAGAATATCGCATTGGGCTCAAGTGTTCATGTAAGTGTTCCTATGAATGTGGACAAGTGGAAGAGGAGCAATGATGAGTGGACTCCCATGGTTTTATGTCTTTTCTCATAGTTGAGTAATGACTCTTAGTTGATTGCATGACAAGTAATGACTATCATTTAAAAGAGAATGGTTAGAACTTACGAGTGAAGGGAAGATTGTTGAAAATTTTACTTAAGAGATTATCCTACATTAGTAAAACTAAGTGAATTATGGATGCTTATATGAATAGTTGAGTTCAAAACCTAATAAACTTAAACTTTTGGATAAAATTGGTGCTCACAAACATATACCAAGTTTGCATTAGAATTCTCCCAATCCTAACAAAGAGTCCTCATGATTTTCCCCCTCAACAGAATTAATGCATTATTATAGTTGTTGTGCCATTGTTATTGTTGTGGTGTTCTCTTCAACTTTGTTGTCCCTCTCACTTTGGTGGTTGTCGCCCATTATTGTTGTCATAATTGCTATCACCTTGATTGTGGTTGTGGCCATTGCGACGGCCCCCAAGAAAGGTCGTCTCCAAATGGATGGAGATTGATAAAGCAAAGAAAGCTACGAGTGTACTGTCTTCCTCTTACCCATCTCTGTGTACTAACTGTTGCACAGAAGTAGACGTCACCCCTCAAATCTCTTTCTTTCCCTTCCATTGATTTTCCGATGCTATACATACACAGAACATGGAAAGTGGCCTTTATAAAACTAAGAGACCTATGAAGCTCAGACCCACCCAGCCAACAGAACGCTCATAATACTCTCCCATGAGGGTTTCAAAATAAATATATCCCAATGGCTGTGAAGGAGAATACTTAGAACATGCACTTGTCATTTCTATCCTAGTATTCAATTGGATCAAACTTTATCCAGATAACAACGCTCCTTGCTTTGTAAGGATAGGGAGTCGTCACAGTTACTCTTTAACTTTTATACAAAGAAATCATTTACTTAGAATTGAACTTGCGGCCAATTAATCACAAAAGAGTAATCCTACTGTTGATCCAAAGTCCACCCTCAATTTAAAAAAACTTAAATTGAAAATTTGAAAGAGGATGACATTATTCTTACAATTGAATTGCTTTGTTTTGGTCTCCTTCATCCATGGGTGCTTTTGTCCGATTGAATTACGCATGCGTCATGGTTCATGACCATCAATTGGATTACATGGAAGCCACAGTTAAAATTGCACTTGGCCAACATAAACTACTTTGATCTTCAAAAAAGTAATGTTTTTTTTTTTCAAACTTTTTTTTTTTCTATTTTAAGGTCTTATTTAGAACTTAAAAAATATTAGGTGAAGAAAAAGAAAATACAAAGAAATTCGCTTTTCATGTTTAGTTATCAAATACTATTATAAATGGAAAAATGTTCTAAATTCTAATGTGACCAAAAAAAAAAAAATCATATGTCAATGATGTATAAAATGAATTTTTGTTCATCGAGTTGGTATTTTTTTTTATTTTCTTTTTCGCAACCTTGATAATAAAATATGAAAAAGTAAATTCTTTTATATATTTTTTTTCTAATATTTTTTAAATTTCAAATGGATCCTTACCTTATGTTTGGATAAGCTTGAATTTGAAGCTACATTGAATTTGCATAAGATGTAATATAAAATTGTATTGTTGACGCACAACGATTTTAATCTTCCAATCAACAAAACAAATAGCTCAAAGAACATTCACAGAAAAAATGCAGATGAGAGATTTTATGTGGTTCAACAAGATTGCCTACATCCACGGAGCGTGCACTTGGAGAAAAATTCATTATGAAATGATGGCAGTACAAAATCTGATCAGACTCTCCCCGATCCTAGATCCCCTGTACACCCCTTCACCTATCAAACTAATGAAGAAAAAAATTTTCCTAGAGAGAAAGCCCCCTCTAGCTCTTCTTGCACAAAATGACAAGCAATACTCTCTTTTTCCCATAAGTTACAAACATATATATGACACCATACAACCATTGGATTTAGAGACGATCCAACGGCTATGATAAAAGTCACAATAAATAAATAAATAAAACATATTTTTTAACAATCTCCACCTTAGCTATTAATCACAGCCAAGCACAACATTCCATCCCCACGCTTTGAGATGCTCTATCAACAATCAACAAGAGACTACATTAACTAGTTCCAGACAGCGCTTGAACTTAGCTAATGTAACAGGCTTCGTGAGCATATCTACAACATTTCCATCTGTGTGGATCTTCAATAACTAGAACTTACCACTTTCAATCTAACTGCATGGTACAACACATCAATATGCTTCATGTGAGAGTGGTAAACCTGATTTCTTGTCAAGTGGATCGCACTCTGATTATCACAGAATACGTGTAACCTATCCTGGATAACACCAAGTTCTTGAATCAATCCAGTTAACCACAAAGTCTCCTTACCTGCCTCTGCCAAAGCTATGTATTCAGCTTCTATAGTAGACAAAGCTGTAGTAGGTTGCAACATAGCCTTCCAACTAATGGAACCACCAGCCATGGTAAAAATGAAGTTAGAAGTAGACCTCCTCTTACCCAAATCACCTACATAATCAAAGTCCACATAACCCTGAACATTACAATCATCATTACTTTCAAACAAGATACCATAATCAGAAGTGCCACGCAAATATCTGAAAATCCATTTCACCGCATTCCAATGCATTCTACATAAATTAACCATATATTTGCTTACCAAACTAACTGCACATGACAAGTCTGGTCTACACTAGCATACATCAAACTCCTTACTGCACTGGCATAAGGCACACTAGTCATATCCAACTTATCCTCATTAGTAGAAGGACACAATTTAGCAGACAACTGAAAATGAGCAGCTAGAGGTGTACTAACCGGTTTAGCCTTATCCATATTAAACATTTCCAAGACCTTCTCAATATACTTACCTTGTGACAACCAGAACTTTTTCTGTTGTCTGTCCCTCGTAATTTCCATGCCAAGGATCTTTTTAACTGTACCAAGATCCTTCATCTCAAACTCATCTTGTAACCTGACTTTCAACACATTCAAATCATTAGTACTGTTAGAGGCAATCAATATGGTCTGTTCCAATCAAATGTGATAACACTAGTGCAATCAATATCTCAAAGAATCTCATCTCACATTGACGAATCAAACATATTGAAATTAGAAATCATTTTATTCGTGATCATATGCAAAAAGGGGATGTAGCACTTGGGTTTGTGTGCACTAATGAACAGTGGGCTGATATGTTCAGAAAACCTATTCAGGAGGATAGATTTATACAGATTAGACGTGAATTAGGTCTAATGCATAGTAGAGATGTTGCCTAGAAGTATGATTGAGTGCATAAACTGAGGGGGAGCCACTTAACTTAGAAAACTTAGGCTCTAAAAATTTAAACATTCTCTCACATCAATTATTTATATACTTCATGTTTTGTGAGATCACTTGTATTATCCATCTTTTGGATGTCAGAAGTAATGCACTTATTATATAAACTATTTTGATTCATACTGGACTGCTTGAGTTGATTGATGTAGATATTGTAAACTATTTGTTGAAATCAATCAGGTCATTGATATACAGATTTTTTTTGGGAAATGCTCTACTTTCAAATGGCATGCTGCCGAAATTTCTAAAAATCTTTCCAAAATTATATCTTGTATTTGAATGACTAATTATATCCATTGCATACCTATAAGCTTCTACCTAAGGTTGTTTTCAAATGATTATATATTTTCTACCTTATCCCTTTTGTTGATGCCAAAAGGGGGAGAAGTAGGCAAAACTGGGTAAACAATTTGATTGCATGATGATTAATTATTTGTGTCTTGCTTTCTTCATATGCTTGAACTTTATTATAAATTCCTTTAGGGGGAGCCTTTCATGGCTATACCCATTTTTGGTTAAAGTCTTTGTCATCATCAAAAAGGGGGAGAATGTTGACCTTATAGGTCATATCCCGTTTTGATAATGACAAATATCTTTGTATCTTACCTGTACCCTAAGTTTGTGTGCAGAACTATTCTTAGCACGAAATGGCAAAGATTTAGACAAGGCCATAAAGTACTCAATGCTCACATCACATAGTGGCGTTTGGAGAAGCAAAGGAAATGAAGACCAAATATTTTCATTTGTATTTGTTGTTCAATTCATTTGATTCTGTAATATGGTCTGTAATAATTAATGCATCGCATGCATGATAGGGTTAATAAGCTCAAAGACCATAGATTGACTTTAGGTCCTCATAAACACTTCATGAAATATCTCCTATAACTTAAAAGGTATACCATTAGTAACAGGGCTGACTTCAAATAAAAATCAGGACCTAAAATAATTTTTGAAAGGGCTCCAATCGAGTGAACCCACCTAGTTATACTCAGCTGGGTCGACCGAACCTTTGTTGGCTGAAAAGTCTTAGCCATGGTCGACCAAACCTGTGACAGTATAAAAGCCACGGTCGACCAAACCATCCGAATGTCAACATTTTCACTTCGCGCCCATCATTTTAAAATGAACTTATCTTCCCTAATCGACCGAACCGAAGCGTGTCTAACCCCAAACTGTTCGGCCGACCAAACTTGTAGTTCATTTTGGCCACGGTTGACCGAACCACATGAGCGGTCAACCGAACCCAAGAAGGAGTTCAAAATTACCCTGAGACGGCCGACCAAATCCTCGATTGAAAATTACCACGGTCGACCGAACTTAGTAATATAATCAATCGTACCTTGAATATGGTCGATCGAACCTCTCAGGTTGGCAAGATTTTTACCGAGGGTAAACCGGGTTATTTTTTATTAAACCTAATTTAACATTTTCAAAAATACTCATTAAGTCCCAAACAATTATAATTTTTGGAGTGTCTATATATACTCCTTCATTTGTTCTAACTAGCATCATATTAGCAAACTTAATTAGCAAAAATGCTCTGAATTTACAAATACTCATTTTCCCCCTACAAGCTAAAATTCCATTCTTACTCATCCTTCTTGCTAAAATCTTTTGGTAAGAGTGTTCTAGAGATTACCCACATAAGCTTACACTCTTATATTATTTGATTGAGATTGATTTTTACTGAGAGTAAGCTTGAGTTTTCCCTTGTGATTTAATTCATAAGTCTTCTTTGGGAAAACTATTTAGGGCTTGTGAGTCTTGCATTCTTGTTGCAAGATTCAAGGGCTTGTATTGTACTATTGTGAAAAATATTTTCAATAAGCTAAATATGAATATCTCTCATACTTATTGGAAAAATTATTTTTGAGATATTTACTTGTGCTCTTGAGATATTTAAGTTTGCAACTTGTGTTTGGTACATACATACATATCTTGACTCAAAGGTTCATTCATAACACACTCTCACATATTACTAGATATATTGACATTATCTTGAGAGTAGTAATATTAAACTTCATTGAGCTTATAAATCCTATCATATTGAAGTGCATTGATTATATTGGTACATACTTGCTTATTGGAGAAGCATTGAAATTGTACACAAAATTTGTATTGCTTATCTATTGTATTCCAGGCGTGGCCTGAGAGAGTGTTGATCTAGCCCGTAAGGATTGTTTGTAAATGTTGGGATCAGCCCTATGAATCTGATTTGGGGTTTCCCTTGCCTAGTAAGGAAAATGTGTTGTATTCGGTGTTACTCCACTCGCAAGTGAGCTTTAGTGGAATCTTCAAGCTTGCGAGCTAGAGGCGGGGATGTAAACACATTTGCCGAACCTCGATAACACATCTGGTGTCATCTTTACTTTACCTGCTTTACTATATTGTGCTTGCTTGTTTAAATTCATCAAGAGTAGTTTAATTGCAGTTGCATCTATCTATCTTGCACTAGATTGACTCTAGGTTTGTGAAATACTGTTGCTAGATAGTTGACCTAGGTAGAAAAAATTTAAATATCTAATTCACCCCTTTTTGGGTTTACACTAAAGATAACATAAACGATTTTTTTGACCAACTTCAGGGAACACAGGTGTTTTCTAAGATTGATCTTCGATCCGGGTACCATTAGGTGAGAGTTAAGGCAGTGAATGTACCTAAAATGCATTCCGAACTCAATATGACCATTATAAATTTTTGGTTATGCCCTTTAGATTAACTAATGCCTCTGCTACATTTTATGGACCTCATGAATAGAGTTTTCATGAATATTTGGATCAGATCATAGTGATACTTATTAACAATATTTTGGTATATTTAAAGAGTCATGAGGAGCACGAGGATAATTTGAGGATGGTACTCTAGGTGTTGAGAGAAAGGAGGTTGTATGCTAAATTCAAGAAGTGTGAGTTCTGCTTAGAGCAAATTGCATTCCTCAAGCACATGATATCTAGGGGTGGTATTTCTGTGGACCCGAGTAAGATAGAGGCAGTGGTGGACTGGGCAAGACCGAAGAATGTCCACAAGGTCAGGAGTTTCTTGGGATTGGTAGGATATTACCGCTGATTCGTAGAGGGTTTTTCCAAGTTGTCAGACCCTCTGACAAAGTTGACCAGGAAGAATATAAGATATGAGTGGATAAATGAATGCGCGCAAAGTTTTTAGGAATTAAAGCAGCAATTCATCACTGCACCGGTATTGACCATTCCTTCAAGAGAAGGAGGTTTTGTTATTTACAATGATGCATCTAGGAAAGGGCTTGGGTGCGTGCTAATGCAACAAGGGAAAGTAATTGAGTATGCTTCTCAGCAACTCAAGGAGTACGAGTAGAACTATTCGACGCACGATCTGGAGTTAGTAGTGGTGGTTTTTGCATTAAAAATTTGGAGGCATTATTTATATAGGGAAAGATGTGAAATATTCACAGACCACAAAAGCCTGAAATACTTCTTCACCCAAAAGGAATTGAATATGAGACAAAGGAGATGACTTGAATTAATTAAAGACTATGACTGCACTATTAATTACCCCTCAAGGAAAGCTAATGTGGTAGCTGATGCTTTGAGCCCGAAGTCAAGGAACACGCCAGTCTCGACAATAGTAGCTAAACATCAAATTAGAATGGATCTGGAAATATTTGGTGTGGAGATAGTGGAAGGAAATCACCAGACGATCATTACTAGTTTAGTAATCCAATCGACCCTACTGGAGCAGATTAAAGTGGCACAGATGGCAGATGCGGAACTAGTGAAAATTAAGGGTAAGGTACAGAGGGGATCAGAACAAATTTTAATATCTTAGATGATGGGGTTCTCAAATTTCATGCTAGACTTTGTGTATCAAATGATACCGGGATAAAAAGGATAATTTCGGAAGAGGCTCATCGCTCTCTCTATACAGTGCATCCAGGAAGCATTAAGATGTATTGGGATTTGAGAGAGTCTTTTTGGTGGAATAATATAAAGAGGGAGATTGCTCGATTCTTGGAGCAGTGCCTTAAGTGTCAGCAAGTGAAAGCTGAGCACCAAAGACTAGTAGGGCCATTGCAACCACTCCACATTCTTGATTGGAAGTGGGAGCATATCTCTATGGATTTTGTTACAGGGTTATCCTCAGTACTGCACGGGCAAAATGTCATTTGGGTAGTTGTCGATCGTCTGATGAAAACTACACATTTCATTCTGATTAGAGTCAGCTATTCTATGAATAGGTTGGCAGAGTTGTATGTGTAGGAGATAGTTAGACTCTATGGCGTACCAGTGTCCATCGTGTCAGATCGAGACCCATGGTTCACCTCCTAGTTTTGGAAAAGTTTACAGAGAGCCTTGGGATCTCAGATGACATTCAGTACGACATTTCACCCCCAGACTGATGAACAGTTAGAAAGAATGATCCAGATATTGGAGGACATGTTACGGGCGTGTGTGCGGGATCTTGGTGGTAGTTGGATTTAGTATTTGCTGTTATTCGAGTTCTTTTATAACAATAGCTATCGGTCCAACATTGGGATGGCACCATATGAAGCGTTGTATGGGTAAAGATGCCTATCTCTACTATATTGGGATGAGGTTGGTGAACAACATATTTTGGGTCAGAATTGACTAAACAAACATTTGAGAAAATCAAGCTGATTTGAGATAGAATCAAGGTAGCTCAGGGTCAGTAGAAAAGTTATGCTGATACTTGCCGACAGGAGTTAGAGTTTGATGTGGGGGCTATAATTTTCATGAGGATTGCTTCGATGAAGGGAGTTATGAGATTTGGAAAGAAAGGTAAACTGAGCCCTATGTATATTGGGTCATTTGAGATTCTGGAGTGGATTAATCTAGTTGCCTACATGGTTGCTTACCCCCAGCATTATCTAGGATCCATGATGTATTTCATGTATCTATACTGAGAAAATATGTTTCAGATCCTTCGCATGTGATAAGTTACAAGTTATTAGAGATGAGTGACAACTTATCATATGATGAAGTGCCAGTTCAGATCCTAGACTGAAAGGAACAGGAGCTGCGTACTAAGAAAATACTATTAGTGAAAGTGCTATGGCATAATCATGCAGTTGAGGAAGTTTCTTAGGAACTGGAAGAGGAAATATGTTGAAAGTATCCACAGTTGTTCGATGGGGCCCAACGGTAGACAGGTAAGGGTAACAAGACAGGTAAATGGTTAATCTCGAATGTAAATGTGTTTTGTGCAAGTTGTGTAGTTATGTTTGAATGTGTGTAATACTATGTGTAATGGTTTATGTGTTTTGAATGACTTTGGGGAAAATTTTTATTTGGCTATTTGTAATCTCCCAAAGACCAATATTGTAACCACGGTATTCCTCCGCCATAGGTGAGGGTTGGTAATAAATTTGGGATAGGGCCGCTATGTGGGTGGCCGCCGGCTCTTTCTAGAGTCGGGTGATCATTTCAGGAATTCCAGAAGTTGTGATAAGTGTTAGCTAGCAAATTTCGAAGACGTAATTTTTATAAGGAGGGGAGAATGTAGTGATTCCAAAAAATAAATTAAATTAAATAGTTAAGTAATTAATTAATTAATAAAAATTATTAATTAAATAATATAATATGATATAATAATATATTAATATATTATAATATAATAATAATAGTAATAATAATAGTAATAATATATAAATTTAATCCTTCAGGATTCAAATTGAAAAAAAAAAAAAAAAAGGGATCTTGAGAACCCCACCTCAAGCGCTCACTCAAGCTCTCTCTCACCGTCTCTCTCGTCTCACTCTCTCGCCTCAAACTCTCTATCTCTCAATTTTTTCAGCAAAACCTGTGTCGATTGAAGAACTGAAAATATCCCTGGGTTCCAATTTCGACCACCAACGTTTTAATCAGGGAGATTTCATGGTTTGGACGTCATAGACACCACTCTTGGGATAAGGTAAGAGGAATAGATTATATCAGTCTTTTTCTAAATTTTGAACCAATTAAACTTGAGTATATGATACGTATATGCCATATATGATTTTTCTGAACAATTCGGGAGTAAGAAATGGTAGTTTTTGAATATTATATGTATTTGGGAAAAACCAAGCGAGTAGGTTGGGCGTCTCCACTTTTTGAAAATTGCATGTTTTAAATTAAATAAAATTTTGGAGACGGTTGGACCGAATTTTTAGAAAAACATACTTTTCTTGACCATATTATTTAATTATGATTTAGTGTAAAACGTGTGGCATAAGATAAATTAATAATATGTTTTTTTTTTAAAAAATATGGAATTGTTGAACTGTTACGGTATTATACTGCGAGTATCTGTTGCTATGCTGATTTATGGATATACGTACATCGAGATTACTGTGAAATTATGAAACGACTGGTTCGATATGGGTATGTGAATATGACAGTTTAACTCCGTTAATTATGAAATGATAGGTTTGATATGAATATATGAATATGATTGTTTAATTCCATTTTATGGTAAGTTAGACTTTGCATCGAATTGGGAAATATGAAGTGACTAAATATAAATTTGTGTAGAAGGCATGTGTGACGTATAAATCAAAGTAGAAGACCTGTGTGGCATATAAATCGATGTAGAAGGTGTGTGTGGCATATAAATCAAGGTAGAAGGCCTGTGTGGCGTCTATAAGGATGCCAATGGGGAGGTATGCTTAGTACAGAAAATTTGGGTGTATATTAGAAGTGTTATAGAAGTGTGAATTAAATTATCTGTGATATGTTGTAAAACCTACGTTAGTATATTTATTATGAACTATTTTATATTATCTAACATATGTCATAAAACCTACGTTAGTAGATTTATTTGAACTGCATCATATCATTTATACCGATGACCTATTTATTTAGGAACAATATAAGAAATGTATATAAATAATTGTACGATAAAACTCATTTGCCACATACTGATAATAATGTATTCCGTCTTACTAAGAGGTGTCTCACCCCATTGAAATATCAACTTTTTAGGGCCTTTAGGGAGTCGAGCCTAAGAGCTCCAGGGTGGGACTTAGACGATCTCGCCGAGGGTGAGTGTGGGCAAGATATATAATGATTTGTTTATGTTAGATGTTTTTGGACATTTTGGGGTGGACACATTAATTTCGGGACTTGTTGATGCCAAGGTTGGGTTAGCTCTCTAGTAGTTATGGTTGTAGAAAAATATTTAGCTTCCGTTGTTTATTAATTAAATTATGGACGGTGATATTTTGGACCCCATTGGGTCCTTGATAATTTTACAAATGAGTTTTAAGTGCATGTGTTTGTAAATGATGTGAATATGATATGGGATTTTATGTATTTTATGCTTGTATTTTTGGGGCGTTACAAAGACAATCACATGCAAGGTCCTTATCACATAGAAGTTCATATTTTAATACTTAACAAGCTTGTAGTTGGACAATCTTTTCACACAAGTCCCATATCACACACTAATAATAATAATAATAATAATAATAATAATAATAATAATAATAATAATAATAATATTGTCATACTAGCCTCTCAAAGATGGTTCAGGTGGTAAACTCAAGATTCTCCTGATTAAATTATCGGGATTTAAGTCTTGGGGGTTACGACTTTACATTTGAGATCATACATTGGTATTTAAGTGGAGAAGAATAGAGGGACAAACTCATTATTCTGATGAATTAGTGGAGTTTTCAAAAGGTCTAGAACATTATCGCTTCAAATAATATAATAATAATAATAATAATAAACATAATTTGATATTTCTTCACCTCATGTGACAGAGACCTTTCTAATATTGATGTTATCCAATGTGATTAATGTCCTTATAAGTGTGTTTTGGGTTCTCAAAATGATAAGGTGTTAGGTTCATATAGATTGGCAACCTTATCTATTACAAGTGTCTCATTGATTTGCACTGTGAGGACATAAAATGTCCTATCTAAGCTATCCAAAATGATTAATTATGGTATGTGAGTAAGCTTTGAATTCTCAAAGTGATCATACTCTAGATTTATATTTATTGGAAGCCTTATCCATTCCAAGTGTCATTGATTTGTATTGAATAATCATGAAAAAAATCTCTAAGTATATCATCACACCTCACTAATTATTCTAGTGCAAAACCTAATCCAAAATAGTGAAATTGAGATTCTCATGTGACAGGACGAGATTGAAAATTCGAGCGAGAGAAATAAGTTCTTAAGTCGTATTGTCATTTTATTACAATAAATTTTTTAAAAAATAAAAATATCTTACAAGTTCCAATTATTTCAACTCTATCATAAATGATCTAATATCTTATGCTGCATTTGGGAGCATGAATTTCATACTTTAAATTTGGATTTGAGTGGATTTGGACAAATCTCAATACAAATTTTGTATTATATCTCATCCAAATCCAACACAACTTCAAATCTACGATCTCTCCAATCATAATGTAAAAAACTTTAAGTTACACTAACAACGACCTTATATGCTATGGCAACTATGCAATGAATTTTTTTTAAATAAATCATGCATTAAAAAATATAAAAATTAGAATAAATGAGGCATGGAATTTATATATTAATCTAAAATATTTAATGAAATCAACAAGAAAACTATGAAAATATTTTAGAATGTTTAATGATAGCAGTATATACTAATAAAGCCTTTAATTTGATTATATTATTGCTATTATGTACAAAAAAAATTTTCAAATTTGTAAGCGCTTTAAGATCTAAAATATTTAAATAAAATAATAGATTTTATGACCGTAATCATACTCATAATCAAAACCAGATACTATATTTGATGCATTTTCTACAATCTCAAGAATAGTTCTTAGAATCGAGGTATAAAAAGTTATATTAAACAACCATCTATTTTATGTTATAGTGAAATGGTTAGTAAACTCGACACTAAAATTTTTAATTTAATTTTTTCTTATCAATCTTTCAACATTTAAAACTTTTTCATTTTTTTTTTTTTACTTTAGATGTACAAAAGAAAATTTTTTAAATATTAAATAAATTTAGTCTTAAATTTGCTTGAGTTCATGTTGCTATCAAACATTACTATCTAATATTTAATTAAATTAGGTATAACCTATTTTTGTTACTAATATATGTGAAATGTGACTTATCATCAATTATGAATAATTATTAATTATGTTCACTTTGAATTGATTGGTAATTTTGAAATTACAATGAGCAATTAAATAAAAGTTCAATCTAAATTTAAGTATATTATAATTACTAATTCCCTTAAACTAAACTACTTATCCTAATTTTATTGCGATATTTTTTTTGTCTCAATTTTTAAAAGATTAAAATTTAGATGAACAGTGTAATTTAAATTTTATTTTTAATGCTAAATAATTTTTTTTTTAAAAATTGAAATGCATTAGAAAGTCATTTGAGAAAAGAATAAAGAGCACAAAACTGCAGTGTGCATCTGTGCTTTGGGTTTAATTCAGGTGAGGATATTTGGAGTCATGTACGTAGTAGCCAGAATTGCCCCCCACTCGTCAATCACTAGATCTGCCATAACTGGTGCCACTAATTATTCATCCCTTTTATCTCTTCTTCTGCAATATTTCTTTCTCTGCATTTCTCCTTCTTCCTTATTAGCTAGCTGGCTTGAAAGGTCCTCTCTCTCTCTCTCTCTCTCTCTATATATATATATATATATATATATATATATATATATATATAGACAAACACACGGAGTGTCCAGGAACATGCATGGACCAGCTTAATGCATGGCCCTCTCTCCTGGGTGAGCCATGCATTTAATTGCCTCACCTCTCTCTCTATCTCTCTCTCACTCTCAATTACCTGTCAAACTAACATGGTTCAACAAATAATATTAACATGGTTCAGTCCCTTGCCTATGTCCATGCCTTAAGACACTCAAGGATTCTCAATCCACTATCACGATTGTTAAGCTGAAATGGAAACGGAAAAAATATGCAAACGCCTTAAAGAGGATGAACTGCAACTGCTTACCAAATTCATTCCATCAAAAACACAATTATCACATGCTAAAATAATCCACTAAATACGAAGTGCTCATTATCCCATTAGAATGCAATAATTCATTTCCTTCTATTTCTATCCTATATATCTATAAATAAGAACATTTGTGTTGTGTGAAGTGTGTAAATGTAAATGAAGTGAGTGAGCAAGGAGTGTGAGAGTGCTGAAGGTCAGAGGGAGAAAAGTGTGAGAAGAGTTGAGTTGAGTGTGTGTCTCCGCCTCTTGTTTTTCTCCAAGGTTATAGTATATTTGGTGTGCTCCGTGGACGTAGGTTAGATTAGACCGAACCACGTAAATCTGGTGTTTTTTATTTTGTGTGCTTGTTTTGCTTGTGTGTATGATTATTGTTCCTAGATCCCTAACAAGTGATATCAGAGCCAGGTTGGAGCAAATTCGCCAGATCAGGGCAAAATTTCCACATCTGAGCAGATCGGAGGTCTTAGGAGCTATATTGTGCTAATTACGTGTCTAAGGAAAATTATGTTTAGGAAAGTGGGACTTAAGTGGTCCATTGTGACCCCCCACTTCCTTGGGAATTTATCTGGTATAATTTAACACAATCACTTGACTCCACTGCCATGTCAGTAGATACGTCAGCACTAGCCCCACTACCACATCAGCGTCACTTGCCACGTCAATGCCACGTCATCACCAAGTCCCACCTATCACGTCAGCAGTTAGTTAACGGTGTTACTTAACGTCATCAGTAATGGTGTTACAATATTCTGTTAAGTGGGAGTATCTTCCGTTAAGTTTGATGGAAAGTTGATCGATTTTGACTAGAAGGTTTGACCAGGTTTTCAAAGTCATTTCAAGTCCGTTTTTTGAATAACTTGAACCATTTTTAAGGTTTTTAGCCGTTCCGAATCCAACCGTACTATCTATTTGAGTTGATTCGATCTCTAGATTGATGAATCGAGATATCGAATGAAAATAGCTCAAAGATGTAGATGTTTAACGACACCAACTTCAGTTTCTGGAAGATGTAAATCGAGGACTACTTGTTTGGTAAGGAGTTGCACTTACCATTGAAGGGGTAGTCAGATTCAATGAAGTAGGACGAGTGAGAGTTGCTTGATCAAAAAGCTCTCAGAGCTATCAAGATGACGCTGACAAAGTATATTGCCTTTAATATCAAGCACGTGACAACCACCAAGTCTCTTATGGATGCGCTTCCCAACATGTATGAGCAGTCATCAACCGCCAATAAGGTACACTTAATAAAGAAGTTATTTACCATGAACATGTCCGCAGGTGAAAGTTTTGGTAGACATCTAAATAATTTCAACAAGTTGTCGGATCAACTCGCTTCAATTGAAATCAAGTTTGATAGTGAGATCCGTGCCTTACTGATTCTTAGTCAGTTGTCTAAGAGTTGGAAAGGTATTGTTACTGCGATCAGTAGTTTCGCAGGAAAATCAAAACTGAATTTTGATGAAGTCATCAACATGATTTTGATGGAAGAGATCAGGATGTCAAACACTACTTCCACTTTAAGTTCAGCATTGAATGTGGAAAGCCGAGGGAGATTCATGGAAAGGAAGCGGGCATGGCTTATCAAACAATCGCTGAAGATCTAGGTCTAGGTGATCCAAAATCCAGAAATCCCAAAGGTTCCTAGGGCACAAAGAACATTGAGTGCTAGAACTGTGAAAAGTTCGGTCATTTCAAAAACCAGTGCAAAGGTCCAAGAAATGAATATGAGGCAAAGACAGAAGCAAATGTTGCTTCAAAAGAAGGTGATATGTTGATATGCTCTTTGGTAAGCAAGAAGGAGTCTTGGGTCTTAGACTCTAGAGCCTCATTTCATGCCATTTGCAGTAAAGATTGCCTAGAGGAGTATATGCCAGGTGACTTCGGTAAGATATACCTTGACAATGATCAACCTTACAACATAATTGGCAATGAAATTGTGAAAATCAAGATGAATGGGTCAGTATGGAAGTTGAAAGATGTCAAATATGTTCCAGACTTGAGAAAGAACTTGATCTCAGTTGGTCAACTAGCAGATGAGGGATACATCACAACATTCATTGGACGTGAATTGAAGATTTCAAAGGGTGCACTGTCGATTGCACAAGGTAAGAAAAGTGGAATGCTTTATATGACTTCTAATGCATGTATGTCTATTTCAGTTGCTACAGGAAATACGATAGCAACATTTGGCATCAACAACTTGGTCACATCAGTAAGATGGGACTCAAGGTGATGCACTCAAAGGGAAAGTTGAGTGATCTACGGTCAGTAGAGATTGATATGTGCGAGGATTGTATACTTGGGAAACAAGAGAGAGTAAGTTTCTAGACATACATCGGTACCCCCAAAGAAGGAAAGACTTGAACTAGTCTACTCAAATGTATGGGGATTGACGACCATCTCATCCATAGGTGGAAGGAATTACTTCGTGACCTTTATTGATGATCATTATCGAAAGGTATAGGTTTATTTCTTGAAATACAAATCTGATGTCTTTGATGCTTTTAAGATTTGGAAAGCAATGGTTGAAAATGAAACTGGTTTGAAAATCAAGAAACTGATAATCGATAACGGTGGTGAGTATAATGACAATGGGTTCAAGAAATTCTACTATGAGCATGGTATCAGGATGGAAAAAACTGTATCAGGTACGCCTCAACACAACGACGTAGCTGAGTGGATGAACCAATCATTGACTTAAAGAGCCAGAAGCATGCATATGCACTCAAGCTTACCAAAGCAGTTCTAGGTAGAAGCAGTCAATATAGCAGCATACTTGATTAATAGGAGTCAATCAGTACCATTGGACAACAATCTACCAGAAGAGGTATGGAGCGGAAAAGAGGTGATACTTTCACATTTGAACGTTTTTGGTTGTGTAGCATATGTGCATGTTAATGATCATGTCAGAAACAAGCTTGATCCAAAGTCTAGGAAATGCACCTTCATTAGTTATGATGAAGATGAGTATGGGTATCGCATTTAGGATGATGAAAACAATAAGGTGATCAGAAGCAGAGATGTGATCTTTAATGAAAAGGCGATGTACAAAGACAAACACACAACATAACTAACAGAACCCGTAGAACCAGTTCAAAATGAAACAACCTATGTAGACTTGGATGATGTCCTAGAAGGTGTCAAGGAACAACAACAAAACACCAAGATCCTTAGGCGAAGAAGACACAACAGCAAAATGCCGAGATTCCTCAAGTAGAGGAACTTGTGGAGTAGATTGTCGCACCACCATCTCCTACTCTAACTCCAGAGCTTAGGAGATCTTCTTGGTAGCATGTACCAAATAAGAGGTATATGAATTATTTACTTCTTACAAAAGGAGGAGAACCCGAATGCTATGATGAAACATGTCAGACAGGAGATTCAAGCAAGTGGGAGCTTGCAATAAAGGATGAGATGAAGTCCCTCAACTCCAACAAAATGTGGGAACTAGCTAAGTTGCCTAAAGGTAAGAAGGTTCTTCACAACAAGTGGGTGTAAAAGATCAAAGAGGAGCATGACGGATCCAAGAGATACAAAGCCCGATTGGTAGTTAAAGGCTTCAAGCAGAAGTAAGGAATTGACTACACTGACATTTTTACACCGGTTGTGAAGTTAACAATCATCATATCAGTCTTGAGCATTGTTGCCTCAGAGGGTCTACATATCAAGCAGTTGGATGTGAAGACAAGATTTCTTCACCATGATCTTGATGAGGATATTTACATGCACCAACCAGAAGGATTCTAGTAAAAGGTAAAGAGGATCTTATGTGTAGCTTGAAGAAGAGTTGGTATGGTCTTAAACAAGCTCCCAAGAAATGGTACAAAAAATTTGACAGCTTTATGCACAGAAAAGATTTTTAGAAGTGTAATATCGACCACTGTTGCTATTTCAAGAGGTATCATTCTAGTTATATCATACTATTGCTATATGTCGATGACATGTTAGTTGCACGACCAGATATAGGAAAAATTAGGAAATTGAAGCAGCAAATGTCAAAGGAGTTTGACATGAAGGACTTGGGTTCAGCCAAGCGGATACTTAGGATGCGGATCTCTTGAGATAAGCAACAGGGAACATTGTGGTTATCTTAGTCAGAGTATATTAGCCGTGTTTTACAGAGATTCAACATGAGCAGTGCTAAGGCAATAAATACGCCATTGGCCGGTAATTTTCATCTCTCCAAGGACCAGGCTCCCCAAACAGATGAAGAGAAGAACTTCATGGTTAAGGTACCTTAGGCCTCAGTCATTGGAAGTCTCATGTACATCATGGTTGGTACCAGACCAAACATTAGTCAAGCAGTGAGAGCTGTCAGCAGGTTTATGTCAAATCTAGGGAAGACTCACTGGGAAGCAGTGAAGTGGATTTTGAGATATCTACGTGGCACTATTGATAAGTGCCTATGTTTCAGCAAAGGAGACTTGAAAATTCGAGAATATGTCGATACTGATTTTGCAGGTGAAATTGATCATCACCGAAGCACCACCAGATATGTATTCATTGTTGGCATAACAGTTGTTAGTTAGATGTTACAGATACAAAAGATTGTTATTTTATCCACTACAAAAGTTAAGTATGTAGCAGTGACAGAAGCCACTAAAGAGATGATTTGGCTTCAAGGTTTATTAACAAAGCTCGGAATGAAGCAAGAAAGAAATGTTTTGCACAACGATAGTAAGAGTGCGATACATCTGGAAAAGAACTCTGCATTTCATTTCAGAACCAAACACATTGGATTATGTTATCATTTCATCATATCTCTATTAGAGGATGGAATGTTGACACTGGAAAAAATCCAAGGTAATAGGAATCTGGCATATATGTTGACAAAGGTGGTGACTACAGAGAAGCTGAAGTTGTGCTCAACTTCAATTGGTCTTCATGCTTGAAGACAGATTTGAGCACATCATTATCTATATACTGGTTGAGATAGTATCTTCGTCTCCAAGTGGGAGATTGTTAAGCTGAAATGGAAATGAAGAAAATATGGAAACATTGAAAATGGAAACGTCTTAAAGAGGATGAGCAGCAGTCGCGTACCAAATTCATTCCATCAAAAACACAATTATCACGTGCTAAAATAATCCATTAAATACCATGTGCTCATTATCCCATTAGAATGCAATAACTCATTTCTTTCTATATCTATCCTATGTATCTATATATAAGAACATTAGTGTTGTGTGAAGTGTGTAAGTGTAAGTGAAGTGAGTGAGCGAGGAGTGCGAGAGTACTGAAGGTGTGAGAGAGAAAAGTGTGAGAAGAATTGAGTTGAGTGTGTGTCTCCTCCTCTTGTTTTTCTCCCAAGTTATGGTATATTTGGTATGCTCCGTGGACACAGGTAAGATTATACCGAACCACGTAAATCTGGTGTTTTTTTATTTTGTGTGCTTGTTTTGCTTGTATGTGTGATTATCGTTCCTAGATCCCTAAGAACGATCTCCTTCAAGGACGGAGAAGCCTTTACACCATAAGGGAACAAATCTCTTTATGTTCACACAAAGCCTTTTCAAGGGAACAAATCCCTTAATGCTCACACATAGCATTAGTATGAGAACAAATACCTTTTACTCATACAGAGAATTTACAAGGGAACAAATCCCTTAACACTTGGTTCACAAAGAACCTTTACAAGATGAAGATGATTTACAAAGATGTTGTAGCAAACAATGCTCCTTGAATGAGCTAATATCTAATACAATGAAAACCTCACACTAATCTCTCAAAGTAATGAATCACAACAATGATTAAAGAGCAATAGAGATAGTAAGCAAACAAATGATGAACTAAAATGCAATGTGTAAAGACTCAGAAAAATATAATAATAAAAATAATTGGAAAAGGGAGATCAATAGGGATTTGTCGACGAACCCGGGGTCTTCGTCAACGAATGTCCCGTAGATTTTATTGATGAAGTACACGTGTCTCGTCAACGAAGAGATACCAAGAGCAGAATTTCAGGACATCAGGATTTGTCGACGAATATAGGACTTCATCGATGAACTCCCTTCTTGGTTTCGTCGACGAGTCCATGTGTCTCGTCGCCGAAGACACATGGCCAGTGGTATATATATGGTGGGAAAATGGGTTTTTACGAGAGAAAAACATATTTTCTCTCCTTCTCTCTCTAAAATTCGTAACCCTCACCTTCTCTCTATGATTTTTGCCCCGTTAAAGCCCGGTTTGACTCTCAGGAATCGCCATGAGGTTCGTGGGAAGATTCTTTGCAACTCAATCGGAGCAGATTTTCAATTTGGAGTTTTGGGGCATCATCCCAAAACCAGGGTAAGTAGGATATTTTAGAGTTTAATGGTTAATTTGGAGTATATAAGGCCTAGGAAATACTAAATGAGAATTATTCTGGGATTTTGTTAATTTAGTTGGGAAAATATGAATTTCAGGGTTTTGAGTTGTGAACGCCACGAGTATAACGCCCTGAACCCAAAACTAGGGCCTGAAGTGTTATACGAGATATATCTTCGATATATCTCACCTGTATATGATATTATAATACCTGGCTCTATATCAATTAGGCAGCGGAAATAACAACATATCCTCAATAAAATATACCAGAGTTTCTATTCCTATACATCTAAAGCATAACCCAACATCCAGTATTGACAAATATCCATATACATCTCTAAAAATATAAAAATATTACAACCCAAAAACATAATCAAAGTTTATATCCTCTCTCTCTCTCTACAAAAATGCTACAACAGCCCTGAGCTCTCTAAGCTTGATCCCGTGGAGGTCCTGAAAAGATAAAATTCAATTATTGGGTGAGACATATCTCAATAAGGATGGAAATACATTGAAGCAATGTGTGGCCAACATGATATTTATGTACAATATACATATATATATATATTTATTATTCTCAAATGAAATCATAATTATAAAACCATTTTCTGCTTCTAATCATACACAAGCAAAGTATTTTACCAACGAGAGTTCCCAAGGATTGGGGTGATTACCCGTCTATACAAGTAGCACCCCTCTGCTATGATATTTTAAGCAACCTACGGTCACATCTGAAGCATATCAGAGCACTTACCTTACTCAGTAAGCGCTCATATGGATAGTTTATCTCATATCCACACATTTATTCAAAAGTTTATCGGTAGAAGTTCCCGAAAATAGGGAATATTATCCACCCATACAGGTAACTTCCCTCTACCCTCAGGCACTCGCCTATCTCAGTAAGCCCTTGGTCGAAAAGTATACCCTGCCCCAAATACATGTAATAATACCATATATAATACATTTCTTTCTTTACTTTATATCTGTTATTTCCATATCATTCATTACATTCATATTCATATTCCATATTTCTTATAATCTATTTCCATATTAGTCTTGTCCATATCATTTCCATTTGCCAATTTCCATATCCGTTGTTCTCATATCTACCGTTTTCTATATTAAACATGCTTAAAATAACAATTATGCATTTAGAACTCTCTATACCGATCGAAGATCGTAGTCATGCTTCTGTCCCATGATGGGTTGTGCTGCCCAAAGGCTGGACTGAACTCTGGTCGGTCCACTAGAGCTAAATCAACCACATTCTACTATCTGTAGGTCCGATTGGCTGCTCCCACACTGGTCGAGACCCCAGTGGGACACTACCCTTCCCAGCATAATCGACCATCCCATCTCCACACTCTATCTAAGACGTGTGGGTGCACTAGCTCCGTCAAATATATCCGCAATAGTAGTGTGCCCATTTTCCAGTTTACCAGTTTCCAGTTTACCAAAGTTCTCAAACCATACATTGCCATTTAACATTCCCAAACACATGCATAATAGACCACATCCCATTTTGATTATCAATACATTTCCAGCATTTCCTGCATCTCATACATATATCATAGTTCAACACAAAAATTTCCTTTTACTCATGCCACACAATTTAACAACATATAATCATATGTTTACTGAAAATACACCAACCATAATCATCGTTGATACACTAAAAATATACATTTAATTTCTTACACAATTAACTAAGAAATCTGCCATTTTATCTTTCCTTTTTCGCAAATATAACTAGTAACACAGCCCTAGGCTCAGAAATTTACTTTTTAAACAGTTGGATTTTCAGAACTCACATGAAAATCATATACATATATACATAAATTTTCCATTTTTACCAGTTAATTTCTTAAAAACCCCTGATTTAATATATTCCTCTTACCTGCTTTCTTGAACTACGCCAATAGGAACCCCAAAATAATGCCTGTGGCGCTCACTCGACCCCTAAATCAAAAACCCTAGTTTAATTAGATAAGCCCCAAATAACCTACTATTTCAGCATTTTCTCAACCTATAAATCTCAAATAAACATTTAAACCTCCAAAAACAAAGAATCCTAACCCGTACCTCAACTTTGGAGTTATGCCTGGAAAGCCCAGTTTAGAAATCTGCTCAACTAGATGTGTAGAGAATCTCCACTAAAACACCATAGCAGTTTCCGTTTGTTGATTCGAGCTTAATCCGGGTCGTATTTGAAGAGAGAAGGTAGAGGAAATCGTTCTAGAGAGAGAAAAATGAAGGAGAAATGGATTTCTTCGCAAAGAAGCTTCCTTAGATATTTTATACATGATGTTGCCACGTGGGTTCGTCGATGAGAAGACAAGATTCGTCAACGAACCATAGAAGGGACTTCGTCAACGAGAGGAAGTGTTCGTCGACAAAACTTAAAATCTGAAATTCACTCACTCGGGATCTCTTTGTCGACGAGGAACCAAATTTCATCGACAATCTTTAGAAGAACACTCGTCGATGAAGACTAGAGATTCATCGACGAGGTATGCTATTCTTTCTCTTTCAAAATTCCTCCTTTTCCCTTATTCTTTATTTATCCATTCCATTTGTTATCTTTCTAATTATTTAATCATTATAATTTTTTGGGTCTTTACAATGGGCGTAGGATTGGGTTTATTAGTGAACCTCTCAGTAAGTTAGATAAGGGGAATAAATTATAACAGTCTTTTCTAAGAATTACTGGTTGAGAAATATGTGAAAATGAAATATGATATTTACTCGAAAATATTATGATATGAATATCAGATGAAAATTGTGTGGCATATAATTTATACTAAAATGTATTTGAAACTGGGTTAAATGATTTGATTTGGGAATAATGAGAATATGATAAAACATATATTGAAATGTTTTGTGCAGAAATGAATATAAGGGAAACCCAATGATGTTAATGCTGAATTGAAATGATATGAGAATTGTTTTATTAAGAAACATTGAAAAGAGTATATATTGAGGAGTATCTTCTGAGAAATGATGAAATATAAAATATGGAAATGTTTTACTGAGAAATGTCGATTAATGTGAAATGAGATATATATATATATATATATATATATATTATGAGATGAAATGTGTATTGAAATGTTGAGAATGAAATAAAAGAGGATGAGAACCTAATGCAAATTCTAAACTGTGAATATTGATAGATGAATATGGAAATGGAAATATTGCAATGTGAATTCTGCAATATGAATATTGAGATATGGAAATTGAAATGTCAATCCTGAAATCTGTATAATGGATTGTGAATATTGAAAATGTGCATATTGCAATGTAAATACTGTAATGCGAATATGAGAATGTGAATATTACAACATGAATAAATGCAATATGAATGTGAAATGTGAATACTGGAATGGTGAATATAGAAATATGGAAAATTGCAATGAGAATGTAGACACCCCATTTTTACCCAGGCCCAATATATGTATTACTATTATTATTATTATTATTGTTATTTTATTATTATTATTATTTTTCTTTATTTATTCTTATTATTATTATTATTATTAATTTTCACTAATCTTATTATTATTATTATTATTATTATTTTCTTTATTATTATTATTATTTTTCATTAGTATTATTAATATTACTTTTATTTTTATTTTTTATGTCTATTTTATTATTATTATTTATTATTTTCATTATTATTTTTATTATTTTTATTATCATTATTATGAGTATTTTTATTACTATTATTACTATTATCTTATATATTATTATTATTATTATTATTATTTTTCATTATTATTATTATTATTACTTTTATTTTTATTTCTATTTATATTGTTTATTATTATTATTATTTATTATTTTCATTATTATTAACATTATTTTTAATATTAGGAATTTTACTATTATTATTATTTATTTATTTATTTATCTTTGTTATTACTATTATTATTATTATTTTATTATTATCATTATTTTTCCCTTATTATTATTATTATTATTATTATTATTATTATTATTATTATTACCATATTAATAATTATTTTCATATATATTATTTCCAAAAGAAAAATATACCATAAACTAAAAAGGAAAGGGGAGATTTAGGGTTTCTAATTTTTGCTCATAAAAAACCTCTTCTTCTCTTCAAACAGGGGGGAGCGCACGGCAGGGGGGTCTTCTTCTTCTCCTTCTTCTTCTTGAACCCCTCTACTTCCGGCCAGTCTAATCCTCGCCTTCACATAGTCACGCAACCCCACGGCTCCGGTCATTCTAGGACCTGCTGCAATCCTCCGACCACCCTCCGGAGGAAGCCACAGACCAGCTCTGGCGTTCCATCTCCCGGCGACAGGATCACCGCAGCAGTGCACCAGCGATCCCAGTAGCCCTCTGCAACTCTCCACTGAACCACCAGACCAGCAGATGGCCACCAACTAGCCGAGAAGACCAGCTCCAGGAAACCATCAGTCTTCAGCAGCGACCCAGCTCCTGTAACCCAGCACGGCGTCACCGTTGCCGTCGCTCCCAACAGCGCAGGCAGAGGCACAACACGCCGCTCTCTCCTCTCTCTTGCACAAACCTCACGGCTGAACAAGAGAACAGCTGCCATCCACCTCACTGACCACTCCTACTCCACGCCTCCCTGTTCCAATTTCCCACAGTAAGTCCCCGCTGTAAGTCTCTCTGCCAGAATACCTGCAGGCCACAAACACACACATATACTCTGTATACATAAAACTATTTGTTAGGTTATATTTTGTATATACGCAAGATTGCAGGTATTAAACCACTGGTATATATTCATGTTATTTTTGTATTATTATTATTATTATTTTGTATGTGCAGTGTATGTTCATGTTATGGTATATTCAGAATTTTTTTTTTTTTTATTTATATTGCCTGTTTATTTTATTCATTAGGTTGAGATCATGATGGTGTTCTACATCTAGGTTATTTTTCGTATATTTCAGCTATTATGAAAGTGCGGTGTATTTATGCTATTGGTTCGTTTGCATATATTCTCACATATTCGTGTTATTATTAATGTGCGATATATTTATGTTAGTGGTATTTTGTTGTATATGCATTTTTTTTTTTATTTTTTATTGCTTGTATATTGTTTAGGGGGGATTTAGTATTTTATTACGGTTATTCATTTGTTTGTATATGTATTTAGGGGGTTTATATGACAATGCATTTATTTTTATTTGTATATTTACTCAGGATGTCCATATTAATGTTTAATCGTTTAATGCTTTATCCTTATTATGTATTTGTGTTTATATTGTATATTATTGCATATTTAAAATTATTGCATCGCTGTTATATATTTTTAACATTGTATATCTTATTCCGATTTATTGTATTATCATTTATGCATATTAATGTTAGGGTCGATGTTGTTACCATAATTCCATTAATTATTTTCCATATTTATTATTGTATATTTACACGTTGATTTTCAGGGCGATTGGTCTCCATAATTTCCATATTTATTATTTTTGTATTTACATTAATTTTAGGGTGACTGGTTTTCCATATATATATTAATGTATACATTTACATATTAATCTTAGGGCTACTTGATTTCTATAATTTAATGAGTAGATTGTTTCCTTCGTTTTAGTAATGTTATTTCTATATGTATTTAGTAGGTCATTAATTGTGTGTTCATATTAAGGTAAGTGTCTTATAGTTAAAATATGCATATTATCTTTGTTACTATTGTAATATTGTTATTATTATTGTATTACTTCTATTACTGCTAATACTACTATGATCAGTATTATTACTATTACTATTATCTGGTTTAATGTTGGTATCAATATGGTATTAATTATTATCACTATTATTAATATTATTGTTATTAATTAATATTATCATTATTATCACTATTAATATTATTATTACTATTGTTAATATTTTTTGTTATTTGGCCTTATATGTATCAGAGGATTTATTTTTATTAAAATATTTTCTTGATTTTTAAATCCCTATGATTTTATTGCGGGGGTATGAGCCTTCGGGCTTCACGTACCTTAAGCTCTGAGGGAATATATGTATATATTTATTTATTTATTTATTTTTCATGTGTGTTTATTAATTCATAAAAGGAGTAGTTTAAAGACTTATTAGATTAACTTAGGGATAATTTAAAATTAATTAGGTACCGTTCGTAAGAACGGGCGCGTAGGGGGTGCTCGTACCTTCCCCTCGCGTAACCGAACTCCCGACCCCAACTCTGGTAATGTAGACCGATTCTACCCCTAACGGGGTATTAATCATGTGTTCTAACCGCACTAAAGGTTAGTGGCGACTCCGACATCCATGTTTTTCCATGAAAATATTAAAATTGATTTTTTAATTTCGCCGCCCGAGGGCACACGCGCTCCCGGGACGTCGCGACAGAGAATACTGCAATTATGAATACTGGAATGTGAATGAGAAATGTGAGAGATGAAATGTGGAAATGAGAACTCTGATGAATGATTGTTGATATTGAGCATGGTACTGTTGCTAGTGGTGATTATGTGCAACCACATAGACTCATGGAACATGTGGTGTGATAGTCGAATGAGCCAGTGAGAAGGGTAGTTTTGCCCCTTGGGTCCAGACTAGGGTTTATGGCAGACCATTCGTACTACAGACGGGTATATGGATTGTTTATTTTTATCTAACTAGGTAGGCCAACCACGGTTAGATCCATACTTTAGGCCACACAACGTTGACCATGAGAGGAAGCATGGCGTGGAGAATATCCTTAGGGTAGCCATGAGTTACAAAAGCGAATGTACTAGTTACCGAGGACACTCATGTGCTAGATGATAAAATAAAATTGAAAGTGAAAAGAAAAAGTGTGAGTTTAATAACGAAAATAAATAGGGCGAAATAAAACTCTCCTCCTGAGGGTTTACTGAGTAAGGTGAATGCCCTGATAAGTATCAATTGTAGCCGAACCCAAGTTAATCGCGTAAGGTTACAAACGATATCAGAGCAGAGGGGAGCTACATGTATGGGCGTGTAATCTCCCATATCCTCAAGAACTTTCATTGATAAACATGGGTTGCATGTGAATGAGATTGAAAAATGAAATTAAAGTTTTTAAAAGCTTGTGTTGTATATCTATAAGATTATAAATGCGGAATTGGTATATTTTTCTCAGAAGGTATTATCACCCAAATGAATATATGTTATGATATAATGAAACTCATACTGCCACACACTATAAATAATTTATTCCGTCTTACTGAGATGTGTCTCACTTAAATATCTAAATATTTCAGGGAATCGTGACAAGCCAAGAGACAGAGCTCCGAGATAGAGGGGAGCTGATACCCTGATTAGACAGGGTGAGCGTTTTGAGCTAGGGATGGATGATTCTCCTAGAGTTTTTGATTGATTTTTGAGAATGTGTAAGTATGTATATGTGTATAGATGTTTAGTACTCTGGTTATTTGTATTCTGGATGGTACGTTTATATGGACTTCCGCTGTTAGGTTTGTAATTATATGATTGACCAATTACCGAGTATCCCACTTTGGGTTGGGTTTTATTTAAATGGTATCAAGGTTTTGATGTGGCTGATGTTGATGAATATTTATTATTTATTGAAAAAAAATGGTACGAAAATCGAGGCGTCATACAATGTCTTGGAAATAATTTTCACTAATGATCAAATTACTAAATCAATGCTAGAACAAGTCTTTAGCCTTGTATTTATAGGTCATTTGAAGTAATAGTCATTTTATGGCCGTTGGGCTTAGAAAATAATTTAAAACTTTGAAAACTAGTCATTTATAATTGTTGGTTTGGAATCCTGTCATAAACCGTCGACAGATTCCCCAAACCATTGACCGTTTCCCCTAAAATTTTCAACGAGTTCCCCCAAATCGTTGCTCAAACCGTGGATAGTTTCTTCTAGGACAATTTCCAATTAACTCTTTGTTTGAAACCGTTAATGCACTTGGGTCAAACCGTCGACGGTTTACCTTGTTTCTTCACAAACTTGATATTTAGGTGCATAATCATGGTTTTAACCCAACTGGGACCAAATATATAAAAGTCTACAATACTAAGATCATTTAATACTTGCCCTATATTAAAATACATTTCAGTATAGGATATTTTCATAAAACTTATTATTTTGTATTTGAAAACTCATAAGTATAAACCTCATGATTTGGTGATATCCTATATACTAGTATGCACATGCAATTGCTCAACTCTTATTCAATAAACACGTGTGAATCAGAACTTCAAGAGTTACAACAAATACTACCTCAAACTGTAGAGACCCGAACCTGTAAAAATAAGAAAAAGAATAAAGGGAATTTTCGCAAGCTTCGTCGACGAAGTCAATGTTCTTGTCAATGAATGACCTTCAGTGCTTCATTGATGAAATTCAGAGTCTCGTTGACGAAGAGATCCTGATCAACATGAAAAATATCATACTTGAGTTCGTTGATGAGGGAGGAGGTTCGATGAAGAACAGCCTTCTATGTCTCGTCGATGAGGGACCAATTTGTCGACGAGTTTGACTAGGTCAAAAGGCTTATAAATATCATTTTTCATTGCTTAAGGGTTAAGAAACCCAAATTTCTCTCTCTCTCTCTCTCTCTAAAACTAGGGAGTTCACTCACTCTCTCTCTACCATTCTTCATCGTTCGTCGCCCATTTCGACGATCAAAAGTTACTGCAAGGATCAGGGAGCTAGGATCTATAGTTCTAGTGGATTAGATTTTCAGCTTGGTGATAAAGGTCGGGATTTGGTTTTCGAGCATTTCAGTTTATGTTTTGAAATCAGGTAAGGGGATTATGTTTAATGCAATGTTTTATCGTTTTTGACCAGTGGATATGTTTATGGTATGAGTATGTTTATGTTTTCAGTTATTCTTTTGAAAACCAACCGTTCGAAGGGCTTGTTTACAAACCTAGGATATACTATATGATATTTTGAGTAGAAATGAATGGTGGAAAGTTCGGTTTGATCTTACAAACCATTTGTACGAAGTTTTATTGCTTGCCTACGGGCTATGTATTAAATAAAGAAAATTGTGTGGCGGGTGTATATTGTTTTGTGAGCTATAGAAACACCAGAGAGGGTATGTTGTGTAATATTGAACTGTTTAAGAAAATATTGGAATTGTTTTGAGAAATGCAGGAACTTATAAGAGGGCCGAGGTTGATTTTGTATTAAATGACTGAGGTCGGGTTTTATAAATAATAGAGTTTACTTTGAGGCTAGAGTTTGTATTAAATGGCTGAGTTGTAACAGAGGGGCTGAGGCCCGAGATTGTGTTAAACGACCAAGGCCGGAGTTTATTTTGAGAAACGAGTTTTAAAGTACAGTTTTAATTACTTAAATTGTACGATATGCTTTAGGAAACCTGTGAACCCAGTGTTACGAGCATGGTACCGTTACTAGAGAGAGTTTCACTCATTGATCGTGTGCGCCCACATCTACGAGCGCGTGATGTTGCGTGGTCCTAGCCGATTGACCTAGATGCAATCGGACCCTTAAGCGAGCTTGCAGAAGCCTACTAACATATATAGCAGGGAGTTGACTTGGCTTGGGTTGATCTCCCAGGTTTTTATACAACCTTTGGGCCGCACAACCCTGACCACTAGGGTTTATACATGGCGAGTAGCTCCAGGGTGTATCTTCTATGTATATCTGTATATTTATGTAATGATATAAATGTTTCCCCAGTATTGATATATGTTATGAGAAATGAGAAATGAGTATACATACTATGTTCAGTAAGAGAAAAAGATATGATTCTAGTATACACTGAAAAACATGCTGCCACATAGTGTCATTAACTTAATCTTCCTTACTAAGAAGTCTCTCACCCCATTATACAATATATCTTTTTAGGGAATCCCAGAGATCGAGTTTAGCGGGATCCAGAGGAGGGAGACTAGCGTAGTTCTTTTTGTGAGTGTCTTCAAGAACTCAGATATGAGTAGTTATTGTAGTATGCCTTCGGGCTTGTAATTATGGTCGTGTGGACCGAGTTTGTGAACTTATTAGATTGAGATGTAATATGAGTATGGAAATAACGAGATGTGTGTTGATATTTAGACTCTGGTAATAGAATGTGGAAAATGTTTTATTTATTCAGCTGCATATTTTATATGTTGAGATGGTATCAGGTACACAGACGTCACTAAAGTAGCACCCAAGCCCACATGTCGGGTCGGGGCGCTACACAAACACTCCCCATTACATATGTTTTTACATTTGCTTCATTGAATGTGCTTGAGATCTCCCAAGTGAGTGTCCTCTTGATCTTTGCCTATTTGAGTGTCCAATCGATCTTTGCCTATGAGAGTATTTGCTTGATCTTTGTTCTTAAACCAATATCTATATGATTTCGCCACTTATACATGTCACAGCTTGGTATGCAAATACTATTTTAACTTAAAACCACTAATGCGTTGTTATCATCAAAATATGACAATTAGGATTATGTAGCCACTAAGACTAACACACCACACTTGTAAAGTGGCGAGTATTGTTTATTTATATTAATCTACATATTATATGTAATAATTACATATCAATTACCTATTAACTCGAGGACAAATAAAAGAAAAGTATATAAATAATATTCTCCTAGAATTAAGGCAAAGTATCCTCAACACCCCTTCCCCCCTCCCCCCCTGACAAGCTGAGCGTCGAATTGGAATGAACTTGAAGCTTGGATCAGAAGAATTCAAAGAGAGGTACAGACACAATTTTGGTGAAGATGTCGGCAACTTGCAAATGAGAAGGCACATACTGGGTGCAAAGCTTGCCAATGAGAACAAGTTCTTGAAGAAAGTGGTAGTCTAGCTCAACATGCCTTGCCTGCTTGTGAGAAATAGGATTGGAGCTCAAGAAGATTGCACTTTTTTTGTCACATAGTAGGAGAGGCCACTATGGAAGAGGGACTTTGAGGTCACGAAAGAGATGCTTGAGCCAAAGGATTTTGGTAGCAGTGAGAGCCAAGGCTTGATACTCAAATTCACAACTGGAGTGAGAAATAGTAGGTTCTTTCTTTGCACTCCAAGACACTAAATTGTCACCAAGATAAATAGAATAACTAGAGGTAGAGTGATGAGTGTCAGGGCATCCTGCCCAGTCTGCATCCGAGTAAGCAACTAAAGCACTAGGAGCATTAGATGGATGAAAAGTGAGGCCAAAAAGCAGTGCGCCCTTAATATAGTGAAGAATATGTTTGACAGCAAGGAAATGGTCTTCAGTTAGAGAATGTAGAAATTGATCGGTAGAGTTGACAACATGAGCAATATCAGAACATGTGATAGTCAAGTACTAAAAAGCACCAATGAGAGATTTGTAAAGTGTGGGATCCGAAAATAGAGGACCATCAGTAAACAGGTATTGGGAAACAACCATTGGGGTGTGGATTGGTTTGCTGTCATGTAATTGAGCTTGCATGAGAATGTCCTGTGCATATTTCAGCTAACTGATAAGAAGACCATCAGTGGTGGATGTAACTTCAAAACCAAGGAAGTAACTGAGAGAACCCAAATCCTTAGTAGCGAACTCAGAATTAAGCTTGCAAGTAAAGCTGTCAAGAAAAGAGGTGTTGCTTGTAATAATGATGTCATCAACATAGAGAAGCAAATAGATCATGTCAAACTGCTTATGAAAAACAAAGAGTGGTGTGTCTACATAATTGCAATAAAAGCCAAGTTGAATGAGAAAAGAGCTTAAACTCTAAAACCATACGCAAGGGGCTTGCATTAACATGATTGGGAAAGCGAGGGTCAATATACCCAAGGGGTTGTTCCATATAGACATGTTCGGTGAGATGGCTAATGAGGAACGCATTTTTGACATCAAGTTGGAGAAGAGGCCATTTGTGTGTCACAACAAGAGAGAGAACAACACGGACAGTGGTAGCCTTGATGATAGTCCTAAAGGTGTTAGTGTAGTTAAGACCAGGTACCTATGTGTAGCCTTTGGAAACAAGACGGGCTTTGAGACGCTCAATAGATCCATCGGGCAAGTATTTGGTCCGAAACACCCATTTGGAATCCATAATGTTGGTATTGGCTAGTCGAGTAACCAAAATCCAAGTACAATTATTTTGTAAGGCTTGAACTTCTTCATCCATGGCAGCAAGCCAAGCAAGATTCTTAGCAACGAATTTGAATCCTTTAGGTTCATTGGATGCAAGAAGAGCAAAAGAAGTTCAAGGGATCTCATGAGGCCAAGATGCATCGAGTGGCGAGTTTTAAAAATATCGGCTTTGGCTTACATGAGCATAGGATGGGAGGCCAATGGGACAACTGCAATAGGAGTGCGAGTAATGATAGGCAATTCAGTGATGGGCTTAGCAGAAGCCGGTTGGAGGTCCGAGTGTGGCAGAGATGGATCTGCATGAGAATAGTTGCCTGTAAAGACTCATCCCCTAGATCAGTACAAATAATACACGGAGTGGATCCAAATTAAGGAATGTGTCAGGAAGGAGGTGCAAGAGAAAGTAGGGGTATGTTTGTATGGGGAAGATTAGTTTCTAGAAATTTTGAGATGTGAAGGGAGGATATGGGTTGAGCTTGGGAAGTATGTTGGAAGGGAAAGTGGATCTCATCAAATTGGGCATGTCGGGTGATAAGTCTAGAGGTGGTGAGGTCAAGACAACGAAACCCTTTATAAAAGGAATTGTAACCCATAAAAATGCAAGGAATATTACGGGGGGAAATTTTATTAGTGATTTAATAAAAAAAACAAGGATAAACACTACAACCAAAGGGGTGAAAGTTGTCATAATTTGGAGAGGAACCATACAGAAGCTCAAAAGGGGACTTACCTCCAATAAGTGGTGTGGGCAAACGGTTGATGAGGTAAGCAGCAATGCTAAAAGCGTCAATCCAGAAGTGAGTAGGAGTGTGAGAATGGAAAAGGAGGGTCAGGCCTGTCTTAGTCACATGACGGTGTTTCCTTTCAGCACGACCATTTTGTACAGGTGAATATGGACAAGAGAGTTGATGATGAATGCTAGAGGTACTAAGATGTTTTTTAAAGTAGTTTCTAGTGAATTCTGCACCACCATCACTTTGAAAAAAATTTATACGAGAAGAATTTGGATTTTTCACAAATTTTTGAAATTGAAGAAAAGTATTATAGAAGTTAGATTTCAATTTCAATAGGTAAAGCCAAGTGAAACAGGAAAAATCGTCAACAAATAAAACATAGAATGCGAAACCCAAATTTAATATACAAGTGAAGGGGCCCATATATCACAATGAATAAGATCTAACACTTTTGATTATTGATGTTCGTTACAAGAATAAGGCAATCAGAGATTCTTCGCAATTTGACATGAACTACGTAATAAAGGAGATGACAATAAAGAGGTAAGATAAAGTATCTTTTTTTAATTCAAAAGAGAGATAACAGAATGATTGACATGTCTAAGGTGAGCATGCCACCAATCATATGAAGCATGAAGAGATTTATTTTGGAGGGCAGAAACAAAAGCAGAATTTTTGTGTTCTAGCACATATAAGTCGCCATCTCGTTTATCGGTTTCCACCACCCTTCTCGTTTGCCAATTCTGAATAGTAAAAAAATTATTAGTAAATGTAATAGATAATAGAAAATCAGTCGTTAATTTACTAATGGACAACATATTTTTAATGATGTGAGGGACAACCAAAACATCAAACAGATGAAAATTGGGGGAAGGGGAAATTTTACCAGTGCGGTTAATGGGTAAGGACGCATCATTCCTGATAATACACAATCCTTACCCGTATAAGAAGTAGACTGATCCAAGTGGGATTGGGCCGGAGTCATGTGGGCTGAAGCCCTTGTATCTAAATACCAATCAGAGGCCTCATATCGAGAGATGGAACACAATGAGATAAAGGCTTTGGCAAGCTAAGCTTCAGAGGCATGACCATGGCAATCATACCATTTGCTGCATCGAACCGCATAGTGACCCTCCACGTGGCATATTTGGAAACGTGGGGGACGTTGTCCATAAGAGAAGTGCCCCTATCCTCGTATATAGCCACCAGTTTGGCCTTGTTGATTTCAAGAGAAATTGGACCCCTAGTTTGTCTTTGCAGGGTGGCGATAGGTAGTAGTGAACGCCACACGCCGCAGTGGATGGGGTAGTAGGCTCCAATGATTTTTGAAAGAGCTCAAAGTTGTATGCTTTAGGCACCAATTTGGAAAAATAGGGTAAATGGGTGAGAACAATTTGTGCCATGGAAAAACTCGAGAATTCCAAGCTGAGACCTCGGAGGAACTAGTGTACCTTGTCTGTGCCATCAACGGACCGTTCAATTGTATAAAGTTAAGCACAGAGAGCTTTGAAGGCTCGGGCATACTCCAAATTGGACCTAGATAGTGCTGCATTTTATCATTTGTAAATCATCCTTGAGACGGAGTTCACGAGCCTTGGAGTGATGGTTGAAGGTGTTCTCTAAGGTAACCCATACCCCGCGTGAGGTGGAGAGACTTGCAACTTTAGCCATGGCCTCCTCAGTGAGGGAAGACAATAGAAGGTTAAGGAAACGTTAGTCTGTATTTCTTCCATGCCATATGTTTGATGTTTGGTGTCTGAGAATCCGCAGGGTCAAAACCGAGTGGGGGCGCAAGATTTCCATCCACATGGCCGATTAGTTCTTGGCTCTCTAAGAGAGGAAGCAATTGACTCTTCTATAGGAGATAGTTGGAAGAGAAGAGTTTGTTTGTAACCATATGGATTAGGGTATTGAAAGGAAGAAGAGTGGAGGAGGGTTTGGCAGCCATGGGAAGGGAAGATCTGTGAAGAATGACGATGGTAGCAACTAGAGAGTAAGTGGTGAGTCGGAGACGGAAAGTAGGCAGTGGCGATGGCAACTCGATGAGTGGGTAGGGGCGACTGCGACGACTGCCTGCTGGCCGTTGGGAGTGGGCGACACCGTGATGGGTTAACGATAGTGTGGCGGCCCTAGGAAGGGGGGGATTAAGTGAGTTAGGGATTTTATAGCTGCGCCAATAAGAAAAAGAAGGTAGGATCATGGGAGGCTAATCTGATACCATGAGAGTGGTTGGAAAACCACCACACTTGTAGAGTGGTGAGTATTGTTTATTTATATTAATTTACAGATTACATGTAATAATTACATATCAATTACCTATTAATTAGAGGACAAATAAAAGGAAAGTATATGCATAATATTCTCCTAGAATTAAGGCAAAGTATCCTCAAGAGTTCTGAAAGCAATTTGACGGCTAAATATGTTAGGAATAGAATTATATATACTGGCATGAATAGAAATTCATTCTATGCTCTAAAATATAAGGGAGAATTAAAGGGGAATATTTAGAGGATATAATTTATAAACCAGCCTCCCCCATGTATAACGGCATATAACCTCGTATTTATGGATGATATTTAACCTTTAAGGATAAGATCAAAATAAGAGGGTAGAAGTCAAAAAACTCTATAGGGGAAAAGACACTTATTATAATTGTCTATATGTTCCATTATTAGAGTGCTGCCCCCAAGGACTATTAGAATTCTTTCAAAATCCTTTGTTACTTTAATTGCAAGTGATCATCAATAGCTTATGGACACAGACTAGAGATCAAACTTTGTCATTAATAAAATGGCACGCTCCGAGTAAGGGAAGATATGCTTCTTGTAACAATCATGGTGATCCTATTAACAAGGTTGGAACATATAAGAATAGGCTTGATTAGTGTAGAGAGTCTATAAATGTGATCGCTATTGATAATCACTCATTTAATCAGCCTCTAAAATATGGCCACCAATGAGTAGAGGGCTAGTTTAATAAACTTGTGGAGCTACTACATTTGTGTAGAAAGTGAGTCAAAATATAAATAGAGCTTCTAACAAGAGCCTAAATATGTAAGCTTGTTACAGTGGCGAATTTAAGTCTTATGGTCAGTGGGGGTTGAGGTTCTCATAAAATGCATTTTTTTTATTTTTTTAAATCATAAGATTTTTTTGCAGCTATTCATTTGTAATCATAAATTATTATAAATTTTTTCTATTTATCATAAGAAAATAATGACAAGCGGTTTTCACAAGTGATGTAAATTCACATGATTTGTTAGAATTAGTTGGTTTTTTCACCCTCAATATATCTCAATAAATTATAAAATTCCATATTACTTGTTAAAATTTCTTGTCATACATAGAATTTTTCATTATTACAATATTAATTTAAACATGGTGTTAAAGCACTAAAAAAATTCTACTTTTTTGCTGCATTGAATTTCCTCAATATTGGATTTTCTTCCCTCTTTTCCTTTTAATTTTGAAGTAACCCAAAAATTTTGTACTTTTGTTTATTTAGACTTAGTATCGGCAAGTTGAGTGAACACATCTCCAACAAATTATTGTTTTAAGCTTATTTAACTATATTACGTTAGGAGTATAAGGAGTTTTTGGTTAATTGAGTAAGAGCTATAGCATGAACAAGTGAATCTTTCCATGATTTTGTTGTGTCGAGCACCCCACTTGTGCCAAATATCAATACTGCAACTATTGCTATTGAATATATAACAAAACTAAAGTAATGCATAAACTAATAATCAAAGGCAGTAATAAAAACAACACAAGAATTTATAAGGTTCGATAAAAAATTACCTATGCCCTCAAGCGCCAACGATCAATCCACTATTTTTAGAAAATTACAACTTGGGAAAATTTTAAATTACCAATAGTAATTAAAAAAATGGGAGGTATCTTTACAAATGGTGAGGGAAGATCCTTATATACCTTCAAACTAAAGGCTTAAAAAAACCTTCCCACCGATGTGAGACTGAAAAACCAACAAATCTACACCTTGACGATAAAATTCAATAAAATTTTTAGTCACATTCTCTAGAGTTCCAAATCATCAATGACTTCCAAAAGTATTCAGACTTGAAAGATATTGATTAAGTCCAAACAATATTTGAACTTGATTGTTGTCACAACCTTGGTCAACATATCTGTGGGATTCTCAACTGTATGAATAAGTATTTTGTCTTCATCAATTATATCTTGTATAAAGTGAAATCAAACGTCAATGTGCTTCATTTGTGCATGGTAGACTTTGTTCTTTGTCAAATTAATAGCATTCTGGCTATCACAGAACGCTGTAATGCGCTTCTGATCAACTCCCAAATTTCCAAATAAACCCTGCAACCAAATAGCTTCCTTAACAACCGCTGAAGCTACCATGTACTCTGCTTCTGTCATAGACAAAGCAATAGTAGACTGTAAGGTAGACTTCCAACTCACTAGACCATTAGTAAATGTAAATACATATCTAGTAGTTCATCAACGTTTATCCATATCACTGGCAAAATTAGAATCCACATATCCAACAACATGTTGATCAATAGTATTATTTTTCTCAAATACTATACTAGCATCAATAGTATTCATAATGTATCGCAAAATCCATTTCACATCTTACCAATATCCTTCACCCAGATCATGCATATACCTGCTCACCATACTAACAACTTGTGAAATATCAGGTCTTGTACAAATCATTGCATACATCAGACTACCAATTGCATTTGCATAAGGAACTTGCAACATATACTTACGATCCTTATCTGAATTAGGGGATAAAGATACACTAAGTTTGAAGTGAGGAGCAAGAGTGCTAACTAATTTTGACTACTCAGACATGCCAAAACTTTGTACTACCTTCTTCAAATACTGTTTCTGAGTCAAACTAACTCTCCCTTGCACTCTGTCTCAACATATCTCCATGTTAAGTATCTTCTTTTGCTTCACCAAGATCTTTCATTTTGAACTCTTAATTTAGTTAATTGACATTTCAATTTGTTGATTCCTTCCCTATTCTTTGAAGCTATCAACATATCATCAATATACAAGAGTAAATATATAAAAGATCCATTTTATAGTCTGCGAAAAATAAACACAATGATCATGTTTATTTCTAATGTACTTGTGACCAATTATAAACTGATGAAATTGTTTGTACCACTATCTTGGAGACTGTTTTAAATCATACAATGATTTTCACAATTTGCATACCCAATTTTTTTTTCCAACAACCTTAAATCCATTTGGTCGAGTCATATAGATTTCCTCTTCCAAATCCCCATATAAAATGCAAATTTTACCTCGAGCTGAACTACTTCAATATCATATTGTGCTACCAAAGCCAATAAAATTCGAATGGAAAAATGTTCAACAAATGGAGAAAATATCTCCTTATAATCAATACCTTCCTTATGTGCATAGCCCTTAGCTACCAATCTAGCTTTGAAGCGAACTTTATTTGCATATGGAAATCCATTTTTTTTTTTTTTGCATAAACCCATTTGTAACCAATTGCTTTCTTACCTTTGGATAGTTAGGCTAATTCCCAAGTCTGATTTTGATGAAGAGACTACATTTCTTAATTTATCTCTCGTTTTCATTTATCTAATTTAGAGTTCCTTATTGTTTCATTGAAAATGTAAGGAACATCATCATCTACAACTGAAAGTGCATAGTCCACCATGTCAGCATACTAAGCAAGTTTTTGAACTTCTCTTCTTGACCTTTGAGAAGCAATTGATTCTTGGATTAAAATCTCATCTTCTTGCACACTATTCTCCACTGTAACTGGAGAGTTACATTGTGTAGCATCGTTTCTCATTGGGTCTCCCAAAATTGTATTAACCTCCACTTGTTGTTGAGTACCACTAGTCTTTTCTTCAATTGGTGACTTACGTAATGTTTTTTTTATCATTGCAAGTTCATCAAAATTTACATCCCTGCTTAAAATCATTCTTTTCATCTCTAAACACCAAAGATGATATCCTTTGACTTTTGCACTAATCCCCAAGAATATTGCTTTCTTGGCTATTGGATCCAACTTAGATTCTTTAACATGATAATAAGCAACAGTACCAAATACATGTAAAGAATCATAATAATTAGCAGGTTTTCCAAACCATACCTCATAAGATGTTTTTCCCCCAATCGTAGATGACGGTAGACGATTAATGAGAGATGGCACAAATATCTAACAGCCTCAGCCCAAAACTTTTTGTCTAACCCAGTATTAGACAACATACATCAAACTTTCTCCAAAAAAGTTTGATTCATGTGTTCTGTTATCTCATTCTGTTGTGGTGTATTTCCAATTGTAAAGTGTTTAGAAATACCTTCATCTTGACATACCTTCATAAGCAGATCACTTGTGTATTCACCACCTTAAGGAAAATATCACACATTTGATTTTTAGTTTTTATAGCATACACCCAAACTCTTTTGGAAAAATCATCAACAAAAGTGGCAAAATAATGCATACCATCCAATAAAGCAGTTTTGGTAGGCCCCCATACATCTGTGTGGATGTATTTTAAAATACCTTTAGTCGGTGGGTTGTAGTGCTAAATTTCACTCTTTTTTATTTTTCCATGATACAATGTTCACAAGCCTCACTTAACCAATTATTGCAAAGATTTTTCACCCACATGTGTCAATCGCATATGTCATAACCTAATTCTATCTAAACCTGTATCTTTCTTAGAAACAATAGTTACTAAGCCAATAACTATATTAGCTTGAAAATAATACAAATTATTTTTCCTAATATCTTTCATCACCACAAGCACACCTGATTTAACCTTTAACGTTCCATCTTTCAAAGTAATAGTGAACCCTTTAGATTCTAAGGCACCTAATAAGACTATATTTTTCTTTAGTCTTGGAACATATCTAATATCAGTCAAACTTTTAACAGTTCCATCTTGACATTTTAACTGTATTGAACATATTCCAGTTGTTTTATAAGTATCATCATTTCCCATAAAACAACCCCACCATGTAATTTTTCAAAATTAGAAAAATGTTCCCTATTGGGACACATGTGATTGGAAGAACCAAAATCCAAAATCCACTCACCATAGTAATGTGTCGAAGATGTTCCAATAAGAGAAAAACTTGACTCACTTCCATCATGCTTGGCTATATAGGCATTAGAAGGGGCTTTGCCCTTATTATTTTGTTGTAATTTAGGGCAATCTTTCTTCCAATATCCTTTTTCATTACAAAAAGGCACATTCATGTTTAGCAGGTCTCCCTAGAGATTTACTCTTCCTTCTAGATTTACGACTATGAGGATGTCCCCTTATTGTTAGTGCTTCTGCTAGTGTTTCCTGATGGACCCGATCCTTCAATCTGCTTTAAGTATTAATCATTGTAGTACAAACAACATAAAAAGTAACTTTATCCTTCTTATACAATAAAGTGGTGGTGAGATGTTCATAATCATTAGGGAGAGAATTCAGTAACAACAAGGTCTTATCCTCATCTTTGACCTTTTCGTCCAAATTCAACAAATCAATGAAAATTTTATTGAAAGCATTTATGTGGTCATTTATAGAAATACTTGGTTGAAACTGAAAGTGGAACAATTTATTTTTCAAATAGAGTTGATTTTCCAGACTCTTGGTCATAAATGTACCTTCCAATGTCTTCCACAATTTCTTTGTAGATATATCCCTCATAACACAATATTTCTAATTTTTAGCGAGATACAAATTAACGAATTGTGCCACATACTTGATGGGTAATCTTTTCCCAATCTTTGTCACCCATGTCCTCTGATTTATCACCAAGAGCAACGTCTAATTCCTATTGGTACAAGATGTCCATCACCTCACATTGCCACATACCAAAATCATTGGTACCATCAAATTTCTTCACCTCAAACTGAGCATTAGCTATCGTCTTTAAAGATGACAAAGAAGTTGATGGGGTTGGAGTTCATATGGATAGAGTTTCTTCTACTGCTACAAGCGTAATTTCTATCATCTTCCAAAACTATATATCCAATAGCAAACCAATAGAACAAAAGGCCTCGGATGAATAGTACCACACTTATCCTGTAACGACCCGAGTAAAAATGGTATTTAAAAAATAAAGAGGGAGGGAAATGGAATCAATAACAGAAGGAGGCAGCCGACTTCGTCGACGAATACATTGCATTTTGGAGGTCATAATTCCAAGAAATTTGCCCAGGCCTCGTCGACGAACACAGGGGTTTCGTCGACGAGGGTTCTTCAGCACCTCGTCGACGAGAAGATACCGAGAGAGGAATTTTGGGAAGTTCGAAATTTGTCGATGAGGGTGCAGATTTGTCGATGAACTTTCTACAAGACTCGTCGACGAATCCCGCAGTATAAATTGTGCAAAACTTCGAATTAATTCAGAAATACAGCGCCGCTCTCTTCTCTCTCTCTCTCTCTCTCTCTTTCTCTCTCTCTCTTTCCTACGGTCTCTCCCTCTTCTCTCTCCAATTCTAGCCCCGTTAGTCACTGGATTAACGATATGAGACCACCACGACGTTCCTGGCGGAGTTCTCTTCAAGTCTGCCGGAACGGATCGTTGGTGAAACAAAGTTGGAATTCATCCCAAATCCAGGGTAAGGTATTTCATTCAGAATTTGGCCTTCTTGCAATTGTAGAAAATGCTATATACATAGAAATAGTAATGTTTTGTTATGAGATTTATGATTTTTAGGGTGTTGAGTGGAGAACCTTGCGAGTGTTGGACCCATTATAGTAGGGGATTTTTAGCAGGAAACGGGTAAGGGAAATATGCTATGCTAGACAATTTTACTATGTTTCAGTATAAACTATACGTTTTTATCAGATGATTACTCATTATAGAAATTTATACAGTTTATCATTTACGTATAATATGTTTAAAATTTATGTGTGGCATGAGAATATGAGTATAGTAAAGAAACATGTTTTACAATATTTTCAGGATATGATTTACAGAATATACAGCCAGTGGATATATTTTATAGTAATTACAGAATACCATGATTATACAGTTTTCAGTACCATGACTTACATATTACAGTTCAGTTCAGAAATACAGATGATACAGTTACAATTTATTACAGTGTCATGGTTAATACAGTTATTACAGAATAATGGTAAAACAGTTAGTTATATATAGAAATATATTATATAGTATCAGACCCTATTGGACCATACAGTAAAGCACGGTACCGTAGCTATATACAGTTTACAGAGTGCAGCCACCTATTCAAATAATATGTGGTAGTAGGTCGATCATATAGTGCCCTGACGTGGACAAGCTCCTCATCAGATATGGGTTGAGGATGGCAGATCAGATCGAGGGAGTATAGTGGTTTACCCTGGTCAGCCAGCCAGGGTAGATCCCGCCTACGGGTCGCACAACCCTGTCATGAGGGGTTAAATCATGACACACAGTTATCCACATGGAAGTTTTCAGTTATTATTATGTATATACAAATTTGCAGAGACAGAGAATATATTTATGTACATTAGAAGTATTTTGACTAGTAACCTAAAATTACAGATATGTTAAGTAATATGGAATTGGTGGCGGTTTTTGTTATTTGTATGTTATTCATAGATTTAGTTATACATGATTATATAGAAACAAAGTTTTATAGTATTGTAACTCATTTGCCACACACTAGTAATAACATATTTCGTCTTACTGAGCGTTGACTCATCCCAATTACTTTAACATTTTTCTGGTGATCCAGGTAGGCGAGCAGACCAGGCTCACAGATAGAGGAGCCTCAGTATTGCCCTGATATTAGAGTGAGTATTTTTAGGAGTATATTTGTATAATCTTAGTCAGTTGAGGGTATTCTGAGGAAATAGTCATATATGTTTTTATTGAGAAACATTTTAACACTCTGGTATTGTATGTAATTATATATGGTTATGATTATTTGATTTCCGCTTCTCGCTGCTTAGGTGAATGGTTGAGTTTAATCCAGTTTGGTATCGGAGCATTATAAATTTCATAGTATGTGAAAAAAAAACTAGTTAAATAGCAGGTCGTTACATATCCCAACTGTGTCTTCTATGTACATCCCATGAAATTCCACTTTAATCAGACCAACCTCTAGGAAGTGATCAAGTCGCAATGGTTTTTGAGCTCTCGCTTAAACAATGTCTTTCTAGGCATAAAAAATTGGAATCAAGGATCCTCACAGAAAAATACCTTCGTATCGGCACTATTCAATCTAATTCTAATACTAATTATTTTTTAGTGTTATTTTTTGGAGGGCTTTAATTTTTTTATCTGTAATATCTCAATACTTGTCTTATAACCACAATATTTCTCCACCAAAAGTGAGGACATATCAATAAAGATTATATTTTTTTAAATCTATATATATATATATAGTGAATATTATCTTTTATTTATTTTATTTTATTTTATTCCTTAACAATACACAATTTTTTGGATTATGATTTGCTTTAAATAAATTGGAGCAGTGATGGAAGGCTATTCATTTTATGGGAGCGTGGAATGCAATTCCGAAGACGAGCGTGGGGTTTCAAAATTTCAGAATCAGAAAATGCAAAGTTCAGTGGATAGCAGTCGGTGGCTCACCGCCGCACCACTTCAACTTCACTCATTTAGTGGGTGAGTGCGATACAGCTGTCTGGACGCGCGTGGCTTTTCCTTTCCCTCTCGACTCACATTCTCACAGTACAATCTTTTCCACGTGGAGAACAGTTGTGATTGCCAGCTTCTGCACACAATGGCTGGTAAAAAAATATTACGTACGTACCAACAGAATCAACGATGTGTTGACATGTGTCATTGTTCTAAATTTAAATGTGCAAATCTATACACAATATATTATAAAATTTTAAAATTTTTTAAATTCCTTAATATTTGAAATTTACATTTTCAAAAAATTATCTTTAAATTTTGTTTCAAACTCTTAAGAATATATATATATATATTTATTTAAATGATATTAAATATAAAGAGAAAATACAATCACCAATTATTATTTTTTCTTATTTTTCTTGACCAAACCAACCTAATAATAATTGCTAAAGTTTAAATTTATCCACCACATGATATTTTGATAGCATTGGACTATTTGAAAAAATTTGAAGCTAATGATTCGTGAATTTAGAATTTCAAAATTTACAAAATAAGATGTCGTAATTAGCACTTAGTCTTATCCAAATGAAAGACACAGTTTAGTGTGGATCTCAATGACACAAGTCTTGCATCATTTTTATTGGTCCAAATATTAATTTCAAATCTTATGTGGAGGGAACTGGAGAGCCCCTTACTGATATTCCTCGAATATTTTCATACAAAACATATTGGTATCGATTCCAATGATGTGGGTCTCAATGATATGAGTCTCGTACCATTTCAATAGGGTCAAATATAAATATAATATTTTATGATTAGTAGGTTACAAATTTTATGTAGAGAAACCGATCTTCATAAGTATTTTTTAAATATATTAATCTTATATATGCTAATCAGCATGTGAGTTTACCTACGTAACGTATCTACTAAGTATTTTTCACATGTTTGAAATTTATAGCGTGAGATGACATTGCATTTTTTTATCTAGTCACGGGAGCAACTTTTTTTATCAATATTTTATTTTTTAAATAATTAGGCTGCATAAGAGAATAAAAAAGCAAGAATACAATTTAACTAAGAAAATCCTTAAATTTTTAATTTTATTACTTAAAAATTGTAAGGATGTTTTTTTTTTAAAAAAAAATTAAATGAATATTATAATTTATATGCTTCGCGGGCAACAGTATCATTATCTTTTCTTCACGCGGACATTCACGGAAATCGCCGCATTCTGTAGTACAGTTATCAAACCGACTCCCTTTCAGATGCTTGTACCATGAGGACGCTTCTGTATTTTTGTCTAAAGAGGAGGGTAATTTTGTCCGGAAGGTATATCCCTATCAGGAGCAAATATACAACTGTTTATCACTGTGACAGTCGTGTACTACTGCTCTCGCGTGTGTTTATGGTTGCCTTAGCGGGACCAATTGAAAAATAATACTCACTACTGCTGACAGAACAAAGGGAGAAGACGACAATGGCGGGCTCTCCCATTATAAATATTGAGAGACAGGGAGAGGGCGATGGCGTGTTCAGCTCGGTGTGGGATACCGTAGCTTAACTGCTTGTATTAACTCATTTCCCTATTCTTTGATTTCCCTTCTCTCTCTCTCTCTCTCTCTCTCTCTCTCTCTCTCTCTCTGTGAAGGGTTTTACATCGCAAAGCGGCCAAGCAAACACTGACCAAATCAGAAGCGATGCTTCATTTCAAGAAACTGTTTTCCCCAAAACAAGCATAGTTAAACAACTGTGTTTAAAGAAGAAGAAGAAGAAGAAGAAGCAGAGCAGCTGAAGATTTGTTTGTCTCATTCTCAAGGAGACAACGGCCATGAGAGGCGCGGGTATGCTGAACGTTCTGGCGGTTTTGGCGCTCTGCGTTCTTGCCACTTGGACGTCTGCCGCCAATGTCACCTACGATGGCAGAGCTCTTGTCATCGACGGCAAGCGCAAAGTCTTGATCTCCGGCTCCATCCATTACCCTCGCAGCACTCCTGAGGTACACACACTCTCTCTCTTTGTCTGATTTACGAACTCTGTTTCTTTCCTTAACAATATTACGAACGGGCATTGCTACAGATGTGGCCGGACCTCATACAGAAATCGAAAGACGGAGGTTTAGATGTAATAGAGACCTACGTTTTCTGGGACCAGCACGAACCCAATCGTGGCCAGGTTCGTTTCCTAGACTTTTCCAGTTTTCCGGACATTAGCATTTCTTGCATTTAAGCCGTTTCTTTCGCTATTTTATTCAATCGTTCATTTGATTCTTGAATACAAAGCGTCATTGTAGTATGATTTTGGGGGAAGAAAAGATTTGGTCAAGTTCGTGAAGACGGTCGCGGAAGCTGGTCTGTATGTCCATCTGCGCATTGGTCCTTATGTGTGTGCGGAATGGAATTACGGGTGAAGAGTTAGACCATTTGCTCAAATGAACATTACCTCTAATAAATGTTTGTAAATGGAACCACTTCATATTTCCTGATTAATTACGAGTTCTAATTCATATGAACAGGGGGTTTCCTGTTTGGTTGCATTTTATTCCTGGTATCAAGTTTCGAACTGATAATGAGCCGTTCAAGGTTTTCCCTCTTTTCTCTGTGTTGTTAATTTGTGAGTTGCTGGTCTTTCCAAATTCTGTTTACTCAAAAACGCCATTCAATTTCAGGGAGAGATGAAGCGTTTTACGGCTATGATTGTGGACATGATGAAGAAGGAGAAACTCTATGCGTCTCAAGGGGGACCAATCATCCTATCCCAGGTTGATGTTTTAGCTTCTTTAACGGACAATGGTGATTTTTTGTTGTTGGGCTCCTTATATTGTGTTCGTGGGTTGGAGTGTATCTACCGAATTATCAGAATCTTTTCTTGGCGACAAGGGTGTTTTCCTCTATAATTTTTTTTTTTTTTCTTTTTTTAAGAAAAATAATTATTTACTATTCCTTTTATTGCCAGATTGAAAATGAGTATGGAAACATTGATCAGGCATATGGGTCTGCAGCCAAATCATATATCAATTGGGCGGCAACCATGGCTATCTCTCTGGATACAGGGGTCCCCTGGGTGATGTGCCAGCAAGCTGATGCTCCTGACCCAATCGTGAGTTTCATTATTAAAATAAGAAATATTGGATCAGTGAATATTGTTGAGCTTTGTGGAGTCTAGTTGTGTTGATATGGATGATGACCCAACCCGAATTAATGCTGTGTGGTGGACTAAGCGGCCCAAACCGTACTTGTGGGGGTGGGAAAATTTTCTTGGGCCTGTTTTGTAGCCCATTGCTGTGTGCATGATATTAAATTTGCTGTTATGGTGATTAGGGTTAAGTGTGACCGTCACAGTTAGAGAAAGAGAGAGCGAAAGAAAATATTGAATGGCGCACTCTCTGTATTTTCTTCTTGATGATAGTGAAATTCCTGCAACTTCGTGGACGTAGGCAAAATTGTCGAACCACATAAATATTGTCTTGTGCGTGTGATTGATTTTTTTTTTTGCGTGTGTTTCTCTCTATTTTGTTTCTTGAAGGATTTGGGAATTTCGTGTTAATTCCCTACAAATATTTCTTCCTTTCCTGCAGAATCACAAGCTGTACCATACTTCCATCTCAATTGCTTGGAAATTAGTAGAAATAATCTTTCAACAGTCAAGCAAGCTTCCTGTTTATAATCAGCTGACATAGTTTTTTTAACATCTCTTTATGAACTGAATATTTGTTGCCCAGTAGTTTTTTGTTGCTCACTATTATCTGATGTTAATTTTTACAGATCAACACTTGTAATGGGTTCTATTGTGATCAATTCACTCCAAATTCCAACAAGAAACCCAAGATGTGGACTGAGAATTGGACTGGATGGTGAGCTGTCTGAATTCTTTATCCTATGAATTTTAGTTGCTTGGACGACTCCTTTGAAAGGGTTGATTGGAAAATTTCATGTACCATTATCTTCCAAATATTTCTCTATTCATGAACTTTCTGATTACTGAGATACCAGGTTTCTTTTATTTGGTGGGAGCCTACCATCTAGACCTGTTGAAGATATTGCATTTTCTGTTGCCCGCTTTTTCCAACGAGGTGGAACCTTCCAAAATTATTATATGGTACTGCATTGCTGTTGGAGTATAATGATGCTTCAACATAATTTATTGATGATGATTGTATGAAGTTCTTGTACTCCTAGAACTATTTCCTTACATGAACTGATGTATTAATTTATGTTTTGGTTGCTACCAAACAGTATTATGGTGGGACTAACTTTGGCCGGACTACTGGTGGACCCTTTATTGCTACAAGTTATGACTATGATGCTCCAATTGATGAGTATGGTATGATCTCTGTCCATGCAACGTTGAACTGTCGACCTCAAAATGCAAAGTCCAGATTATCAGTTTCCAACAACATAAGTAATAGGCCAATAGTTATCACCAAGATGATGCTGCAATTGTATGTGCTATCTGAGTACATGCTTTGTTAAGATACATTATCGGAGGAAATTTTTTTCTAATTAATAGGTTTTTAAGTGTGTCTTTCATCCGTTAAAGAATTCAAGTTTTCCATGTATGTTTCAGGACTCCTTCGGCAACCAAAGTGGGGTCACCTGAGGGATCTGCATAAGGCCATTAAGCTTTGTGAGGATGCAATGGTGGCCACAGATCCAACAATCACTTCCCTTGGTTCAAATTTAGAGGTATTAGTTTACTGACAGTTCTTAACTCTTAACCAATCTTATTATATAGGCTATAGAGATAATTATGTCTTCTTTGGGACACAACTATTTATTCACTCACTCTTGAACATTGCATCTTTCATGTATTGTTGGTAGGAAAAGAAATATTAGACTTACTTCATGGAGGAATCATAATAGTCCCATCTTGTCTCGTATTCATACTACCCATTTATGCCCTCATGCCCATAATCTGACAAGGTTCGCATCACAAAAATTGAGTTCAGGCCAAATAACAGTCAGGTGTAGTGGAATATCTCTCATTATTGTCAACAATTAAGAATCACCAGTGCATGCTTGCGCAGGCATGCATGCGTATCGGCCTTTTCGCCCCTTTATTTTTGTCTTTATGATCATACCACCATATGGCATCAAATGTTCAAACATTTTCTTTCCTTTCTCTAAAATGTGATTTATATGGAGTTGGAATCTGTTTAAAAATATTGACTGCAATTTTTGATAATGTAGAAGGAAAGTATCTCATTGTGATGACATGATGCTGCACTAGTAAACTGTTTTAAGTTTGATAAGTGTTAGCGTCCTTCAAATGTTTGTTTGAACAGTGGAGGGGCTCTTTGCCTTGCACTTCCCAAAAGGAAGTGGCTGGCAATTCGCACCACCTTATGGCATCAAATAATAAGGCATTTTCTTTCCTTTCTTTCTATGGTAAAATTAGTTACTTGGAACCTTCACCAAGCTTGTAAAATCAGGTTGAAGATTTGCCTGAAATTTGGCTATTGTCATTCTCGAATTCCTGGGAACTCAAAAACTCAAAATTGATTCTTCAATTTCTTACTATGAACTGTAGGCAGTGTTGTTTGCTATTTAATGGTGTTTGCTGAAGGAACGTATACGGACTTAATTTGCGCTGACTTGAATTTTAATTGTCAATACAAAAGGATTTGCAAAATTTGTATATACACCTGAGCAAATTTGATGGAATATGATCACCAGTCCTGGTTAATTTAATTATTGTTTGACTTGAAAGTAGAAGGCTCGTTGGTCTGGTTGTAAATTCCAATGGATTATATGTACATTGATCTTGCATGATCTCGAAAATTCCTTTTTGTTGAAAATTTGCATATAGTGTACCATAAATCTTTAGTTTACACAGATGTATTCTGATTTCAGGCCAGTGTTTATAAAACGGGATCAGGGTCATGTGCTGCTTTTCTTGCCAATGTTGGCACCAACTCTGATGCAACTGTGAATTTCAACGGCAATACATACCACTTGCCTGCATGGTCTGTGAGCATCTTACCAGACTGCAAGAATGTGGTTCTTAATACTGCAAAGGTTTGTCTCAGCAAACATTATGCCCTTGTAGTGGACCATTTAAAAATAGCAAGTTCCTTTGGTTAATTGTAGATAGAAACACATAATTTTTTCCTTGAAGGTGGATATGATTACTGCCTTTTGCCCATTGAAATTAATAGCTCTATACCATCTTCAGAAATGTATAAAACAAATGATTTTAAAATAATGAACTTATATCACCTCAGTTGTCTGTGTTTGGATTTTTTTTTTCCAGGTACAACTCTGCTACAATTTTTTGTTGGACAAGCCTTTTGCATTCATATCTATTACTTTTGTCTCATTTTTTGAATTTCTAAAATACTACATCTCTGTTAAACAGAAGGGTATAATAGTAAAAACAATGATTAGTTCTTTATTTCTTGACAGTCCATGTTTTCTTTTCCCATTTTATCTGAATAATGTGCAGGCATAATCCAGTTTCTATCCTTGATTGACTGCAGCATGTTGAAATAACTCGACTTTTTGTCACAGTCAGATATCTTATCATAGCTTTTTCCTTGCATTAAAAACCATGAAGAAAATTTTTAATAAAGTGCTTGTTGGTAAATGCTCATTAAAAAGATATTATAAATTCTTGCGATTATATTTCACATTTCTGATTAATGCATAACTCTGTCTTGATTGGTGAAAATTGTATTTGATTTATTAGCATGTTTGTTTAGTCTTCTTGGTTGTTGGCAGAAAAGTGTAATTATGTTGTGAGTACCCCTCATCTAGTTATTTTCCATGGAAATTGAATCATTTGCATCAGGACCCCTCAGGAAATTGCTTTTTTGGATGTTGCTAGAAGTCATTTTGTTTTGATATGAGATTGATTTACCTTTATGCAACCAGTTCACTCATTTTGTCCTGCCTGATCATGATTCATTTAATGCTTTGCTGCTTTTATGTGTTTTCTCTATAAAAAAAAAAAAGAAAAAGAAAAAAGTAAGGCATGTTCTTTCCCCCATCATTTAGCACTTAGTAGTCCATGCGCCACCGCCTGCCAAATTTATTTAATATCATAGATTTGTGCATTCTGCAATAAACTCTGGGTATTGTGGATGGTGTGCATTCAACATTTTATGATAGTGCAATGTCAGCCCATGGGTTTCTTCATCATTGGAGTGAATAATTGAATTTGTCACAGCCAGATGCCATCTGCTGGTATTCCGACACTTGTGAGAACTCAGAGAGAAAGAATACATGTTAAAAGTAGATCAATGAGTTAATTGGAAATAATTACTGTGTAATTGGACACCTTTAAATTCTTCAGAGTCTTTTACTGAATTCTTCATGGTCTTTTACTGTCCCACAAGTACTTCTATTTTCTTTGCTATCATGGATGGTGTGTGTTCAATATTTCGTGATGATGCAATATATCAGCCCATGAGTTTCTTCATCATTGGAGTGAATAATTGAATCTGTGATTGTCAGATGCCATCTGCTGGTATTCCGAGACTTATAAGAACTCAGAAATAAAGCACAGATATGTTAAAAGTATATTGACAAGTTCTGGATATTTATTATTATTGCATAACTAGACAGCAACAAATTCTTGAACCATTTTCTGTGGTACAGTACTTCTATCTTCTATTGTTATAGGCACAAGAATACCTATGCAGACAACATGATTATCCTAATGCTAATGCTTGGATAAATAACTCAAATACTTTTGCGCTTGATGGTAAGTTGTGGAGCACATATAATTATCAGGACAATGATTATACGACTCAAACTCATGATCATAAAAGCCACAGTGCCACATCAGTGTTCTAGGGATTAGCTAGGATGGGGGAAACCTTCATGTGCAGGCCTACATTCCCAAACCACCTCTTGTTTTGTGACTCAATTGATTTCAGTTATGAGAATCTCATCAGTGCACTTTCAGTATGCTGTGGGTCTCCTTCAAGCTTCATTCTTCGGTCCTGCCGTCTCATGCACTCGCTACTAGTGGTTATTGAGATTTCTTTTCCCTCTTTTTACCTAAAGCAACATCAACTTTGTCTTATGCATTTCTAGGGCGCTGATTCTCCAATTTTCATTTGACATGCACAAGGTAAATATAGAAATGGAAACATCGGCTTATAATTTGGATTCTGGAGTGCAAGAAGTTAAATATCCTACAATGTATGATATATGGTTTATTCTTGTGCATTATTGTGTGGAGTCACTATTGTTTTCCCCATTCTTTAGAAATTATGTCATTATTTTCATGTGTTGCTAAGAATTGGTTCCTTGTTTTATTGTGTTTTATTTTCCCTAAGATGGGGCTATTTAAATAGGATGGAATTTTTTTTATATTATTGACATCTATCTAAGTAAATTATGTAAGTTTTTCTTTTGGCAGATTAACTCTGTGGCCACTATTCCAAGATTTGCGCATCCTTTGAATGATGGTGTAGACTCATCTGAAGCATTCCAGTCAGACTGGAGTTGGACTAATGAGCCAGTGGGCATTTCAAAGAGAGATTCATTCACAAAAGTTGGACTGTTGGAGCAAATAAATACTACAGCTGATAAAAGTGACTACCTTTGGTACTCGCTGAGGTATGAAAAATCTCTGTTTTGAATAATAGCTTTTGCAAGGCATAATTGTTGCTCATATGGATATTAATTTGGATGCATTTGACATTTCTAACTTTTCCTGCCTTTGGCAGCACTGAAGTTCATGCTGACGAGCCTTTCCTTCAAGACGGATCTCAAACTCTTCTGCATGTAGAGTCTCTTGGTCATGGTCTTCATGCCTTTGTTAATGGGAAGCTTGCAGGTGATGACAATTAAATAAAGTTGGGCAAGTATGCTATTCTTATATTATCATACATCTTTAGCTATCCCCTCTGGATTATCTTTTATTATTATTATTATTATTTTCTTTCTAAACCTAATTTAAAGTTCCTTTGTTTCTCTGCTTTTGAGTGAAGAATTAATATTTGTGTAATAAAATATTGAAGTCCTGCCACGACTTAAATTCTTATATATGGCTGCAATAAAGTTTGTATTTTTAACTTGAACAGGCTTTTTATGTTCTGCGTTTATAAGAGAACCCAATTGCTACCAAATTAAGCTGGTTGTTTTCAGTTGTTAAATAAATTTCTTGAACCTGGTTTCTTTTATTTCTTCTATTTTGATTATATCTTTTTCTAATATCCATTGAGAGGCACTCATCCCTTTTCCCTCCCTGTCTCATCACATGTTTTGAACCAAAGATCTCCAAAATGAATGTCCCATTGTTGAGGTGTGCCCTAAGGGACAATCAAATTAACAAAAAATAAATAAAAATTGAATGCTTTGTTGTAATAGATAGACAAGCAACTGTGAGGTGGGCTGTCTTTCAATTGTCTCATCTCCACTGCAGTAAAATTTAGCACTAGATCATCAAGTATTAACATCAACAATTATGCATTAGACTTGGCAATAAACAAGTTAGAAAGCGGACATGCCAGAATTTCCTTTCTTTTAATAAGTTGGGGATGGGAATAGTGAGGTTTGAACCCTGCTTAAGTGTATGGTGGGATGAGCCTCCACAATTCGGCCATCACATTATCCTAAAAATTATTTACCATTTCCTCCTAAAATTTATCCTTCAAAACTTTTGAGGTTTTATGATATTTAAACCAACCTAACAGAAGGCTGGGATTTCCATATTACCAAAATATTTAGACCAATCTAGAACATTAAAATGTTGATTTTGCAAGCTACAATACAATGGACAGGAAACTTCAATAGATAAAAAATAAAATAAAAAAAGAAACCTGATTGTTTGGCCTTGTGATAAATGCACCATGGTTCTTACCTAGTCCACACAAAAATTATTGATCATGTGAATGATGTTGCATGGGAAACTAGTGCAGATGCAATGCCTCTCTCTGTCCAGGTGATGAGCACGATAGCGTGCTGCCTTCACACAATAATTATGGGTCTACATGCAATTCCACTTTTAATTTGCACATGGAAGTTTTCTCCATTTATACTCTTGGCTTGAACTGAAGCGACAGTGAACTTCATATTTATATATTAATGGGGCTTCTGTAGGGAGTGGAATGGGCAATGGTGGTAATGCAAAGGTTGCTGTGGAGATTCCCATCACACTTGTGCCTGAAAAGAATACAATAGCTCTCCTGAGTTTGACCGTGGGACTTCAGGTTTGACCTCCCTTCTAATGTCTGACTTGGATTTTTGCATAATTTATTCCCTTCAAATGTATTTATTATTTATGTGAATGAGTTTTAACACACAGCATGTTTGGTTTGTGAAATGGAATGCAGTATGAAAAGGAAAGGAATGAAAATTTGAATGGAAAGTGTGACTAAATCGAGTGATAAATTTGATTCCTTTCCCTCCAATTCCATTCCATTCCTGCATATCAAATGCACACTCAGATAATTTTGGGAAGAAAACCACCTTGTTCTAATCTATAAATATCTATTTTTTGCAGAACTATGGAGCATTTTTTGACATAGTAGGTGCTGGGATCACTGGACCAGTAAAGATCAAAGGCTTGAAGAATGGCACCACTGTTGATCTCTCCTCACTACAGTGGACATATCAGGTCAATTTTCTCTACTTTTGGGAATGACATGCTAATTGCCAACAAAAATACTCATTGCTGACAAATTGGCATATGAACTGTCTATAAGTTATGGCTTTGAAGATGTTTGCTCTTGAATTCTCTTTCTAATTACTAGAGGGAAGAAACATATATTTCACCCATCAATCATAAATAGTGGAAAATATATTGGGGTTGAAATGAGTTTTTCTCTTTTAGCCTTGGTTTGATTACACACTGATCCTATTTTTTGGGTCAACAATTATATTATGTTTTCCTCTCTCTCTCTCTCTCTCTCTCTCTCAATGAACACAGATTGGACTGAAAGGTGAAGAATTAGGCCTTCCTAGTGGAAGCAGTGAAAGTTCTTCACAGTGGAAGCCATTCTCTACTTTGCCCAAGCAGCAACCTTTGGTTTGGTACAAGGTGAATACAATTACTGTTTTGGTCATGATTTAAGTAAGTTTTATCATCTTACTGAAGTGGGGGGAATTGTTAGTGATTATTGTTTTCATCAGTGATGGTAGTACATCTAGCCATGCATTGCATGCCAGGGAAGTTTACATTATTATGTACCTTGCTTTAGTATGCTCTTCTGTTACATGGATTGCACATTGCAGTTGGTGGCTAGTAAGGAAACCTAGTTTTTAGAGGCTAACAAGATGCACTCCTTATTTTTTCAGACAAAATTTGATGCCCCTGCTGGCAGCAACCCAATTGCTCTAGACTTCACGGGGATGGGGAAAGGTGAGGCATGGGTGAATGGACAAAGCATTGGTCGTTTTTGGCCAAGTTATATCTCTCCAAGTAGTGGTTGCCCGGACTCTTGTAATTACAGAGGATCCTATAATTCGAACAAGTGCCGCTTGAACTGTGGGCAGGCATCTCAGAAACTGTAAGCGTCAGAGCTCTTCCAGTGTAATATGAATGCCATCATTGAATTCTTTGGTTCTAATGTCATTGGATCTCACAGATACCACGTACCTCGTTCATGGTTGCAAGCAAGTGGGAACACTCTAGTGTTGTTTGAGGAAATCGGTGGGGATCCAACAACGATCTCTCTTGCCACACGGCAGATCAGAAGTTTGTGCTCACATGTGTCAGAGTCCTACCCGGCACCTGTAGATATGTGGGGTTCGGATGCCAAGGCGAGAAGGAAATTAGGGCCTATATTGTCACTGGAGTGCCCATCTCCTAATCAGGTTATTTCTTCCATCGAGTTTGCAAGCTTTGGAACTCCTCGCGGAACCTGTGGAAATTTTAGCCATGGTCAGTGCAGCAGCAGAAGGGCTCTTTCCGTCGTAAAGAAGGTGTGGACCTTGCTGAATACTGATGGATTTTTGCATACCTCCTCTCTTTGGTTCCTCTATTCCTCATAATTGAATTTTAACGAGTAGAAACTTACAACTATAAATTTTACAGGCTTGCGTTGGATTAAAGAGTTGCGCCATTGGAGTATCAGCTGAGACATTTGGCAATCCATGCAAGGGAGTGACGAAGAGTTTGGCAGTAGAAGCTTCCTGTAGATGAAGAGACCCTGCTGGTTACAATTAGTTTTTGTATTGTGGTGCAAGAAAAACATTGGCCCCAAGAAACTGTATATTGAATAAACTTGGGGACTGATATTGAAAGGATATTAAATCCTAATAGAAATCAAATAAAAGGGTTTTATGGTGCGTCGTTTTTCTTCCTAGCAAAATAAAAGGCTGGCTCTTTGAAAATGCCCTCATCGGATTGGGCAGCAGTAATGGTACCCAAAGAAAAGTACTCCAATTGGGTTCAAGTGTGTTTCTCTCTGCATCTAGTAACCTTCTTCGTGCTTCAAGCATCAAGATAAAACTATACATGATTTCTGCAGACCTCATGTGATATTTTTTCCTTAAGCTATGTTTAGATTTCAGATTTTGGATTTAGATTTCAATGGATTTGAACAAAATTCTATATGATTTTGTATTGTATTGTATTTTATTTAAATCCACACAAATTCCAAACACAAATGAAGAGGATTTTCTCATCTGTTTTTGGTATTAGAATATTGATCTAAGTAATAAAAACAATGAGTAGTTTAGAAGCAATTATTAAAATGGCAATGCGTGTATTAGACTAATTTAATTTAGGAAACCATTTTGAGAGAGGATCATATATGATATTCTTCTTGTTTCAAATGCTGAGGCTTATGAAGCTAAAGTCCTAAATTAGAATGTGAATATTTTTTTATAAATGCTGCCAGATTGTAAAATATGCTATTGGAGCTTTAAGATCTCGAGGATTTAATACACTGTTTTGCTTGTGGAAAAGGAATTGACTGGACTTCTTGCAAACTTGATGGCCTAAATATTTTAAAATCTTTGAAACAACTTTTTTTCCCTAGGAAAGATACTTTAAAGCATATTACTGCATTTATGATGATAAAATTGATATTTAAATTAGTGTTAAGGAATTGAGCTCTTGTGATTGCTGACTGCAAATGAACTCTAAAGGTTTTCTGCTTTTCTCTGAAACAAAAATATGAAATCCATGTTTAAGGTCCATTTTAGTTGTGAAGAAGAGTTTACAATTGAATTGTTTAATTTGATACCAAAATCTGAGGGATCAAGTCACAATAAGCCCGCAAAAAAATAAAAGAACTTCGAAGGACCCTGATTGTATTTTAGGGATCATTCCATTGCTTAAGTCAAGGGATAGAAAAGTGGCCATACTAAATAAAGTTTGGTGAGTCTTACCTCAACCAAACTCTCCTTTTATAGGTGAGTTTTTCATAGTATTAATGCCTTGTACGTTTAACTCTTAGCAGGTTGTAGGGCTTCATGATAGGGTTATTACCCATTCATTTCCTATCATAACTACTCCTTATGTTACACCTCCCTCAATGCAAGAATGACCCTTAAACTTCATTGACCAAGCCTTCATGTCTTTTATTTGCAAAGGATTAAAAATTTCTCGATTATGGACTTTCTATGATGAAATTCACTCGGCATGCACTGTTTTTAAATATGCAAATTCGGTTTATGTATTGTGCTTATTTTACCAATCTCACGGCATGTTTTTCTTTCTAAAGAGAGATTTTCTTTTTGATCGGTTTGTTCACTGAGTGGTCTCAGTTTTATGGGAAAGTTTTTGTATTGAGTTTTTCGCGTAACAGTGAAGTCATTGTGAGGAAGTAAAGCCATGCTGGATCAGGAGGCAAGGAAGGGTCAATGGTGCTAAGGTTTCCTGAGCGCCAAAGAGGGTTGAAACGGCGTGGGTTGTGTTGTTTAGGCCTAGGGTATTGGGTCGTGGGCTGCATCCAACCCATTGAGGAGAAGAGCCTTGTTAAAGCTCACGGGCTGTGGGATCTAGGCCCGACCCAGTTCAGTAAACAAACCAGTTAGGTTTATAAGGCCTAAGCCATTGGTCAAATAGGTTGGTCCACTCTAAGGCCTGACCCGATTAAATGTGCATGGGAGACTCCGCCAACCTGACCCGTACCCATACTCGACCCATGCATCTGGACAGAGCTTGGCTCGGTTCAGTGAACCGGTTGACCGAACCAGTTGACCGTTGACCAGACCGGACCAGTCAACCCTTGATCGGTCAAACCAAAAAAAAAACCTGTGCATAAATATTTAATTGACCGGTCAAAATAAAAAAAAAATCTGTACCTAAATATTTAATGCATGTTGTAAAGACCCGAAAAATTAAAATGATTAAAATAATTTAAAAAATATATCAAATAACAAATAAATAAATAAAAAGAATGGCATGGGAAAAAGAAGAAAAAAAATTAAAATTAAAGAAATTAAATTAAATTAAGATAAATTAAATAATTAGTTATTAAATTAAATATTTTTACATTGAATTTAAAAAATAAATAAATAAAATAAATAAATAAAATAATAATAATAATTAATTAAAATTAAATTAAATTAAATAATTAAATATTTATTATTATTAATTAAATAATATAATAATTATATATATATAAAGTAATCTTCCTAAGCTTTGCTTCAAGAAGAAGGAAGTTGCAGAGGGCGCGGTTCTCTCGCCCAAACTCACGTTCGTTTTCGTCTTTCTCTTCTCAATTTCTCTACGAGTTTGTGTCGGATCAGGAAATGGAAGGTGCCGTTGGATTCCTGGTTCCGCTGCCGACATTTCTATTGGAGCAGATTTGTTGTGGGAACGGCTTAGACATTACTCCTGGGGAAAGATAATTTTTTCTTATTTTCTCAATTTCTCTATAAATATGTGGTTAAATCAACAATTGGGTACCACCACGTGGTCCTAATCACGATTATCGTTATTTTGACATAGGTAAACTTCCAATTGGGATTTTTTAGGCCGCACTCCCAAGCGAGAGTGAGATTTGAAAATTTTGACAAATTGGGTATATTTGCGGATATTACTATTTATTTGGGAATTATGACTCTAGAAAATATTTAAATAGTATTTTATTCAGGTATAATTTATTGAAATTAGGAATTTAATTTCAGGGTCCGGGTGAGCGCCACAGGCATCTTTTCGGGGTCTTTGTTGGCGTAGTACAAGAAATCAGGTAAGGGAAAATATATATATTAAATCAGAATTTTTATGAATTTAATAAAAAAATAAATTGTGTTATATGTACGTGTATATGTTTCGGTATGGGTAAAATGTCAACTGTTTAAATTATATTTTTTTTTGAGTTTATGGTTGTTTATTAGATATGTATATATGAGAATGAACTGATGAAAGTGGAAAATATTTTCAAGATAATTATGTAAGAAATGAAAGGTATTTTCAGTATATAAACATTAAATGTTGGTTGACTCATTTTACAGGCATTGTATGAATTTTATTGCTAAATTGTGTGGCATGAGTAAATGTAAATTTTGTACAAATATATATTAAATGTATGAGATGCAGGTTAAGTAAGCAATGCATTGTGAATAAAACATGATATGAAATATGTTGCTTGTCTGTGTTAATGCAATCATGTAAACAGCTGAAATATGCTGGGTAAACAGTTGAAAGATGTTGGGTAAAATAGCTGAAAGATGTTGGGTAAATGTGTAACAACTGAAAAATGTTGGGTAAAACAATTGAAAAATGTTGGGTAAATGTATGACTGTTGAAAAATGTTGGGTAAATGTATGACAGCTGAAAAATGTTAGGTAAAACAACTGAAATATGTTGGGTATAAAATGAAATGAAATGAAAAGGGAAATGAATGAAATGGAAATGAAATGGGAAATGTGAACAATGTAAAATGGGAAAGAGTCACTTAAAGTGAAATGCAATGCAATGTTAAGTCATGAATATGAACAGATGTGTATGATTGAATAATGATAGAAAGAATGATGTATTATGATATTAGAAGTATGTATGTACGCAGAACATGTTACGCTTGGGCGAGGCGTACCTTTCGCCTGAGGGCTTGCTGAGTAAGGTGAGTGCACTAGTAGCTACAGATGTGGCAGTAGTCGCATAACGTACTAGGGCAGAGGGAACTTACTTGTATAGGCGGGTAGATTTCCTTATCCTTAGGGCCTTCACCGATAAACTTTTGTATGAACTGTGTGAGTACGAGATCAATTTATCACTTGAGGGCTTACTGAGTAAAGTGAGTGCCCTGGTATACTTTAGCTGTGACCTTTAGGTTGCCTAAGTATCAGAGTAGAGAGGTGCTACTTGTATGGGCGGGTAATCACCCCTATCCTTGGATAATCTCGTGGGTAAATCTCTGCATGTGATTGTTAGGTTCAGAAAATGACTTTCAGTATTATGTTAATGATTTGTAAATATTATAAAATGATATGTATAATCTCATGATGGCCACACGCTGAATTTAATATATTGTTTCTTCCCTTACTGAGATGTGTCTCACCCGAATATAAATGTATTTCTTTTTCAAGACATCCTCGAGGTCGAGTTTGAGAGCTCGAGGTTTTTATAGCATTATTGGAAAATAGAAAAAGAAAATGGTATATTTCTATGTTAATTTTGAGGAATGTAAATATTTATGTTTTACGTTTTTATGTTTTAAGGCTAATGAGTAAGGAATGATTGTGAATATACTGAAATGTTTTGGAGATATATGTAATTATGGAAATGTAAGTGTTAAAGGATATTATGGTCTATGGATAGAATTTGGAAACTCTGGTATTATTTGTATGATTGAGGTTTATAGTTGTATTTTCCGCTGCGTATGTATGGTTTAATTATGGAATATCAGGGATTTTATCAGGTGTAACGCGTCGGACCCGGGTTTATGGGTTCGAGGCGTTACACATGTTATATATGCATTTATTATTATATTTTTGGCCTATAATTGTGATTATTATTTGTGTATTTATTAAATTTTTATGTAAATTCCAATATATGTTTTATTAATTAGGCTTATTGTCGTTAAAATTGTATATTTTATGTACATCAGTATTGAAATACATGATTATATAAGCCTTAATTAAATTAATGGACTGTTTGCTGTAGGGTATGGATATGTACATTTAAGGAGATTCTGTCTAGGAGATTGGATTTTAAAAGGGACCATTGTGACCCCTCCATCTTTCTTGGGAATCTTGAAGTTTTGTCTAGGAAAGAAAAATTTTTCCTGGGAACTTACTTGGTAGTGTTATTCGTATCTACAGTAAAATAGGCCTGGAATATTAAAGTTTCTAAATAATGGATTGAGCTATATCAAGAAAAAAGAATATCATTGTGTATTAAAAAATTGTCACAGCAATTTTATGACACAGAGATATTTTTTTATAAATTGACTTTAAATCCACATTGCAGTTAAGTCATAGTTGATTACTTTACCCTACAGGGAGGTAATTATTTTCTTTGACATGATTGGAATAAGATAGTGATTAAGAAAGGGAATACTAAATACCCACAGGTATAGGTTTCCTTATTCCACTAGTCTTATTATAAAGTATAAGTATATCTAATGCATTATGCAATCTATACCCACAGGAAAGGTTTAGATTTTTGCTTTTGAATCTAACATTGGTTGGTTCAAACTACAGTTTTTGTTGGCCTTACAAGACTTAACATCCTGTTTTGATGTTAACAAATAAGTGGAACTTAAAATGTTTGGTTAAGTGATGACAATTTCAGGACTCAACCTTGAGAAAGTAAGGTCAAGTGTTCAGAAGGATTCATGAAAGCTTATATTTCAAAGAAGGATGATCATATAAAGCTTAAAGCATGGATTCCAAAAGGATATAATAAAGTTTGAAGATTATGAGAGCATGAATATTAAAGAGAAAGCTCAAAGTATATTAAAACTTGAAGACAAGATGGAGCCAAAGCAAGCATGAAGACTTAAGTACTTAGAATGTCGAAGTCTTAAGAAGTCTTTATGTAAGTACTTCATTCAATTTCAATATGGATACATGAAACCCTTAGGTTAATTACTTGGACCTAGATACATTTTAAAATACTTGAAAAATATTTTTATAAGGTCGGAAGTTATTTCAAAAAGGTTAAAATTGTTTTTGGATTGAAATGCACTTTCCAAATTCTATTATTTTTTCTATATCTATATTAATGAGCATTTTTCTCTATTAAACACTCTTTATTTTAAAAAGTGTTCAACATGAAAGTTATGATATTTTCTCTTATCTTTATGTTGATTCTAAGAACGTCCAATTTTGAGTTATATAAAAAATGTTATGACTAAAATACCAAAGGGTGGTTGAAACTGTCAGCACCTAAGCCAACTAACTGGTCAGCCAACTGAGTGTTGTGTCAGCCAACTGACTAGTCAGCCGACTCACCAATTTGCACTATATTCAGTTAGCCGATTGACCATTTTTTTTTTTTAAATTATGGACTGATAGAATGGATTCAGTCACTTGTCCAACCGGCTGACCCTATGTAAACTCTTACTTAGTCGCCTATCCAACCAACTGACCTTACAAAAATTTAAATTTTGAACTTTAATGGGAAAATTCTAAAAAATTGTTTTTCCAATCTAAACTTTAGAAAAACTTGGGGCACACTCTAAGCAACTTGGGAAACATGGAAACTCACCCTAAAAACTTTATAAATACGTGGTTTTGCGAATCAAATTATACTAAGCAATTGAAAATCAATTCTCAAAACTAAAACTCTCTTACTCTTAAAGCTCTCATGCTCTCATCTTTGCACATCCGAATTGCTGAGATTTTTTGGAAGCAACTGATCAATCCTTCTCTGTGTTTCTGAATTGTTGATTCTCATTTAGAAGGAAAACTTGGTAAAATCTCTTTTAAACTTCAATTGCATTTCATATTGATATTTTGATTGAAGTATATAGTATTTGAAATTGTACTAATCCACCCTATCTGAGGGTAATTTTTTGTACACAGATTATTGATCTTGTTCTTGTAGATTTGACGATTCAAGGATTGTTTGGATCGTTGCTCAAGCATGGGATATCGCTTGGAGAGGCATTGCTCTAGCCTAGTGAAGGAGTGTTTGAGCGTGGGGTATCGCTTGTAAGGTTTTGTTCTACTCGAAAAGGAACTAGATTAGTGGAATCCTTTGGTGATTTTCCAAATGTGAGGACGTAGGCTAGGGATAAGCCAAACCTCGTAAAAAACCCGGTCCCACTCTCTTTCCCTTACTCTCTTTATTTTCAGCATATATAAACTGCGTGGATGTTTTAAATTCCTTAATCATATACACTACGTGGATTAGATATTAAATAAACTATAGCTTAATTTGTTTTTGGGATTACGAAAACCGAAATGGAGTACGTTGGTTGATCAATAAGTTGCGGAAACCATAAGGGAGTACATTGATTGATTCAACACCCAAGACTTATTAATTGAGAGTTTGTTTACAATCTAAATTCTTGGAAAGAGTGTTGTGCTTCATAATACAAAATCAATTAACCACAGGGCTTACATATATTTATAGGGCAGCAAACAAGAAAATATCTTGAATTCTTGAAAAGCTAAAAGTTGCCAAAAGGTTATCTTGATTGGGTATTTGTGGATTGAATACTTTGATTGTTGAATGGTTGGTTGATTTTTCAAGTTTTATTTACTTGTGTTGTGTTGAATACTTTAGTTGTTGGTTTGTGGATTGAACAAGTAAATAAGCTTTTGCTAAACAAGCAAATAAGCTTTTGTTGTGTATTGGATAAATCAACAAGAAGTCAAGAATTCATTAAAAGAGTTAAAATAGGTTAAGGATTCTTGAAAAGCATTAAAAGAAATTTTTTTAAACCTAATTCACCCCCCCTCTTGGGACTACACCTTAGTTTTCAGTTTTGTTTCAAAGTATTAATTAAATTTCTTGGTTATTGCAGTTGCTGTTACTTCTATTCTAAGTAATGATTCTCATATTCCAATTCTGAACGGTGAAAATTTTTCGAATTGGAAGGACAAAATCCTCTTGACATTAGGGTGCATGGATATTGATCTAGCACTCCGTATTGACAAACCGACAGTACCTACGGGATCAAGTCCTGCTACATATCAATTGGCCTATGAACAGTGGGAGAAATCCAACCGTCTGTGTCTAATATTCATCAAGTCGCGTGTTAGAAAGAGCATTAGAGGGTCAATTCCTGAGTGTGACTATGTCAAGGACTACATAAAGGCTATTGAAGAGCAATTTATTAGTTCTGACAAGGCACTTGCTAGCACCCTAATGAACAAGCTGTCAATGATGAAACATCACAAATCTAAGAGTGTGCGTGAGCACATCATGGAAATAAGGGACATTGCAACCCACCTCAAGTCCTTGGAGATTGAGATTTCAAAATCTTTTCTTATCCATTTCAAACTCAAATCTTTCCCTGCATCATATGGACCATTTAAAATATCATACAACACACATAAGGAAAAATGGTTTATTAATGAGCTACTGATTATGTGTGTGCAAGAAAAGGTGTAAAGACTCGAAAAATTAAAATGATTAAAATAATTAGAAAAAAATAATAAATAAAATAATAAATGAACAGATAAAAGGAATAGTATGAGAAAAAAAATAAAAATAATATATATATGAAATAAAATGAAATTAGACTAATTATTAATTAGTTAATTAATGGAATATTATTAAATTGAATTAATAAATTAATTAAATGTTATTTAAATAAATTAATTAAGTAAATTATATAATGGGTATATATATATAAGGATATGGTATGTATATATATGGTTAAAGTAATAAGTATATATATATATAATATAAAAATAGAATTAAGTGAATTGGATTTCAATTTGAAATCCAATTCAATGTTCAATCCTACCTCTTGAGTGCCGCCTCTCCATTTTTCTGTCTCTCACTTCCTGTGTGCACAGTTCCTCTGTCTCTGTCTCTCTCCATTCTCTTCTCAATTTCTCGAAGAGTTTGCAGTGGATTGGGAAACGGAAGGTATCATTAGATTCCTAGTTCCGTTGCCGACATTTCTACTAGAGCAGATTTGTCGTGGGAATGACTTAGGTACTGCTCCTAGGAAAAGGTAATTTTTCCCTATTTTCTCAATTTCTCGTTAAATATGCTGTTAAATCGACAATCAGACGCCACCACGGGGTCCTAGTCGTCGTCGTCGTCATTTTGGTGTAGGTAATTTTTCAATTGGAGTTTTCTAAACCCCACTCCAAAGCGAGAGTGGGATTTGGAAAATTTGGAAAAATGGTTATATTCGCGGGTATTATTATTTATGCGGGAATTATAACCCTAGGAAATATTTAAATAGTATTTTATTTAGGATTAATTTAATAGAACTAGAATTTTTGATTCAGGATCCGGGTGAGCGCCACAGGTATTTTTCGGAGTCCCTGTTGACATAGTTCAAAAAATCCGGTAAGAGGAAATTATATATTAAATCAGATTTTATGAAATTAAAGGCAATAATTTATGTTATATTATATGTATGTTTTGGTGTGAATTATTAAAATGTCAATCATAAAATTTATGTTTTCTGAGCTTAGAATTGTCGATATAGTTATGTATATGTGAAAGTGAACAAATGAAAGTGAAAAGAATTTTTTGATGAATTAAATAAGAAATGAAATGTATTTTGAGTATATAAATGTTAAATTTAGGTTGACTTATTTTATGAGAAATATATATGAATTTTACTATTAAATTGTGTGGCATGAGAATCTGTGCAAATTATATGTTAAATGTATGAAATACAGGCTAAGTAAGTAAAGCAATGAGAATAAAATGTGATATGGGCAATGTTGCCTGTATATGTTAAATGCAACCATGTAAAGGTACGATAGCTAAAAATCGGGTTAGCAGATTCTAACGCATTTCTATGTGGACTAACCGTAGCAGATTCTAGCGCATTTCTATGTGGACTAACTGATGACGGCTAAAGAGCGGCTGTAATACAATGAATGAAATGAAAATGTTATGAAATGAAATGACAAGGAATGACAATGCAATGAAATGAAATGTGAAATGTGAATGATACAAATGGGAAAGAGACATTTAAAGTGAAATGCAATGTAATGTTAAGTTATGAATATGAATATATGTGTATGATTGAATAACGATGGAAATAATGATGTATTATAATATTAGAAGTATCTATGTATGTAAAACATATTACGATTATGCGAGGCATACTCTTCACCTGAGGGCTTGCTGAGTAAGGCGAGTGCACTAGTAGTTTCAGATGTAGCAGTAGCTGCATAACGCACTAGGGCAGAGGGAACCTACTTGTATGGGCGGGTAGAATTCCCTATCCTTAGGGCCTTTGCCGGTAAACTGTTGTTGAATGCGTGAGTACGAGATCAAGTTAACACTTGAGGGCTTATTGAGTAAGGTGAGTGCTCTGGTATGCTTCAGTAGTAACCTTTGGGTTACTTAAGTATCAGAGTAGAGGGGTGCTACTTGTATGGGCGGGTAATCACTCCTATCCTTGGGTAATTTCGTGAGTAAACATTTGCATGTGTTTGATTAGATTTCTGTAACGCGCCGAACCCTTAAACCTATGTCCGACATGTTATACCTGATAAAATCCCTGATAATCCATAATCAATATATACGCAGCGGAAAACATAAATATAATCTCCTAATTATATAATACCAGAGTTTTCTAAATATATCTATCAACCATAATAAATTAATCATCCACCTGTATTCAAATATATACATATCTCCAAACATTATTCAGTATTCATAATACCAGTATGTTTCACAACCTTTCATAATATCTAGAAGACTTAAAATACAAAACATAGAACATAACATATACATCTCAAAATTAACATAGAAATATACACTTTTCTTTTTCTATTTCCCAATAATGCTATAAAAACCTCGAGCTCTCTAAGCTCGATCTCGAGGAAATCCTGAAAAAGATATACATTTATTATCGGGTGAGACACATCTCAGTAAGAGAAGAAACAATATATTAAACTCAACGTGTGACCATCATGAGATTATACATATCATTTTATAATATTTGCAAATAATTAACATAATACTGAAAGTCATTTTCTGAACCTAACAATCACATACAAATATTTACCCACAAGATTACCCAAGGATAGGGGTGATTACCCGCTCATACAAGTAGCACCCCTCTGCTCTGATACTTAGGTAACCCGAAGGTCACTATTGAAGCATACCAGAGCACTCACCTTACTCAGTAAGCCCTCAAGTGTTAACTTGATCTCGTACTCACGCATTCAACAATAGTTTACCGGTAAAGGCCCTAAGGATAGGGAATTCTATCCGCTCATACAAGTAGGTTCCCTCTACCTTAGTGCGTTAAGCAGCTACTGCCACATCTGAAGCTACTAGTGCACTCGCCTTACTCAACAAGTCTTCAGGCGAAGAGTATGTCTCGCCCAATTGTAACATGTTTTACATACATAGATACTTTAAATATCATAATACATCATTATTTCCATCGTTATTCAATCATACACATATATTCATATTTATAACTTAACATTGCATTGCATTTCACTTTAAGTGACTCTTTCCCATTTGTATCATTCACATTTCACATTTCATTTCATTGCATTGTCATTCTTTGTCATTTCATTTCATAATATTTTCATTTCATTCATTTGTACTACAGCCGCTCTTTAGCCGTCATCAGTTAGTCCACATAGAAATGCGCTAGAATCTGCTATAGTTAGTCCACATAGAAATGCGCTGGAATCTGCTATTAGACCACATAAAAATGCGCTAAAATCTGCTAACCCGGCTTTTAACTGCCGTACCTTTACACAGTTGCATTTAACATACACAGACAACATTGTCCATATCACATTTTATTCTCATTACTTTACTTAGCCTGTATCTCATACATTTAACATATAATTTGCACAGATTCTTATGCACACAATTTAATAGTAAAATTCATACATATTTCTCATAAAATAAGTCAACCCACATTTAACATTTTATATACTCAAAATACATTTCATTTCTTATTTAATTCATCAGAAAATTCTTTTCACTTTCATTCGTTCACTTTCACATATACATAACTATATCGACAATTCTAAGCTCAGAAAACATAAATTTCATGGCTGACATTTTAATAATTCACAACAAAACATACATATAATATAACATAAATTATTGCTTTAATTTCATAAAATCTGATTTAATATATAATTTCCTCTTACCTGATTTCTTGAACTACGCCAACAGGGACTCCGAAAAATACTTGCGGCGCTCATCCGGACCCTCAATCAAAAACCTAATTCCATTAAATTAATCATAAATAAAATACTATTTAAATATTTCTTAGGGTCATAATTCTCACATAAATAATAATACCCGCAAATATAACCATTTTTCCAAATTTTCCAAATCCTACTCTCGCTTTGGAGTGGGGCCTAGAAAACTCCAATTGAAAAATTACCTACGCCAAAATGACGACAACGACTAGGACCCCGTGGTGGTGTCTGATCGTTGATTTAACAACATATTTAACGAGAAATTGAAAAAATAGGGAAAAGTTACATTTTCCCGGGAGCAGTGTCTAAGCCATTCCCACAACAAATCTGCTCTAGTAGAAATGTCGGCACCGGAACCAGGAATCTAACGGTACCTTCCGTTTCCTGATCCGCTGCAAACTCATCGAGAAATTGAGAAGAGAAAGGAGAGAGACGGAGACAAAGGAACTGAGCACGCAGGAAGTGAGAGACAAAAAAATGGAGAGGTGGCACTGAAGAGGTAGGATTGAACATTGAATTGGATTTCAAATTGAAATCTAATTCACTTAATTCTATCTTTATATTATATATATATACTTATTACTTTAACCATATATATATATATATATATACCATATCCTTATATATATATACCCATTATATAATTTACTTAATTAATTTATTTAAATAACATTTAATTAATTTATTAATTCAATTAAATAATATTCCATTAATTAACTAATTAATAATTAGTCTAATTTCATTTTATTTCATATATATATATATATTTTTTCTCATACTATTCCTTTTATCTGTTCATTTATTATTTTATTTTATTTTTTTCTAATTATTTTAATTTTTCGAGTCTCTACAAGAGGAGATGTTGAAACATGAAAATTTGGAGAGTGCCAATTTTGTCACTTATAAAAGGGACAAGGAAAGAAAGGTAAAGGTGCTGATGGTAAACCTTTTAAGAAGAAGGAAAAAATGGTCATTGAAACGAAATGACCATAGGGATGCATGTTTCTTCTGTAAGAAAAAGGAGCACCAGAAAAAAGATTGCTTGAAATACAAGCAATGGCTCATGAAAAAAGGTAATCTCAATGTTCTTGTGTGTTATGAATCTAATTTCATGGATACTCATCATAATACATGGTGGATTGATTCAGGTACTACAATTCACTTTGTTAATGTCATGCAGGGCTTTCTCAGCCTAAGGAAACCAACGGGAAGTGAACAAGGCATCTATTCTAGAAATGGGATGCGTTTGCACGTTGAGGTAGTGGGGACTTTTAGGCTCGTTTTAGAAAATAAATTTCAATTAGATCTTGAAAACACTTTTTATGTACCTTCTTTTTCCAGAAATTTAATTTCAATTTTTAGACTAGCACATTTGAAGTTTCAATTTCATTTTGTAAACTCTATAGTTTATTTATCTAAAAATTCGGTTGCTATAGGCCTTGGAAGTTTAATAAATGGTTTGTGCAAATTAAATATAGATCCTGTCTATGAGCAAAGTCTCCTAACAATGCATGATAATGTTGGTACTAAACATACCATTATTGATGAGTCCTCCTTTACATTATGACACTAGAGATTAGGTCATATCTCCATTGAAAGAATGAAGAGATTAGTTAATGATAGAGTCCTCAAAACTCTAGATTTTTCTGATTTCAACACTTGTGTAGGTTGCATAAAGGGTAGGCGAACTAATAAGACAAGTAAAGGTGCCAAGAGGAGTAATGAAATACTTGGGATCATACACACTGATATATGTGGTCCATTCTGTAATAACCCGAAAAAAAAATAATAACAATAATTAATTAAAATTATTAATTAATTAATTGTTTAAACACTATTAAATTAATGTATTAAATAAATAAATAAAAATAAATAGTATGAAAAAAAATATATTATTAATTAATTAATAAATAAATTAAATGTTATTAAATAAATAAATAAATAGTAAAAAAAATTTATTGAATAAAGATATATGTGTAAGCTTAACATATATATATATATATATATATATATATATATATAAGTTAAAGTATAAGCTATATATATACAAAGTAAAAGTAAAAGTAATAGTATATATAAAACTTAAGTTAAGTAAGGTTTAAAAATAATAATAATAATAATAATAATAGAAGAAGAAGAAGAAGTCTGCAGAAAGCAGAATGCTGTGCTAGCCTCTCTCTGCGTCTCTCTGTACTCTCTCCTGCGCCTCTCCACTCCTCCATCTCCGCTTCTCTCTCTCCCCTCATTTCTTGATAAATATTCGACCGATCGGGAAACGGAAGGTGTCTTGGGTTCCTAACTCCGCCACCGACATTTCTACTGGAGCGGATTTGTCGTGGGAACGGCTTAGGTACTGCTTCTGGGGAAAGGTAATTTTTTCCCAATTTCTCAACGACACGGGGTCTTAGTCGTCATTGTCGTCATTTTGACATAGATAAATTTTCAATTGGGGTTTTCTAGGCCCTACTCCAAAGCGAGAGTAGAATTTAGAAAATTTGGCAATTTGGTTAAATTTAAGGGTATATTTATTTATTTAGGAATTATGACCCTAGGAAATATTTAAATAATATTTTATTCAGGAATAATTTATTGGAGTTAGAAATTTTTGATTCAGGGTTTGGGTGAGCGCCGCAGGTATTTTTCGGAGTCCCTGTTGGCGTAGTTCAAGAAACTAGGTAAGGAGAAAAATTTATATTAAATCAGAATTTTTATGAATTTAATGAAAAAAATAAATTGTGTTATATGTACGTGTATATGTTTCGGTATGGGTAAAATGTCAACTGTTTAAATTATATTTCTTTCGAATTTAGGATTGTTTATTAGATATGTATATGCGAAAATGAACTAATGAAAGTGGAAAAATATTTTCAGGATAATTAAGTAAGAAATGAAAGGTATTTTCAGTATATAAACACTAAATGTTGATTGGCTTATTTTACAGGCAGTGTATGAATTTTATTACTAAATTGTGTGGCATGAGAATTTGTGCAAACTATATGTTAAATGTATGAGATGCAGGCTAAGAAAGTAAAACAATGAGAATAAAATATAATATGGACAATGTTGCCTGTGTATGTTAAATGCAACCATGTAAATGTAAGACAACTAAAAGAGAGCCATGTTAGCAGATCTAGCACACTTCTGTGTAGACTAACTGATGACAGCTAAAAGGAACTGTGTTAGCAGATTTAGCACGTTTCTACGTAGACTAACTGATGATGGCTAAAAACCAGCTATAGTACGAAGTAATGAAATGAAATGTTATGCAATGAAATGACGATGAAATGACAATAAAATAAAATGACAAATGTAAATGATGTAAATGGGAAAGATCCACTTAAAGTGAAACGAAATGCAAAGTTAAGTTATGAACAGGAATGAATGTGCATGAATGTATAATGACAGAAAAGAATGATGTATTATGATAATAGAAGTATGTATGTACGTAGAACATGTTACGATTGGGTGAGGCATACCTTTCGCCTGAGGGCTTGCTGAGTAAGGCGAGTGCACTAGTAGTTTCAGATGTGGCAGTAGCTACATAATGCACTAGGGCAGAGGGAACCTACTTGTATGGGCGGGTAGATTTCCCTATCCTTAGGGCCTTTGCCATTAAACTATTGTTGAATGTGTGAGTATGAGATCAATTTAACACTTGAAGGCTTACTGAGCAAGGTGAGTGCTCTGGTATGTTTTAATTGTGACCTTAGGGTTACCTAAGTATCAGAGCAGAGGGGTGCTACTTGTATGGACGGGTAATCACCCCTATCCTTGGGTAATCTCGTGGGTTAAACATTTGTATGCGTTTGATTAGGATCAGAAAATGGTTTCAAGAAATTATGTTAATGATTTGCAAATATTATAAAATGATATGTATAATCTCATGATGGCCACATGATAAGTTTAATATATTGTTTCTTCCCTTACTGAGATGTGTCTCATCCGAATATGAATTCATTTTTTTCAGGATTTCTCAGGATCGAGCTTTGAGAGCTCGAGATTTTATAACATTTTTTGGGAAGATATAAGAAAAAGGGTATATTTTTATGTTAACTTTGATATGTATATTTTATGTTTTATAATTTATGTTTTAAGTTTTATAAGATATGAATGGTTGTGAAACATACTGGTATTAGTAAATAATGTTTTGGAGACATGTATATATTTGAATACTGGTGGATGATTAATTTATTATGGTTGGTAGTTAGAATTAGTAAACTCTGGTATTATGTTATATGGAGATTATGATCATGTTTTTCGCTACGTAGGTTATGTTAATTATGGATTATCAAGTATAACGCACCGGACCCGGGTTTAAGGGTTCGGGGCGTTACACATTCAGTACCCCTTGTCTAAATGGTCAGATATACTTTATCTCATTTATTGATGACCATACTCAGTATATGTATCCCTACCTTCTAATTAATAATGCTGAAACACTAGATACATTCAGGACATTTAAGAAAGAAGTAGAAAAACAATTAGACAAAAGTATTAAGATCATAAGATCAGATAGGGGTGGTGAATATTATGGAAGATAAACAAAATCAGGACAAAGATCGGGTCCATTTGCAAAATTTCTTAAGGATGAGGGTATTGTTGCACAATATACTATGCTGGGATCACCTTATCAAAATGGTGTTGCAGAAAGAAGGAATCGTACCCTTATGGATATGGTTCGGAGTATGTTAAGCAACAATGATCTTCCCTTATATTTGTGGAGAGGCCTTAAAAACTGTAGTGTATATCTTAAACAAAGTTCCATCTAAGGCGGTTCCCAAAATGCCATTTGAGTTATGGAAGGATGGGAACCACGTTTAAGACACTTACACATATGGGGTTGTCCATTTGAGGTCAGAATCTATGATCCACAATTAAATAAATTAGACCCTAGAACAATCAGTGGATACTTCATTGGTTATGCAAAAAATTCTAAGGGCTATAAATTTTACTGTCACTCACACGCACCTAGAATTGTTGAAGCTAGGAATGCAAAATTTCTTAAGGATATTGACATTAGTGGAAGCACTGTTTCTCAAAAGATAGAGTGGGAGGAAACACATAATAAAGAAAATGAATTTGTGAATAAGGGTAAAATGATTATGTTTCAAGAAAATCAATATGATGTTTTGGAAGAACAATCAAATCAAGATATACCACCTCCACCTCAAGAGGAACAAGTCAATATAGAGGCTGAAGTACAACACCCACTTGATATGGGTGACACTCAAACTCAAGTTTTAAGGAGGTCTTCAAGGGTAAGAAGATCTGCTATTCCTAGCGACTATCATGTATACTTGATAGAGTCTGACTTTGATGTTGGACTTAAAGATGATCCCATCTCGCTTTCACAAGCCATGAGTGGGGAAAATTCAAGTGTTTGGCATGATGCCATGAAGGAAGAAATGGATTCTATGGCTAAAAACCAAGTCTGGAATATCGTTGAGTTACCTAAGAGAGTCAAAGTTGTAAGCTGTAAATGGGTCTACAAGACTAAAAGAGACTCAAATGGTAACATTGAGAGATATAAGGTCAAATTGGTAGCCAAGTATTCACTCAAGTAGAAGGCATTGATTACCATAACACTTTTTCTCCAGTTTCTAAGAAAGACTCATTTAGAATAATCATGGCTCTTGTAGCTCATTTTGATTTAGAGCTATATCATATGGATGTGAAAACAACATTTTTAAACGGGGATCTTGAAAAAATGTATACATGAAAGAACCTAAAGGATTTTGTTCTAATCAAGGCAATAATTTGGTTTGCAAATTAAAAAAAGTCAATATATGGACTAAAGCAAGCCACTCGACAATGGTATCTAAAGTTTCATGATGTTATTACTTTATTTGGTTTTACGGAGAACATTGTGGATAATTGCATATACCTCAAGATCTGTGGGAGTAAAATTATTTTCTTAGTCCTATATGTGGATGACATCCTACTTGCAACCAATGATTTGAGATTGTTATATGGCACGAAACAATTTCTCTCTAAGAATTTTGAAATGAAGGATTTGGGTGAAGCCTCTTATGCCATTGGCATAAAAATTCACAGAGATAGGTCTCAAAGGACATTAGGACTATCTCATAAGGCCTACATTGAAAAGGTTCTTGATAAATTTAGGATGAAAGAATGTAAACTGAATGCAGCACCCATTTTGAAGGGTGACAAATTCAGCTTAAGTCGATGCCCTAAAAATATATTGGAAAAGGAATAAATGGAAAACATTCCTTATGCGTCTGCAGTTGGCAGTTTGATGTATGCACAGGTCTGTATAAGACCAGACATAGCATTTGCAGTAGGAATGCTTGGAAGATATCAAAGTAATCCTGGAATGGATCATTGGAAAGCTGCCAAAAAGGTTATGAGATATTTACAAGGAATCAAGGATTACATGGTTACTTATAAGCAGGTAGACAATCTAGAAGTGGTTGGATATACAGATTCGGATTTTGCCAAATGTCAAGATTCAAAGAAATCCACTTCAGGATATGTCTTTATGCTAGTAGGTGGTGCTATATCTTGGAAGAGCACCAAAAAGACAATAGTTGCATCGTCTACTATGGAGGCAGAGTTTATAGCATGCTTTGAAGCAACTTCACAGGTCAAATGATTAAAGAATTTATCACAAGGCTTCAAATTATGGATTCAATATCAAAGTCATTAAGGATTTACTGTGATAACTCGGCAGCAGTGTTATTTTCGAAGAATAACAAGAGTGGGAGCAGAAGTAAACACATTGACATAAAATACCTTGCTATTAGAGAGAGAATTAAAGAACAAGAAATGATCATTGAACATTTAAGTACCGATTTAATGGTGGCAGACCCTTTGATGAAAGGGCTCTCAATCAAAGTGTTTACAAAACATAAGGAAAACATGGGATTGGTTAGTACACTTTGTTCTTGATCTCTTATTTAATTGTCGATAAAATCAATTTATTTGTGCACATATAGTATCTGTTCCTAAAATTGTCCATTGGGACATTAGACCCGCAATGACTTATAGAAAGTCATGCATAAAGAGTTACCACATAAAGTTTTATTAAGAAAGGTCGTACATTGTGATACATGGAAGGAATTGTTTACCACATAAAGAAAAACAAAACCGCCACGATTCATGTATTATCTTTCTATAAAAGTTAATGTAGTTTCGTGTCCATATTCAGTTTTGAACTTTTCATCCCACAAAGTCTTCAAGATGTATCATGTGAGCCAAGTGGGAGAATGTTAGCGCGCATGTTTCCTTTTTAAGTGGCACACATAACACATCTTGTTTTATTTGAAAATACTATTATCTAAATTATTATAATTATTATTTTATTAAAAAAAATCAAATATGAGAGATAAGATTTTATAGTAACTACTTGATATACTAAAACTAAGTTGTTGGTTTGAAATTCAAATGGAAGATTTTGAATCTGATTTGAAATTCAAATAAAAGATTTTGAAAACTCACAATCCCCTTGATGGTAGGAAATGTGAGAGAAAATCTCTCAGTGGATAGGGTCTTGACCAGTTTATAAATAGGGTCTGTAATTAACCATTAAGTCACACATTGACTTATGATGATATAGAACTGGTCAAAAATCCTACTCCTTCTACTCTTCTAAAACACAAAAGAATTTGCAAATCTCTTTCTCTATTTCTCATAGTTCTCTTTCTTATTTCAGATCTCTTTCTTGAAGATTTGAGCAGTTATGGCTGAAGGTCAAATCACTGTTCTCTTCCGCTTGTAAACAATTATTTGTTTGTAGTTTTTGAAATTATGCTTTTAACATAATCATGTGTGTTTAATGTTTATGGACAGAAGATATTGAATGCTGAGACACCCTTCTCAAGAAATTAGTACAAACAAATCTTTAATCCAAATATATTCAAAACTTAATATAGAATTAAAATATACTGGGCAGATTTATAGCCCTTTATTTTTTGTTTTTAGTCCAAATACCTTCAAATCAAAACAAATGTAAACATCTGGTGAGATCACAAAGAACACAAAACAGTACAATATTTATTTACCTTACTACTTTCAATATTGAGACAGCATCCCCTCTGCATTAGCTCTTGCAGATGGTCTCTTGAACCTACAAAAGTTGCAGATAGGTGAAAGCAGGGAAGGAGTTTTGTATTTGTCCTCCCCACCCACCATTGGCATGGGAACCCCAATCTTGACTGGGCTGACATAGTCTGGCCTGTAAGTCTTGCCCAGAACTCCCTCCACAAGTTCTGTTAGACCATAAAACTTGAACTGTGTCTCCAAGTGAGCAAAAGCATCATCTGCCGGTATATGGTATTTGTGAACCCTGTTCTCTTCTGCCCCAATTGGTCTCACCTTAATGTCCATTTGAGCCAGTCCGGTCACCGTCACTCTAATGTTGTTAGTATCATCTGTTCTTTCGACCACCACTGCTCGGTCTCCGCCATCGTACCTCCATTCGGCCTCCCCATCATAGGGGACTTCCACTGTCTCACCATCCCACCTTACAGTGAGAGCATCCACATTGTCATCCCACCGTGAGACTCTCTTTGCTGCAATCACAAGGGTGTGAGTGTCAAACATCACTGCAAGGGCCTGGACCCAGGTGAAATCCCGGGACCGTCCTTGAGGTCGTGTTCCAATGAAGTGAGCATTGATGTGAAGGTTGTCATCCGAGACGATGGCGAAGTCACCTCCCTTGGCTCCATGGAAGTAGAACATCACTCCGTCGCCTCCTACAAACCGTGGATCATAGCAGAGAGAGCCATATCCATCACATCTAGCTTTTCTATCTGTCAAAGAACGAGAGTTGTGAAGAGCGCAGCATAGCCGTCAAAACATTTGCCTTGAAACAAAAACTACACTTGCGAGTGGGTAACTAATTAAGCACGCTTACGCTTGCAAGTGGCCTCGCACTTGCTACTGCAATCCATAAAACATCCCTTCTTCTTCTTGTTTTTCTTGGGCTTCCTCTCTGGGCATTCGCTCGGACAGACAATGGTCCTCTGGTGACAAGCCCCCTTGGCTTCGCAGACAGCCTGCTCCTGCCCGGTCCCTGCAACTGGGTCCAACAACTTGTAGTTTGTCGAATCGTCCTTGTGATGTTTCCCCTTATCGGAATGCCCATTGTTGTTGTTGTTGTTGTCACCTTTGTTGTTTTTGCCATTGTCACCATTGTCATGGTTGCCGTTATTGTTGCTGCCACCCTTGTGGTTGTCACCATTGTTGTTGTCACCTTGGTTGTTGTCGTTGCCCTTGCCATCACCCAGAACAGAGGTGGTCCCCATATCCATGGAGATTAAAAAAGCAAAGAAAGCTACCAAAATGCATGCCTTCCTCATACCCATCTCTAAAATTTATAATGCAGAGTTGGGCGCACAGGCACTCTAATTATGCTTCTCTCTTCTCCTTGTAATGATTTTCCGGTGCTCTACTGAATATGGAAGCGAGGGTTTGCAGCTTTGAAGTAGCCTTTATATAATTAAGAGAACTTGGGATGGATCTCTTCCTCGCCCCTTGGAGTGCGGCATCAGTCTTGTTACCTTTCTTCGTCCCATAGAAAACAGCTCGGATCACAATTTTAAAGGACCGGCCGGATCTTACTTAATGGGTCTGGAGTCTGAACTATTATACAATCTGTGGACACTCACGAAACTCAAAGAGGCTCTCTTTGCTTGTGTTTCTCATAAACGCTTTGGAAGAATCCAAAACCCTCATAAAATACACACAAAGATAATGACCTTGTGCTTTACAGAGTTAAAAATGTTTCTCCCTTTTCTCATTCTGGTTCTGTTGTTTCCATAAAGAAGGGAAATAGTGCATGTTATGCCACTGGTTTCTGTTGAATTTTTTTTAATAAACTTTGAATTAAGCATGGCACTGTTCTTCACACATTAAAGTTCTCGTTATTCCTTTGGAGAAGCAAAGAAGTCGTCTGCAGTTTTAAGGAACCAGCTCAACTAGTTCTACGAAGTGCAGAAGAAAAGGGAGGGTGCACATGAGGCAAGTGGCTATTAGGCTTGCCACTCCTACACTCATGGATCCCTCAGGAGTTGGGACAGTCCTCATACATAATGTAACAAGTCCACCGCCGGACTCTCCCCTAATTTTTATATTACTTGAGATTTGAGTAGCTTTGAATAATGTTAAAGTGGGATGTGCTAGCTTCATCCAGATTTGTGGAGTTCGGAGCAGGGGTGGGTCCACACTCCACCCTGTGTTTGGCTTGTTATAAATGCATGTGCACATTCTACCTTCATTCATTTTTTTCACTTATACAGTTTTATCTCTTAAAACTTGTTATACATTATTGGCCCACAATTTAATAGTGAGAATTTTTAGGTAAACTGGTAAAATAACATAGTATTAGAACCGATTATTAAGAGAATTCTCAACTTGTCTGTATTTATTGTGCAATGTTTAAAAAAGTATCGTATTTCCTATATAACTATCGTGTACTTATCTCTCACGTGCAGCACACTATACGTGTGAAGAAGTGTTAAAATTTGATATACATCGTTGGCCTACAACCTAACAATTTAAGTTTTTAAGTGATAATTTAATAGTATTTTTTTCATGTAAAAAGTTTGTGTTGTGTTAATGTTATACACGCCTGTACACATTATATCTTCATCCATTTTTCAACCTTGACATTCAATTTCTGTCTTTGTTTACTGATGTGTAGAAGGTTCCACCATAACTCCTTCTAGGGTTACGTTTAGTTTGTGGAATGCAAATTTTTGGTAATAAACTAGTTATGATATGATAGTTATAATTAGTTATACAAGAAATTAAGTTGTTACTATAAAACAAATAACAATGTGAACTTTTTAGAAATCCATAATAAGAAACAGATCAGAAATAACTATTCTCAAATTTCACCATAAAAATATAGATCTTTTTCTCATTACATATTGAATAAAATAATTAAAAATTTACAAACAATAGCTATTTTCTCAATTTCTTAATTTTACATTGTATTAAATCTTATTTCACAAAATAACTATTATGTCGAACTGAGTAAAAAAAAAAAGTGAAAATGGATCAACTACTGAAGCATTTTCCAACTTCACCCGTCATTCACCCTCTCCATTTTCTGCCACTTTCTGTCAAGAAAGGTTTCGTTTGGCAGCTTCCCAAAATCCCAAGAACTACATATCATACACACCACTAGATGACCTGCATTCAGTATCTTCTATGTCCCATTTTTGTGACTTCTACTTGTTTATTCTCTAACTGTTTGCTTATATTCATGTTAATATTATACCGTATAGGTTCTTTTATACTACAATTTGATGTTTAAACCCACCCAACCCAACCCCACATCCGCCCAAAAAGGCTGCTGGGTTGCCTTAAAATTTTGGGGTTGTCCTTGGAGTGGGTATGGATGTAAAATAAAATCTCCTTCACAGAAATGTTTTTAGGACTAGCTACTAATGAGTTGCAAAGATATATTTTTTTTTAACTTATGTATAAGTGCTAAGTCGAGCAAATACATGCAAGTTGTACCCAATATGGATTATTAATACCTCATATTTATAAGAGGTTGAAATGATGATTGATGCAGTGACTCATATTGAGTGTTTGCGTATGGTACTAGGGCCTAATTGGCCCTCCCTAGATTTAAAAAGACATATTAAAATGATGCCGGTGAAAAAAGAAACTTCTTTATATTATTTTAAATTCGTTTGGCCTCTTATGAAAGAGTAGTTAGAAAGACAAAAACCTACTTTGATTGTTTAGTACAAAAAGTTGTAAAGTGTCTTAAAAGTATTTACAATGATTAAAATATTTGTAGGAAATATATTAGTTTGAAAAGGCCTTGAATTTAGAGTTATATTAGATTCGAATAGGATATAATATAAAATTATATTAAAATTTATTCAAGTTCAACATTTGAAATCGATACTCCCAAATGCAACATAATAGTTTTGTAATGCTTGAATTAAAAATTAAGGATAACAATAGAATCGAATTTGTCAAGGAGAAAAAGACACTCTTTTAGCTTTTAAAAGTTTTAAATCTAAAACTTTAAAAGCTCGCAAAAAAGCTAAAAACTGACTTTTAAAAATTGAAAAAGTTGTTTCCAAACAAGTTTGACTCAATTTTTACTTTTAAAAAGGAAAAATTAAGGCAAAAAGGGAAGACCAAACCAACACCAATTATTACGGTGTTCCTAATGTGCAAGAGTTTCCAGTTTAACAAGCCCTTCCTTCCATATGATTGTCAGAAGGCTTTTCTCCAAAATCTTGTTCTTCCCCTTGTGGTCTGTTAAAAGGAGAGGAGAAAAGAAGCTTATAGGAAAGAATAAGAAATTAATTATTTTTTTTCCATTTTTGGTTTAATAAGAAAAAAGAAAAACACATGGGGAAAAAATGTCTAGAAGCAAAGGAAAAATATACTATGATTTTTTAGTTTAGGCAGTGTGGGTGACAACTGACCGACAGAAAAAAATTGCTAGGATGGAACCACATTCCATCGTTATACAACCCCATTGCCATTTACTCAGGACCAATAATAAAATTTTGCCACTTAATCAGATAGATGGAGGGAAAGAGAAGAATACTTGAGGGGAAAAAATATGAACATCCGGTAAATAACCAGATATCTGCTCTTTAATTGACTTGTCAACCTAAAGGAATTCCTGTTCAATGTTGTGGGCTGACCTTAAATACCAAATATCTTCAAGAGAAAAAAAAAATGCTACAGAATGGGATAAAAAGAATCTTATACAGGCTATTGAAATATAGGAAGATCGTTCTTTGGCTGTTGATTGAAGCTAAAACCCTCTACTCCAGCAACAGTGATGCTACGGGAGGCCTCTTCTCCAACGATGGTGATGCTACTGGAGGCCGCTTCTCCAACCTCCCCAACCATCTTCAAGAAGTAACTGTGCCTGCACAAGAAAATGTTTAGGATCATGAAATGATATAATGCAGTGCATGCACACAGCTGATGGAAAAAAATCGTATACCATCGAGTATCTGCAGTCAACTCAGGATGGAAGGCAGTTCCTAGCAAATTCCTTTGCTTTACTGCTACGATCACCCTCTCCTTGGAACCATGACTCTCCTGAATGTTTTAATTGAGGGGGAAAAAAGAAATGAGAGAAATCGTTACAGAAACCTTTTTTATAAAAACTCACTAATTTCCAAGAGGACCAGCCTCCTCTTGGCCTGTCCCATTGCACACCAGCGTTGCATCAACATAACCTAAAGGTGCGCTCAGCCTAGCCTAGCCCAGCCTAACCAAGCCACCAAGCAAATGCACCCTTATCTCAACACATGTGCACATGCACACGCAATCATAGAGACACAATCCCATCCCCACCCCGAAACCTTAAGCATATGACATCACCACATCAGTGTTTCTGAGGACACCAATCAAAACTTCTATATAGAGATGATGAATTAGATGTTCAGTCCAATAATGTGATATTCTTAAGGTCAGAATTTATTACTCTAATGCCATATTTTTACACTTTTTCTCTTTGAACTTTTCAAACTCTTAACTACATTTGATTGCATATTTATCCTCAATTGAAAACTCTCCTTGGGCATGGTGGAGGTGTAGTCAGTCAAGTGTTCTGCAAGAGCTTGTGCGGTAGACTAAATCTTGAACTCTTTATCAATGAAGTGCAGCTCTTGCCTACAATTTCAACCTTCAAGGATATAAAACATCTTATCTTTCTCTAACATGTCCCAAAGAACCCACATAAAAGTAGAGAATTGTTTCACAAATTCCCTTAATATACCAGTGTGCTTAAGCTCCCACAGTTTGTGCCAAGCATTGCACTCGACATTTTCAAGAAAGAATTGGGCTTTGAGCTATCTCTCAAGTGAGCCCAAGTATCAATTACACTATTTTTCTTTTTCTTTTCTTTTTTTAAATAAAAGAGGGTGGCACCTACTAAACTTTATTAGAAAACCCCTCACTTATGGTAGAGGAAAACCGTGGTTACAATTTTGAGCCTTTGGGACAATAAAAGAAAAATTCCAAGACCCTAAAACTAACTTAACCAACATAAACCAAACTAAAAAACCAAACACCAGCAACCAAAAAACTAAGAAACTAAACCACTAAAAGAGTAATAACACAAAACATCATGAGCGTAAAGAAGGAAAACCCAACAAGTTCAATCGAATCATTCCCCTAACTTGCTGAGGAAGATCATCTTGGCAACTATAAGATCAAGAAATACCAGATTCACCCTGTTTGGCAAAGAAATCTGCACTTTTATTCACCTCCCTGTAAACATGTTCCACTTTGAACTATATGCCTCTTAATGCTAGCATAAGTTCTTCCCACAATTCCCATAAGTTCCAAACCGAGCACTTCTCAGAATTTATCCACTAAACCAACAAAGCAGAGTCATATGCAATCTCCACTTGATCAAATCTGAGATCTTTGCACAGATTAATCCCTAAAATAATCGCCTTCAATTCAGCCATGTTATTTGTTCCATAACCCAATAATGAGGAAAAAACTGCTTTCAATAAACCTTTTTCATCTCTTATCACGCCTCCACCACCGCAATTCACTGGGTTACCTCTACAACTCCAATCCACATTTAACTTAACCCAACCTATCCCAGGTTTACACCATTTAACTACACAAGGAAGACGAACCCCCACATTTTTTACTTGAATATCCAAAGCACGAAGGACTACAATATTCGTGCCAGAAGCAGGTGCACATTTATTTAACTTGTCTGAAATGGATCTCAGCCAATATTTAATATCAAGCCACACAGTTCTCACCAAATCATGAATTGATTCCATCCTGGCTCTACATCGACAAGTCCAGAGTCTCCAAATGATGAGACTAGGTATAAGACCTACCAAAATGCCTAACTGTGAGGCCCGTCTTGCACAACTAAACCAGACATTAACTCTGCATTTCCAAGTACTCGTTGCCATACAACTAACACCCAACGCCACTGCTACTTTTTTCCATACCTCCTGAGCAAAAGATCCGGTGCAAAACACATGGTCTAGAGATTCAATCTTGGCATTTGAACAACAATCACGTTGAGAGGCCATCTGGACACCTACTTCTTTAATACGAGTATCAATCGGAAGACAAGCAAACCAAGACTTCCGCATACAAATTGACACCCTTTTTGGTAACATAGGATGCCAGATCCATTTTGTAACTGAGAATTCCTCTTTATGCTCCCTTATAATTTCCCAGGCACTTGTCGTGGTGAATTTTCCATCTGTTGAAGGTTCCCAAATTATTGTATCTGGACCCTCCTTGCAAGAAATAGTAGAGTTCATTACTTCTTCAGCCTGATCTTCACCCAACAGATCCACTAATAAATCAACATTCCACCCATCTCTATCCCAACAATCTCAAGTTCGAAGTTTATGGTTACTCATTTCTTGAACCATAGCACAAAGGGGTCCAAAGGCTAACCAATGATCAAACCAGAAAGAAGCCGACCCTTCTTTAATTCGAACACGGACATGCTCTAAAACTTTAGGAATCACACGAACAATCGATCTCCAAAATCTGGTTCCTTTCTCTAGTTTCATTTCTCTCAAGTGGTGTTTCTTATACAAATACTTGGCTTTAAAGAATTGAATCCACAGATTATCCATAATTAATAATCTCCACACAAACATCATATGCAATGATTTTTTTACCTCCTCCAAATCCCTAACACCCAAACCACCCTCACAAACAGGCTTACATATGTTAGACCAGGAACACCAATTCCTTTTCCTTTTGTCATTTACTCCACTCCAAAAAAATTTTGATAACATAGAATTTATCATTTTGAAAACAGTAGTAGGAATGTCCAATACCGCCAATTGATGAACCGCCATTAATGATAATACATGCTTAATTAAAATTAGGCGGCCCCCTTGAGATAAAAGCTTAAATTTCCAACCCGCTATCTTTTTCCTCAATTTATCAACTAGGGGCTCTAAAATACAGGCCGTAAGCCGACCCGATACCAAAGGAACACCCAAATAAGTAGTAGGAAAACCTCGTTCCGCAAAGTCAGTCGTCCTTAACAGAGATCTCTTCCGAGCAAAAGCAATTCTCTTTGACAAAAAAATACTTGACTTTTTTTATTTATTAATTGACCAGACCAATCCTCATACTTCTTCAAAGTCTTAATAAGCATTCGAATGGAACTTCTCTTGCCATTGGCAAAAATAAGAATGTCATCCGCATAGAGAAGGTGAGATACCAAAGGCACCCCACAAGGATGATAGTAAGCCCCTATCTTATTCTCCATAAAATTTTTCGTTAGAAGTCGAGAGAGAACTTCCTATAAAAGAATAAATAGATAAGGAAATAAAGGATCTCCTTAGTGAAGCCCTTGAAAAGGTTTAAAGAACCCTTTATAAGTGTCATTCATCATAATGGAGAACCAAGGAGAGGAAACACATTCCGCCACTAAACCACAGAATCTTCGTGAGAAACCAAAACTTTCCAAAACCAAGTTTAAAAAATCCCAATCGACCCTATCATATGCCTTAGCCATGTCCACTTTGATCATTACATTTCCACCATTAAACTTCTTATGCAGAGAATGAACCATTTCTTGTGCTAAAGAAATATTTTCAAACATACTTCTACCAGAAATGAAAGCTCCCTGTTCCGGAAAAATCAAAGCAGACAATAAACCTGTCATCCTTGCAACAATAATTTTTGAAAAAAAATTGTAGATAACACTACAAAGACTAATAGGCCTAAACTTGTCAAAACTCTGAGGATTCTGAATTTTTGGGATTAGAACAATGTAAGATGCAGAATAAAATCTAGGAAGAGGGGACCCAACAAAAAAATTTCTAGCTGCATCGATTACGTCTTCTTTTACAATATCCCAACAATCCTGGAAAAAAGCCGAGCCAAAACCATACGGACCTGGGCTGCTATTTCTCGGGATAGAAAGAACAGCATCCCTCATCTCCACCTCAGACAGTTCCCGACAAAGATCAATATTCTCCTCTTCAGAAACCATAGGAGATATTATATCAACAAGGTTAGCTGTTCGATTGGATCCTACACTTGTTAAGAACGTTCAAAAATAACTTACTGCACCCTCATGAACAGCTTCCATAGAATCCAACACTTCTCCATTTGGAAATTTCAATGAATGAATCATAGTCTTCTTCCTCCTTTGGTTCACAAATGCATGAAAGAACTTTGTATTGTTATCTCCCGCCTCCAACCATTTCTTTTTGGCTAGCTGAGAAATACAAATCTCCTCCCTCTTTTCCCATGCTTCCAGCTCGAGTTTAGTAAGGAAAAAATCTTCCTCTATTTCTAGCAAATACCCTTCCTGAAGCTGAGCCTCTAGAGCCTCCATACTTTCCTCCAATTTTTTAATGTTTTGCTGTACATGTCCAAAAACTTGTTTGTTCCATTTTCGAATTGCAACTTTCGTATGTTTCAATTTACCAGCAAGTCTAACTAAACCCGAACCATGAGACTCCTCCCTCCAGGCTTCCTCCACGCAAGACTTAAAAGACTGGTGCATGCTCCACATATTTTGATACCTGAAGGGAGAAGGACCATACCGATGCAGATTTCTATGAAATCTAATAATCAATGGGTTATGATCTGAAGTCCTCCTCTTTCCATATTCAAAATAAATATTTGGCAAAACTTGAAGAAGATTCGAATTATAGAGCACCCTATCCAATTTTGCCCAACTCCGAGAATTACCACCGTGACAATTACACCAAGACATGTTGTTGCCAGTACCAACCAAATCCATAAGACTACAGTTGTCCAAGCAATTGTTAAATTCCTCCATAGCCGATAACGGCCTCATATGACCACCAATATGTTCCGAATTTGAACGGATAATATTAAAGTCTCCCACCACTAACCAAGAGAAATCATCCCTCTTTACAAACTCCAAATCATTCCAAAGTTCCCGGCGATCTGTTTGACGACATTTAGCATAAACGAAAGAAGCCAAGAAAATCTGGTCCATAGAACTAAAAATACCCGAAATAACTTGATCAGACATATGTTGTAACTCAAAGTGTACTTCCTCTTCCCAAAATATCCAAATTTTACCCCCCACTGAAGTATTCACACAAAATTCGGAAAATTTAGAAAGTCAGCCCATTGCGACATCAGACTTTCATCAGAAAATGGCTCTGAAAGAACCAAAATAGAAGGCGAAAAGTTCCTCATTAACATATGTAAACGATTTTTCGACGTGCCTAAACCCCGCACGTTCCACACTAGAATTGTATTAATCATAAATCAAGTTTCTTTGGACGGGTAATAACCCGTTGATACTTCTTCTCACTTTGCCCATTAATATCCTTCAACTTAACAATCGGAACATGTAAATCATCATCCGAACAAAAGCCTTTTTCCAAAGGAAGTTTCTCTAAATTATTTGTCTCCACCTCCCTATCCGATTCACAATTATGTGGGACACACCTGGCCATGAAGGTACACTCTTGTTCCAAAATTTCTGTAACCATATTACTAGACGTCATCAACTGATCACGCACTACTATGCCATCTTTCACTATCAGAATATCAGCGTCAAGAGCACCCAAGACTGGTTCAACACTCTCCTTCCTCTGCACAATCTCATACTGATTTATATTTCGCTGCAAAGTCTCCACTTCAGGCCCCTGATCTTCAGGAACAAACTCCCCCTCTTCCATCTCACGTTGCAGAACTATCTCAACCACTGGCAAAATTTGTGATGTCGTTGCACCCTCTTGAGCCTGAGCCCCCTCTACAGGTTCTTCGATAATGCATGGATCTATCAATTCTCTCTGAACTTTCTTCCCTTTATCCAATTTCTTCACACGCCAAACTTCTTGTCGATTTACTTGTCTACCATATTTCGTATCCTTACTTCTATCCCCAATTTTTTGTTTCCTTTCACCCCCTCGGCATATCACCTTTGAATGCCCCTGTCTATGACATTTCTCACAATAAAATCCTTACTTTTCGTACCTCACTTCTTGCCAAATTTTCTTATTTGCAGAAACAGCAATCGGGAAAGCATCCACCTGATCTGCCAATAAATCCACCTCCACGCACATTCTCGCACCCGTAGCCCTAGTTCGATTAAGCGTAGCATTGTCAGTCCCCAGGTATCGACCAAACCTCGTGGCTAGAATTTGTAAGCAATCAGGTCTGTACATGTGCATCAGAAGACCAGGGAGAAATAACCATTGAGGGGCCAAGGATGGTTCCTGCTTTAGGTTGAAATCCTTTGTCCATCAAAAAAGACAAAACGGAAATCCAACCAAAATCCTTCCTTCACGAGACCATCCATGAAGAAAATCTCGTTCATTCTTCATCTGAACCAATACGTGAAAATCATCCATGAAACTAACAGAAGGGATCTCCGAAAGGCCCCACGACTTTATGATATTCAAACGAAAAACATCAATGGATGGTCTAGATCGCAAAAATTTCAGAACCAATGCAAACCTAAAATCTTCCGCCACTTTTTTCATCTCAGCCTTCGAGAATATAAAACCAATATCTCCATCAACATCAACCGGATATCTCATGGCTAGTTTGACAGAGAAAGGCAATGGTTTAACAGCATGAGAACATGATACTATATAGGCATACAACAAAGGTCCTGAACCACCTTTCGAAAGAGACCCCACTGGTGGAGGATCCCCCAAAGGGCCGGCAGGCGCTGCCATCAAATCCTAGACTGTAGGCGTCTTACTTCAATGAAAATTGAAGAGAGACATACCTGATTAAGGATGTTTCAGAGTACCGGTAGAAGAATGGCTTGCCGAATTCAATGTCCTGGAAACCCGGCAGGCAACGAAATGGGCGACCGTGGTTGCAGCTGGTGACTCTTCTCTCTGGTGAAACGCACACAATAGGAGGAGGCTGGGGATGTGGAGTGGGAGAGAGGCAGTCAAAGTCCCCGTGGGTGCCGACCTTCCCCTGGTTTTGAATTTCCTCACGTTCCCAAACTCGCCGTCGTCTCAATACCGTCGTCGCAAGAGCTTCTCCTCTGCAAATCCCGGAAACGGCACAGACCGCCCTCTCAGTCTCCTTTGTGAAACCCCGAACAGAACCAAGCCGCCGTCGTCGCGAGGGCTGGGTCCCGTCGCCTTCGTCGCGAGATCTAGAGTTCCCGAACTCACCGTCGACTCGCCCCGTCGTCGCGAGAAACTCTCCTCTGCAAGTCCCGAAAACGCCACAGACCGCCATTTGATTCTCCTCTGCAAATCCCCGAAACGGCTCCCTCACTTCCCGAAACTCACCGTCATCTCGACATCGTCATCGCGAGAGCTTCTCCTTTGCAAATCCCAGAAGACAACACAGAACCGCTGTCTGAGTCTCCTTTGCAAAAACCCCGAATGGCACTGAGTCGCCGTCGTCATGAGGGCTGGGGGTCCTGCCGTAGTCGTCGCGAGAGCTAGGGTTTTTTTTCGACCACCACACACAAGTATCAATTGCACATCATTCATACTGAATCTCAACATCCTTGTATGCCACCGCAGCTTAGTGTCACCACTCAAGTACATAGTTGCTATGGATAGTTTTGCCTCCTACAAGTTTTTCCTCGCACGAAATTGCTCCAATCAAATAAGTTCTCCAACTCCCTAGCAACGTGGGCACCTTCACACACTACAGGTTCTAGCACACTTACTCTTTCCATACTCCACCATATAGAATTAGAATTCCCAATAGCAGAACTTTCAAGTTCGGTAGTAAGCTCATCCATTTGGTATTGTAATGTTTACATCATACCACAGAAATCCACTATCAACTCCTCAATGGAACCTTGATGCTTTTGAGACCCCTCAAATAAACCAACACGTTCCAAAAGTTGGGCCATCTCTACAGCCACATTGGTGGCTGCCTATGCCTTTAGCACATCAATACTCTTGGTATTAGTGTGGCATGGTTCTCTCACCAATGCTTCACATGATCTCAAAGTCCAAAGGCAACTAAATCATGAAGCAACTAACCATGCTTTGAAACAAATTGTCAGGGACTGAATACTTCACTCCTTATGAAATCATTAGTTGTAACACACTAGTTTAACTAGTTAGGCAAAAGTATACCGCAATTTTTTAACCACGTGAACAAATTCACAATGATTGACTACCAACTAAGCTAAAGCTGTAAAGAATCATGAAAGCAAACAAGAGTCAAACGAGTCAAACAACAAATTATAAAGCAAGGTAGCTCATTAAGTCATTATTAACACGTCCATAGGCAACGTGTGTTTAGTGAAGGAGGCAAGTAGGTTAAATGTGTTCACAATAGCTAGGAAGTTTTACAATGATTGGTGAACATTTGCGCTCCCCTAAAGGGCTTTCTACACTATTCTAGCTTTCACCTAAAGAACCACCAAACTGACCGGGAAGTCATACTTCCCTTTTTGACCAAGCCATTATCCTAGCCCAAGAATAAAACCTACACTACTATCTACATAGTGATTATCCATCCCATGCACCCAAGCCAAGCAGTTATAGGCAAGCAAAATGCCCTAAACAAGTGGCTCTCGACATTTAGCACTGAGAGGGAGAAGGGCAAAAGGGAAGAAGAGATTAGATGGAGAAGACCTAGACAACAGTCCCCTAGAACTTACGTAGAAACCAAGTTTGCCCTCTTAATAAATTAATAATAATAGGACATGAAGGGTTAAAATACCTTATTTTGCACCACCAAATTACTAAAATAACACATTCTCTTCTAAGATTTCCCCCTCAAGCTGGAGCTTTACAGAAATCACCTAACGCCAGCTTATTACAACTATTAGACAAGGTGGTTTTAAATAAAGCCTTCATGAAAACATATACTAACTGATTCCCAAATCTCACATGGAGTCCTCACAACTTTCTTCAACACAACATTCCACACAAAATGACACTCAACCACAGTGTCCTTTGCCTCTTATGAAACATGGATTACTACAATATAAATGTCATCTTGATTATCACAAAACATATATGTGGGCTCTATTGCAAAAAATACCATCTCGGACGTAAAGACCTCAACCACAAAACTTAAGTAATAATATAAGCTATAGCTTAGAAGTTTGCTTCAGCACTGGATCTTGCTGCAGTAGTTTGTTTCTTCTTATGCTAGATAACAAGATTTCACCCACAAATGTGCATTATCCATTAGTAGACCTTCAATCATCAACAAATCCAGTCTAATGTGTGTCGAAGTATCCTATTACTTCACAGTTTCTACTACATTTATATATCAAACCTCTAGGATAGCTCTTACGATATTGCAGAATCCTATAAACAGCATCCTAATATGGCTGTATGGGATTTTGCATAAACTGACTCACCACCCCCACATGAGGTGTAGTGACAATGAAGTAGATTAACTTGCCAACCGAAGTAGATTAACTTGCCAACCATCTTCAAAGTTAGGTCTTATTTCCCTAGACAACTTCACATTGGGATCCATACAACATACCAATCTCACTTAGCAAGTCCAAGGTATATTTTCACTAAAGATAGGTTGAACCTTGTCTTAAACAACACAAGGTACCCAAAGTCCTCAATTTGAAATATTGCTTGATGCCATTATCCACTCCTGCATGATGATCATATCACCAACATAAGCTACAAAAAGTACAACGAGTCTCCCTTCTATGAATAAAGATTGAATTACCATAATGGTACTAGATGAAACCAAATGCAGAAACCATCATACTAAATTTGTCAAACCAGGCTCAAGGAGACTATTTAAGAACATAGATGGCCTTATGCAACCTACATATCTTACCATGCTCCCATTAAGCAACATACCCCGGAGGTTGATCCATGTACACTTCTTCCTACAAATACCCATACAAGAAGGCATTCTTCACATCTAACCGACATAGTGGCTAATCAAGGTTAATTGTCGATGAAATCAACACACAAATAGAACTTAGTCAAGCAAGAAGAGAGGTAAAAAAATAATCAATGCCATATGTTTGCATGTAACCCTTGGCAACCAATAGCCCTTAAGCCATACAACAGAGATGTCAACAAGATATATGATGACGTAGACCCATTGACAACTAAAAAACCTTCTACCACATCTTGTGTCTATCAAGGGATCAAGGGATTTTTTTTTTACATTCATTGCATGATCCCACCCTAGGTTAGCAAGCACTTTGACATGTGAGGAAGGGATAGAAACAAAGAAAATAGAATAATGAGCAATTTGATAAGGAATTAAAGACTGTCAAGTAAGTGTACGAGGACCCTTCCAATGAGTAATTGGCAATTCGAAGTCACATTGGGATGGATCTCCAAAATCACAAGCTCGGGCAATGAAGGGTGGACGAGGCGATTGAACAGAGGTAGTGATGTCTATGCTTGCTTTCCATTATTCATAAACCCTCAGTAATTTCTTTTGGTTAGTAACTAATTGATTGGGAAAAGAAGGGGAAGTTTTCTCTAGAGGAATTAGTTAGGAATGGGAGAATCAATTGACAAGGGATGAAAAATTGTTGATGGATTCAAAATGGATTCATCTAAAGAGGACCCAACACTAGAAAAAATTGTATCCCCTTTAACAAGGTGACATATACACTAACACAGGTTTTGTAAGTTTGGAGATCATAACATCGATATCCATTATACGTTCTCAAGTACCAAACAAAAACACACATGCAACAACCCAAGCAGAGAACTAGCCCTAACTAGCATGATGAATATGAACAAAACATGTGCATCCAAAGACATGAGGCACAATAAAAATATGGACGTTTTTTGGGCATGCAATTGAGAAGTCAATTTGCATCACACCACACCCCACACGTCCACCCCCCCCCCCCCTCCCTCAAAAAAAAAAAAAAAAAAACACCACACTAGAGGGCACCCTACGAAGCTGAAGGCAGGGAGATCATCCATCCCAAAAATTTTAGGAACATGCATATGAAAGAGTAGAGACTAAGATAAGTAAATGTCTATTTTTCTATTTAGCTACTCCATTAGGCTTCAAGCCTAGGGATATGCACACATGATGTTTGATGAAAAATCCTTTCAGCCAAGAGAAAAGATTGGAGCTCATTTTGAACAAGTACATTATCAAATCAAAAAGTTCGAATAATAGAGCCAAAGTGAGTTTTTTATTTTCTAGTATAATTAAGTGAATAAATTAAGAAATTCAAAAATGTTCATAGAATCATAAGAAAAAAATCATACATAACGGACATAAAATATTGATGAATAATCAAATTCTTGATTATACATGGCACCCCAAATTTCTGATTGAACAAGTATGATTTACTTTGACACTTAACTCTAGAGTCTAGACTGGAAAGAAGTCCTGACACACTTTCAAAAGAAGAAATAGATTGAAAATATGGGAAAAACTTGCTGCAGTTTTCCAGCGATGGATGACCCAAATGAGCATATCACTAGTTCAAAAAGAATACCATGAGTAGAAACTAAAGAGATGCACAACAAAACTAAATCTATACCACCATCATGAAATAGTATGGTTTATTCTTCTCAAGTCCTACACCAATCCTTTTCTTTGATAGAGATCTTAAATAACACAATAAGAAGAAAAAAGTTTCTAGAGTAGTATGATTTAGTCAATTGAAATGATAACATGTTCCATAGAAACCCATGCACACGTAATACAGATGAAAGAAGAATAGAAGGAGAGGAAAGAATATTCCACAACCAAAAACTAGTGTGGTTTAACCTTAGTGTAAAGTAGTGTATTCCAAAGACTCAAATAGATTTGGACTATTGGAGGAGGCACCAAAATTAGTAGCCCAAGGTGAAGAGGATGAGTAGGCACCATGCGCACAAGATTGTTACTCCTCTAGGGGTATGGTAGATGATGTACTTTAACTCCCAAGTGGAGTAGACAAGTGCACTAGAAGTGTCAACTGTAGAATCACCCTTGGCAAAAGGCCAATAGGCCTAAGTCAATTTCTTGTACAAATCCCAACAATGGTCAACATTATGATTTTCCTTAAGAATTGCCATGATGAACCTCATCGCAATACACTACCTCTACCACAACCACCATCCAAACCTTGCTCTTGTCCTCGTCCTTGACCTCCAACACTTCCCTTACCATGGTTAGAGGTAGTGCCAACCATGCTTAAACTATCATGGGAAGAAGCTTAAGAGAATAATTGACAATCGTCTTTGCTTATCCGTTGGATTCTAGCATATGCTTCATTCATGAATGATATGGGTTCACTCAAGGTCTTAAATTTCGATTTCGACTCAAATTTTGAAGCTCCAAAAGTACAGAAATTTCGATTTCGATGTCAATTTTGATTTCGATTTGAAAAAATAATGGAAATTAGTCGTAAAGCATGGAATGCTTTGTGAAATTTTAGAAATAGTTAACAAACATAATAATATAGGTTTTTGGACTAATATATTACAAATTAAATACATCTATGTTTTGCATGAGGTAAAAAAGTTGTAAAATAGAATGTGTATCAAACATATTTGTAAGATAATGTACATTAAACATATTCAGTTAATACAAATGAAATTCATAAATCATTTAAATATTATTTATTATGAAAATAATGATAATTTAGACATGAATGGTTAAATAAAATGTTACTGTAAGTTTGTTTTTTCATATAATTTCAAAATCACTTGTAATAATCTTTTGTTTCAATAAAATAAATTAAAAGAGAAATTTAACTTCACTCCTAAATCTCTCATTTGAATTCCGACGAAATTTCATTGTATAATTAAAATTTCGACAAGTTTCGCTAAAATTTCGAGATTTCGATAAATTTTGGATGATTCATTGAGATTTCGACAAAAATTATGCAAGACGAAAATCGACTACCATTTCGATTTCAAGGGTGACGGAAATTTCGTGGATTTAAGACCATGGATTCATGTTGAAGAATTTGATCACGGATGGATTGAAGCTCAAGACTCGACTCAGAAAAGAACTTGGTATCCAAAAACTATAAGAGTTGTTGCTTAATCATCTAAATGTTCGAACTAATTGGTTGGCAGATATTGAGTTCTTCCTAGACACCCTTAAGAGTACCATAACACTTGGATGACTTCTTGGCATAAAGGTCAAAAATATGCATTTGATTTTTATAAAAGATCACTTATGGTTGTGAATATTCTATGAACCATCGAGCTCATAGCAACTCATGGCTCCATGCTATTCCGCAATCAACACAAGCAATATGCCATACTCTTTCATCCAATTTCCATAATCGTTGGACTGTAGAGATGGAGAATGTAACAGCTATTTGGAGCAGTTTGAGGATTCAACCAGTTTGATGGTAGTAATTTGCATGATAGAAGCTTCCTCGGAAAAGACTAATAAAACCACCCTGACCCCAATGCACCACGATCAACACACCCCAGTACCAAGAATGAACAACACAGAATGAGGCAGCACAAAGTAGCACAAAACAGCACCAGCACTTCAAGAGGCAGCTACAACTGCAGAACTGAAGTTACAGTATCCTAGGAGGAATCAGAGACATAAATACTCTCTCACTAATCCAGCCAAAGTTGGCTTTAACCACACAGAATAGAGCAAATAACAACTAAGAAAAGCAGACACTTAATCAACAGTGCAAACACTAAATAAACAATCTGGAAGCTGTCAGAAGCATATGCAGGCATGCACAGGAGATCACGTACACTCACAACATCATAACAGTGTCACCACTTGACAACCAATCAGAAGAAGCATCAGAACAGAAACAGCAGTCATAAGAAACACTTTTTTATTGTCTTTACATCAGCAGACTATCAGGAGCTACCCAACACCCAGAAGAGTTGCTCACAGCTAATAAAGGAGAGAAAAGAAGAAAGGAAAAGAAGTGGCTGCAAGTCATATTAATCAGGTTTAGGGGAGTTTAGCACTCTGATACCTTGGTGCAAATCTGAAATAAATTCAAGTTTCAACTGAAGAAAATACAGCATTTAGGTTTAGAGAGGGAGACAAGAAGAAGAGACTAGAGGGAGAGGTATCGTGGAGCACATACAGCTCGAGTTGTATGCTCTTCTTATATTAATGATAATAGGATGCGAAGGAAAAAAATATCCCCACTCACACCACCTAATTTCTAAAATAACATATTCTCTTCTATCAATATCAAAGCAGGGAGATCCCAAAGTAAGTAAAGACTGAGTGTCTGAGTCTCAGCCCAAATATTCGTATGTTGTGCCATGAGGCAAACGAGACTAATTTTCATCTTTTTCTTTGCTGTTGAGTAGGGAGGTATCCATGGAACGCTTTGTTTCTCTTGTTATGGTGAGGATTGGGTGGTTATGCACAATCTGTATGATCTTCTGTTAGTGTTCTCTTGTTATGGTGAGGATTGGGTGGCTATGCACAATCTGTATGGTATTCTGTTGGTGAATTTTTGGAGTTTTGGGAAGAGTTGAAGGAGAAGGGGGACGACTTTTTGAAATTGTGTAGTTTATGCTATTTTTTGGGGTTATTTGGCTCGAAAGGACAGCAAGAGACTTTTCAAAATTTGCTTTGCTATAAAGTTACTTTTTTTTCTTTTTTTTGAGCACATCTTTTGGGGTCTTTGGGGGTTTTGTCATCTAATATTCAATGGGATTAGATGGCAGCATTGATGTAATTTTGTTCTACTTTTAATGGAGGATATTTTATCCTCCTTTTCTTGTAATTATTGTCTCTAATCAAAATAATTTTCTATCTAAAAAAAATTCTCTCGCTCCCTATAATTTTTTAGGAAAGAATGGTGAATCCAAAGAGCCATATGTTTTCATCATTATCATTCTATTTTATTTCTTTTAAGTTCTCACTGATGGCCAAACAAGGATAATAGATTTTTAAAAATAAATAAATAAATAAGTAAACTTTATTGAAGAGGCATCAAAAAGATGCTAGCCCATGTAAAGTTAATCAAGCACCCTGAAGGGTTTCACACAAATCAAAGATTACATCATAATCATTAACAACAGTCCTACTATGCCAGCTATTGACCACACTAAACCAGTGTTCTTTGCTTTTTTGGATTGTTGAGGTTGAATTTTTGAACACTCGCCTATTCCTCTCTTTCCAAACGCACCAGAGAATTACAAGGGGAATGAGGGGCATAACCTTTCTCTTCTCCTTTGCTGCCCGAATCCCCCAGGCCCAGAGTTCCCCTCGCACAGAGTTAGCGATAACCTACCTTTGTCTGATCAGAGTCAGCACCATATTCCAGAGATTCCTTGTCCAAGTGCAGTGAAAGAGGATGTGCTCAGCAGATTCTGCGTCAGCCATGCAAAGGGAACATCCGTTGGCTACTGGCAGACCCCTTCTTCGCAAATTATCCTAAGTCAAAATCTTATCATGGGTTGCCTCTCATGCAAGGAAGGCAACTTCTGTGGGGGCCGCTGTCCTTCCAAATCTGAGTCCAAGGGAAATAAAAGTTGTTCGACTCCAAAGGGCTTCTGTGAATCTCAGGATGACGGTTTCCTCCCCTTCGAAAGCCAAATATAAGGTCTTCCTCTAGATCCACACCAAGCGCACTTGCCATGGACAAAGGCAGGAGGGCGAGAGTGAGGATGAAGGAGACCCCACAGTTGCAAGGAACGAAATCCGAAGCTGCGCAGGGGAAAGGGAATCGCCAGCGCAGGGGAAAGGTATCGCATAGGGTTTAGGGTTTGCAAACAGTTTAGGGTTTCCAGCATAGAGAGAAAGAGAAGGCAGGGGAAGGGAGGGGACAAAGTGCAAGGGTCTTTAGGTTTAAGGATGCCCACCGTCGTCACAAGAGGGAGGAACCCATAGTCGCAAACCAGGTGGAGGGATCGGCAAGGGAGAACGAAGGAGAGGAGCATCACAATGTGGGGTAGAGAAGAAAATTTCAATGAACCGTACATCAGTTTTTTGAATCTTGATTACCATTAAAATTATAGATGAGATTTTTGAGGAGGCCAATGATCAGTCTTCTTCCCAACAAAGATAATTGATTCCTTAGTAAACAAAAGCTCTCTCCAAAAACCACATACATCATAATTGAGAAAACCTTCTCATATTACGAAACATTCATAAAATCTATTACTCTATTCAGCATGCACCATAAAGTGGTGGCATCCATCTACCTCCCCATTAACATAGATATGGAATCAAATCTCAAACTCCAACTAAGCTACTCAGATGTACAAAGCGTCACGAGCCAAGCTTGTTTAGGGCATTATGCTTGCTTGTGACCGCTTGTCTCGTGCGTTTGGGATGGGTTTCCATCATGTAAAGACTAGTGTAGGATCATTTTTTAGAGATAGTTTTTCCCTAGGCTAAAAAGGGGAGTATGACTGAGATCATATTGATGTCTCTGAGTGCCAGAGTGAGAATAGCATAGAAAGCTCTTTAGGGGAGGGTGAGTGTTCATCAACTTGTAAACTCACTAGGTATTGTCAACGTGTTTAGCCTACTAGCCCACTTGCCTTCCTCGCTCGACACACATTGTTAACAGAGGTGTTGATAATGAATTACGTTACTTCAATGTTTATTGCTGAAGTGTCACTGCTATCATAAGTTGCCTAAGCTTCCGTTTATATCTGCTTGAATGTCAATGAAAGTGTTTTGTTGGTGAATTGTGGTAAATGCTAGGGTGGCTAGTTAAACAAGAGGGCTTTAAGTAGAGCCACACGGTCCATTCACAAAGGTGTGAAATATTCCGCCCGTAACAATTGAGATATCAAAGCTTGGTTAGTTGCTGCATGAATTCAGTTGCCTTCATTGTCGGATTGGTAAAGCTTTGGTAAATGACCATGTCAACCAATGTGTAAAGAATTGAGGTGCTGGAAGCACAGGCTGAGACGACAACCAACAATATGGTCGTAGAGATGGCCCGATTGAAGAAACGTGCTGATGAATTGGAGGGATCACAAAAGCATCAACAAAGTTCGATGGTGGAAATGTCAAAGCATTTTCACCACACTGTAGAGACCTTGCAAGCTCAGATACTTGATCTAACTACAAATATGAATGTGATGGTTTTTGCTATGGGAAACTCTAACACTCCGAGGTTTAGCAAGACCAAGGTACCAAAACCTAGGACGTATGGGGGTGCCCGTGATGCCAAGGAGTTGGAGAACTTCTTGTTTGATATGGAGCAGTACTTTCGCGTTTTGAGGATAGACTCAAAACAGGTGAAAGTGGATGCTATGACTATGTACTTGGTTGGTGACATCAAACTGTGTTGGCATACTAAGTATAATGAAATTGAAAATGGATGTTGTGTAGTGGATTGTTGGGCAGACTTGAATAGAGAGCTCAAGGCCCAATTCTTTCTTGAGAATGTTGAGTACAATGCGAGGAAGAAGCTGAGAGACCTCAAGCATACTGGGTCAATCAAGGAATACATGAAACAATTTTATGCTTTGATGTTGGATTTCAAGGACATGTTGGAAAAGGACAAGCAGTTTTATTTTCTTGAGGGGCTGAAACCGTGGGCAAAACAGAGGTTTATGGGCAAAGAGTTCAATACTTGTCTAACGCACAAGCTGCCGCGGAATGCCTGACTGCCTACGCTGGTGATAATACCACTTCATCCAAAGAAAGTGGCATAGGTGGAAACAGAGGAAACTCTTTCAAGAAAGGCAAACCCAAAAGTGGGAGACCGATTATAAGGCATCAACTTCAAAAGAAGCTTCATCGTCTCGAGGGTTCAACACACCCACTAGAAAGGGTAGAATTTCATGCTACTTGTGTCGAGACCCTCACAGAGTTGTTGAGTGCCCTCACAAGGCATCACTCAATGCCTTACAAGCTTCCGCTGCAGAGCAGGTAGTGGAAAGTGATGGGAAAGAGGAGGGTACCCTGAGGATGGGTGCAATGCGGCTAGTGAACGCATTGGAAAGGCAGGAGAAAGCGTCGAAAGTTACATAAGAAAAAGGATTGATGTTTATGGACTTGAGGATCAATGAGAAAAGTATCCATGCTATAGTGGATATCGAGGCTACCCATAATTTTGTTTCATAGGTAGAAGCAAAGAGACTCAACTTATCCTTGGATATGGATTCAAGATGCATTAAAGCGGTGAATTCTATAGCCCAGCCTACTCTGGAAGTAGCCAAGCAAGTGATTGTAAAGCTTGAGCAATGGGCAGGTCATGCGAATTTCACAGCAGTGTTGTTGGATGACTTCCAAGTCATTTTGGGAATGGAATTCCTGAGGGAGACTAAGGCAATGCCGATGCCTTTTGCTAGTTCCCTGTGTCTGATGGGAGATCGCCCTTGCATGGTGCAAGCCGTTGCAAAGAAAGGAGACAATGAGAAGTTCCTTTCAGCCATGCAACTCAAAAAGGCATTGAAAAGGGGTGAGCAGACATATCTCGCCACAATGGTGGCAGAGGAAGATATAGGCCAAGAGCTAGCGCCTACAGCCATCCAAGCTATGTTGGATGAGTACAAGTAGGTGATGTCAGATAAGATGCCTCACAGCTTGCCTCCACGACAAGGTGTGGAGTTTGAGATCGAGTTGTTGCCAGGATTGAAACGACCTGCTAAGGGGCCGTATCGGATGGCGCCTCCAGAGCTAGCAGAGTTAAGAAAACAACTTGATGATTTGTTGGAAACGGGATATATTCGCCCTTCCAAAGCATCATTTGGAGCACCAATGTTGTTTCAGAGGAAACAAGATGGGAGCATGCAGATATGTGTAGACTACCACGCACTGAACAAGGTGAGAGTGCACAACAAGTATCCTATTTCGTTGATTGTCCATCTGTTTGATCAGCTGAGTCATTCCAAGTACTTCACTAAACTCGACTTGAGGTTAGGCAACTATCAGGTGAAAATTGTTTATGGGGATGAGTCGAAGACAACTTGTGTGATGCGGTATGGGGCATATGAATTCTTGGTGATGCCATTCTGGTTGACGAATGCGCCTACGACATTCTATACCTTGATGAACCAGGTATTTCGTGAGTACCTTGACAAGTTTGTCGTGGTGCACCTGGATGATATTATTATCTACAGTTCCACTCTGGAGGAACATAAAGAACATCTACAAAAGGTGCTCGACAGGCTAAAGAAGAACAGTCTATATGTGAAGAAAGAGAAGTGCTCTTTCGCTCAACGAAGCATCAAATTCCTTGGTCATGTGATTGAACAATGTCATATTAGGATGGATATGTAGTGAAGGAGCTATGTTCCTTTCTCAATCTTGCCAACTATTACAAGATTCGTAGAGGGGTACTTGAGGAGAACTGCTCCTCTAACAGAACTACTGAAGAAGGGTCAAGGGTGGAACTAGAGGAAAAGTGTCAGGGAGCCTTTGATGACTTGAAGGATGCCACGATGAGAGATCTGGTACTTGCTCTTTCGAATATCATGAAACCCTTTGAGGTGCAGACAGATGCAAACTACGCCCTTGGAGGAGACTTGTTACAGGAGGGACATTCTGTTGCGTAGGAGAGTCGTAAGCTTAGTGAAGTGAAACGGAAGTACACAACTTAGGAGAAGGGGATGCTAGCAATGATGCATTGTCTTTGTGTGTGGCGACATTACTTACTTGGGTCAAGGTTTGTGGTGAAAATGGATAACTCGGGTGTTAGCCACTTCTTCACATAGGCAAAGTTGACACCCAAGCAAGGCCAGTGGCAAGAATTCTTGGCAGAATTTGATTTCTTATTTGAGCATGAGGTGAGGCGCCTGAACCAAGTTGCTGATGCACTGGGTAGGAAGGCCAAGCTGATGGCCTTGGAGATGGTAACACACTTCACTATGAGTACCATTACCAAGAACGTTCGGGAGTACATCAAAGAGAATTTAGTTAAAGATCCAATTGCGCAAAACCTTATGAAGGTTACCAAAGAGGGGAAAGCACGTCAATTCTAGATGGAAGACGGCTTACTGATGACCCATGGTAACCAACTCTTTGTGCCACGAGCTGGACATCTTAGGAAGACACTGTTGAGAGAGTGCCATGATACCATGTGAGCCGGACATCCAGTATGGCAGCACACTTTGGCATTACTAAAGTAGAGGTATTATTGGCCGCACATGCATGATGATGTGCTTGATTATACCCAACCTTGTCTCACCTACCAACAAGACAAGGTAGAGCAGAAGAAGATTGCAAGGCTACTAGAGCTCCTACCAATACCATCCAAACCGTGGGAAAGTTTCTCGCTAGACTTCATCACCAACCTGCCCAGAGTGGGAGATGCAGGGTCTATACTTGTGATCATAGACAATTTTTCGAAGTACAATACTTTTATACCTGCACTAAAGTATTGTTCGAAAAAGGAGATAGCACAACTATTCTTTAAGAATATTATGAAGCATTCTGGTGTTCCCCAAGATATTGTCAGTGACCAAGACTCAAGATTCACCGGCAACTTCTAGATAGAACTTTACAGAATCCTCGGTTCACATTTTGACATCACTTCAAGCTACCATCCACAAACAGACGAACGGACGAAGAGATTCAACGGGCTACTAGAAGAGTACTTACGCCATGTTGTCAAAGCCAACCAGAAGAATTGGGTGCAACTACTTGATTTGGCTCAGTTATGTTTCAATGCCTAAAAGAGTTCAACAACTAACAAGAGCCCTTTTGAGCTTGTTACAGTCCAGCAGCTGCTGTTACCTCACACAATGGACGAGCCATACAAAGGAAAGAGTCCCAAAGCGTACATCTTCACCAAAGAATGGAGACGGAATGCAGAGATTGCCCGAGCCTACCTGGAGAAAGCTTCTAAGAGGATGAAAGTGCATCATGTGTTTCACATCAGCTGCCTCAAGCCGTTCAATGCCAACACCAAAGATCCAAGCATAAGTAAGTCAACCATAGCAGTATTGAAGACAGTGCAACCTGACAAACAAGAAATTGAAGACATCCTTGCTGACAGAGAGTTCACACTCTCAAGGAAGAAGCGGCAGGAGTTTTTAGTGAAGTGGAAAGGTCATGGCGATGAAGAAATCAATTGGGTTTCTACAAAAGATATGCAATCGTTTGTGGACAAAGTTGAAGTGTACCTAGCATCAAAGTCTACGAGGACATCAACTGCATAAGTAAGGGAGCATCACAAGCCAAGCTTGTTCAAGGCATTATGCTTGCATGTGACCACTTGTCACATGCGTTTGGGATGGCCTTCCATCATGTAAATACTAGTGTAGGGTTATTTTTCAGAGATAGTTTTTCCCTACGCTAAAAAGGGGAACACGACTCCTCGATCATATTGATGTCTCTTAGCGCCAGAGTGAGAATAGCATAGAAAGCTCTTTAGGGGAGGGTAAGTGTTCATCAACTTGTAAAACTCACTAGCTATTGTCAATGCGTTTAGCCTACTTACCTCCCTCACTAGACACATTGTTAATGGAGGTGTTGATAATGAATTACGTTGCTTCAATGTTTAATGCTTAAGTGCCACTTCTTTCATAAGTTGCTTATTGCTTCCGCTTATATTTGCTTGAATGACAATAGTGTTTTGTTGGTGAATTGTGGTAAACGCTAGTTTGGCTATTTAAACAAGAGGGCTTTAGCTAGCGCCACTCGTCCATTCACAAAGGTGTGAAATATTATGCCCGTGACACAAAAGCCAAAGTGACATGGAATTGCATACAGTACAGGGTGCATGTTAAGTGGGTAGATATATCTATTCCCCACAATAGAGGTACATAGTTAAACGAAGAATCCAATTCATTCTAATAATCTTAAAATCAAAATAGATTATCTACACAAGTGGTAAAACATCACATTCAGAACCATATCACTCAATAAGCTATACAAATAGCGTATCTAAAGTAAAATATCATGCCTAGGTTAAAACAAAAGTTTCTTAATCTGACCACTTTGTGTGTGTGTGTGTGTGTGTGTGTGAGAGAGAGAGAGAGAGAGATGGCGTGTAACCCCTACAAGTCTATCACCGGGCCTTTCATTCCCAACTTCACAACCCCAAAACAGCTAAGCACAAGTTCATGATGAGGAAACCATTACCTAATTATTTGAAATATTTTAGAACATTTCCATCAACAAATTGTCTTCAAACTAGAGAAAAAGAAGACCTTTGACAACATTATTAAAGCCCTTAATTATGGTGATTTATTAAGCTTTCAAAAGAATGATTTTCCACTTTTGGTTTTTTCATGTTTTCCTAGTGGATATTCACACGTGCACGCGTTTGCGTGTGTGTGCACACATGTGATTTATGATGATTTTATAATGAAAATGATTTCTCAATTCTAGTTTTTCATGTTTTCCTTATGAAAACCTTTCACGCATGCACACACATGCACACACACACAGAAAAATGGAAAAGGAATTAAAAAGGTTACTAAAATTTCTACAAATTTTCTAAAGGGTGATATGTCTCTTATTCAGGAGAAGAATGATAGTAGGCGGGGTTCCACGATTGAATTTGCGGGATCTTCTTCTAAGAATTTTAATTCTTGTGAAATTGAAAATCAGGACTTTTTTGTTGGTTTGGAAGGGAATTCAACTTATCAAGGAGTCAATTTAGATAATTTAAAGAATCGAAAGGTATACACTCACCGTAAGGAAGTGCAACTAGGTTCTGAAATGAGGAAATATTTTGAACATAATTGAGTTATCTAGTGAGAAAACAAAAAAGTTCTTAAGAGAGATTCTAAAGGTGTTTTAACTATAGTGGAGGAGCCAATCAGAAAGAGGGCCAATACAAGAAAGAACCATAAGAGATGGGGGGATGTTTAAGAGGATGATAATGTAGGCAATAGTGACTTCGAATGTGAAGGGTTACTTTTGGATCAAATTCATGAGCAGCACATATTTTCATCCAACTCTTTTTCTAATTATCTTGGCATTTATCTTATGTGCTGCCTCCTCCTCTAGAAGGTTTAGATGGAATTAATATTTTTGAGGATGTTTCTGAAGGTAAAAGATGGAATTTTGCCCATTCCAGTTCAAGAAATTTCTAAGACATTCAAACTTAGAGTTTGTTGGATAACTTGGGCCTCATGTTGTCTGATCATGGAGGTAATAAAGTTAGGCTTGATGGTGATAAATCTAAGGTGAAGAAGGGTCAAAAGGAACTTGCGAATTTGAAGTGTTTGGTGAACTATGATGGGAAGCAATTAAAGATGGGTTTTCTTGGATGATTTCAGTTTTTTATTTTATTTTTACTTTCTTTTTATTTTTCTTTTAGTTTTTTGTTTTTGTTTTTGTTTTTCCATTTTAGTATCCTCTCTCTGATTGTACATTTCTTAATATTTCTTATTTTTTATCCAAAATAAAAAATTTATAAAAGGAGAAAGGTGTATATGAAAGAAAAGAAAAAACAAAAAAAGGGAGAATAAGATATCCTCCCATTGCAAAAGGAAGACAACTAAACAAGAAGCACGTAAATTACACAACTATTCTAATAAATTAAGTGACGTAGGATAAGGAGTAGGTGTTTGGATGGACCATTTTGACCCAATTTGGAGGCCAGAGTCAAAGAATAGGGCCAATGGATTATTGGGTCCTAAACCTAAATGTGCTTAGTTAATTTTGTTGTTTATTATGTATGTTTAGTTTGTTGTAGTAGGATTATGTATTTAGGGGCTTGTTTGAAATATTTGTGTATTTTAGGTGTGTCTTGTAATTTCATGTAGCTTCAGGGGTATATGTGTAATTTCCTATTTTATGAGCTTTCTTATAAATACTGTGTGAAAGCCATGTAGGAGGTGGTTATTTTTGAATTTTGAATTGAGAATTAAAGTGTCTTTTCCCCCAAGTGTATTCCTTCTTCCCTCTCTCTTCTTCTTCCTTCTTCTTCTTCTTCTTCCCCTTCCCTTATCTCAATTTATTCTAAATTCTCCCTTGGCAGCAGATGCCAAATCCTTGATACTGTCCTGCATCAATAAGCCACCAATCCCGACCGATGTCCAGTAACTTCAATTCTCCATCCCAACCTAAATGAAAAACTAATACATAGACCTAGCCAAAAAGAGAAAAATAAATAAATAAATAAAAATAAATAAAGAACTAATGCATGGGCACCTTTTATAGGTTTACAATGCTTGGAAGAAAAGAAAACAAATTAAGAAACCTTATGAAACCAAAATACTAGTTTCCTAAATGATGATAGCCTAGAATCATGAAGATATAATCCTAATATATAGGTTTCGATGCTGGGAAGATAAGAATACTAACTAAGAAACCTAATTAAGTCAAAAAAATAGTCCTCTAAATGATGATAACCAAGAATCTTGAAAATATGATCCTTATAAAAACACCATAAATAAAAAACGAAAATAGAAATAAAATCCTCCATCCTAGCGGCATCAATCTGGCTGTAAGTCTTCTTAAGAAACATGACGAAAGAATCCGTTTGTCAAGCACCAAAAGGATGTAAGGAAGACCACTCTAATTAGCATTTCTTTCCAACAATATACACCAAATGATAGCCAAAACAATACAAAGCCACTTTGCTTTCCTCTTGCCAAACCCCTAAACATAATAGTAAAAAAAAGTCTCCAGAGAGGAGGCGCACACCCAATTTTCACCAAAAATACCAAACACATTCTTCCAAAGAACCTATGTGAAGGGACAATGTAGAAACAAGCAAGAGCAATTTTCCCCACTCATAAAGCAAATGATACAAGGCAATAGGTCCTTGCTAGGTCTTTGCTTATGAAGCAAGTCATTACTTACTTTGTCATTAGTATTTTGATTTTCTCAAGTATCGCAATCCAAGAAAAGGGCTAGGGGCAAAAAGAATAAAAATTAGGATCAAGGATAAAATGTGAAAGAAAGATTTGAACTAGAATTCCCCAAAAGAATCTGAACTCCAAACCTATTTATCACTCCACAAATACAAAAAGAATCAAGCACAACAATTAAAGAAGGAAGCTCATTAGTGTCTCTCTCATTGAGGTTCCTCCTAAAATGAAGTCCAATGAGTGGCCATCCTCTTGCAAAATCAAGAAGGCAAAAATAGCAGACTCATGAAGAGTAGATAACCGAAGTAGACAAGGGAATTCAAGATCCAAAGGCACATCCCCAATACAATGATCCTCCCAAATGCAAATTTTCTCCTATTACCCACTTTAGAACAAACAAAAGGAAAGAAAGAATGATACCAGACACAAATTTCCAAGGACTCGAGTAAGTAACATTAACTCCTGCATTAACATCCCACCCATTTTGTAAAAATCCAAATTTACTACAAATTACATTAAGCCAAATAGAGTGAGGGTATACACGAAAACATCATAACCACTTCCCCACCAAAGAAATTTTTTCAGACACCAAATTATCAAGACTCAATCTACCTCCCTTTAGACCTCCTGATACTGGTCCACCCTACTAGATCATCTCTATCCTATTCACCATATCTCAACCAAAAAATATCCCTCATTAACTTCTCTAATCTCCAAGCAACTCTCAAGGATTCTCCAAGGAGTAATAACTTGAAATCCTTTAGAAACTTCTCACCTTAATTGCATAGTCTTTCAAACTACTACAAAGGAGAAGTTTGACAATATTATACTATTTATTTATCACAACTTACAAAGCTTTCCTAATAAGAATGATTTTCTAATTCTTGTTTTTCATGTTTTCTTAGAGGAGCACGCATGCCCAAGTTCACATGTCCACACACGTGTGATTTAATGATGTTTTCATACTAACAATGAACTTGAAATTCGGGTATTTTCATGTTTTCCTTGAGGATCTATTCCCACATGCACACATGGTCATGTGCGCTAGCATGCACACACATAGAGAAGGATGGGGGAAAGAATCCTCATAACCTATTATCCAAGAAGATAACCATCTCATATGAAATGTGGTCAATTTCAGGATAAGCGCACAATTTATACACCAACAATGAGCAAGCAAGTAGAACCACCATCAACAAAGCACAATCCCACTCCATTTACATTTAACAATCAAAAACATACACTTATTGTACAAATTCTCCTAAATCTCTTCCTCATCAAACTAGATAAATGAACAAGCAAACAAACAAAGAAACAAACCTTAAGTCCCACTAGGTGAGGTCGACTACATGAATTCTTTTCCGCCCATTTGCACAACCTTGGGCAATATCCTCTAACAAATGGAGGGTTGTCAAATCCTTACCATCACATTCCAAATTATTCTCAATTAACAACTCTTACGGCCACAGTTCGATCAAGAACAACGACGCTTCCTCATCTTCTACAAAATTAGAAAGAGCTTCATCCTAACTCCAAGAATCCACAATTTCTTTAAAATTCTTCATGCATAAAATCCCTCCTAACCCATCCTATTATCAATCATAGATATGAAAGATCTGAGGGGAGCTTTTTGGTCTTCCCACAACATGTCTGTTCCCCCACTTCCTCTTCATCATATTGTAACCCCTCCACCTGCACTATAGATTTCCTCGTGTGCTTTGGGCCTAGCCCAAAAGAAGCACTCTCTTGAGGAGGAGAAGGACTATTGCCAACTGAAGAATAAACATAAGCCCGAATTCCTCGTAGCCCAACATTAAATAGCTTATTAAAGTAATTTTGTCATCTTTCTTTTGTGCCTCCTTTTTTCTAACCAAAACACTATCATCCTCATTTTTTGATTTACCTACCTACCTACCTACCTCTCTCTCTCTCTCTCTCCCTAGCCCAAAAGAAGCACTCTCTTGAGGAGGAGAAGGACTATTGCCAACTGAAAAATAAACATAAGCCCGAATTCCTCGTAGCCCAACATTAAATAGCTTATTAAAGTAATTTTGTCATCTTTCTTTTGTGCCTCCTTTTTTTTAACCAAAACACTATCATCCTCATTTTTTGATTTTCCTACCTCTCTCTCTCTCTCTCTCTCCATCCCTCCCTCCCTCTCTCTCCCCTTTAGTAATTTTAAATGTGTTTCCTCCTTTTTTTATCTAGTCTAGTATATAAATGATTATAAGCTCTATGTTTAGGTCGACTAACCACCACTTTTACATAATTTCTCTCTCTCTCTCTCTCTCTCTCTCTCTCTACCCTTTAGTAATTTTAAATGTGTTTTCTCCTTTTTTTTATCTAGTCTAGTATATAAATGATTATAAGCTCTACGTTTAGGTTGACTAACCATCACTTTTACATATTTTCTTGTCTCTTCATAATTTTTCAAAGTTTTCCAAGCTCCCATATTTTTATCATATCTTAAACCACATTCTTTTTGTCTTCACAACTTTTTGGACATCTTGATCCCCCCACCAACTCTCTTTAGTAGGTAAGAGTTCCAAATTCACCTAAAACCTCTTTTGTTATCTTTTTAATAGAACTAGATATCCTACTCCAAAAAGTGTTTAAGCCTAGGCTATCTCGTATTGTACAGTCACACCATCTTTGCTAATTTTATCTTTAATATAACACTTTCTCAATTTCTCCCTTTAGGTTCTAACTTCCAACACCTAGTTCTCATACAATGATTTATGTTATCCTTTCTCCTCCATTTTTTATGCATGTATCTCGCACTAATATTAAATACTGTCTAGTTAAACTTTCTGACATAACTTTGCAACGCTTACATGATCAAACAATCTACCCTCCTAGTTAAGAAAAATCTACTTTTTTTTTTTATTTTGTCCACTCTTGAAGGCTATTAAGTGTTCTTCACTCTTCTTAAAGCATCTATTTTTTGTTATAAGATCATATGACATGGCAAAGTCTATGTTCATATCACCAAACTCATTTTTATCTCCACATCCATACCCATTATAACCTTTTGTCTTTTCCTTTGTGATCATTCAAATCTGGTCCTATGAATATTTTTTGAGTCCCTGATATCCTCTTTTATAATATTATCCATATCTTCCCCAAAATGTCTTTTAAGGTTTTTCGTGAAGCAGCTAAGCCTATTAGAGGAGATATTTATAGTCTCCTCCTCAAAACGATCTTGATTCTTACGATTCTATTTGGGAAGTTGTTGGCCATCCTAGGCCCACATGTAAAAGGGCCAAGAGGAGGAGGTCCGTGGGCCCATGTCCCTTGTTTTTTCTTCACATGGGCTCAAGTTGAATGGCAGGACTCTTCAATATGTTGCTCTTTAACATCTACAACACTACCTTTTAGGTCTTTGTCTTTTACCCCATTCTTACGCTTTTCTTCCCAATTTACTAAAACTTAAATCCTGATTTTTTAATTTCTCTAGCTTTTTTCCCCTATCCACTTAGTTTCTTATAGGCAGATTACATTAATTTTCCTTCCAATCATCAAGTCAACTATCTCCATTCTTTTACTTATAAATGTCCTTGTGATTCAAGTTGCTAATCTAACCCTAATCTCCTAAACTAGCTATCAACATCAAGAATGGTGTAGGAGCCCTAGCATATTTGACACTATGCTCAAGCACCGACACAATGCATCAATGCATCACTTTGAGGCAATGACCTAGCCCACTCTTTCTCTTTATTCGTAACTCTCAGGTGGTAAAAGTGCAACACATTTCTCATAGGGGGTGAATAATTGGTAAGGATTCATATCATAGAGATGTGACAAGTTTTACATTAGCTGTCAACTACCTAACGCAACCCTCCTCCTTGACATGGACTTGGGACAATTATGACATCAAGTGCTCATTAGACTGAAGTATCAAAACAATTACTTTAAATTCTCGTTAGACTGGATTATCAAAACAATTTATAGAAACTCAATCATAAGAAATTTTTAGGGGCACATGCAAGGGGGAGAACAAATCACACATTGTTAAGTGTTAACAATTAGTCCAATTCTTTTGTATGGTAAATTTGAATTTGACAAGTTTGAACACAAAATTTTAGATATGCATTCAATGTGAATACTGTTAAATTCCCATCATTACCATGTAGGGGGGCAAAAAAAAAAAATAGGGCTCAAAATGAGAAATAAGCATGCATGCATGCACGACTGCACATTCATTACATATGACAAAGCTAAGCAATAAAGCAACAATTGTCAACTGAATAATCTATCACAAAAGAGATGGCCTCACAAACTGAATGGCAGAATGAATTTCATGGCTAAATATTGCACGTTGTGGCCAAATATAGCATAATGTATAAAAATTAAATTAAATTAAATTAAATTTTTAATAATAACAAGGAGAAAAAGAAAGCAAGAAGCAAACCTCTGGGCTTTCAGTGGCAGAATTTGCATCCGACGGTTTGTTAGATAGGACAGGATAATCAGCAAGCACTTCAACTCCTGGCCCTACTTCAAGAATTGCAGGAGCACGGATAAACACCCCACGGAATGTTTCAGGACCACCTTCAGTAGCAGCAAGCTCTGGTACGGAAAGCTCTGTTTCAAAGCTCTGAATCTGAATAATACAATTTCATATAAATAATATATGAGGTTGGTTGGTATACCACATCATAAAACATTTATGCATAAGCAAGTTCCCTTTGAGCATGTATGTGTTATCCAACTTTGTCATTCATGAATTCCACATTGAATTACGTTTACATGCACATAAATGTTCAAAGAAAATACAATAATGCTATTGTTCATAAAGCCTCATGGTAAAAAATAAATTATTGAAGAAACTTTGATATCTATGAAATAATAGTGTTCCTTCATATGCTAATTTTCAAGGTTGTCACACCCAACTTTGGCACACATGTTGGCTTCTGTTACTCATGTTTGTACCAATGTGGCATAAGTTTTTCCACTTTTTTTCCATTTATACCACCTCCAATATTGATCGTAATTATAACAAATGGGTGTTGAGTGCATAAAGTTACCTGGCTTCCAAAGTAATTCCGATGGACAGTACAATCAAGGCCCCCTACTAATTGCTGTCCTCCTGTTTTCTGTCCTGAAAAAGGAATCCAAACTGCTCATCTCTTGAAAATAAAATTATAAGCTTCCATACTTAAAACTATCATAAAGGTATCCTTACTTCACCACCTAACCTTTTCATTTTCCGAAAAAAAAGGCATCATTAATTTAATATAAAATGAGAACGAGAAAGAGAAAGAGAGGACACCACCTGTGGCTTTGTCAGCCAAGAAAATAAGCCCTGCACAGGTCCCCCAAACAGGTTTCCCCATTTTAACAAATTCACGCAAGGCAGGAAACTGCAAAGATTTAAAAAGAGGAAAAGAATAAAAATCTGTTGCTGAGACTGGGTAAGGAGGAAACAAAAAGCAATTAGAAGTTTAGATGCTCAGCATTCTATGCTTTGAGTCTTTGAGGCCAAACAGAAGGAATCCCTGTTTCAATGGGCATAAATCATATAGAATTGAAGTTTCGATTAACTTATCTAAGTTATATGATCACAAACCAAAACAATAAGACAGGAAATTTCTCATTATCAAAGAAATGTGGGCAAAAGTGGTCATTATTTCACTGCTCCGGAGGAAGGGAGTGAATTATGTATCCAGCTCATCCATTAAAAGCCCATTTTGCATATCCAGAAAAATTATAAATAATTTATACCATTATTAGATTTTAATTTTGAGAAATTGAGATTTTTAGAGTTGCTTTCAAAATCAGAAGCAGAGATTAAAATTGGAAAGCATTTGGAAATTCAGAAGTGGGTACCAACTTTGCCAACAACTATTAAACCTGTAATTTTACTTTGATTTCTCATCAACGTCTCCCCCAAGCAATTTTTCCAACACCCAAGTTTAAACAACCTGACATACAAGGCCAGTTTGAATCAAGAATCTTGTTTGGAGAAAGGAAATAAAAGAAATTTAAATAAAAAAAATTCATTTTTCACTATTTTCTCTCAATATCCAAATACCATTAAAATTAAAAATAAAAATTATGTTAATATGATTAAAATTTAAGAAAAACCAAATGTCAAGGATATGTAAAATTAAAATTTTATTCATTAATTGGTTTTTTTTTTTTTTCTTTTCTTTCTCACTTTCCTTCATAGTTAAACGAAAAATACAAATAAAAATAGAAGTGAAATCCTTGCTATTTTCCTTTCCTTTCTGTAATATTTTCCAAGTTCCAAATGGCCAACACTCATCCGCAAAAGCACACTCTTGACGGGCCTTATAGAATATGAGCTCTCAGAAGAAGTACCCAAAAAAATAAAACAACAACCACCACGAGAACAAAAACCATTTCTTGAAAAAGCAATTAATTATAATATGTGCCTCCTCTCATTGAATATATCAAGAGAGTTTCCTGTAAAATTAAGATAGGAGAAAAGTTTAGAAGCATTCAAAATGAGTAATGAAAATTCCCGTCTATATCAGACAATAAATTACGCCTAAATCAACACGGTGAGTAAGAGAGGATGTACTGTACACGCACACCTAGCAGAGAGAGAGAGAGAGAGAGAGACCAGGTTATGGTACTCGGCAAGCTTAGCCATGGTGGTGCTTTCTCCTCCAGGGATGATTAGAGAGGTTACGCTATTCAGCTGCTCAGGCTTCCTTATCTCCACCGCTTTAGCCCCTAGCCTTTTAAGCGCTGATAGAACAAAAGACAAAGCACACCAAAAGGGAGAGGTTAACCATTGAAGATTAAGGTAGCAAAAAAATGAGAGAGAGAGAGAGAGAGAGAGAGAGAGAGAGAGAGAGAGAGGAGTGCCTGCTATGTGCTCGTTGAAAGATCCCTGCAAGGCGAGGACGCCGACGGCCATGACAACGCCTGACAGACACACCCGCCCTCTGGTCGCACGCCGGCCCTGCCAATCTTCCCTGCGATTGCAAACACACAGCCGCCAGTGTGGGTACGGCTTGCGCCTTCAGGTCTGAGACTGGGCCCATTTAACCCTATAGGTTCATATACCTGTAGGTGGCACGTGGCATCAACCAACTGGCGCGGTAACAAAAAAATATGAAGTTAGGTCGTTAGCAAGACATTTATTTGAAAATATTAATATAAAATTGTGCAAAATAAATTTTGATTAATAGTGTTTTTGCATCACTTCTATTTTTTATTTTCTAGTTTTGTTTCTCCATAATAAATAAATAGATTATAAAAATATACTTATTTATATTGTCAATTTTCTATTTCTATTATCGATTTTTTGTTATTTATTAAATAACTGAAAAATCAAATTTTATGTTTTTTAGATTAAATTATTCATTTTTTAAAGTTTTAAATTGAAATCAAAATTAAATAGTTATATGAATTTAATTATAATTTGAAGAAAAATATACATAAATTTTTAAAAAATAATAATAATGTAAGAACACGAACCGTGGTATGTGGATTTGATATTTGAAAGAAGGGTCAAGTGGTCATTTGAGCAAACTTCTTCGACGAAGCCAGAGTTCGTCGACGATGTCCCTTCTATTATCGACGACGAAATTCAGAGGCTCGTCGATTAGGAGAAGCCGAGAGATTTCGAGAAATCGGGAATCTCAGGCTCGTCGATGAGGCCACCGCTTCATCGATGAAGGCAATGGCAAACTCGTCGACGAGGACGCCAATTCGTCGACGAGGGCGGCTGTGTCAATGGCTATAAATATCAATTTCCATTGCTTTTAAGATAAGTAAACTTAAAATATCCTCTCCCTCTCTCTCTAGAACTTGAAGAACTCTCTCTTTCTAGTTTTCTTCAACGTTCGTCGCTTGATTCGTAAATCCAATGTTACTACGAGGATCAGAGAAAGATTCTCTAAGTTTCTAGCGGATCAGAATCTCATTTTGAGTGTTTTTGGATTTCACGTTAAAATTGAGTAAGGCTCAGCTTTCGTTTCTAATTCAAAATACGTGTAGTAGTACGAATTGTAAGCATGTATTGTACTATGGTTTGTAGGTTTTGAAGTCTCGATTCGTAGTTTAGGGGACCGTAGAGCTCATAGTTGAAATTTGGGTTAAGGTAAGGGGATTCAGTTTATATCAGTTTATTTTCGAAATCAGGATTGGTAAGCTTATAGGCGATGATCGTATGTATGTTTTTGTAACTTATTTGGGGAAATCTATCGGGTGAAATACAGGATTTTTGGGTTACAGTTTTTAAAAAAATTTGGGGATTTCAGGTATCATCTCTGTTTTGTTTGGAAAACTGTCTATTTTTCTTAAATTGTATTATTGAGATGACTGTTATCCATATTTGTATAAAACTGTATACTTAAATTGGAAACGATATGATTTGTCGTAAACCAAATAAGTGTGGTACGGTTGTATGTAATTATTCCAGGTATTTTGTGAAATAGTTATGCGGCGGCTACTACCGTATGCTGATATGTATAGGAGTGTGAGCTCCAAAATGATTCCAGGTTTTGTGAAATCGGCTAGGGGTGTCTAATTACCATACGCAAAAACAGCTATATGGCCGCTAACTACCGTACGCCGAAACAGCTATGTGGCCGCTAATTACCGTACGCTGCGCCATGTATCGGTGTGAAAATCGTGGGCGAGAGTGTCCGACTATATATCCAAGGGTGTGAAATATTACTACGTATCCCGGCGGGTCACCGAGGGGTGTGAGCTACATTGTTTTGGCAATGTAATCACTGCGAAGTTTCGGGTTTCATGGAGTAGTTGCGTGTTGGCAATGTAATCGTTGTGAAACTTCGGATTCATGGGGTAGTTGCGTACTTGTGTGAGCTACATCGTATTGGCAATGTAATCGTTGTGAAGCTTCGGGTTTCATAGCGTAGTTGCATATTAGTGTGACGACACTGACCGTATGTTTTGGGTATCGTATGTACTATAATGAATTTGTGAAAATACTGGAACTGTATGGAAATTTTTTCAAACTGTATCGTATTGTATAGTGTTATGTTTTGCGTAAAATAACACTGGTATGCCACACACTAATATAACCTGCTTTTTTTTCCTTACTAAGAGGTGTCTCACCCCGGATGTACATACAATGTTTTCAGGTCCATCAGGTAGCCGCAACTAGCACTCTAGCAATCGGAAGCGGGGGTGTCGTAGTAGTTATTAGTGCCTGATTAGGAACGAGTTTTTGTAACCGGGTTGTCGTGATGGTTTTGTAGACACCTGGAGTATGTACGGTATTTATGGGAATGTAAACCTTAGTATTGTTTAGGTATGTGTATCCTAGCTTTATATAGATTCTGGTATGGTATGTTATATAGATAGATGAAACATTTTTCGCTGCGTAACTGATGAGTATGGATGCATATGTGTATGTGTATAGGGCATCCATGCACCCCACGGGGTCAGACCCTCCTATTGTATTATATCATGTATGTTTGAATTGATACAGAGACAGGTTAGGTTACTATATTCACACCTGGGACTCACCTGCGAGTTCGGGGCATGACAGTTTGGTATTAGAGCTAACTAGGTTACTAGGTCTTGTAGACTTGGTTAAGAGTACTGATGTGTACATACCAGAGTATAAGATGTAAGAAATGGGTAGTGTTGGTTGAGGGTTGTTCTATTTCTAGATCAGGATTTGTCAACGGTATTCCGTGTTTTTCCTGGGATGATTGAAAATAGGAATAACTTCCCAAGAGGGGGGGTGAATTGGCTTTTAAAAATTTTGTTTTAATTCCTTTTTAGAATTCTTAAACTTATTTTATTTCTTTTAACCAATTCGTGATTGATTTGTTTAATTTGTTAAGCACTCAAGAACTTAGTTTCTTTACTTAATTTTCAACCATACAAACATCTAATCATTCAACCAAACCAATCAACTAAAATTAGAAAGTAAACAAACAAGTCAATACACAACACTTATGTAATATAACAACTCAAGATGGTTGTTTGTTTATGTTAGAATTGGTGTATTTTCAAGAGGGGGGTGAATTGAAAAATAAAAACTTTTTCTCCTAGGTTAATCTATCCAGCAACAGTATATACACAACCTAGGGTCAGTCTATTCAATTTCCAAATGCGTAGATAAATATAATGTGGAAATTAAGTCATACGCATCATTCACCCATAACATACATGTGCGGTAAATATAAAGTGCGGAAATGTAAATGAACACACGATATGTTATCAGGGTTCGGCCAACTGTGCCAACGTCCCCGCCTCAAGCTCGCAAGCTCAAGGATTCCACTAAAGGCTCACTTAAGGGTGGAGCATCACCGTTTACAACCAGGTCAAATTAACACAGGGCTGACATCAACCTTAACCAGGTCAATTAGTGGGGCTGACCTCAACCTACACGCCTTAACAGGACGACGCACCTAGCTTTCCTAACCGGGTCTAAGCCAATCCGGGACTATTCCAGGGCTAGTCTCCCTCTTCAGGCCCGTGTCTAGAAATACAATAGTATTTGAAATACAATCAAATGGTACAATGAATAAGCTTTCGTGTAAAGCAGATATGTACCCAAATGCGCGCAATAACATACACCACAATATGAAATAATATGTAAGCTCAATGTGGTCTAGATGGTTCAACTCTCAAAGTATTTTCTATCAGTGTAATGCATACATGAGAGTGTCAAACAAAATAATCTTTGTATCACAAGCTATTCAACAAATAAGTTCACACAAAGATGTCATGTCTCCAGTATTTCAATCAGTAAGATATCTCAAGCATGTGAGTTTTAAATGAAGTATAAGCTCGGTTTGCAAAAGATGCGAAATCTTTGAATTTAGCAAATAATACATGAGTGAAAGAATATTGCAACAAAGACCACTATCTCATAAACAAATATCTCTTCAAATGTATTTATCAATATAAAGCACACTAGATATTTGAAGATGATTTTAAAAAGCTTTTGCAAACAAAATACTATATGATCTTCTCAGGATACTGCAATGAAGGTGCAAGCTTAGAAGATCTAACAAGGTCTTCTTAGGATAGACTTATCAACAAAGTCCCCTAAGAATCCTTAGGTTTTGCTCTCTAATAAAATCGTGCCAAGCAAAAAGAACAAGGAGAGCAAACCTATTCAAACACACTCAATCCACTTACAAATGATGTAGGCAATGATAGAAGGCAAGTATGAATGATTTGAGTAAGAAAATGAGTAGTATAGGGTTTTTATTTTTCAGAGAATTCTTCCCTAATCAAGGTGGCTAATCACTCATAATTTTCTCAAATGAACTCATATATATAGGCATGAGAGAAAAAATGACCGTTGGGGACCTATTGGGTATTATTAGAAAAATTTAATGATATTTAAAGCATTTTAACCCTATTTAAAAAATGTTAACTACGGTAAAAAAATCAGGGCAACCTGAGAGGTCCGGTCAACCAAAAGTGTTTCGATCGACCAAGTTTCAAATGGTCTGGTTGACAAGGGGAATTTTGAACTGAGGTCTTGGTCGACCAGGAGAGGGCGATTTCCCAATTTTCTGAATTTCGGTCAACCAGGGCATTTTGAACTGCCTAGTTCGGTCAACCAGACCACTGGGAATTCTCCCGAGGACCCTTCGATCGACCAGGTAGTTGGAGAAAAAATGTTCTCGGTCGACCAGATGGTCAACTATTGACCCAAGAGGGTTTTGGTCGACCAGGGCCTTTTGAACTACCAGTTTTGGTCAACCAGTTGGTCAAACTTTTGACCCCAGGGAGTTTCGATCGATCAGGGCCTTTTGAACTACCTCTGCTGGTTGACCGAGTGGTCAAACTTTGACTCAAGGGAGTTTCGGTTGACCAGGGCCAAAATGAACTGGTTTAGCTGGTCAACCGAAAGTGCATCGTGTGTGCATTTTGGTCCCGTATTGAAGCAAACAAGTCCTATTCAAGTGCCTAACAAATATACGTGAAAGTGTGAGTGTCCTAGGGGCACTTGGGGTCCAATTTGAAGACACTGAAAAAGTCCAATCTCGGTCGACCTTTTGTTGATCGAAAGGAAAACCCTAAGGTCTTTCTAAGGTCCCTTCTCATTTACGGTTTGTTTGAGCTTGCGTAATAAATCATACATGTGATGTGTGTGAGCTTATTACAAACCAAATATCTACTTACTATTACAGACCAATACAAATATATATTACAATGCTGAAATATAAATTGGTCTTCAAGCTTTTCTTGCTTTGTGCACATCTTGATCTTATCACCCTTAGTTCCTGCACAAAACCTCAAACACTCGTTAGATACAATGAGTATTTGTCATAATCAAAACCGGGCGTGACCCATAAGGTCAACAGTTTATATTTGCCAAATTTGAACCAAGCCCTATAGTGAATGAGAATTTATGCTTGCTGATGTAAAGTCCTGTATAGATGAATCAAATCACTCTTTCCAAATATTTAGAACTCAAATAAACTCTTGGTAAATTTATCTTTAGAATGTTAACCAAGTAACGTACTCCCGTAAGGTTTTCTCAAGATATGGTGTAACCAACATACTCCCTTTCGGTTTCCGCAACCCAAATCAAAATTAAACCTTAAGTTTGTTTGATTTCCAAATATTACGTAGTATATATGATTATTAAATAAACCATCCACGCAATTTAAATATGCTGAAAATAAATAGTAAGGGAAAGAGAGAATGAGACGGAGATTTTTACGAGGTTCAGCTTATACCTAACCTACGTCCTCGCCTTTGGCAAACCACCAAAGGATTTACTAAACCTGTTCCGTTGACGGGTGGAACAAAACCTAATTACAAGCGATACCCCATGCTCAAACACTCCTTCACTAGGCTAGAGCCCGCCTCTCCAAACGATGTCCCCTCGTTCGGTCACTCATTTAGGCTAGAGCCCGCCTCTCTAAGCAATGTCCCCTTGCTTAGTCAACGATCCAAACAATCCTTGGAACGTCAAAAAACTACAAGAAACACAAGATAAGATCTTCGTACAAGTATACTCTCTCAAAGAGCAAGTTAATACAATTTCAGCACTATATACTTCAATGTAAAATATCAATATGAAATACAATGAAGCTCAAGTGTAGAATTCACCAATATCCTTCTTAGAAGAGGATTAGCAGTAGGAATTCAAAGGAAGAAGGATCAGCACTTCAAAATATCTTAGCAAAAGAATTTTGCAATGAGTGAACAAGAGAGCTTTGGAAGAAAAAGAGTGCTTTTTGCTTTACAAAAAGATTTTTCAATTCTTGAATGAGTTTTGATTTGCAAAACCATGTATTTATAGGCTTTCAAACTTGTTTCCATGTTGCTAAAGTTTCCTTAAAGAGTTTCCCAAGTTGTTAGAAAAATTGGAGCTCAAAACGGCTATATTTTAAAATATTAGAATTTGAAAATTTTCCTGTTGAACAATGTTCAAATGTCTGAAGATTCAAGTTCAATCATCTGAAGTTCCTGAAACCCCTTAAAAAATGAACTAGACACAGGGTCAGATGTCTGAAGTAGGGTTCAGACGTCTAAGGTGTCAAGTTCAGATGTCTGAAGTGTCGAGTTCAGAAGTCTGAACAGCTACTGCCTTCTTTATTTTTGTCCCAGAAAATCTTCAGAAATCTGAGGTGTCGAGTTCAGACGTCTGAAGTGGTTCTGTGTGCTGTTCAGACAGCTGAAGTCCCTCCCATGAACAGTGTTCAAATGTCTGATAGTAGTGATCCCGCTTCAGTGTTTTGGCCATAACTTTTTTTCTGTATAACTCCAAATTAGGTTTTTTTGGTGTCAAAAGAAAGCTAAGATAAAATCTTACAACTTTCATGTTGAACACATTTTAAAACAAGGAGTTTTTTATAGAGAAAAATTCACCTCAATGCGAATGTATAAAAATTGACAGCATTTGGAAAAACTCTTTTTGGTGCTTTTCATTCCAAAAATAATTCTAACTTTTTTAAAATAATTTTTGACCTTATAAAAATATTTTTCAGTTATTTTAAAAGGTATCTAAGTTTAAGAAGTTAACCAAAGAGTTTCAAAATATTTCAAACGATATTTTAAACATTAAAGCACTTACATAAGACTTCTAAGACATTAGCATTCTAGGTTCTTGATTCTTCATGCTTTGTCCTTGGATTGAGTCCATCTTTTCTTCAAGCTTCCATATTTTTTGAGCTTTCTCACTTTGCCTTTCTTTGGTTCTTTTGACTTTAATATTCCTTTGCTTTCAACAACTCATTCATGTCCTCATAATCTTCAAGGTTTAATATATCATCTTTAAATCCATGCTTTGACTCATTTAAGCTTCATTTTATCCTTGTCAGCACTTTTGACCTTGCTTTCTCATATATGAGCCCTGAAATATCATTACTCACACAAATACATGAAATTTCTCTTTTTTGTTAGAATCAAAACAAGATTACAAGATTTTAAGCCTTGTAAGGCCAACAATGATGATTCCAGTAAAGGCAAGGCAAACCATTAATGGATTCGTGTTGGTGTGATGGCACAGGCTTAAACCTGTGAGAGTAATAGTTGATATGATTAGGTCTATAATTGTGTTAACTGTGTACAACATAGGAATTTTAACTGATTCCTAATATGTTTTCAGAATGGAGCCCAAGGATAATAACTTGGAAAGTGGCTTCAAAGAAACAACAAGCGATGAGTCTCCTTCTATGTCTCGTTGTTTGGTGATACAGGTGATCCGAGAGATTGGGCAGAGTGTTAGAAGACGCGAGAGCTCTCCTATTGATGCGGGGTGTACCATCGAGAGGTTCACACGCATGCACCCTCCGACATTTATGGGAGGAGCTAATCCGATAGTGGCAGAGGACTGGGTCGAGAAGACCGAGAGGATTTTGGAAGTCCTCCACTGCACTAAGAAGCAGAAGGTCTAGTATGCTACCTTCTAGCTAACTAGGGAGGCAGGGCGTTGGTGGACGACGGTGAGTCTGCTTGAGAGGCAGATAGCTGGTCCATATGGTATGACATGGGGCCGCTTTAAAGAGGTATTTTTCAAGAGATACTTTCCGATCTCCACTCGGGATGCGAAGGCCAATGAGTTATCGGGCCTAACGTAGGGAACTCTGATAGTGCAGAGGTATACTACCAGGTTTATCGAGTTGTCTCGATTTGCACCGTACTTGGTTTCGAATGAGCACGAGAAGGCCCAGAGGTTTGAGAGGGGTCTGAAGAAAGACATTCGCCGTCTTGTGGGGATGCTGCAGATCCGTGAGTTCTCTGTCCTAGTGGATAAAGCCACCATAGTTAAGACTGACCTTCGGGGAGATGAGGTAGCGCAGGATCAGGGGAAAAGGCTGGTATCTTCTGGGCTTTAGAGTGGTCCTCAGCAGGGACAGTGGAAGAAAAAGAAGAGTTACAGTTCCGGTTATCGGCAGAACACTGAGCAGCAGAGTTATTAGGGGGATGCATCCCTCGCAATGTGCGCCAAGTGTCGTAAAAGGCACGATGGTGAATGTCAGTCATTCTGAGGAAACTGCTACAACTGTGGTAAGCCGAGCCACATGTCACAGAGTTGTCAAGCACCGAAGAGATATACGCCTGAACGGAGCCAAAACCGTGGGAGTAATCAGATGCCTCGAGTGAACTACCAGGCAACCACGGCTCCGGCGAGGGTATATTCACTGACTCTAGCAGATGCGAAACACACTGGGAACATGGTGACAAGTACCATGCTATTGCTTTCGAATAGAGCTATTATTTTATTTGATTCGGGGGCAACCCATTCATTTATATCTGCTAGCTTTGTGAAGTTGTGTGGGGCTAAAACCTGTGTGATGAATGAGATGTTGTCTGTGACTACGTCGATTGAGAGTGTAACGATCTATGGTAAGATGTTAGGGAACTGCCCAGTGGAAATCTAGGGGAGACTACTACTAGTGAACCTTATAGTATACGACATGTATGGTTTTGACGTCATATTGGGGATGGATTGGCTATTCTCCATTTTTGTAGTGCTTGATTGTCGTATGAAGGTAGTAGTGTTCAGACCTCCTGGAGAACAGGAGCACGAGTTTGTAGGACCTTGTGTGCGTTCGACACCACAGGTTCTATCAGCATTATAGGTAAGGAGGCTGCTTTTGGACGGGGGTTAGGGGTACCTAGCTTATGTGAAGGAACCGCAGTGGGATGAGTTGAGACTCGAGGATATTCGGGTAGTCAATGAATTTTCGGATGTGTTTCCTGATGATTTACCCGGTTTACCTCAGGATCGTGAGGTGGAGTTTGCAATAGAGTTGCTGCCTGGTAAGGCACCAATCTATAAAGCTCCGTACCAGATGGCTCCAATAGAATTTTGAGAGTTGAAGGAGCAGTTACAAGAATTACTGGACCAAGGTTTTATTCGACCGAGTGTTTCACCCTGGAGAGCTCCAGTTTTGTTTGTGAAGGAGAAGGACGGGTCGATACGTATGTGCATTGATTACCATGAGATCAACAAAGTGACAGTGAAGAACCGTTACCCTTTGCCTCGTATAGATGATCTCTTTGACCAATTGTAGGGAACGTAGGTATTTTCGAAGATCGACTTACGGTCAGGGTATCATCAGGCGAGGGTTAGATCTGAGGATGTAGTGAAGACTGCTTTCTAAATCAGATACGGCCACTATGAGTTTTTGGTTATGCCATTTGGATTAACCAATGTGCCGATAGTATTCATGGATCTGATGAACAGAGTGTTTCATGAGTACCTGAATCAGTTCGTGGTGGTATTCATCGATGACATTCTAGTATACTCAAGGAGTTTGGAAGAGCATGGGAATCATCTGAGGTTGGTTTGGGATGTATGCTTATGCAACAGGGTAAGGTGATAGCTTATGCTTCTCGACAATTTAAGGAGTATAAGAAGAATTACCCAACGCATGATCTAAAATTGGCTGCTGTAGCTTATGCCCTAAAGATCTAGCGATACTACCTGTACGGTGTTCAATGTGAGATTTTCACTAACCACAAAAGCCTCAGGTACTTTTTCACGCAAAAGGAGCTGAAGATGAGGCTGAGGCGGTGGCTAAAGTTGATCAAGGACTACGATTGCACGATCAGTTATCACCTGGGGAAGGCTAATGTGGTAGCTGATGCATTGAGTTGGAAGTCAGAACATGTGGCAGTATCTGCAGTTGTAGCTCAGCATCATGTCAGGCGGGATCTGGAAAGCCTTGGCGTGGAGTTGGTGTCTGGCGATCATCAGGCTTTCATTGCTAGCTTGGTGATCCAACCGACTTGTTTGAGCGTATTAAAGTCGCGCAAGCTAGTGATGCGGAGTTAGCTGAGATTGTGGAGAAAGTGTAGCAAGGATTGGCTATGGATTTTAACATCTCTGACAGAGGTGTGTTAAGGTTTGAGACCAGGCTGTGTGTTCCAAATGACGATGAGATTAGAAGAACGATTTTGGAGGAAACGCATTGTTCCTTGTATACGGTACATACGAGTAGTACAAAGATGTATCGGGATTTGCGTGAGTCCTTCTAGTGGAGTGGTATGAAGAGGGATATTGCCCGGTTCATGGAGCAGTGTCTGACGTGTCAGCAGGTGAAAATTGAACATCAAAGGCCGGTAGGGCCGTTGCAGCCTTTGCCTATTCCGGTGTGGAAATGGGAGCACATTTTCATGGACTTTATTACTGGATTGCCGCCAGCGCTTCATGGGCAAAATGCTATTTGGGTAATTTTGGACAGGTTGACGAAATCTGCTCACTTTGTACCGATGAAGGTTAACTACCCTTTGAGTAGGCTAGCTGACCTGTAGGTGCATAAGATAGTGAGAATGCACGGAGTACCGATGTCCATTGTTTCAGATCAGGATCTGAGGTTTACTTCTCGATTTTGGAAGAGCTTGCAGGAAGCATTAGGGACGAAGCTTACTTTTAGTACAACGTTCCACTCCTAGACTAATGGATAGTTGGAGAGGACGATACAGATCTTGGAGGATATGTTATGGGCTTGTATATTAGACTTCGGTGGTAGTTGGATTTAGTTTCTGCCACTAGTGGAGTTTACCTATAACAATAGCTTCCAGGCTAGCAGAGGGATGACACTGTTCGAAGCTTTGTATAGTCGGAGGTGTTGATCTCCTTTGTATTGGGACCTGAACTCGTGCAGCAGGCATCTGAGAAGGTAGGTCTGATTCGGGAGAGGATTAGATTGGCTCAGAGTCGACAGAAGAGTTACGTGGATGTTCACCGCCGTGAGTTGGAGTTCGAGGTGGGGGGTAAGGTATTCCTTAGAATCGCTCCGATAAAGGGAGTGATGAGATTCAGGAGGAAGTTAAAATCGCTCCGACGAAAGGAGTGATGAGATTCGGGAGGAAGGGCAAGTTGAGCCCAAGGTACATCGGACCATTCGAGGTTATTGAGCGAGTGGGTCCGATAGCCTACAGAGTTACGCTACCCTCAGCACTCTTAAGGGTCTACGATGTGTTTCACGTATCCATGTTGAGAAGGTACGTGTTGGATCCATCACATGTTATCAGTTATAATGAGTTGGAAATTGAGGGTACCTTAGCGTATAAGGAAATACCTGACCGTAAAGTTCAGAAGCTTCATACCAAAGATATACCGTTAGTAAAGGTATTGTGGTGAAACCACGAGGTTGAGGAAACTTCTTATGAACTGGAAACGGAAATACGCCAGAAGTATCCGCAATTATTCTGAGTAATATTTGGATAACAGGGTGGTATGAGTATATATGTATGTATGTAATACTCTGTTATTGTATTAGTATTGTGTGGTTAGTCTCTGGGAGAGTCTAGTAGTATTGTGAGCTCCTGAGACTGTGTATGTATGTAACCACAGTATTCCTCCGCCATAAGTGAGGGAATGTATGTATGTATGTATCGTAACGGGACTGCGTATAAATGGTCGCCATTTTCTCTAGAGTATGTATGTATGTATCAAAACGGAACTGCGTATAAATAGTCACCATCTCCTCTAGAGTATGTAGGTATATATCATGACAGGGCTGCGTATAAATAGCCGCTGTTTTCTTTAGAGTATGTATGTATCGTAATGGGGTTGTGTATAAATGGCCACCGTTTTCTTTAGAGTATGTATGTATCGTAGAGGGGCTGCGTATAAATGGCCACCGTTTCACCTTAGAGTGTGTATGTATGTAGTAGTATGAATGTGTTTGTAATGGGAGATTGCAAATTTCGAATATGAAATTTTTGTAAGGGGGGGAGGTTGTAAGAACCCGAACCGTGGTATGTGGATTTGATATTTGAAAGAAGGGTAGAGTCGTAATTTGGGTAAGCTTCATCGACAAAACCAGAGTTCGTCGATGAAGACCCTTTTGTTCTCAGCGATGAATTCAAAGGCTCATCGACGAGGAGAAGTCGAGAGATTTCTAGAAACCGGGGATCTCAGGCTCATTGACGAGGCCATTGCTTCGTCGATGAAGGCAATGGAAAACTCGTCGATGATGACGCCAATTCGTCGACGAGGGCGGCCGAATCAAGGGCTATAAATATCAGTTTCCATTGCTTCTAAGCTAAGTAAACTTAAAATATCCTCTCCCTCTCTCTCTAGGACTTGAAGAACTCTCTCTCTCTCTAGTTTTCTTTGTCGTTCGTTGCTTGATTCATAAATCTAACATTACTACAAGGATCAGGGAAGGATTCTCTATGTTTCTAGCAGATCGGAATCTCGTTTTGAGCATTTTCGGGTTTCGGACTAAAATCGAGGTAAGGCTCGATTTTTGTTTTTGATTCAAAATATGTGTAGTAGTACGAATTGTAAGCATGTATTGTGCTGTGTTTGTAGGTTTTGAAGTCTCGATTCGTAGTTTAGGGGACCATAGAGCTCGTAGTTGAAATTCGGGTTAAGGTAAGGGGATTCAATTTATATCAGTTTCTTTTCAAAATTAGGTTCGGTAAGCTTGTAGGTGATGATCGTATGTATGTTTTGGTAACTTATTTGGGAAAATCTATTGGGTGAAATACGGGATTTTTGGGTTACAGTTTTTGGGAAAATTTGGGGATTTCGGTTATCATCTTTGCTTTGTTTGGAAAACTGTCTGTTTTGCTTAAACTATATTATTGAGATGATTGTTATCCATATTTGTATAAAACTGTATACTTGAATTGGAAACGATATGATTTGTCGTAAACTAAATAAGTGTGGTATGTATGGTTGTATGTAATTGTTCCAGGTATTTTGTGAAACAGTTATGTGGCGGCTAATTACCGTACGTTGATATGTATAGGAGTGTGAGCTCCAAAATGATTCCAAGTTTTGTGAAATCGGCTAGGGGCGGCTAATTACCGTACGCCAAAATAGCTATGTGGTGGCTAATTTCCATACGCTGCACCATGTACCGGTGTGAAAACTATGGGCGAGAGTGTCCGACTCTATATCCGAGGGTGTGAAATATCACTACGTATCCCAACTGGTCACCGAGGGGTGTGAGCTACACTGTATTGGCAATGTAATCACTATGAAGTTTTGGGTTTCATGGAGTAGTTGCATGTTGGCAATGTAATCGTTGTGAAGTTTCAGGTTTCATAGTGTAGTTGCGTATTAGTGTGACGACACTGACCGTATGCTTTGGGTATCGTATGTACTGGAATGAATTTGTGAAAATACTTTAACTATATGGAAATGTTTTTGAACTGTATCGTATTGAATAGTGTTATGTTTTGCGTAAAATAACACTAGTGTGTCATACACTAATATAACATGCCTTCTTCCTTACTGAAAGGTGTCTCACCCCGAATGTATGTACAATGTTTTCAAGTCCACCACGTAGCCGCAACTAGCACTCTAGCAATCGGAAACAGGGGTGTCGTTGTAACGCCCCGACCCATTAAATCCCGAGTCCTGCGCGTTATACTTGATAAAATCCTTGATGATCCATAATCAACATATATGCAGCGAAAAACATAACCATAATCTCCATATAACATAATACCAGAGTTTACTAATTCTAACTACCAACTATAATAAATTAATCATCCACCAATATTCAAATATATACATGTTTCCAAAATATTATCCACTAATACTAGTATGTTTCACAATTATCCTTTCATAACTGAGTTAAAACATAAAGATATAAAACATAAAATATACATATCATAATTAACATAAAAATATACCCTTTTTCTTATGTCTTCCAAAAATGTTATAAAATCTCGAGCTCTCAAAGCTCGATCCTGAGAAATCCTGAAAAAAAATGAATTCATATTCGGGTGAGACACATCTCAGTAAGGGAAGAAAAAATATATTAAACTCAGCGTGTGGCCATCATAAGATTATACATATCATTTTATAATATTTGCAAATCACTAACATAATTTCCTGAAACCATTTTCTGATCCTAAACAAACACATGCAAATGTTTAACCCATGAAATTACTTGAGGATAGGGGTGATTACCCACCCATACAAGTAGCACCCCTCTGCTATGATATTTAGGCAACCCAAAGATCGCGGCTAAAGCATACCAGGGCACTCACCTTGCTCAGTAAGCCCTCAAGTGATAAATTGATCTCGTACTCACACCGTTCAATAATAGCTTACCGGCAAAGACCCTAAGGATAGGAAAATCTACCCGTCCATACAAGTAGGTTCCCTCTGCCCCAGTACGTTATGCTGCTACTGGCACATCTATAGCTACTAGTGCACTCGCCTTACTCAACAAGCCCTCAAGCGAAAGGTACGCCTCGCCCAATCATAACATGTTCTACGTACATACATACTTCTAATATCATAATACATAATTCTTTCTATCATTATTCAATCATACACATTTGTTCATATTCATGACTTAACATTGCATTGCATTTTACTTTAAGTGACTCTTTTCCATTTTACATTGTTCACATTTCACATTTCACATTTCATTTCCATTCCATTCATTTCCCTTTTCATTTCATTTTCATTTCATACTCATTTTTGTTTTAATTCATAAATACTTGACATCTTTCTAGCCGTGGTTGGTTAGTTATTCATTTCCCTTTTCATTTCATACTCATTTTTGTTTTAATTCATAAATACTTGACATCTTTCTAGTCGTGGTTGGTTAGTTTCGGCATCCTTTCAGCCGTGGTTGGCATCTTTTCAGCCGTGTTTGGTTAGCTTCGACATCCTTTCAACCGTGGTCAGCATCTTTTCAGCCGTGATTGGTTAGCTTCGGCATCCTTTCAGCAGTGGTCGGCATCTTTTCAGCCGTGATTGATTAGCTTTGGCATCCTTTCAGCCGTGGTTGGTTAGCTTCGGTATCCTTTCAGCCGTGGTTGGCATCTTTTCAGTCGTGGTTGTTTCCATGATTGTATTTAACACTCACATGCAGCATATTTCATATATCATTTTCATGCTCATTTTATTTTCTGTATATCTTGCATCTCGTAAATATAACATAATTTCACACAAAATTCTATTTTACTCATGCCACACAATTTAGCAATAAAACTCATACACTGCCTGTAAAATAAGTCAACCAACATTTAATGTATATATACTAAAAATATCTTTTATGTCTTACATAAATATTCTGAAAATATTTTTCCACTTTCATCAGTTCATTTTCACACATACATATCTAATAAACAGCCCTAAACTCGAAAAAAATATAATTAAACAGTTGGCATTTTACCCATACTGAAACATATATACGTACATATAACACAATTTATTTTTCCATTAAATTCATAAAAATTCTGATTTAATATATATTTTTCCCCTTACTTGATTTCTTGAACTACGCCAACAGGGACTCTGAAAAATACCTGCGGCGCTCACCCGGACCCTGAATCAAAAATTCCTAACTCTAATAAATTATTCTTGAATAAAATATTATTTAAATATTTCTTAGGGTCATAATTCTTAAATAAATAAATATACCCTTAAATTTAGCCAAATTGCCAAATTTCCCAAATCTCACTTTCGCTTTGGAGTAGGGTCTAGAAAACCCCAATTGAAAAATTGCCTACGCCAAAATGACGATTAAGACCCCATAGTAGTCCCTGATTGTCAATTTAACAATAGATTTAACCAGTAATTGAGAAATTGGGGAAAAACTACATTTCCCCAGGAGCAATACCTAAGCCGTTCCCACGACAAACCCGCTCCAATAGAAATGTCAGTGGCGGAGTTACGAATCCAACGGTACCTTCCGTTTTCCAATCCGCCATAAACTCGTCAAGAAATAAAGGAAGAAAGAGAGGCAGAGACGGAGGAGTGGAGAGAGACGGACTGAAAAAAGAAGAAAGTTCAGAGAGAGGAAGAGACGCAAGTCTTTGGACTTCAGGCTTCTTTCTTCTTCTTTTATCTTTTTTTTTTTTTACTTACTTACTTTTACTTAACTTTTATATATGTATATTTATACATTAACTTATACTTTAACTTTTATATATATATATATATATATATATATATCTTTATTCCATTTTTTTTTTACTATTTATTTATTTATTTCATTTAATAACATTTAATTAATTCATTAATTAATTAATAATTTTTTTCATACTATTTATTTTTATTTGTTTATTTAATATATTAATTTAATAGTGTTTAACCAATTAATTAATTAATTATTTTTTTTAATTTTTTTTCGGGTTATTACACTCGTAGTAGCTGTTAGTGCTTGATTAGGTACGAATTTTTGTAACCGGGTTGTCGTGATGGTTTTGTAGACACCCAGAGTATGTACAGTATTTATGGGAATGTAAACCTTAGTATTGTTTGGGTATGTGTATCCGAACTTCATACAAACACTGGTATGGTATGTTATATAGATAGATGAAGCATTTTTCGTTGTGTAACTGATGAGTATGGATGCATATGTGTATATGTATAGGGCATCCGTGTACCCCACGGGGTCGCACCCTCTTATTGTATTGTATCATGTATGTTTGAATTGATACAGAGACAGGTTAGGTTATTATATTCACACCTGGGACCCACCTACGGGTTCGGGGCGTGACAAATAAATTCAACTACAAAATGCTTTCACTATTTTTCAACTGTCATGCCTAATAAAATTTTTATTGTCAAGTAAAATTTGCAAATAAAACAATTAGGTCAAATAATTATAATAAATTTTATTTTTATTATAGTAATTTTTTAATTTGTATTATTTATAATTTTATTATTTTAATAATATTTTTATAATATTATTTGATTTAAAGATGAAAATGAATATTTTTAAATCAAGTTTTTAAATTTGTATTAGTTTTATAAATGTTAACCAAACAAGTTGTTAGTTTCTAGTTTTTAGTTTCTATTTATGGTTTTTGGTTTTTGTTTCTAGTTTTTATTTTGTTAATTTTTGACAATGATACTGTTGACTTTTTGAGTTTGATCCTTATTTTGAAGCTGATAAAGCACGTGTATATTATGTGTGCATTTAGTATGTGAACAGGTTTACATGTCAACATAAACATAAGATACCAAAAAATGGAAGCCAGTAGGGACATAAAGCTCATACACTCCTGGCGAATTGCATGGAAAATGAAGAATAAAGAGAATAAGACATTCTGATATTATTTATATTGCGTTTAATTTTTTATTAATTGGTCTGTAATAATGCATACATCTGCATGATATGATTAAAGGCTCAAATTGACAGTAAACAGACCTTTGGGCACCCAAAATGGCAAAATAAAATCCTTTTTCTTAACAACTAAAATCATACAAAAGGTTTTCATCAGTTACGGTCAAAATTAGGGTCAAACATGAGTTTTCAACTAGCCCTGGTCGACCGACCAAGTAACATTTAAATCACCACGGTCGACCGAACACATTGTTGGCCAAAAGTCAATATTGATCATGTCTCGGGCGACCGATCGTAAAATGAATGTATGATCCATAGTAGACCGAACCATGGAACTTGACTTTTTTACTGTCCCTGGACGACCGAACTTGTAGTTAAAAAATGTCTCAGTTGACCGAACCCGTAGAACTGGCAAACCGGCCTTAAGCCTGGTCGACCGAACCTATGAAGGTTTGGTTTTTCGCCTTTAAGCTTTGCTGACCGGCATCGCCCACAGCCAATCAAACTCACTTTTAAATTCAAATTTCTTGTGAGTGTTTAGCCAACCAACGCCAAGCACCGGTCGACCAAACCTCTTGGGTTGGGTTAATTTTCAACTCCTAAACACGCTTAAATTTTAATTAAATAAATTTAAAAATACCAAGCATGTCCCTAACGGTCATATTTTCTGAAAAACTATAAATACTCCCTCGTTACTCTAGATTAGCAATTTTGATTAACTCCAAAATTCTCTCTAAACCTTTGTTAATCAAAGTTCCCCCCAAATAAATTTTTATTGCTAAAATTGTTCTTTTGGGGCAAAATCTTTTTAACAAATCTCTCTCAATTATCTTTTACTTGTTTATTTCAAAATCATTTTTGAAGAGAGTATTTTATTTTGGACATTTTATTTGTATCCACATGCATATACTCTTACTTATTATTTGTCTTCTAAAAATCATTTTTGAGAGAGTGTTGCTTAGGTTTCTCCCGATTATTTTCATTATAAATATTATTGGGAGAAATTATTTATAGCACAAATATTTTCTTGAACTTAAACTTCAGATTCTCCAAATACTCTTATTTGCAAAAATCTTTGTTAAAGGATATAATAATCATTTTATATCCATATTTTTATTTGTGCATTAATCATTTGATAAGCACCCTTACTCTATTGAGCATAATGCATATCATAATAGAATGCATATGTAGTAACTCGGATAATTATAGAAATTAAATAATATAGAGATGGAAAAAGGAAATTTTAAAGGGGGACGCAACAGGGCCTCATCGACGAAAGCTGCGTTTGTCGACGAACAGTCTTCTTAGGCTCGTCGACGTGGTCGCGTGTCTCGTCTATAAGAGTTTACCAAAGGGCTGTGTTCGAGCTTGAAACTCGTCAACGAAGGTTAGGTGTTCATCAATGAACTCCTTTCTTGGACCCGTCGACAAGGTGACGTGGTTTGTCGATGAGGCCACATGGCTAGCCATTTATATAAGCGCAAAAAATCAAATTTTGATGGAAATTCAGTCTTTTTCTCTCTTTTCTCTCTCTATAAATAGTTTCTCAAACTTCTCTCTAACTTTCCGGTTTCCTTTCTCCCCGGTTCGACGATCAAAAGCTACCACGATAATCCTAGGGAGATTCTCTAAAACCTAATCGGAGTAGAATTTCGATTTGAGAAGTTTGGGAACCATCCCAAAATCAAGGTAAGTAGATCATTTAGGTATTTTCAGTATTGGTAGACTTATTTGAGTCTAGGTTTTTTATTTTATGAGAATTTACTGCAGTTTTGTGGAATAAAACTAGGGTACTATATTTTCAGGGATAGGGTGTTTTGGGATCCTGCAGGCATGGTTTGAGGACCCTAGTGGATATTTTTCCAGGAGCCCAAGTAAATTATAATTTAGAAAATTATGAGTATGAAGGTTCAGGAAATTTAGTTGATTAATTGAAAATATGATTATATGCATTATTTCAGGCTTTTTGGGGATAGTACGTCGTTAGCATGAGAATAGAGTTGGAGGGGAGCCTCCTAACTAGTTAGGTAAGGGAAATATGCTATGCTAGGAATGTTAGAATATTTATTAATAAATTATATGTCTCCTAGATTATTATTGAGTTCAGAAATTATTTGTATATCAGAAAATACAGTATTAGCATATGAGATATTTATTTATGTAGTCGTGTGACATCAGATGGTATTAGATCAGTATATGAGATATACAGTTTCTAGATTATTATGTTTATAATACCTAAACAGAAATATGTGTTACGAGACTTTAACAAATCAGTACAGAAATAATACAGTTTTCATATTGATATGATTTATATTATTATGCGGAGATATGTTTTATCAAATTTTACAAGAGCATGAATTACAGTATTTATACGAATAGATATTATACAGCATATGTAGATTACCATGATTTTATAAAATACTGAAACCACAACACTATGTTATTACAGATTATACAACTGAGATAATGTAGTATTCTTAAATCAATTTTTGGTGTTATGGTTATTTTCCATAACACTACGGTATTACAGTTTACACAGTACAGATATTACAGTATTTTCAGGATTAGCTTTCAGTGTTATGGTTAGTTTGGAATCATGATGAAACAGTAAGATAATTATGTATATCAGTACTCTATAGTATCAGACCCTAATGAATCAGTTCAGTAAATATTTAGTTATTAAAGCACGGTACTGTTGCTATTATAAGATCAGAGTGCAACCACACATCTTAGATAGTGTGTGGAAGGTTTTCGTCAATTGTGCTTGGAGGGATTGTAGACTCCCCGTAAGACTGGGTTGAGGTGGCTGTTTTGATGAGGTAGTTACCAGTTCCGTGCTTAGGAGAGGTTGTAGTTTGGCCAGACTGAGGATTAGTAGAGTTACAGTTGACTTACCTGGTAAACCAACCAGGATTAAGTCCTGCCTACGGGCCGCACAATCCTGTCATGAGAGGTTAAATCATGACGTACAGTTTTTCAGGATAAACCTCATAGTTATGTACATGTATACAAATTTACAAAATATTAGCATATATAGTATGATACTGGAAGTAAGAAAAAGTAGAAAACTCATAATTGTAGTTATACTTTAAACTATGATAGATGTAAGTTATACTGTATATTGATTTATCAACTTTTACAGTTTCAAATATTGTTAGTATAGTATTTACGAAATTCAGTTGTCATACACTAGTAATAGCATATTTCCTCTTACTGAGCATTGTCTCATCCCAATGATTTAATATTTTTCAGGTGATCCAGTTAGGCGAACGAATTAAGCTCGTAGATAGAGAAGGCGAGTACACTATCCTATCTGCTGGGTAAGTGTATACAGGGGATAGTATTTTTGAGTGGACGATACAGGGGTGATGAGTATATATGTGTGTATGGTTGGGATGAGTTACTAAACTTCTGGTATTGTGTATATGGATGGATAGTTTTATGTTTTTCCGTTGCATAGGTGTGTAATATAACCAAGTTTCCTCACTGCTCACTTGGGGTTTGAGATGTTATAGTAGATTATATAGGAGTGATATAATGATATATTTTGCAGTTTATTTAAAGAAAAAAATGCATTAGATATTCGGGTCATTACAACATACATTGGGCTTAACTGTTGTACATGACCTGCTTACTTAGAAGCATTTATTTTGTACACAAATATTTTATTGGTTGTATTCCCGACGTGTTGGTCGAAAGAGGGAGACTCGCCCTGTGAAGAGTTCTGGATTGCTTAGACCCAGTTAAGAAAGCACTCGATTACTTAAACTCGATTAAGAAAGCACCGGATGGTTTAGAACCGGTTAGGAAAACCAGGTACACCTTTCTAAGGTGTGGTTGTAAAGGTTGGGGTCAGCCCTGTGAATGTGACCTGGGGTATTCCCTTACCCAGTAAGGAAATGGTAGTGTAATTAGTGTCGCTCCACTCGTTAAGAGAGCATTTAGTGAATCCTATCGCTTGTGAGCTTGACGCGGGGACGTAGGCAGTATTGGCCGAACTTCGATAACATATTGTGTGTCTTTTTCTCTTAGCTATTTATCTTTTCCGCACATGTATGTTTATATTGATATATCGAGTATGTTGTGAATAATTTATATTGCTTACTGTATTGTTTGCCTCACATACATACGTAAGATAATTGGGAAATACTGAGTGTGCTATATCTATTTCATTCATCTACTCAGTTATTTTGTTGGGAAGTTGGTATTTGCTTAGACAGACCCTGGGTTACGATATACTAATTGCAGATTTTAATTTAACCTAAGAAAAAATTTTAGATACCCAATTCACCCCCTCTTTTGGGAATACACCAATTCCAACAAATATCAAACAACTCCTAAAGTTTTACAATTTTTACAAATTCTTCAAGGCTCTATTTGAAACTTGAAAAATATTAGGAAAGGAAATAAGAATATCAAAAATTCATATTTTCATATTTGGTTTTCAATAAAAAATGAAAAAAACTAATGTTGACAGGTCATTAATGTTTAGTTCTTTTTAATCTTTAGTTATATTAAACTAAATTTTTATTTTTTTATAGTATTTATATGGAAGGAAAATATAAGGAAAAATGAGTCTTCTCCTTATTTTTATTTCCTTTTTGTTTCAAGCAAAATCCTTGATACAAATGAATCTTGAAGTTCTTTCAGATTTCAAGTTTTTCTTTAAAAATCCAAAGACACCTCTTTAAATTTTGGGGGGAAAAAAGACCATGAAAGGATATAATTGTCCTAAAAATAACTATTAAAAGAAGTTTGTATGATTTTAAAAATCTTGATTATGGTTTACGTGTTTTTGTCTAACCTTGAGTGAGGTAGTTAGAACAAAAGACACTTACCTCTCCTAAAGTTTGAAAGAGATGCACATTACTCTTCAAGTTTCAAAAATCTTACAGACCTTTTATGTAACGCCTGAACCCGCCAAGTGGGGCCCAAGGTGTTATGTTGTGATGCCCCGATTTTTCATATCATTTTTTTTTTTCATTTATAATACACATATCATCACATATCGGTCACGCAACACCTCTGATACCATACAAACATAACCTTATTCGTAGTGGGTAGGTACACAATCATACTCATATATACAAACCTAATAGTGGAAGTCATTTCATATATATATACATACCACAACGAATACACATACCAGAGTACCAACCATCCATGAATACAAGTCTACCACAAAACCTCTATGGGAAATTAAACCTCCCTAGCTCAAAACACTCACCCTGACTACTCAAGGTATCGACTCCCCTCAATCTCAAAGTTCTATCACCAGGTCAATCTCGATTTCCTGAAATATTTAAATGATTGGGTGAGACACATCTCAGTATGACGGGATAAATTATCTACAATGTGTGATAGTATGAATTTCATTATATCATAACATATAAATATATCAGTGATAGTATCTTTCGAGAAAATATATCATTTCCACAATTACAGTCATATAGATATACAACACAAGCTTTCATAAGTTTTTACTTTCATTTCCTAAACCATACCCACACAACCCATAATTACCAACGAAGTTCATGAGAATAGGGAAGCTTACCCGCCCATACAAGCAGTTTTCCTCTGCCCTGTTATCGTTTATATTATTACTCAAATAACTCAAGTTCGGCAACAACTGATACTTATCAGGGTACTCACCTTACTCAGTAAGCCCTCAGACAGAGTGTTTGACTTTGCTTTGACTATTTATAATATCAACTCATGCTATTTCATTCACATTACCATTTTCATTTCCATTTCACTTCATTTCATTTCCATTTCATTTCATTTCCATTTCCATCTAGCTCATGAGTGTCCTCAAAACCGATACATCTGTGTTTGTAACTCATGGTTGCCCTGAGGATATCGCTCCACGTCATGCTTCCCCCTATGAATAGGATTATACGGCTCGAAAGCTGGATCTAACCGTGGTTGGCCGACCTGGTTAGATCAAATTATCATACCATATATCCTGTGTCTGTAGTACGACTAGCTGGCCTATAGCCCTTATCCGAACTCAGGGAGCATAACAACTCTACTAAACAACTCATTCGACTATCACGCCACACGCTCCACGAGTCCGTGTGGTTGCACTGTCTCCAATAGCAACGGTACCATGCTCAAAATCACAACCCCATCATCAAGGTTTCCATATCCATCAATCAGGGTTATCACTACCACATACCCGCAATCATTATGCGGTATTGACATTTCATCAATCACATTTTAGTATTCATATTTCAGAATTTTACATTTGAATTCTCATAATTCAATATTCATATTGTAGAATTTTACATTGTAATATTTCCTATTCTCATATTCATATTTACATACTAGTATTCACATATCATTATTCTCATTGCAGCATTATCATTGCAATATTCACATTTTTAGTAATCACAACTCATTTCATCATTTTAATGGTATTTCATCAATTCAATACTCATTTCATCTCACAAATATATATACATATCTCATTTCACATAATTCACATTTCTCAATAAAACGCTTCCATATCTCATGTTTCGTCTTTTCTTAAAAGATATACTTTTTAGTACATAATCACTTTTTATTATTTTTCCCCATTTCCTATTTCATATATCAATTCACATTTCATAATCTCATATTCCCAGTATAAATATGTTAATCCAATTTCCAAAACATTTCAGTATAAATCATATGCCACAAAATTTTCATCTGATATTTATATCATAATAAATTTCAGGAAAAATATCATAATACCATTTTCACATAATAATTCAATCAGTATTTCTCAAATCGACTGTAATAATTTATTCCCTTTACCTGGCTTACTGAGATTTTGCTAAAACACCCAATTTGTACGCCCTTTGGCGTTCGTAGCCCAAAAACCTGAAATTCACATTTATCCCAAATTATTCAACTTAACTCCTAGAATAATTTCTATTTAACACTTCCTAGGTTTAGTATACCCCAAATTAACTTAAAATACACCACTTACCCTAATTTTGGGATGGTGCCCCAGAACCCCAACTTGAAAATCTACTTCACGTACGTTATAGAGAATCTTCCAGGAACCCCGTGGTGGTTCTTGATTGTCAATTCGGACTTTAAAAGAGCCAGAATCGAAGGAAGAATGGAAAGGGTTTTGTAAGGTTTATAAGGAGAGAGAAGGAGATTTTGATTTGTTAAAATGAAATGGCTCGCGGGACTTCCTTATCAAGCTCACTGCACAGAAAACCGTCACCCATTTTCTATTTAACCGGCCCGATTTTTACCGTTTACCTGTTATTTCTCCATGATAAATTCAAAAATCGCTGCCGGTTTTCTATTCCCTTGAGAAAATCGTCGCCCCTTTTAGCCAAAAACCTTCTTTTCTAAATTTTTTTTATTATTTTATTTTTCCCAAGTCTCTACATATGTGTTCCATTCACCTATTTCTGATACCATAAATATCATTTATACATCAGAAAATTATTAAAATGCCTCAAATAAAATACCAGAGAACTATACTGTACAACCAAAAAGAGTTTCCATCTGTCCATATTACATAACCAGCATTTAAAACAAAAACTTATATGTTCCAGCATCTTACATTCACTCATAGTCACAAAAACTAAACCCTGCCTCGGCTTTCAAGCCCAATCTTCAGAAGGACCTAAAAAGTTAATAAATCGCTTTGGTGAGACACGTCTGAGTAAGGATGGAATAAATTATATCAGTCTGTGGCAGATGAGTTTTAGTGTATAAAAAATATAACCATTTGTTAATCAACATCAACTGAGAAGACACGTGCAGACTGTACTCACACATATGTAATCATTTATAAGTGAGAGTTCCCGAGGATTGGGGAGATTACACGCCCATATATGTAACACCTTTTTGCTCTAATACCGCCTATAACCTGGCCCTTTTTAATCTAGGTGAGGCTGCAACTGACACTTATCAGGACATTCACCTTACTCAATAAGCCCTTAGGCGGAGAGTTTTACGTCACCATAATCATTCATGCATTTAAATTCACATACATGTACTCACACACATTCAACATCAATCATATCACAGAATCTGCATACACATACAACATAGCACATCCACATTTACAATACATTTCATTCACATCCACACAGGATACTGTACATGTACTTCACTTTTCATGGTTCTCAAGGCATCCCTCCCCATCGTTCCCAAACCGTATTTCATAACCGGCATCCACTATTACACTTTCATAATGACCTATTCATAATAATTTAGTAAAACGAACTCCTCATGTCTGCCAACGTTTTACCCCCATTTATATAAATGACAATATAACAAACTCCTCAGGCCTACTAACGTTATATTGTGATTTATATCCAGGGCAATATAATGAACTCCTCAGGCCTGCCAACATTATATTGTGAAATACCCAAATAACCACACACAAAAAATCACCCCAAATATATCAATTCATTTACCACAGTAATCACAACCAGTTTATTATGAAGAATTAATCTCATGCCACACGGTTTGAATGTCATATCATATCCTAATAATTTGATCATAGAATTATATCACATAATACTCAGTTTCAATCGGTTGGATTTTGAAAATACAACTAGCATAACATTTCTAAAATCATAAATTGCAGTTTAATCGATTCAAATTTAATAAAAAGCTAGCATAATTTATTTCCCTTACTTGATCCTGAGAATATGGCTAAAATGATCGAGAGATGAAGATCCTAACTTTACGAAATTGTCGCAGAAACTGATCTAGCAACCCGAGAGAGATGAGAAAGACATTCAAGGAGCGAGAGCAGCTTTGGGTGAGCGTAGAAGTGATAAAGAGTCACGTGAGGGATGAGAGAGAGATTTGGAGCTGAGAGAGAGAGAACTGATTTTTCTAAAAAAAAATGACCTAATGTTTATTTATAGGCAAGCTGTCTCCGCACAAAACTGTCGACGGTTTGGCCATTTGCCAAACCAAAAAAGCCCTTATATGCTCTCGGTAGTTTGCCTTGCAGGAAAACCATCGACGGTTTGGTCCTGGCGAAACCCTTTTCCTTCATTTTTCTTATTTTTCTTTTCCTTTATATATTTTCATTTTCTTTTATTTATTTTTCTTTTATTTTCTGGGTTAGGGTCTCTATATTTTAACCTCTTCTATGATTTCAAAATTTTCACAAATCTCTCTTATAGGAATATATTTGAAAGTTTCTAAGAAAATACAAGGCAATGGTTGGAAGAGTTTTAATTATGAGAGGCAAACTCAAGGCAATGAATAAAATGAATTTTTTATGTCTCAAATTCATTCCGCCACACATTACTGCCTCATTTACAACCCGACCCACTTTAAATAGTTCTATATAAAATAATATATATATATATATATATATATATATATATATATATATATATATATGTACGTGGGTTGCATGTGGAATGACTATGTAAAAATCAAAGAATGATAAAAATGAAAAAGGGGCGAGGGAGGGGAAGGTGGAGGGGGATTCATTTAATGAAGATTGTTCTATCAATAGGCAGTGGGATGAAACTAGCTTTGCATAGTAGAATCAGGTATTCTCGTAAGAGGCTGGCCTCCAAACGATTTGGGGATGGGATGGTGGCTTTAATTTGAAACAAATTCTAGGCAATAGGGTAGAGGTGGGGCAAGGATGGTATTGACACATGAACTTCTTCTGAAATTTTAGAAATCTCACAAACCTCCATTAAATTTGACGATAAGATATGTACCTTTCCTAAAATTTTAAAAATGTCACAAATCTATCCTAATATTTGGTTTAAAAAAAACATGGACCGCTCATAAGGTTTCTTTAACCAAACTTAAAGAGAGATTTACAATTTTGACAACCAATAGATGTTGTGTAATTTTTAAAATATCAACGGGCACACTCATCTTTTTACCAAACTTCAAGGACATTTTAAGGGAATTTTGTAACCTTAAGTGAAGTCAGCAACTTTTTTGTCAAATCTTAGGAAGGTTAATATCTTTTGTATAAAAACGTTCATGTAGATTTTTTTTTTTTTTAATTCTACTGAATGAGAATAAGAATAATCATGCTTGTGATGAAATTTGAAAATTATTATTATTTCTCTATTTTTAAATTATGAATTAATAACTATTTTTTCATTATTACTTGTATTTTTAGTGAAGAATGAAAATTATAAACATAGTGGGTCGTTGTAAGGAAATTTTGAAAATGTTAGTGCCTACAATTTAAAGATAACGATAAATAAAATTATGAAAAAAAATTATCATAAATTATGCCATCTAATCACGACATATTTTAAACCATCAAAACATTAATTTCATGTAATGAATTATAAATCATATAATAAATGGAAACAAAAATAAAATAAGACGATCAAAGATAGAATCAGACACAAAAAAACTATTTAAATTATAAAAAGTTTATACCTTCATTATATTTTTGTCCAAGTTGGCCATTGTTTAAGTTTAGCAAACTTGAATGTGCAAACTAAGCGTTTGAAAATACTTCAACCCGTGTCTTTTATTTTTATATTTTGATTTAACTTTTTGAAAATATATTTTTACATTTTTTGATCTAGAACATGTCTTAACAATTATATCTCACACAACAATGTTTTTAAAAAAAATATTGTATCAAAGAAAAAAGGGAAATTAAAAATAATAAAGATAAACATATAAGAGCATCTCATAAAATTTGCAAACTTTATGACAGCGCCATATTGGGCCTACTAAATATATGAGTTGTCAGGCCTACTGGGGCAAATAGGCTCTAAGAAATAGACCCATGAAGATTTTGTAAGATGCCATGAGAAAATAAATTTGTATTGCTTTGTAGATAAAAGTGAGAATCAAGACTTGAGAACTAGACAATATTGGTCTTCAACGGTCAATTTTGGTATGATAATTGTTATTTGAGGGCATTCTAGTTTAAAAATATAAAACTGATATTCGAAGGTTCAATTTCAAGTTCTATGAGTTAAATTCACTCAGAAAAGACTTTGCAACAGAACTAACAAAATTTGCTTATTGAATCAACATAAGAGAATTGGCCTTATGGGCTACTTTGATGTAAAGAAATAGATGCTGCTGTAGTTTCAATGAATAATTTCCCACACATTTCATTGATAACATTTCTATCTTACATGCACAATAGTTGAGGAGCTAATTTAGGAATTATACAAACGTTGATGCTAAATTTATGCTACTGTTACAATGTACATCTATAGAATTCAAACTTAGAATAAGTTATAAATATAGAATTAATGACAGAATATGTGACATGATTTTAGGCTAGACATGCTCTATTTTGGGTTGATTGTGATCCACGTATTCTTCCCTTATACGCCCCCTCAAGATTGAGCTTACATCGGCAAAACCAATTTTGTTGCGGAGTATTTCCATGCACTGCTTTGACTAGGGCTTCGTTAATGGATCAGCTAGTTGAACTTGAGTATGTACATGTCTGACTTTAAGGCTTCCGTTTTGCACTAAGTCACACACAAAATGAATATCAATTTGAATGTGTTTCATGCACGAATGATTGACTGGGTTATAACTAAGATGTGTGGCTCCGAGATTATCACATAACAGCTGAGGGGAGTCTTTGATTGAAAATTCTAGTTGTAACAACCTCAAAATTCTTATCATTTTTTTTATATATATACAATAAACATTCCTACGCAACGGAAACACAAATCATAAAACCATTTATACATAAACTATACAATACCAGATTCCAGAATATACAAACCATACAAAATGCCCCTCCAGTATCATCTACTCAAAAAGATATACAACTCTGACAAAAACTCACCCTATAACCAGGGTGATCTGAGCTACACTCTACTCGCGAGCCTGATCTGCTCGCCTCACTGGCACACCTGAAAAACGTTAGAGTAACAGGGTGAGTCGACGGTTAGTAAGTGGAAATATGCTATTGCTAGTGTGTGGCAACTAAGTTGAAGATACTTTTAAAAATAATGACTGAACTGCAATGTAATAAATCATCTGTAAAACATATCTTTCTTTCACAATTTAAAACATACTGTATCGTCTGTTTTTCTACTTTTCATACTGGTAATATCATACTATACTGTAAAACTGTAAACATATATATATAACTGTGCTTTTATCCTTGGGACTCTGTACGTCATAATTTGACCCCTCATGACAGGGTTGTGTGGCCCGTAGGCGGGACTCTATTTGGTCGGCCCTCCTGATAAGTCATCATACTCTACACTACTTTAGCCCGGTCAAACTGCATCCTCTCCTAAGCGCGGGACTGACTACTACCTCGTCAAATCAGCCCCCTCAACCCAGTGTACTGGGGAGCTGCATACTCTCCGAGCACGGCTGACGGTACCCACATACTATCTGAGATATGTGGTTGCACTCTATCTGTATCTAGCAACAGTATCGTGCTTTGTAATCTGTATCTGTCTGTGTATCTTTCCTTAGGGATCTGATACTATATACATATATACATATATACTCTTTTACTGTTTTCATCATGTTTCCAAAATTACCATAACTCTATCTTTCTGTGTACTGTGTCTGTAGCATCTTGATGCTACCTCTGTATATCTATCTATGTATTATATATATGTACTTTGTCTGTATGTTTTGTATGTTATGGTAATAGACGTGGCATGCTATAACACTATATATATACTGTTCTGGGTATCTGTATACATGTATATGGATATATGTATATATTTGTTTCATGAAACCATTCATATAAAAGTTCTATAAGCATGTACATTTCTCTGTGAATATAAATCTATATCTATATATTTTGTGTAAACCCATATATTGGAAAAACTATGTAAATTGTATGTACTGTCAATAACAGTGTATTCAGTATAGTATGGTATATTACAAAACTATATAAATTATTTGTCTCATGAAAATCTACTCAGGCCACACAAGCATTTAACCATATTCTGTATAAACTGTATAATAAACTGATATGAATATATGTTTATAAATTCTCTAATAACTTTATAAAAATTCCTAGCATAGCATATTTCCCTTACCTCAACTTTGAAAAGCCCCTATAAAAATCTGGCTCTATACCCGCAGGATTCCTAACTCAACATCCTGAAACACAATGTCCCAGAACAAAACATCAGTATTTCATCGCCTACGTCATTTCTTATAACTGCTGGACAGTCAAAAACTCAATAAAAGACCTTACTCTGAATTTGGGATGAAATCCAACTTCGTTTTCTCGATGATCCACTTCGGCAAACTTGTAGAGAATTCCACCAGGAGCATCGTGGTAGCTTCAGATCGTCGATCCGATGACTGGTGGGACTGGAAACGAAGAGAGAAGGGAGAGATAGTCATAGGAGAGAGAGAGGCGCGGTGAAAATGAGAAATATCCCATCATTCCACTATTTATAGGGCCAGGTTCATCAACAAGACACGTCAACTCGTTGACGAGCCCTTCACCGTGTGTTCGTCGACGAAATTCAGAGCAACCCAAACTGTCTCTCGGTACTTTCTCGTCGACGAAGTCCTGTGTTCGTCGACGAAATCCTTAAAGACTTCATCGACGAAACTTACCAGCTTCCTTTCTATTTTTGCTTTCATTTCTCTCTCTCTTAATATTTAAATATTTTTATTTTTCCGGGTCATTACACTAGTTCTTTGAAAAGAGTGGATAGCCACATCATCTCAGAAGCCGCATTTACTAGTGCTTGATATTCAATCTCTGTTGTGGATCGTGCAACTACTCTTTGTTTCTTTGAGCTCCAAGATGGGATTAGATCTTAAAAAGCTTATATATGCAGAGGTTGACATGCGGTTATCAATATTTCCAGCCTAATCAGCGTCAAAGTATGTCCTTAATACTGGAGTTCCAGCTTTGGTGATCTGAAGACCATGAAAATGGTTTGTTTTAAGTAGCGGAGGAGCCTTTTGGTTGTTGTCCAGTGATTTTTAGTCAGCTTGTGCATGTCTGAGCTATCCACAGCAGTAATGCCACCAACTAATTGAAGAGATTGAGTTGTAGAGAGAGGTGTTGAGACATATTTTGCTCCACTTATACTTGTGTTAGCCAAAAGTTCACGAACATATTTATGTTGTGATAGGAATAATCCTGCCCAGGTAAGGATCACTTCAATCCCTAGGAAAAAATGAAGGGAACCCATATCTTTGAGAGAAAACATGTCACCCAACTGCTTAATAATAGAGGCCACAAAGGTTGAATTATTTCTCGTAATTATAAGATCATCAACATAAACCAGGAAATAACAAAGATTTGATCATTGTCTGTAAATAAAGAGTGAGGAGTCTGCTTTGGAGTTGGAAAAACCCAGCTAAATAATGACATTTTTAAGTGCTGTGTACCAAGCCCGGTGGGGCTTGTTTAAGCCCATAGATTGCCTTTTTTAGCCTTCAAATATGGTTAGGTTTGGACAAATCTTTAAACCCTAGGGGTTGCTCCATAAACACAGTCTCAGTTAATTCACCATTTAGAAAGGCATTGTTGACATCCATTTGCCTCAAATCAAATCCATTCATGACTGCAATTGATAAGACAACTCGAATAGTTGCGGGTTTAACCACAAGGCTAAAGGTTTCTTTGTAATCAACACTAGGACATTGATTATAGCCCTTAGCAACTAGACGGGCTTTGAATCTATCCACTGACCCATCGACTTTCCGTTTTACTCGGAATACCCACTGGTTTACAATTTGAAGATGATACAACGAGGTCCCAAGTCCTGTGTTTCATTAGAGCAGTAACCTCATTGGACATGGCCTTATGCCAGTAAGGTTGAGATATTGCTTGGCGCATAATCATTGTTTCAATGGTTTGGGGAATAGGATTTCTGGACTTAGTATGGATTTGTTTGGGTTTGAAAATTTGGTTCATTGATCTTGTGGTCATGTTATGTGTGCATTGGGGAGGATTATTTGTTTTGGGAAGGGTTGTAGAATTTGGGTTTGGGAAATTATGATTTGGAACTAGGTTTTAATCATGAGACTATAATTGCAAATTTGAAGAAGAACCATTCAGATTTTCATGAGGGTGTTCGAAATTACCCGAGGAAGACGCGACGATGGCAGGTGAACCTTCTGGATGCAGCGGTGAGGCTTGTGTGCTGGACAACATAGGTGGAGGCACTGCAGGTAGCTGAGCATCAAAGAAGAGAGGGAGACATTTTGTGATTGTCTTGAGTTTTATGGTTTGTCACGAAAGGCACGAGTTTGGACAAGCTGAAGTGGTGTTGATTTTCATCAAACAACACGTGTCATGAAATAAATAATTTTTTGGTTTGAGGTTCAAAACACTTGTATGTGTTTTGGGTTGGGGAATAGCCAATAAAAATACATGTTTTGGATTTGGGCTGCATTTTATTGGAGTTGTAGGCCGTGTGAAAGGGTAGCAAATACACCCAAATTTTTTGAATTTCAAATAATTTGGTATTTGACCAAAGAGATCTTCAAAAGTTGATTTTCCTTGGAGAAGAGGTGTTGGTTGTCTGTTTATGAGGTAAGATGTTGTTTGGAAAGCATAGGGCCAATACGAGAAATCAAGATTTGCATCATGTAGAAGTGTAAGGCCCATTTCAACTAGATGACGGTGACGACGTTCGGAAACACCATTTTGTTGCCGGGTGTGTGGAGCAGTGGTATAGTGAGTTATGCCATGAAGCAATATATATGATTTTAAAGCAATTAACCCACCACCATTGTCGGAGTATAGTGTTTTGATGATTTTTTGAAAACGTGTTTCAACAAACTTTTTGAAATGCAGGAAAATACTAGAAACACCTGATTTAGTGACCATTGTGTTGACTCTATGAGTCCAATCCTATTTTGATAATGACAAATTACTTAGTCTCTTACCTGTGCATTGAGCTTTTGAACATGATCATTACTTAGCACTCACGGGTGGTAAAAATGCTATGGAAGCTATGAGGAACCTAAAGCACACACAACTTGGCTTATTCCATGGAAGTTAAGGAGCAAACGGATGAAGATGGTTCAACTTTTCAATTGTAATGTGCATTGATCATATTTGTATTTACATGTCTCATAAGATATAGTTGGAAGCTCAAAATGACCAATAAACAGACCCTAGGATGCATGTTTTTATTTTATTTTATGAAACACTCATATGCACTTATTCTAGGTTGGATCCATATCTTAGAAGGTTAATATGACTGAATAATGGGGAACTCGTTGACTAGTCCCTTAGCCTCGTTGACGAATGCATGAAGGCCACTCGTTGACGAACATGGTTTTAAATCGCGGTAGCGGGTAGCGTAACGTAACGGTAACGAGTGTAATGGGAAGCAGGAGTAGCGGATGTTACATAACGGGAAGCGGGTGTAATGGCAGTGAATTTTTTTGAAGCACGCACAACCTTGTGCATATTAGCGTACTTGCATGTTTTAAACTTTTAGCCATTCTTAGAAAGGGTTTTAGTGTATTTTGGACCCTTTAGTTTGAGTAACTAAGTTATTTGGTAAGGGCAACAAGTTTACATTTGTTTTAAACCATCATTGATAGAAAATTACATGTGTGCGCGTGTTTATACTTCTCATTGTTCTTATCTATGATAAATTCTTATGTGTGCTAAATGAATTAATAAAATAAAATACATTATACACTCCATTAATCTATTAGACACATAAGACATACGAATAATATAAATATAAAATAGCTAGAAAAGAAAGAAGGTTGAAGTTGAAAAATAAAGAACATAAATATCACATTACTAATATTATTAAAAAAAAAATTTCCTAACAAGTCAGTATTTTGAAATTGTTAATTAATGCATCTATTGTGAGTATTTAAAGAAATAGTAAATTTTGCATCATTGTCATCCTCATTATAATCTTTTCCCCTTCTTGCAACTTGGTATATTGAGAATGATATATGAAAGAGAGAGAAAAAGTGAGAAAAAAAAGTAAAAACTAAAATATTTTTTTGGTGTAACAGTCTTGTAGCGGTTACGTAATGGCCGTAGCGGCCTTTACGTAACGGTCGCAGTCTATAACGGCCGCTACGGCCGTGATTTTTCTTCCCACCAATTTCGCGGTGTGTAACGGTATCGGTAACCCAAAAAACCTTTACGTAACGCCGTTACGTAACGGTCGCGGCCTTTATTTAAAACCATGTCGACGAATGCATGTTCCCGTCAATAAGAAAATACCGAGACCTTAACTTTCTCAGACAAACTACTAATTGAATAATCCCCTGGTCTCATTGACGAGCGAGTGAAGGATCTCGTTTACTAGTCTGTCCACTCGTCGGCGAGTCTGTTGGGCAGAATGACGCTCCAGTGCTTAACGGGCAAATTTTTATTTAATTAAAATATTTTTATTAATCCAACGGTTAAAAAATGTTTAGATACTGAAAATGCTTATATATATCAACCCTAAAAACCCTAAAACCTAGTTTTACACCTTTTGCCTTTACTCTATTGCATTCAGACATCTTTTGAGCATTCTCACAGTTCTCAAAGGGCATTCACTCACATCATCTTGAAAAGCATTATTGATTTTGAAGTTTTGAGGTTTAGTAAAGTTTATTTTGAGCATTCAATCTTTTCAAAGTTTATCTACTCTCTTATTCACTTTGTTTAAAATCTTTATTGGGGAGCAAGAACCCTAGTTTTCATATATCCTTTATTTGAAAAATCTTTTGGAAAAAAGTTCTTCTTTGTTACCGGGGGCTTGAATCTTTGAAAGTATTTACTCTCATATTTTTATTCAAAGATTTTATTTTTTGCAAAAGTTTTTGAGAGCAAACCACACACATGTTATTTGAAAAATCATTTTTTGGGGAAATATTGCATTGGGTTTAGATCTTTGAAGAAACTCATCATACATATTTTTATATACAAAGGTCATATATTATTTTATTACAAATATCATATTGAGATCAACACATTTATTCCATTGAGCTTCAAGTTATATCTTAAGAGAGTGTTTAAGATTTCACTTGTACACATTAGCTTGTTGAGAAGCATCTGAGTGTATCCAAAATTTTTATTTATCCATTGTATTTACGGTGCAGGTTGTGAACTTGGGAGGAGGAAGCTACACCTCTTGTAAGCAGCAAATTGTAAGGAGGAAGTTGTGCCTATCGTAAACATTAGATTGTAACGGGAAGCTCCGCCCCAAGTCAAGGAGCAGGTATAGTGAAATCCTTGGGTAGTTTACCCAAGGCGAGGATGTAGGCTTAGTTGGCTAAACCTCGTAAAATCTAGTGTTTGCATCTCTCTTCCCTTCTCTCATTTTTTATTTATTTTTTTATTTCCATTTGCGCTTGATTGTTGATTTGGTATTTGTGTATGTCTTAAATATTTCTTGCACTTGAAATTGATTGGGTAATACTGAATTGTTTGAGATATCCATAGCCTGAATTTATTAAGTTGTATAATACTGAAATCTGTATATCCCCAAACTTGTGTTGGTGCGCTTATGCCATTTTAATATTAAGACTTAAAGAATTAGAAATTTTAAAATACCCAATTCACCCCCATCTTGCTATTACACCTAATTTCACATTTGGTATCAGAGTTTTGTTGCATTTGACTTAAACGTTTTTGTTAAAGATCACAATGGCTAATATCGATGTAACCCCATTTGGTGAGGGACACTCATCCACATGTCCACCTATTTTTTGTGGTGTAAATTACACCTACTGGAAACAAAGTATGCGCATTTTTTTTCAAAATGTTGACTAGAAAGTGTGGAAGATTGTCTCCAAAGGAGATTATGTCCCAATGAAAATTGTTGAAAAAGAAAATGTACCTAAGACTGAAGGCGAATATACAGATGATGACTGGAAAGCAGTTCAAGTAAATGCTATTGCCATAAATCTTTTATACCATGCATTATATGTAAATGAGTTTAATAGAATCATGACTTGTAAAAATGTTAAAGAAATATGGGAGTATGTTGATTGATCAATATATTGCGGAAACTATAAGGGAGTACGTTGATTGATCAATATATTGCAGAAACCACAAGGAAGTACGTTGACTAATTAATATCAAAGCTCATTAATATATTGGTTGGTTACATACCTAATTTAAGATACTTAATTAATACCAATATTTGAACTTTGGAAGCCTGGTTGGATTTTCTATTTTATTTTATATTGCAATATCAATCTTACTTCATTGATTGGTTTGAGTGTTGGTTGTTACAGATCAATTGTACTTGTGAAGTTGTTTGTTGTGATTATAAAACAACTCAAATTGAAAAACAAGTTAATACTTAACTAAAAGAATTTGTAAAACAATAATTCAAAAAGAAAATTTAAAAACCCAATTCTCCCCCCTCTTGGAAGTACACTTTAGTTTTTCAATTATTAGTGTGAGGAATAAGACTGCCACCTTTAGACTTAACAAGCCTGACATATGTAGTAAGAGTAGACTAGGAATTTTTAAGAAGTGTGTGCATGAATGGTGTTAGTGAGTTATTGTAAGAGGGGGTTTGTTAAAAGAGAGGTGGTAGTGTGCATTGAGGTATAGGTGCACACTAGTTTATGATTGAAAAGATTATTAGCGAAGTAGCTAAACAATAACTTTTTAGTGCTAATGGAGGGAAGAAGTTGCTATAAAAAGGAAGCTCTTGACCAGTTTGAGAGGGAGCTTAAAGAGAAGATTAAAGAGGAAATTGGCGGGGTAAGAAATATGGTACTAGAGCTTTGAAAATTAGAAAAAAGGACTTACAAAGAGAATTAAGAGAGTTGAAAGTTCAAAATAGTGAAACTTAAAGGGAATTATAGAAAATTGAAGTGCAAATGATATTAAATAAAATATAGGAGTTCACTCTAATTGTTTAATGGTCTCAATATTCATCTTCTTTTGTAACAAGATATGATGTTTGTCTGAGTACAACAAATTATTATGATCAAAGATGCCAATGATGCTTACATGTTTATCCTGTCATAGTTTGTTTTTGGAAAAGTGCACGAAGATCTTAGAGGATGTTAAAAGACTATGGCATGATTCAGGTGCTAAGTGAAACTAAGAGATTGCAAACACAAACACTAACGGGATTTTAATCCTATTCTACCACTTTCTTCTGTGGTTTTAATTTGCAGTAGGTTATCAAATGTTGTAAATGTTGCATTTTCTCTAATTAAACACGTGCACATTTTTTATCCAAACCGTGATGGAGTCTTGAATGATGCATAACCTTATGACTAAATATATTGATCACTGTGGGAGATATTAGAAAACATCATTTGATGCATTTTTCGTGAAGTCTAGATTACAGCAGAAATAAAAATTTGATCTTAATCATTTTGGCTTAAATGTATGAACCTCATGTTATGTTGTCATAGTGTGGGGAGGGTAGAATATAATTGATAGTGGGCTAGTATTGGTGTCAGATCATTAGAACAATATAAAATTATATGATTCATGAAGGATGAAAGTGCAAATTTAAAATTCTAGTGTTTTAAAATTCTATTGGGTTTTAGAGAAATGAGACAATCTAATTTTCAATATGCAAATTGATCCAAGATCAGAATCCTCCCCACCTAAATAATATTTTAAATATCAATTTTTATTCGAGTTATACTATCTTGGAAATGGTCTTAAGATCCTTTTTTTTGTTTATTTTTTTTAATTTTAATTGACTCAAATAATAGGCATGGATAAGAACTCATCCAATTGAAATTTGATAATTTGGCTAGAATTCAGGTTAGGCCACGTTGTGATTCGAATCGAGATCCATACAATGACTCGAGCTGATCCATTTGGTGAACTAAACTCAGAGCATTTCTAAATCTTCATAATGAGCACAAGAGACCCAATTCCCAACTCCAACCTTAGATAAACAAGAAAGCCCTTTTACATAAAGCTTATTTGAACCCTAAACTAAAATTAAATTAGACATTAATCCTAAAAACCTAAGAACCCCATATGAACCTTAGATTTGAACTCAAAGGTGTCCCTATCCTAAAATCCCTAGGGCATTCCTCATCCAAATCCAAGATCCCTATTCAAACCCTAAATTTGATCAAATACCAAAATGGACACATGCACCAACTATTCAAAGATTAGAACCTGACCATATGTAAATGTTTATGGAAATATATATTTCCATTAAACACAATAACCAAAAAATTAGGGGAGCTTGGGACTTCTATATTATAGATTAGGTTCAGACTCTGAGAAGGACGAAAGGAGTCTGTATTTGATAAGAGATGTGTTACCTTTAATTTTGTAACTCAAATCTAATATCCTCTGCCAACTAACAAATAAAATAATAAATAATACAATAACAAAAAAAATGCTTCTAGACACTTACAATCACATTTTGTTTTAACTATAAGAATTTATATTTTGAATCATTCTATGAAATTGTGGTTTCTCAATATAATTTATTTACTTTTTCCGAACAGATTTTTTTTTAAAGGGGATATGGTTTAAATGAGAATATTATTTATTCATCTTCTTTGGTTCGAGGTTGTTTATCATCCATATTTCTTATATTTTATTTCTTTTATTGTAGTATAGTAAAGAAATAGATGATGTTAATTTTTATTTCTGGTATTAGTTTATAGTTGTTAGTGTTGTTTTATGGGAGAATTTTATTTTATTCATCTGTATTCTCCCTTTTGCTTATCTTGTAATCACGATATTCATCCGCCAAATGTGATGGCATATTAATAAATGATAGGAGGTGCCGCCCTCTTTTTTTTTTTTTTTTTTTTTTTATTTTTTAAAAAAAGTTAAAAACCATATTTGGGGGATTTCTTAATGTCATTTTTGTTTATTATTTTTTTTTTTGTGTTGATGTGTAGAAATGGGTGATGGCAATGTGTTCTTATGTGCTTCTCTATTTGGACCTTTTTTTTTATTATTTTCTGTGATGAATTAAAACTAAAAATTGGATTTTATGATTTGTCAACTTGTTGTCCCAACAATTTAATATTTAGAATTTAATTTTGTGAAGTGAATAATTCCATGCATAATTTTTAATAAAAATAAAATAAAATAAAATGAGCATGTGAAATATTGAGGAAAAAATAAAAGTCATTCAAAAAATATATATTTGTACCATATTTCAATTTCCTACACATTAAAATTATTCTTAGGTAATATTTGGGAGTATGGATTTTCGGGGCATGAATTTGGAAGAAGTTCAATATAATTTTGTATTATATTTTATTCAAATTTGTACAAATTTAAATCTAAATATTGAAATCTATGCTCCCAAATGGATGGTTAAATAGCTAAAAATTAAATTCAAAAATAACAAAAATCAATAAATGATGGTATAGCTTCTTTTTTTAATCTAGAATTTACTTTTATGGATTAAACCATTAATTATGTTCACAATTTTAAATTAAAATTAAAGTAAAATGGCCACGATAATTTAAGCTATAATTTTAAAAAAAATATTTATAAAATTTCTAGATTTTTGAAAGATAGCAAATTCATTCAAAAAGTATTTCATTTTTCTCCCATTGTCATGCACAATTAAATTACTACTTGAGCAATAAAGAGTGAATTAAGAAGTAAATAAAAAAATATTTATAAAATTTATAGATTTTTGGAAAATAAAAATTCATTCAATTTTTTTTCAATTGTCATGTATAATAAGACTATTGCTTGAACACTAAGAAAAATTGAGTTCAAAAGTAAAATAATTATATCTAGGTCTCCCTATTATTATTATTATTATTATTATTATGTTCAATTTGGGTTGATTAAGTGAGTATATTTGGGTTATACATAAATTAGACTCGCTAATCGATTCACATTTAGTTTGAAGTTATTTCTTTGCATTGGGTTGGTTTCAGTTTAGAAGGATCGAGCAACTCTTTAAAAACCCTATGTGCCTACTTTTTTGAAGTTAAAATATAAAATCTCTAATACAAAATTCCCAACTTTAATCGTAAAAATGTTTGCTTACTTAAAATAAATACATTTGATATACTCTCCTACTAATCAGCTTTAACAATGGATGGTGCCACAGACAAAAGTAGTAAAACCCCAATTAGCTTCGATTTCGTACTTTTTCTTCTTCATCACTTAAGAATTGTTTCATGAAATCAATCTCAGTATATTTCAGAATTTACCAATTCGCATTGCGCCACTAATAATATCTATACTTTTGTTTTAGAAAAATATTGTATTCATGTATCATTGTTTGAATTTTGCCTCTTTAAAAAAATAAGAATTCAACTTTGAAATTTATTTAATACATTACTTAAATTTAAATAATGTAGTTCTTAATTTAAAATAATATTATTAAAATAATATCATTTTGAGAAAAAAACACAATCTTGCTCCATCCCTCGTAAGCAATTTCCATAAATAGAAAATTGGGCGGCCTTTAGTGGAATAAAGAAAAAAAAAGAAAAACAAACTTGGGGGCTTGGTAAATCCTAAGCGTCGGTTTCATCGAATAATGTTTTTAATGGACGGCCATCATGGTCTCAACGACAAGTGTGGGGTCCACAGTGCGTGAGTCGCATTGGTCCCTTAGTGCTATGCTTGGCTGTGCTGTGACGTTTCCCGACGCGCTTTCCTTTTTGCGTCTTCCGGAACGATTCGAGACGCGAATCTAAAAATTTCCCCTTTATTCTTGCGCTTCAATGTCTCAATTCCCCACTTCCCAGGACAATGACTTTCCATCATTCGGTCGTGCAGATCGTTGCATCGATTCGCAGATTCGGCATCTCATAATTTCAAGCACTCTGTAAATTCCGATTCGAGAATCCAGGGGCAGGGGTTTTTTGATTTCTCGCATTCAGTTTTTCGGTGTGGTTTTGGTTGAAACTCGTGTTAAGTTTTCTTGGGCTAGCGTTTGTTGTCTGCGAGGGAAGCTAGGGTTTCCAAAATAGCTGCTGGCATCATCGACGAGGCATAAGGAAAGCGACGTCTTTTGACATTTTGATGGTACGGTTTTAGTCTCAATTTTTTTATTGATTGTTGCGCGTGCTTGATGTCGTCTGAACGTCTATCCCCAGTTTTTCATTTCTTGATTTAGCTCATCTTAATCATTGGGTTCATTTGATATCTTATTCCATCTCTCTCTCTCTCTGCCTGAAAAGGTCAAGGTATTGCCGGTGGGCATCGGAGGAAGCAGGAGTGGCCTGCATTGGTAGCTGATAAACTGGAGTTCTCGCGATGCTGGCGTTGAACCGGAATGGCATTAATTTTTCTAGCTGTTTATTGCATTTGTCTGAATGGCACCCGTTGCAATAGCGAAGCTGATTAGGGCTTGAAGCCCTTTTCCCTCATATTTATTTATTTTTCTCCTTCAGTAACCAGGTTTGCACATCAGTCGACTTCTTTTTGTCGCTTGGTGTTATGATTTTATTACTATATTAGTCCTTAGTGTTTTTTTCCCTGTTTCACATGAAATACCCATGAGACCTAGAACGCCCATTTGAGTCTCGCTCTCAAGTTTCATATGATCTGTGCCATGAAAAATATTTGCTTGATCTGTTACAAATAAAGAGTCTACGCTTTGTTTTTGGTTCTGCTTCAACAAGAACTTTTATTTGGTTTATTTGCAGTTTGCTACACACTCAATTTATTAATTTTCATGCCTGCTCTTTTACAGGCTTTGGGGGATACTGTTTACTTTTTGTTGATGCGAATTGATATTCTTAACCCTGAGGCTCGGGTTTGTCATGTTTAGTAATAACTATTCTCTTGCAAGAGTGAAAGAAATGGGCTGCTGTGGTTGTTTTGGGTTCAGCAGAAAGGCCAAGAAATTATTGAAACCCATTCCGAGCTCAAATAATTGTCTTTCCCAGGAGTTATTGTTGGATGAAGATATAGAGGATGATGAAGATTATTGTTCATATAATGGTGAAGATACTAATACTGGAAATGTAGATGATGATGAGTTGCAAGGACGAACAAAACGTTCAGAAGAAATTCTCATGATCAGAGCTCAAAATGGACTGATTTGCAGAGAATTTCCTGTCAAAGAGACCAATAAAATTTTTCGTTCTGAGGTAAAAGTGGTGAATGAATTTTAGCCTGTGTTGTAAACTGAATTTTGATTGTCTTTGAAATGTATGTTAATCATTAAAATTGTTCCCATCATAATAAGTTTGAGAAAATTTAAGTTTTTGCCATTGGAATGTTTTCTTGGTATGATGTCATGTGGTTCCCTCTTTAAGTTATGGGATAAAGCTTACTTTCATACTTTGGGGATTCAGATATTTTTTCCCCCAACTGATCAAAGTTTGTATGTATTTGGATTTTTAAGTGAAAAATAATGACAAGATTATATGAGTTGAATGCATACTAAAGTAGTCAACCAATGAATTTTAGCATGCTTGCAGTGGTTCCAACTCATTAAAGAACTACTTCCTCATACTTGCTATTTTGTTTAAATGGGGATGTTTCAAATATTTTCTCTATAATTGCTTAGATAGCTTGTGGCTTTGATCTCATGTGCAATTTGACTTTAGTTTTTGTTCTACATCCCCAAGCGTTAATGATATTCTTATTTTTATCTCTTTATCACTTAAAATGTAAAGTTTGCAAAGAATTGATATCGTATTTATCATATCATCACATTGTCATATATATATAAACTTTCACGTGTTTAATATGATTTTTTTAGTCTACCACTTTAGCTAGTCCCAAGGTTACCATCTATCTATATGGTTAGATTATTGAAGAATGTCTTCTTTGCATGTGTGTGCATGTGCATGTAATTTCCGTATGAATTGGATTGTTTCTTACATGTTGGGAATTTTGTGTTATTGAACATATGTCTTTGATTTATCATCAACAGGATGAAAATGGGAACAAGATGGTCAATGAATATGTTCGTGAGTGTAAGATTGGTTCTGGGAGCTATGGAAAAGTGGTAAGCATGGTGATAGTGACATTATAATATTTTATGTGCTTAAAAAGACTTGGTTAATTTTAAGTCACTTTCTGGTGACAGGTTCTATATCGTAGCTGTATAGATGGAAAGCATTATGCAATTAAGGTATTATTTTATGTTTTCATGTAGAGGCACACACATTTTCGAACTATGCTCTTACTTATTAGTTTCCAGTAGTATTTTATTGTTTGAGAAACTTTAGAAAAGCTAATGCCTTATTTGATGAGAATGCTATTCTATTCATCCATTTACTTAGTCACATACGCTTGCTTCTTGTATCTCATCTAGATCTTAGTTGCAGGTTCCTTGCTCCTTACTACGGGGCATTTTTTTTATTTGAACCTTGATTTTATGCATCTTAGACGGAACCTTGATAGAACCTCACTTCAGTCATTAGAGAATCTAGATTTGTCATGATAGAACCGTGCTCTGGCTTACAAAATCACTTTTAAAATTTTAACGAAGTTTGTCAATGAATTGACTACGGGACAAAATTTTCTTAAATTTTGAATTTGAAATTCATTACAAAAATTAGTTATTGATTAAGTCCCCATTTGGGTCATCTTTATAGAAAGTACTTAAATAGTTGTGTCAATAAGTAGTGTTTGGTTTGCACTTCAATAAGCACTTATTTCAAAAAGTGCTTTTTCCAAAGTACTTCTTTTTTAGGGAAAGAAGTATTTTCTGAAAAATTATTTTTCTAAAAAAGTATGTATCTAAAAAAGTATTTATAATAAGTAATTTTGGACAATTTTAGATAAGTACTTTTTTTGATAAGTACGTTTCCTAGAAAAGTACTTCTAAATAAATGGTTCCAAATGATCCCTAAAGTTCAATGGGAGATAAGGTTGGATAATTCTCATTCGATATTTTTAAAAATTGAAGAATTTCATTAAATAAGTCTCTTAATTTAGATTGAATTATTAGTTTGGATAAAGATTTTGATAATTTTGACAATATTTGACTAGATTGTAATCCATCACAAATGTACAAAGGCACTTCTTTTCAGTTTTAGTTATTTGAGTATGCTTTTATTCTAAATCGTAGAATTTCATTAAATAAATCTCTTAAATTTATATGCTTGACTAGGAAGAAGGGGAAAGACATATATAGACTGACTAGAGCTAGGGAAAGAAAGTGCAAGGATTTAGGGAATGTAAAATGCATGAAAGATGAGAATGATAATGTCTTGGTCAAAGAGAAGACATAAGAAAGAGATGGTGAAGATACTTTAATTAGTTGTTTAATGAAAACCAATTTGAAAGCTTAAACCCTCAAGTGACAAATAAGGCAAGGACTAAAAATCTGAGATTTATTCGCAAAATTAGAGTTAATGAAGTTAAGTTGGTTTTAAAAAATGGAAATTGGGAAGTGTATAGGACCTAATAACATCCCAATTGAAGCTTGGAAATGTCTAGGGAATAAAGGAAGCATATGGTTAAACTATTCTATTCAACACTATTATAAAAGCCCAGAAAATGCCAGAGGAATGGAGGAAAAGCATGTTAATACATATATACAAAAACAAAGATGATATTTAAAACTATAATAAACTAATAGTTATCGCAGAATAAAACTTACAAGTTACAATGAGATTGTGTGAAAAGATAATTGAACAAGGAATAATAATAGAAATGAGGGTCTTCGGGAATCAATTTGGTTTTATATGTGGGAGATCGATAACAAAAGCTATCTATCTTCTAATAAAGTTAATGGAGAAGTGTAGGGACAAGAAGAGTGACTTGCATATGGGTTTTTTTTCGACTTAGAGAAAGTATATGTTGAGTACCTAGGGAAGTAAAAAAAAAAAAAAATAGTACCTAGGGAAGTGCTTTGGTGGGTTTTAGAAAAGAAGAGGATTTGCAGTAGTTACACTAAAGTCATTAAGGATATATATGATTGAGCAACAACTAGCATTAGAATTGCAGGAGGAGAGGCTAGAGAACTTCCAATCACAATAAGTTTGCACCAAGATTCTACTTTGAGCCCTTATCTTTTTGCTTTTGTGATTGATGAACTCATTAGGAATATCCAAAACGAGATCCCATGGTGTATGTTGTTTGCAAATGATATTGTTTTGATTGATGAAAGTGGGAGGAGGGTAGAATCTAAGTTAGAACTTTGGAGAACAACTTTAGAGTCTAGAGATTTTAGGATAAGTAGACAAGATTGAATATATGAAATGTAATTTCTGCCATGTAAGGAGGAGTATTGAAGATAAAATTAAACTTAGTAATCTAGAAATCAGCAACATTAGTAGATTTCGATAATATTGGATCTATTATGCAAGCAGAAGGAGAAATTAAAGAGAATGCAACACATAAAGTTTAAAGTAAGTTGGGTAAAATGGAGGCGTGCTTCAGACTTCTTGTGCGATCTTTTGATACTGTTGCAATTGAAAGGAAAATAAGACCAACCATACTATATGGATTGGAATGTTGGACTATTAAGAAACAAAATATTCAAAAAATAAAATTTTTTAAAATGCGAATGCTAAGATGGATGATAAGTAAAATATTAAAGGATAAATTAAAGAATGAATATATTTGCTTCATGTTTGGAATAGCTCCAGTAGAAAATAAGATAAGTGAGAGGCAACTTAGATTTTTTAAACATTTGAAATGAAGGCCAAGTAGCACACTAGTCAGGAGGAGCGAGCTTATTATTTTTAATGGTGCTAGAAGAGGTAGGGGTAGACATAAAAAAACTTGGAATGAGGTTGTGTGGAAGGATTTAACAACTCTTTAAGTTAAGTGAGGAAGATGCCCTTGATTGCATGAATTGGCGGAAAAGGATTCATATAGCCGATCCCTCACTTAGTGAGACTTAAGGCGTCTTCTTCTTGTTGCAAATTTCTTAATTTATACAGAATTTAGATGTGTGAAGTTTGAATAGAGCTTTGGTAATTTGACAAATCTTCAAATGTATTGTAATCCATCTTAAACACATAAAGGCCTTTCTTTCAAGTTTTGGTTATTTGAAAATATTTTTATTCATTTAACACCTTACCCATATTGATTTATAAGTTCCTCTTCTATTTAGTAATTTGTTAATAATTTTTTTTTGATAGAAAAGGAAAATTTATAAATGCATTGAATAAATAATTACACGGAAAGGAGAATATGTAATCCTCCTAACATAGGAAAAATGCAAAAATAAGCAAAGAATCAAAAGAAAATACAATTACATCAAAGCCCCTTTACAATCTGTTTGATGATCTAATAACAGCATTCCATGAAAGAATCCAAAGAATGAGCCAAAAAAAGAAGCTTTGAATTACTCTATCCCAAAGGAATGCACAAAATTTATATTGCCATTGAAGATCCTTCCATTCCTTATGTAACGACCTGACCCTTTACATGGACTTAGGTGTCACTCACATACATCAAATACCTATACCTGTTCAAGATATGGAAACAACCCGCCCTAAATAGGGACATACGGGTGTAAATCATACATAATCATGATGTAAATGTTGCGGAAAAACATAAACATCCATTGGGATTACTACTAGCCTTATACCAGAGTTCACTAATGCATCCATAATTTACATACATTCGGACGTAGAGTAATCGTCATATTACAACCCTCCAAAAAGGACTTTCATCAAGTTTAGTACAAAATTTAGATGTTTACGTAAGTTAACCAAAATAACCTCCCCAGTCCCTTTATCTACTAGGACTGACACACGGACGGACCTGAAAACAAAGGTTGTAAGATAGGGTGAGACACCTCTCAGTAAGGAAGAAGGAGTTACAACAGTGTGTGACTGCATACATGCATATTTTCATTCAACATCTGGAATATAAATCAAATATTTTCAATACAATAACGCATCAGGTATATCATTATTCATATTACAAAATTCCCACATCTGTCTTTCGACCATTTAATGATTTATCAGATGACCAACAGCAAAATATCCCTATAACCAGTTTTACCCCGTGGTTCGGGTTGTGCACTGGTACTCGTCCAATGCCCTGTTCGTGCAGACACTGCTGAGTACCTACATACGATCTGACTGCCTCCATTGGCCCAATATCAGCCAATGGTTTCACCTTGCTAGCCGACCATCTTGGTACCCACATCGTTTAGTACGTGTGGTTGCACGTGTACATCTAGCTACGATATCGCGCCGTATCATATAACAGTAGTTTATTTCAACTCTGCAAAGAAAGTATTTTTCAACCCTCCCGGGACTCTCAAGCTGTGGTTCCGTGTATCATAAATTCAATTTATACAAATATGATTTTATCTCCCATAATCTATATCAATAGTATAGAAATAATTCCATCGGGTTCAAACCGGCGTCTTTCCACTCAGTTTACCCCTCTTTGTTTACTGATGCGGCTCGGTGTATCACCAGCCTCTGTTTATCACATTGTCAGTATAACAAATTAGAATTTCATTCCCATATTCTATATCAGTAGTATATAAAATACATTCATTTCCATTTCAACATATATCACACAAGTTTAATACAAAAACCTGCTAAATGATAGAAATTCAATATACATAGTTTAACTAAATAAATAAAGGAATCGAGCCTCTCCTACTATAGTATAAACACAAATAACGATGTTTGTAAAATTTGGAGATCACACGTCGAAATCCTCGTTTTTACCAAAAACCGTAAAATTGTCAAACCGGTATTTCTACTCGGTAGAATTTCACAAATAAGCATTTAAATCATACATAATAACATAAACTAGTTTTTTAGCAGTTTAGTTTTCCAAAATAGCTGTTGTAATCAAGTTCCCCTTACCTTATATTCGAAATGAAATTTCGTACGAAAACGATCTAAAACGACAACCCAAGATCCCGAAAACCTAAAACCACAGAGCATAACCTTACTATGTTTTCTACTGCTATCCAAATATCCAATCAAAATTAGGATCAGATTCCTACCTCGATTCTTGGGAAAGCCCGAAACTCTCTGAAACGACGATCCGATCTGCTAAAAGTGTAGAGTTTCCTCTTCTGATCCACGCAGTACCCTCCGTTTTTGGAAACGGACGACGAACGGCGAAGGATCTTAGGGAGAGAGAGAGAGAGAGAGAATGAGAGAATGAGAGAGAATAAGAGAATTTATAGAATAAATCCTAACTTAGCCCTTAAGTAATCTAAATAAATATCTCCTCCAAGATATTTATATATAAATATCTCAAAATATCTCTTTTCAAAATATCTTCTCCAAAATATCCTTTTTTTTTTTTTTTCGGGGTCAGGTTACTACACCTTAAGTACCAATGCCTCTTCAAAAACCAAGAAAAGAAAAGCCCAAAGCTGCCTAGACAGTAGCCACTCTACAACGTAGAAACAAACGATCACTTGTCTCATTGGCTTCCAAATGCATGACACAAATATTTGGACTGACGGCCTTTTATGGTCTCCTAATTGCAGCAAATCATTAGTATTAAGCTTATTAAGAGTCAAATTTAGGGATCCTTGGCCTTCCAAATAAAGTGGTTCGGTTGGGGGGGGGGGGGGGAGGAAGAAGAAGGATTTGGCCTTTTCAACAACTAGGCAAGAAAAGATTTTGTGGGGAACCAACCAGAAGAATCACCAAGCCAAATCCTCGAGTTATCACTCCTTTGAGGAACAAAAGAATCCATCATATGCAACAACAAAGTCATATCCTCAACCTCTCTTGCATTTATATCTCTATAGAAATGAAAATCCTAGAAAGAGATCCCCCTTCAAAAGAATAGAAAACATTAATTGGTGCATTATGCCAAAGGGACAATCCAGAAAGACAGGGGAACAAAGATTCCAAAGATACCTCACCTACTCAAATGTCCTCGTAAAAACAAAGATCATTGCCATTCCTTAGCTACCTTAAAAGTGAGTTTCCAAAGACTAGCATAAGAAACAATACCACTACCCCTATTCCTATGCAATTTGTGCTGGCTTTTAATAACCATGTGCCATAAAGAGTCAACCTCCAAGGAAAACCTTCAAAGCCATTTACCCACTAAGAAGATGTTTTTATCTGCCAAGTTCCCAAGGTCCAAACCCTCGCTCAGACTTAGGTCTTTCCACCTTCTCCCAACGAACTAGATGATTTCTTTCTCATTCCCAACACCTGACTACAAAAAATCTCTCATAATTCTCTCCAAAGCTAGATTGCTAGTGCAACTCGGTTGAAACTCTAAAAAGGGAAAGATAATAAATGGAAATGTTGGAAAGAATAGCACTGATGAGAATAATACAACCCTCTAAAGATAAATAAGACTTCTTCTAACCTTGTAATCTACTACCCACTCTCTCCACCACCAGTTCCCAAAAAGAAGAGTTACAATCTCCACCTTGAGGAAGACTCAAATAAGTTAAAGGCTAATCCAACTTACTACAATGCGGCGCTAAATTAGCTAAAGCCTCTATAACGCCCTCGCTAAATCAACATCTGCCACCCACTCCTAGACACATTGATCTTTAATTCCGAAATTTATCAAAGATTTTTTTAGCAGAGTTAAAACCTTTCAGAACTTCACAATGTTGTCCTCAAGAAACAAAAGGGTATCATCTGCAAATTGAAGGTGAGAACTGACAATCTTCTCCCTACCAGTCTTTAAGCCCTTGAATCACATCAAAACCTTCATAATTTTTTGAATGAATAATTTCATCTTGGCTATTATGTTATAAAATTTTTTTAGTACTAGTAACAAAGTTATTGGTTTATTAATGCTTTGATATTGTACAATTTTTATTTTGTCAGCAAAATTGCACTATAATAATAAACGAATACATAAAAAAATGATAGAATCTTTTCGTTAGATTATTATATTTGCATTTGTTATAAATTGTCATCAAACATTTCAATTTGTGACTTAGTGACTTCTCTCTCTATCTTAATAAATGTTCTTTTTTGTTGAATATAAATTGAATATAAAGATTCGTACTGGGCAATATTAGAATTGACAGTTTTAAAATTTTTTAAATTTTCTGCAAAATTGAACTTGGATATTGACGATAACATTTCATTGGAATGTTTTTGCCTAAATTAGTTGTATTTGTAGGACTAATATTTAACTGATTTATGTATTTCATTTACTTTAATTAAATGTTAAAGATGTTTAATATGGTTACACCTAATACAAGGCATACTTGTCATGTATTTTATTTACAGCACTTGAGTTTTAGACTTTGCTATGTCATATGATTTTAGTATAATGAATACTTGTTTTAAGAAGAGAGAAGAACACTTAATAACCTTTAAAAGTGGACAAAATAGAAGTCAAATAGATTATTTTTTAATTAGGAGGGTAGATCGTGTATCATGCAAGGATTGTAAAGTTATTCCAGGTGAAAGTCTAACCACACAACATAGAGTCTTAGTGTTAGATATATGCATTAAAAAATGGAAGAAAAAGGATAAAATAAACCAGTGTAGGAGAACTAGATGGTGGAACCTAAAAGGAGAAAATATAATAAAATTTAAAGATAAAATGATCAAAGATGGGGATTGGACCTTAGAGGATGGGATAGATTCAAATACTCTTTGGAATAGATTAGCTAGCTCTATTAAAAAGATAGCAAAAGAGATTTTAGGCGAATCAAGGGGAAGATTCTCAAATAGCAAAGAAAGTTGGTGGTGGGATAAAGATGTACAAAAAATTATAAAGACAAAAAGAATTTGGTATAAAACGTGGCAAAAATGTAGAAACAGCGATAACTTTGAAAAATATAAGGAGGCAAGAAAAGATGCAAAAAAGACCGTTAGTGAAGCTAAATATAGATCATTTAATAGTTTGTATGATAGATTAGGTACAAAAGAAGGGGAAAAAGATATATTTAAACTTGCTAAAGCTAGAGAAAGGAAGAACAAGGACTTAGGAAATGTAAAATGTATAAAAAGTGAGGATGATATTGTCTTGGTTAAGGACGAAGATATTAAAGAAAGATGGCGAAGTTACTTTAGTAAGTTGTTTAACGAAAACCAAATAGAAGGCTTAAATTTAGAATTGTCAAATGAGGAAAAGACTAAAAATATAAGATTTATTCGAAAAATTAGAGTTAACGAAGTTAAGTTTGCACTAAAAAAGATGAAAAATGGGAAAGCTATGGGACCAGATAACATCTCAATTGAAGTTTGGAAATGCTTGGGTGATAACGGAATTATATGGTTAACTAATTTATTTAATACAATTGTAAAAACTAAGAAAATGCCAGATGAATGGAGGAAAGCACTTTAATACCTATATACAAAAATAAAGGAGATATTCAAAATTGTAATAACTATCGTGGAATTAAACTTATGAGTCATACGATGAAACTATGGGAAAGAGTAGTTGAACAAAGATTAAGGTTAGAAACGAAGATCTCAGAAAATTAATTTGGTTTTATGCCTGGGAGATTTACCACAGAAGCTATTTATCTTTTAAGAAGATTAATGGAAAAGTTTAGGGAAAAGAAGAGGGACTTGCATATGATATTTATTGACCTTGAGAAAGCATATGATAGGATACCTAGGGAAGTTCTATGGTGGGTTTTAGAAAAAAAGGGTGTATGTTGTAGGTATACCGATGTCATTAAGGATATGTACGATGGAGTAATGACTAGTGTAAAGACTATAGATGGAGAAACTAGAGAATTTCCAATTATCATAGGTGTACATCAAGGATCTGTTTTGAGTCCTTATCTTTTTGCTTTAGTGATGGACCAATTGACTAAGAGTATTCAAAAGGAGGTTCCATGGTGTATGTTGTTTGCAGATGATATTGTATTAATTGACGAAACTAGGGATGGAGTAGAGGCTGAGTTAGAATTATGGAGAGAAGCTTTGGAATCTAGAGACTTTAAGATAAGTAGAAATAAAACAGAATATATGAAATGTAATTTTAGTAATGATAGGAGGAATATTAGAGACAAAGTTAAACTTGATGATGAAGAAATAAATAGCACTTGTAGATTTCGATACCTTGGATCTATTATGCAAGCTGAAGGAGAAATTGAAGATGATGTAATGCATAGAGTTAAAGCAGGTTGGGTAAAATGGAGAAGTTCTTCAAGTGTTCTATGTGATCGTAGAATATCCTTAAAATTGAAAGGGAAGTTTTATAGGACAACTATAAGACCAGCTATGCTATATGGATCAGAATGTTGGGCGACGAAGAAACATAATATCCAAAAAGTAAAAGTTGCCAAGATGAGGATGCTTAGATGGATGAGTGGTATAACATTGAAAGATAAATTAAGGAATGAACATATTCGTGGTAAGTTAGGTGTAGCTCCTATAGAAGATAAGATAAGGGAAGGACGACTCAGATGGTATGGACACTTGCAACGTAGGCCTTATAGTGCACCTGTGAGGAAGAGTGACTTAGTTATTGTGGGGGGCAGTAGAAGGGGTAGGGGTAGACCAAAAATAACTTGGGAGGAGATAGTGAGTAAGGATTTAATATTTTTGAATCTATCAAAAGAAATGGTCCATGATCGCATAAATTGGCGGAAAAGGATTCATATAACCGACCCCACTTAGTGGGACTAAGACTTGGTTTTGTTGTTGTTGTTGAGTTTTAAGTCATGCTTATATTATATCTATTATCAATTTTTAAAGTAGCACAAAAATTTCAATGTTCTACCAATTTTTGTCATTTTAAAAATAGGAATCAAAAAAAAAAAATCAATGTTGAAATTTCCATCGAAGTTCCCATATTTCTGATGCCTCAAAATTTTAGTTGAAATACTATTTATTAAACCTTGGTTTTGAAGAGTGATTAGTTCCACTGAGAATCATGGATAGCTGCCATTATCCTTTTTAGGATTGTAATTTTCCAAGTTGTACCCTACTCGCTAGTCAAGTTCTTTCGGATTTGGTTAATTGTTACTACGATAGTTGGGAATTGCTTCATGAGTTCATGTCAAGTTGTGAAATGATAATTTTGCCTTTCTTTGATTGCTTCGTTTGTAAATTGAATTGCTCATTTTTCCCTGAAAACTGAATGCATCATGCCATATGGGTGTTTTTCTTTTTTAACCTTTGCGTATGGGGTAAAATATAACATTATATGAGTTTAATATTTGAATTGTAGGCCTTTCACAAGTCTCATTTATTAAAGTTGAGAGTTGCACCTTCAGAGACTGCCATGACTGATGTTCTTCGGGAGGTACATGATGTGTGGCTTGTGTTTCATAGTAATTGATGGATGTTTCAATTAAATAATCGGTCATGAATGTGTTTTCTACTCTCTCTCTCTCTCTCTCTCTCACACACACACACACACACACTTTATTCACTTTATGTCTGTGTGTTATTTGTAGAAAGTTTTGTTTTTATAACTATTGAATGTTTTTTGGTGGGCTTTCGGTTGGGCATGGTTCACTTAACCGGACCATACCCCCTGAATGGTTAACCGAACCAGAGTTTCGGTTCACTAAAAAAATTTGAACCAAAATCAAACTGTTTCAAACAGTTAACTGAAATTCAGTTAACCAGTTTTTAGACTAATGTCCAACGGTTAATTGAGTCAAACCGTTGGATCTAATTTAAAATTTTAAAGCGCTGCAAATTAATATTTTTTTCTTCCATAATAATCAACACCCAAATTTTAATATATTCATTATTAAAATTTAAGCATTTATCTTAGAGCCATACAGTTGTTTTTCTAATTTAAATTATTAAAATTGTAAATTATATTATATATAATATGTATTTTTATATATTTATAATATATTGGTTCTATTTGTTTAACCATGGTTATTGAATGAACTGAACCTAAACCAAACCGATGACCAAAAAAATATAAAATTCCAAACCAAAGAAATGGTTAACCTATTTTACAGTTTGGTTTGGTTCAGTTTTGGGGTTTTTTTGCCCACTCAATCAGCACTACTGTTCCCCCAGTACCTTTATCAAGCTGTCAATGACACTCAGCTTGCCTTTTTTCCCCACCACCTGGCCTTAATATTTGAGGATCTCCATTCGTTTTTAACATCATTCATTGCCCCACCAGAAACATGACATGCTAATTGGCCGGAGTTAAACAAAGTTTTTTTTTAACCTTATGAGTGTTTTTAAAATTTTAATTACCAAAATAAAGAATTTGGAGGCTAATTACCGAAGTGGTATATCCACGCCTTCAAGATGCAGAGTACAGAAAGAAGAGTTGCAACACCCAAAGCTGCATTGGTTGCCACGTTATTAGACAGACCGTACAGCATTAATGCTGTCCGCCCAATCCCGAAATTCTGAAATGTTAATCTTATCCCCACATTAATGCACAGCATTAAATGCTATTCCATGCTGATTATGACAATGCGGCACCCCTATTTTACCATCTAATCCCTATGTTAAAACCAAAAAAATGTTAGTTTTGATTTTCCTTTTCTCTTTTCCTATGCAATAATAATAACTAGAAAAAGTACCTGCAATTTAAAGTTGTATGAATGTAGTAGATGTCATGATATTTTGTTTCAATATTTTGGAACAAATGCGAAATTAGGATCATGCAGATAGGGTGACAGCTTATTGCATCTGTCGAATAAATGCATTGCAGACAAAATAGCTTGCAGATAATAACTAAATTAGGATTACATAAAGAGGAATAATACAATTTGTTCTGCCCTGCTTTTCAATATCGGAATTTAAAAACTATGTATTTTGATCAAATAAGGAAAAAAACCATCAAACGGGTCAGATTCCCACCCTTACCAACCCAAACCCACCCGTCCGACCTGAACTCAAAAGATCTAGTTTGAATCCTCTCCCAGAGCATCTCAAACCCATCTCACAGATGGACTGATTTGCCCAAAATCCATCTAGGTCAAAAAAATGCAAAGGGGAAGCAATGCGTCAATACTCAAAGCATCTATTGCCCACTTCTAATATATGTTATAGATTCTTTGAATTTTGAAAAAAAATTAGATGTTTTGATAATTGAATAAAAATAATAAATTTGAATTCTGCATTGAGGTTTGTTGGGGTTTAAATTGCTCAAATAAACTCTAGGGTATTTTCTATCTAAACAATAAATTTGTATTTCTTTACAATGTAGTTATTTGTTTATTATTTTTATGCCATCTGCTTGGATGCAAATATTTTTAAAATTTTTGTAAATGAAAAGACTCATTACCTGCAAACTTCTTGTAATTTATTTTTCTTTACATACCTTATTTGTTTGTGGGAATTTGGAACTGCCCATAAAAATTGTCTATTTTACTTGGGCTTGTGTGCTAGGAAGCACCGATACCAACCTGAGACACGGATATGATATGATACTGACCCGGCAATATGATGAGGATATGACATGGCAAGGATACATTAACTAATTAATATATATGTATAAATAGGCATATTTTCCCTGTTAGATATGACAAATATCTGACAATTGAGTTAAAATGAAATATAAGCACGATTTACGCAAAGTCATCAATTACGCATTTTACAAACTACACTTGTACAATCATCAACTACATTCATACTATAGAATGTTGGTTGAACAAAAAAAAAACAACTCGAGAATGGCTGATGGTGGGCAATGGATGTCGCTCATCAAGCAACTTTTTAAAAAAAAGGCAATAAAAAACGAAACATATTAGCAAAGAGTGGCAAAGTGGTGTAGAGGGGGAAATTTGGGGGCTGGGAGGTCCAACGGTGCTCTTCAAGGCCGGTGCAGTGGTGCTAGGGCTCCAAAGTCTAACCACAGAAGAACCTGATTCTCAATATCTTGACCTATACTCAATTTTTTCTTTTTTGGGTTTTGTTAACAGAATTTTAGGGGAAACAAAAACGCAGCGTTTCAGTGCAAGAAGTGTCCTGAAGGTGTCCTTGCTGTGTCAGGAAGTGTCTCAGCTGTATCCGAAAATAAAAATTAATTAATTAATTTTCAATGTGTGTTGGATATGTGTCAGAGAGTGTCAGGCAGGTGTCTTTATCCAACACGTGTCAGACATGGACACTTCAAGCTTCCAGAAGTATGTGTTTTCTAGGTTGTGTGCATGGAAAAATATAGCAATCAAGGCTATGCGTTAAATGTGGGGATAAGACAGACATTTGGAAATTTTGGTATTGGCAACAGCAATTAGCCATGAATATAACTGGGTATTATGAGACCCTCTGTCCACACCTTGAAGGTGCAGAATCCGCTATTTTGATATTTAATTTCCAAACATCTCTATATTGATAATTAAAATTTTAAAGACACCCAATTAGGTAAAAAACTCAAGTTTGACAGCTACTTTACTTGATTATGCCTTTGCCTTTGCCTTGCAGGCTTGTTCAACTTAGAAGTTTAGATTTGTGATCATGGTTTAATGTATGCATATTGGTTTGCCTTGCAGGTTTTAATTATGAAAATGTTGAACCATCCTAATATAGTAAATCTCATTGAGGTGATTGATGACCCAAACACAGATCACTTCTACATGGGTATTCGTTGGAACTTTCTTGTTTTCACTTGCGTTTCTTTCATATCAACTTTTGTACTTAAATATATGAATGATATGATCATAATTGCATCAAGGTTATTTATTTATTTATTTATTTATTTTTGAGAATTAGTGGGCCACCCTTTTGTTTTGTTGAAAACACCACTTTCCTGGCAGTTCTTGAATATGTGGAAGGCAAATGGGTCTGTGAGGGTGCTGATCCACCAGCTGGCTTAGGTGAAACTACTGCAAGAAAGTACTTGCGTGATATAATTTCTGGATTGAAGTACCTCCATGTTCATGTAAGATTCATTTGAATCTGATTTTGCAGATTTTCTTTGCAGGAAGATTAAGTCTCCAACATTCCATTTTTTCTATGATCTCTGCTCCTCATTGATTGTGAACTATGGTGTTTTTATGATTATGTATGCAGATGAACATTTTCTTTGATTCAAAGTGAACAATCTCATAATCATAGTTTGTTTGGCATCAACAATTTGTGCATAGATTTCTTTTTGGTGTAATCTAATTTATTATGTGTATCGTCTTGGAAAAATTATGGATCCGAATTGCAACAATCAAAGGAATATTTGCTTTTGGCAATTTGGATTCTTCTAAAATGGCCATGCCCTAATTTTGGAGTGATCAGTGCTAGATAAATATATTTTGACTCTATTAATTTTTCCATTTGAGTGATCAGTGCCAGAAATATATTTTGACTCTATTAATTTTTCCTGCGATGGCAAGGACCCCCGCCTCGGTACGGGTGGTCTCGGCTTCGAGACTTGGGAGCGGCCTCTCCAAAAATGGGGGTAAGGCTTGCCGACATCCACCTCTCCTAGACCCCACTCAAAGTGGGAGCCTTGTGCACTGGGTACGGCCTTTTTTTTTCCCCCTGCGAATATGGACTAACGTTCCTCTGATATTTGATTATTGAACAATTTTAAACCCACAGTATTTGATTCTTCTTGCACTAGCATTTCCACTTGGACTGACCTTAACCAAATACAATTCTATTGTTTTCATTTCTGGAAACAAAATTTCGAGTGTCGCTAATTAAATGCAAATACATGATGTCATTCCTTGTTTTCATTTTTAGAAACAATAATACCAAAACATGTTTTTGGATCCTTTACCAAATGCAATTCTATTATCTCTCTCTCTCTCTCTCTCTCTCTCACGAGGTGATGGAACCCCATTTCCCTCTCTTCTTCACTGCCAACAAGGACGAATTGTGGTTATGGCAGTCAACAATGACTGCCTTTTCTCTCTTTCAGATATCTTTCTGAGCAGGTGAGATTTACTTTGCCAGCAGCGATGCAGATGACTTCTTCTTTGTTATTCTCTCAGTTATCTCCCTGCCAATAAACCTGATAATCTTTTGGTAACCCAGACTGGTACATTCAAGATAGGGCATTTCAGTTTAGTAAGGTATTTGAGGTAATGGAATTGATTACCCTTGATTTAATTGTTGGGGGATTCTATTTATTGGATGGTTCGGTCTAATGGAGGAGATTCTCCTTTTGTTGTCCAGCATGAACCCTTTGAATAAACATGTAAAATAACTTATATCGAAAAGTAGTTTTACATCGTGTAATTTGAACTGGGCTTTTGTCACCTGTGCAAAGCTTGCATGCAGTGCCGTAAAATGTAAAGAAAAAGGTTTAAGGCCTGTCAAGTTCAGTTTTCATTTTCATTTTCAGTTTTCCACATACTAATTGAAGATTTTCTTTTTTCAGTTTTCCACATACTCACAAAATGCCACCTTGTTTTCCAGTATTCTAGCATTTATATAGAAAAGTTGGAAAACGCATTTTTCTTTTCTGGTATTATATAAATTTTGGAGCACTAGAAAATGAGTTGTTGCTTCTTGTAATTATTTGGAAAGCTGAAAATGAAAAAGGAGAACTGTTTTCCACAACTGACCAGAATGAAACTATTTTGCTTCTCTCTCTCTCTCTCTCTTCTCTCTCTCTCTCTCTCTTGGCATGAGCTGATGGCACCCTCTTTTCCTTTCTCTGCTTCACTGCCAACAATGGCGGATTGTGGTTATGCCAGTCAACAATGACTCTGCCTTTCATCTCTTCTTATCTTAAATCTCTCAGATATCTGAGCGGGCGAGATTTACTTCGGTGGCAGCAATGCAGATGATTTCTTTCTTATTTTCTCAGTGCTGCTCCACTGTAATCTGCTTTAGCAGTATATTATTTGGTTTAAATGAAACCTAAATCTGCTTCAGTTCTTTGGCTCTATTTTTTTGTGGAAATTTGAGAAGCTGAGTGCAGGCCTGGGCCCTGAGCCCACCCAACTATATTTTGGGTCGGACTGGGCTCTGAAATTTGGCCTGATGATTGGGCTTGGTGAAGTCATTCTATATTTGTCCTATGAGTAGGATTGGGCGGGCATATGCCTGGGTCTGGTGGGGTTATGTTGCCAAGCCTAATGGGAGGTAATAGCAGTGTGCAACCTCTACACGTATTGATCATGCTTTCGCAGATTGCTATTTGTTTTATGACCTCCATCTGGGCATGGATCTAGGTTTTCTATTTCTTTAATTTGTGCTTTTATAATTGATTACAAATATAATTCATGTGTCTGTTAAAAATGTGGTGAGATATAAAATTATTTAAAATTCTGATTAAAATTGGACCCTTGCTGATTCTTTTCTGTATATATGCAAACATTAGAATAATTGAAAAAGCCAAGGCTGGGCTGGAAAAACTCTAAATTGAAATGTGCATATGAAATTATTCCTTTATGGCTGACTTGTCTTGAATATTGGCCATACTCTGTATTTTTATCTTGTTTCAGTTACCCCACTTTCTCATGCTGCTATAAATACTGGAGCCAGTGGTCCTTAATGTTATGCGGATTTTTATTTCCTTTGTTTCCTTTAAATGGCAGAATATTGTTCATGGAGACATTAAACCTGATAATCTTTTGGTTACCCGGACTGGTACAGTGAAGATAGGGGATTTCAGTGTCAGTCAGGCGTTTGAGGTAATGAGTTGATTACCCTTGATTTGGTTTGAAATAGTCAGGAGTCAAAGATCATATGACTGCATTCTGTGATTTTTAGCTTCAATGTAATGCTATGCATGAAAGTTTATGTAGCTTGTATAATTTGAGTGTGCACGTGCTTGGTGACCTTGAGCTGTGTAATGTCTGTTTCTCTCTTGCACTTCCTTTGCAAGTGGTACCCAAAGACATACTTGAAGGCGACTTTTGTTTCAATGTAAGACAGCATTAAAAGAGTTGATGAAATGATGCAGGACATCATCATGGTCCATGGAACTACAGTCTACAGCCAACACATAATTTAGGGAAGAGAGAGAGAGAGAGAGAGAGAGAGAGGGAGAGAGGATAGGAAAGAGTTACAATTGGGGGAAAACCCATGTTCACTTAATTCAAATTCGTCAATAACCTACTCCTACATGGCTTTTACACTATTTATAAGAAAGCTAATTATGCTGGAAATTACACATATGCCCCTAAAACTACATGGAATTACAAACAGACCCTAAATTACACAAATGTTACAAACAAGCTCCCAAATATGCAATCCTATATAATTTAACTACTTACACAAAATAAACTAATTAATTAAATAGACAACCCTTGTCCAATTCTCCATTAATCTCCAACTAGGGTCAACCCATGTTCTGATTTCTCCACTTAACACTAAATCAATTCTTTGCATATCCACTTGCACACTCGTCAATGAGTGCTTTGTCAATAGTGGCAGATGAATCCATGAAGAGGCAACAATTAAAGAATTGTTATGGTGGGAAAAAATTAAAAGGTTGCTAGTGTTTTGATATGAGGTGATAAGGATGCCCTTGAATAAGGTGATAATGCACTTGAAGGTGAGTAAGGATTAATTAAGGCTTAAAATTTGTGTGGATATCAATCCAATCAATTAATATCCTAATTTAATTAATTGTTTTGTCAATATTTTGGTCTTTTCATCTCTGTTTATTAAGGAAAAATAATGAAATTAATATTTTATATATTTTTGTCATAATGAAACTTATCTCCTTGTTTTTGAGTCAAACCCTGTTTATGAAGTTTTTCCTATTTAAAATAATGTTCCCCTTTTAATTTCTAGATTATAAATGAAACTTTGTTTTCTAACCTAGTTTAGACCTGAGAACCTATTTGAGAGGCTGAAAGGTGTATTTTACTCTCTTTATAATGTTTAGCATTTTTTGGTATCCAGCTTGAATGCGTGATTGGTTGGCTTTATTAGCTTGATTTTGATTTTCCTTTTTTATCATCCTCTTGTACATTCTTCTGTCTTCATGGTTTTTTTTCTTTTAATTTTTAATATTTATCTAAAGAAAAACTTCCTCTTTATAAAATTGGGTCTAGCTAAAACCTGTAGTAGATATGTGGATGTAATATTTCTATTCATGAACTTGGGAGCTAAGAAATAATGTTGCAACTGATGCTGGTGGTTTTACAATGTGTTCCATTTGAAGCATGTTTAAATTAATTGTACCAGGCACGAGTTAAAATGAAAATGTCTGAAATTATCAAGAATATGTGCCGTCAAAATTTGCAGTTGCTAGATTTGTTACAATAATCATTCACAACTTGCTATTGCACTTGGATAAGAAACATTTTTTGCTGCTATCAAAGATCCAATAACCAATGAAATCATGCAATCCATTCTATACATGAATGTTTTGGGCTCGAGCAACTGTCGCGTCTAGTTGCGTTTGCAGCACCTAAATTTGTCAGGGCTTTTTAATTAAAGTTTTAAAGGCATCAATTAGTTCTTGATTGTTGCCTCTCTGCTCCTTTTGAATTGGTTCACACTTAGGATGAGAATGACGTGCTTCGCCGCTCTCCTGGGACTCCTGTTTTTACTGCTCCTGAATGCTGTTTAGGTCAGGGATATTTCTCTAAGCTGGAACAATGCTTAGCAATTTTTTTGCTTTGATTTAAGGAGGACATGGAACTAACACTGCACAGCTGACTCTAAATTTTCATTCTGCTCAACAGGTTTAACTTATCATGGCAAAGCTGCGGACACATGGGCAGTGGGAGTCACCTTGTACTGCATGGTGTTGGGACAGTATCCATTTCTTGGAGATACTCTGCAGGATACATATGACAAAGTCTGTCATTGCTTGTATTTCTGTTTTATCCATTATTGCTGCTGTTGCTGCTACTATCATTGTTTTCATTTATTTGGCCAAGTCTAAAGACTGGATTTTTTTTTCCTTCTTCAGATTGTTAATAACTCATTAGATCTGCCAGATGGTATTAACCCAGAGCTGAAAGAGTTAATAGAAGGGCTTCTCTGCAAAGGTCTGTTACCTATCTTCGCTAATTTAGCGCACTCTATTTTCTGTTGAGCCAGTGCTTCTCTATATCATGGTCTCTATTCGTCCCTTGGTTCTGTTTCCCAACATTGAAAAAGGTTCCTTTCTGCAGACCCAAAGCAGAGGATGACATTGGATGCTGTTGCAGAACATGTCTGGGTCATTGGAGAGGAAGGGCCCATACCCCAGTATTTATGTTGGTGTAGGCGCAATAATAGCCTGGAGAAAGGAAGTACAGGAGAGCAGAACAGATTAGGAAGTGCATGAGAGGACAGATTTGTTTACGCGAGCCATACTAACAAAGAAATATTTTTATCTTCATATTTTTGTATAGTAGAGAAGCCATGAATGAGGTTTTGATGTCGTCGTCGTCATCATCATCATCAAGTGGCATATCGCATTACTGGTGAGCGAACTTGAAAACACTAGGGTTGTGATAGCTGTAAGACTTATTGGGTGTTTTGAAAAAATTCTAGTGGCTTAAGGACAATGCTTCCTTTTTTAATGATTGGTTCAAGGATTTGGGTGTATTTTCTTTTCACCATCTCGTTTAGTCTCACCAATTTCTTCCCTTGAACCAAACATAAGAAATGAAAGGGAAAATCTCAAGGTGTGGTTCAGATGATAGTGCGGGTTGCGGGAGTGCCTTTCACGAGGTCAGGTGTTCAAATCCTCTCGGATTCGTTTCCGTTCCTGAACTCCTGAATTTATCCTTCCTTTGAAATTATGGGGTCAACTTCAAGGGGCGCAGGATTAGTTACGTGGATCATAAAACGGATACATAGATACTCGGTGCGTAATTCAAAAAGAAAAAAGAAATAAAGGGGAAAAGCTTGCTTCTTTTCTCCTCTCCTCTCCACATTTCTCAACATGCTTTTCCCTTTTTCTCTGCTCTCCTTCCGGATGCGCAACTACATAGAACAGTAGACAAGGATTCACAAAGGGTGGAACCTGATCCTTACCCTTACCAAACCAACTTAATATGAGACGATCATATTGTATGCAATCACTCGCAGGAACCTTTTTGTTGGCGTGCAGGGTAGGGTCATCAATTCCCACACCCTAGCCATGAATGAGTTTTTGGTTTTGAAAATATGTATTTTTTTAACGAGTGAACTTCAGCCTTTGGGTAGCGGTTGACAAACATAATATTCATTTTGTTCATGACAAACATAATATTCATTTTGTTCATAAAATTAAGGGAGATTTGTTTTTTCGGGGATAAGTTATAAAAATTTAGGACTAGGAAGTCTATAAATAAATAAATAAATACTAAAAACTCCTCAACTCAGTCAACTACTCCACTAAATGCGAACACCTTCAACATCTACCCCACAAAAAAGACATTCCTCAGCAAAACCCTAGGCAGCTATCTCTTTCTAGGGCACATGATCCTATGCATAGCACCATACCCACGATACGCCTGGCAGCACAGGATTCTGACCCTTGCAGCCACAAACAACTAATCTGGCATTTCCACTACCCGAGGGAAATGATTCTGTGCGTCTGTGCGGCGCTGTTGGAGTGCGGGCACAGGGGATTAGTGTGGTGCCCATGCGGCAGGTCCCTGGCAGGCCCTTCTCAACAGAACCACCGTTGCGAAAGGCATTCATTCAATAAACTGTAGTTGGGCCCGGCCCATTAAGGCATTCAATAAACCGTACGTGGGCCATTTATTGGGCGGTCAGGATCGCTTCCTTTATACGTCGAATCTACGCCTTCCAAAAACTACTCATCAACTTCATTTATTGACTCATCTCATCTTTCTTTGATTTGGTCGCCGCATAAAGGTACTTTTTAAAAATTTTATTAATGAAAACGACATCTCTATTTTTTATAAAAATAATTTTATTTGATTTACATAGTAAGATTTTGAATTGTTTGGATTAAAGAATTTGATAGAGTGAAAAAGAAAATTAAAAAAAAAAATTTATTTTTATTACATATCAATTCCGCACAAACATGACAATGAGATATCCATATTTCAATTCCGCACAAAGACGACGACAATGACATATCCATAGATGGATGTCGCATTGCTAATAATGTTGAAAAATTGCCTAAAGAATATTACAAAATGTTACCAACTAAATTCCTCTCAAGAATGGCACCTACAACATTCTTATTTCCTTATTTTATTTAACATAAGCTAGAAGGTTATACATGATTAAATGATTTGCAAGTCACTTGAATGACTTTTTTAGTTTTATTCATTAATATAAATGACTCAAGCTTGGACTACATCTTATTCGATTTGTGCAACTTGTGAGTTAATGGATTTAATTAATTTGTAAACCAATTCAATTAATAGATGCATGAGTTAACTCATGAAGTTTATGAACTTATTTGTATATTAGCTTAATAAGAGGCTCTTTATAAATTAGGCTTACAACTTATTTTAAACTAATGACATTTTAGACACATACCTTTTAAGGATGTTAGAAGTATTTTCTCTCATACCGTCATTAATTAATCACATTTTTTTGCTTATATTTTAAATTTTTCATAACATAATATTAAAACATGGTAAATCAAAATATTATACTTAAAGTCTCCAAATCTCACATTTATTAATGAGATAATCTTATATACTACAAAGTAGTAGTAGTAGTATTTTGCACTTTAATTGGAGATGATTGATTATAATGTCTCCCTTCCTCTTATCTAAGGTTATAAATGATTAAATGGGTAAAACTATTTGCAAGTTACTCGAGCCATGAATGGTTTGTTATGACTTATTCATTAAAATAAATAACTCAAGTTTGGACTATATCTTCTTTTATTTGTGTAACTTACGAGTCAACTCATTTAATTAACTCATAAACCAATTCAATTATAAGTTCAACATGAAACATGTTTAATAGACACATTAGTTAACTCATTAAGTTTAAGAACATGTTTGTATATTAACTTATTTTGTTGGCTCATTAAGAGGTTCTTTATAAATTAGGCTTAGAACTTATTGCAGTCAACATTTGTCCAAGAGAATTTAGATCAATCACGACTTTGATCGTACCTACCAAGAATGAAAAAAAAAAAAAAAAACCGGCTTGGACGACCCAAGATGTACTCCAAGGAACCACTCAGATACCTAAGTCAAGGAATTTGAAAGGATTATGCGATTGATACAGTAAATGAGTGAGTGTGAATGAGATGAGATGCCTTACCTTCCTTTGGGGGGGGTCTTTTTATAGGCATTCCAAATACTTCCTTATGATTTCCCTACTCATAGATATTTATTAGGATCTCAGGAGTAGCACTTTGACTATGAATATGTTACTAGGGAATACAAATTGGTGTGCTAACTCCTTACTTTAATTAATGAATGTTACATCCTTTCTATTGATCCCTTGATGTCTTCTGGTTTTGAATAAGATAATGTCAAGTTTAATACTGGGGTCTCTTTAGGTTATATCAGTCCCCCCTTACTCTCAAGTCTTAGTGTTACCTTTTTGGCTTGAGGGTATATTGCATTTACTCTCAATTTTTGGCCTTCTGCTTTCTTTGTAGGATTTAAAATATTCTTATATGCTTCATGTGGTACCACCTCCTTACCCTTAGGTGTCGTTTTTTCTTGAACATCCCCTAAGCCATGTTCTAGAGGATCTTTTTTTGCTATAAGATCATGCTAAACATGTTTTTCGTCTTCCTTTGGAAGGCTAGAAATTGGTCTAAAGACACAATTTGTAGCAAATTGTCTAGTGATGGGGAGTGAACCAACGGAGGTGATTGATCCCCAACAATGGGTTTAGACTCGGAATCATGTCATGCAATCGTACTTGAGTTTTAGAAAGAAATCCTTTCAAGTTTCCCATAAATGATCCCAACTATTGCTACCAAAATTTGTTCGGGAGAATTTGGATCAATCACGACTTTGATCACCTATCAAAAATGAAAGAAAAACAACTTGGAGGATTTGGGGTGTACTTGGGGGGACTACTCTGATGCCAAAGTAAGGGAATTTGAAAGAATTGTGTGATTGAAACAGTAAAGAAGTGTGAGAATAAGATGAAATGTCTTACCTTCCTTAGGGGGTCCTTTTTATAGGCATTTGGGATACCTCCTTATTGATTTCCCTACTAATAGATATTTATTTGGATCGCAAGAGTTATACTTTAATTGTGGATATGTTACTAGAAAGTGAAGATTATTGTGCCAACCCCTTACTTTAATTTATGGACTACCTTCTTTCTATTGATCCCTTGATGTCTTTTGGTCTTACATAAGTTAATGCCAAGTTTAATGTTGATGTCTCTTTTAGGTTATATCAAAACTTATTTTAGATTGATCTCATTTTAGATGTGCCTTTCAAAGATAAAAGTATTTTTTTTCATGTTGTCATTAATTAATCAATTTTTTTTTGGGATTTTTAAAATTTTCATAACATTATTATTAAAATATAAGTTAAAATATTATACCTAGATTGCAAATGAACTAAATCATTTGTTGATATTCATTAATGGGCAGTTTCAAGTTTAATTGAATAACTGATAGAAAGTTGAATAGTATGATTAGACATGACACTTTTAGTTTCTTGAACACAAACAAATTTAATCTCAATTTGTTTAATTATTCAATTAAATTCAAATTCCATTTTTAACCTTGTTTGTTAAAGGAGCCATGATCGAACATGTTAAATCTCGTCTCAACTTGATTCAACTGGCCGGAGTCCTAGTCTTACTATTAATTGCAAGATTTTAAAATCATTTTATAGAATTATCACCTAGTTTTTAGGAATTTGAAATTCAAACCTTGAATTTAAATTTTAATTGATTTAGATAAAGCATCACAATATAAATCTTATTGAGTTCTATGTAAATTTAAATTCAAAACGTTCAAATTGTACTCCTTAACACAATCTCAAGATATTACTCTAATAATACAATACAAGACTTTCCTATGTGGGCGCTGCTCCATGACGAACCCTAGCCGCCGTTGCGACAAGGAAGACGACGACGACCTGGAGCGTTGTTCCGTGACGACGGCATTGGTTGTTGGGTGTCCTTCTCTGGTGTCACTGTCGCCACGAGGTGCTATTCTTTGTTCTCTAGCCGCCGTCGTGAACGACAACGGAGTTGGAGAGTTTCGCGACGAGGAAGAAGATGAGCCGCCGTTGCGAACGACAATGGAGACTTTTGTCTTCTCTTGTTGCACGCGTTGGATTCGTCGTCCTAGACTGTGTTTTGGGGTCCTCTCTGACTCCCTTTCTACCCACGAGGTTGCTGTGAAACCACGACGACGGCCTTTGGAGCTCTACCGCCACTTCAAAGAACTCGTCCGGTGTCACCATCTTTGCCGCAGGTTGCAGTGGCAGCGGTACTCGTCGGAGAGCAGTAGAGGCTTCTGGGCTGTGGGAATCTGAGATAGCGACAACGACGAAGTGGTGACGGCGAACGCGTCGGTGACATACGGTGACAGAAGACGTAGGTCTATCGCAGGTTTGGTTTTTTATTATTGTTTATTTGTTATTTTGTTTTTTTGGTGTTCAATATGGAATAACAGTTAGACATGACCGCGCTGTCTACGGTAGCAGTTTTCGGAGGGTTGAGGGGAGGTGTCGATGCTAGTTTACGGGTTAAGGGGAGTGGTTCGGGGGATAATAAGGTCGAAAAGGGGGAAGGTTTCGCTGGGGGAAAATCGTTTGCGGAAGCCTTGAAGAGGCCAATTCCATCTTCAAAATTCAAAATCTCGTTGAGGATACTGGAACTAATTAATGAAGAATTAGCTTTTGTTTTCTCGGATGTGGAGATGGAAAAGGCTGCCGAGGATTTGAAGTTTGCGTTGGTTCTTAAATTTCTTTCTGCAAGGCCGTCTATTGATGTCCTTTGGAGGCATATTATCCAATCCTGGGGTCTCTCTAAAGTCCCAATGATAAGTTTTATGGAAAACTATCATGTTTTGTTGCATTTGGTAAACAAAAAGGATTACATTCATGCATGGGCACGAGAAGGAAGATGGATGGCAGGGTGCCAATTTTGGCTTTTTAACTGGTTTGTGAATTTTGATGTAAACAAGGAGCCATTGATCGCACCTTAGGGGATTTTCCTACCAGGTTTGCCTTTACATTTATATAGAATGTACTATTTGCAGAGTTTGACCACTAGGTTTGGTAGATTCCTAGGAACGGATAATGCGACATTATATAGAACACGAGCCACTGGTGCGAGATTATGTTGAAGTGGACTTGCGGAAAGATCCTGTGGAGGGTTTTTCGTTGGTGGTAGGACAAAAGCAGAATTGGCAAAGGGTAATATATGAGAAGAGAGATTTCTATTGTAATAAATGTTGTAGACAAGGTCACATTGAAGTAGTATGCCGATTTGGAGTTAAGCCTAAGGATAAAAGGAAGGTAGGTATGAGGAAGGAGGGAGATGAGATGGTTTGGAAAGAAGTGGGTAGAAAAAAGAATATGATAGTTGAAGAGGAAGGTCCTATTTTGAAGATTCAGGATCAGAGGGTGGAGGAGAAGAAGGATGGAAACGTGAGTGGTCTGTCAAATGGGATTGAGAAAAATAAAGAAATTTTGAATGAGGTTAATAATGTGGGCACTCAAAAAGTGGATGAAGTTAATTTGGTAGAGAAAAATAGTGGAGAGAAAGTCAATCATTGTCAAGACCAGAAGTCAGGGGTGGTAGGGGTGTAGGTAGAACTGGGAGGTTGTTCTAGGTCTGCCGAAGAAATTGGAATTGTGTATGAAGGAGAGAGGGGAAAAGTTGAAAAGAACAAGGATGGGGAGGTGATTTTGGTGGAGGAGGTGGATGAGAGAGAGGGGGATGTGGAGGGTGTAGGGTGTAGGGATAATTATGATGTGTTGTCTGAGGAAGATATGGAGGTTTGCATTGATATTAAAAAAGAATATCACTCTGATCCAGGTAATGTGACAATGAGCGAGTTGTAAGGAAGAAATAAAGATGATGGTCAAGTGATAAAGTCTAAGAGGGTTAAGACAGTGCCTCAAAAGTTGAACTTATGATGGACAAAATTATGTTTTGAAATTTAAGAGGTTTGGACACGTCGAAGAGAAGATTGAAACAAATTGTGAAAGATTAGAAAGTTTTGATTTTGGCGGTTTCGGAACCTTTTCAAGATATAGAAAAGATAAGAAGGTGGGCGGTGTATTTGCAATTTACTAACTTTTGCTCTAATGTAGAGGAAGGTGGGAAGATTTGACTATTCTGGAAAGATGATGTTCAAGTGGACTAGGTGGCTGCTTCTAATAAATGTGTGAGAGTTTTGTTAACAGAGGATAGAGACTCTTTGCTTCTTACTTTTGTATGTGCTAAATGTTATCATATTGAGAGAAGAGATTTTTGGGAACAGTTTCAAGGGTTGTCAAGTTTTGATGTGGCTTGGGTTGTTATGGGGGATTTTAATGTAATTCGGTCAGATGGGGAAAGGGTAGGAGGTAGACCTCGCTGGGGTTCGTCTATGGCTAAATTCAATGGTTGTATTAATAGATTTGGTTTATTGGACCTCAAATTCGAAGGAAGTCAATTTTCATGGTGTAACGGCCAACAAGGTCTAATGAGAAGTTGGGCGAAACTGGATAGGGTGTTGATTAATAATGTTTTATCTATAAAATATGGTGAAGCTAAGACTTTTTTGTTGAAAAGAAATACTTCAGATCATTCTCCTATCATTTTACAGCTGTGTGCGAGTATGGAGAGGTATGGGCCAACGCCTTTTAGGTTTCAAAACATGTGGACGTCGCATGGGAATTTTTTGGAAATGGTTGAGTCATCTTGGAGAGAACACATTGTGGCGGATTCAGGATTGTGTAAATTGGCGGGTAAATTGAAAAGACTAAAACAAAGACTTAGGATGTGGAATAAACAGACTTTTGGGCATGTTGGTGGTTTTATTCAAGAGTTGGAGAAAATAGTGGAAAAATATGAGAATTTACTACAGATAGAGTACTCAGAATCAGTTGAAGAAGAGTTCCTTGTTTCTAAGACTGAATTGGAAGTTTGGTATAAAAGAGAAGAGGCTAGGTTGGCACAGCAAGCAAAGTTGAAATGGTTGATTGATGGTGATCAAAATTCAAAGTTTTTTCAGCCGTGATTATGCAAAAAATGCGTAACTCTTGTGTAAATTCAATGGTGCATCCTGATGGTTCGGTGTTGGAAAATATGCAGATGGTCCATGATGAGGCTGTGAATTATTTTGAACAATTTTGAGGCAAAATAGTTGAGTGCAAAGGTCAAATCTGGACGGTCTTATCCATTCAATGGTTTCTGAGGAGTCTATAGGTCGGTTGAGGGAAGGACCGACTTAGGAGGAGATTTATGAAGCTATTTTTTCTATTTTTGTGAATAGTAGCTTGGGACCGTATGGGTTTGGGTCTTCTTTCTATATTACCTATTGGAGGATTATTAAAAATGATGTGATGGATGCGGTAAGAGAATTCTTCAGAGGTGATATGTTGCCTCGGTATTTTTGTTCCTCTTACATAATGCTTATTCCTAAAGTAAATGATCCTCAATCTTTTGATAAATTTTGGCTGATAAGCCTTTGTAACATAATCTATAAAATTTTCTCCAAAATCCTTGTTGGTAAGCTTTCGTTGGTGATGGGTGATTTAATATCTTTCAAACAAGGTGCTTTTGTGAAAGGGAGGAGTATTTTTGAAAATATAACGCTTGCTCAAGATATGACATAATTATTACATAGGCGGGTGAGAGGAGGTAATATAATGCTAAAGTTTGATATGAGCAAAGCGTATGATCGAGTGGAGTGGCAGGTGGTAGATTAGATTTTCCATGCTTTTGGTTTTCCTGACTAGTTTTGTAATTTGATTCAGAATTGTATTTCTACTCCTTGGTTTTCTGTCATGATGCATGGCACGTATAAGGGTTTCTTCAAGTCAAAAAGAGGCTTGAGGCAAGGGGATCTGTTGTTGCCGTATATTTTCATCATTATGGAAGAAGTTTTTTCTAAATTAGTTCAAAAAAAGCTGTCTGAGAAGCAGATTTTACCGTTTGCACATTCGTGTGGTGCACCTATTATATCACATTTAATGTATGTGGATGATGTTGTTATATTTGCTAATGCTGGAAAAAAATCTGCTAGACAGATAATGGAGGTGATTAAGGAGTATAAAAAATGGACTGACCAAAGGGTGAATAAAGATAAATCAGCTTTTTTTTTTCTCAAAGAAGTTGGGTGTTCTGAGGAAGGGAGAAATTCTTCAAGAAACTGGTCTTAGTGAAGGTAAATTTCCTTTTATGTATTTGGGTGTGCCGATAGCGGATGATAAATTGAATGGTTGTCATTTTGACCTTTTAATTCAAAAAATAAGCAAGAGAGTTGAGGGCTGAAAAAGTAGACTGTTGTCTCAAGGAGGTCGTCTAGTTTTGTTGAGACATGTGTTGTCGAGTATGTCATTGCATCTGTTAACTGTTCTAAATGTCCCAAAACTGGTGATAAAAAAGATACAAGGTATGTTTGCTTCTTTTTTCCTGGGGTTTTAAGGATGGAAAAGAAAAAATGAAATGGAGGGCTTGGAAGAAATTGTATGTTCCTGTAGAGGAGGGGGGGCATAGGAGTAAGGGACATTATGAAAATGCAATGGTCTTTGTTTATGAAGTTTGAATAGCATTTATTAATTCAAAATTCTTTATGGGCTAGATTTTTTAGAGCTAAATATGTGAAAGGAGGACATATTGCTCTTTGCAGACCTCATGGATCGGATTCTTCCTTTTGGAGGAAAGTTCTGCAGAGTATGCCTAAACTGTTAAGTAAATCTAAGTGGAAGGTTAGAGAAGGAGATGTAAATTTGTGGTTTGATAAGTTTCTAAATTCGGGACCTTTGTTTGCAGAGTGTCCAGATGGTGCACATTCACATATCAGATTAAAAGATTTGGTTATCAATAATGGGTGAGATGTGAAAAATTTGTAGAGGATTCTGGGGTATAATAAAGCGGAAGAAGTGATGGAAAAGGTGGGAAATCTTAGAAACTCTTCGGACATACTGCTATGGCTCCCGGAAAAGGATGATTGCTTTAATACAAAGTTTGCATGAGATGTTATCAGAGTTAAAGCTCCAAAGTTTGAGTGGGCAAAGTGGGTTTGGAACAAATGGTTACCAAAGAAAATTGCCACCTGCATGTAGAAGGCCGCTTTTGAGTGCTTAAGTGTTGATGAAAAGGTGAGAAGGGTGGGGGTTTCGCTTGCTTCAGCGTGTAATTGTTGTGAGATGAGGCAGTCGGAAGATATGGAGCATGTGTTAAATAAGGGAGACCTTGCTACTGAGGTTTGGAGGAAGGTTTCGGTGGAGGTTGGTATTCCTTTCCTTAGACAATAAAGTTGGAAAGAAAGAGTCCAAATGTGGTTTAATAAGGTTTCCAGATTTTCTCAATTGGGATCATTGATGGGTTTGATTCCTTGTTTAGTAGTTTGGAGGCTGTGCAAAAGGAGATGTGTGGTTAGAATGGAGGGGAAACTGGAGAGTAGTACAGATTTGTGGCTGTCCATTAAGTATTGGGTGGGGGTTTTGAGTAGAAACATGACAGGATTGACTCAATTAAAAAAATGCTGATTTTCGGATATTGAAGAATCTGGAAGTGTAAATTGTGAATAAAAGAATTAAAACTATGCAATTTGTGAGATGGCTAAAACTGAGGCAAGGGAGGTTGAAATTAAATTTGGACAGGAGCAGTTTGGGGAACCCAGGGCCGGCGGGTGGTGATGACATCCTTAGAGACCATACAAGTTCTTTTGTATTTGGGTTTTCAAAATATTTTGATTCTTGTTCAAATAATGAAACTGAATTGAGAGCTATGTTGGAGGGAATAAAGATTTGCAAATATTTGGGCCATACTAGTATTGATATTGAATGTGATTTGAAGATTGTTGTAAATTGGATAAGATCAAGTAGGTGCTTATGGGATTTTTGGGAGCAGTTGATTGGTTTATTGGAGGGAGCAGACTTTTTGATAAAGCATTGGTATAGAGAAGGAAATAAAGTGGCAGATGCCTTGACTCGTCAAGGTGCTAGGGGGAGGAATAGGTTGTTTACAAATAGTAGTCAACTTCCTAGAGTTATCAATGGGTTGTATAAATTGGAGAAGATATGTACAACTTATATGAGGTATGTTTAACTTTCTGTTGGTTTTGGTCTATGCTTTATGTTGTTTATCTTTTGTTTGTTTTGTTGCGTGATATTTGTTTTCTAGGTCCTTGTTTTGTTTTGTTTTGATTGGACTTGTAATCCTGTTTTGGCTGGATGTTGGTGTTGTTATTTGGGAGACCTTTAAAGTTTTATCTTTTGTTTCTCTCTTTGATTATCTTGTAACCACGGTATTCCTCCGCCAAAAGTGAGGGTTTATCAATAAATAAATGGAGGTGCCGCCCTTCTTAAAAAAAAAAAAAAAGTCTTTCCCATGTGCTTTGCATGCTTTGGGAGTTTTATCTTTATTTAATAGAAGTTCAATTATAATTATGGAGGCAAAATGCAAGTCCTTTTGAAAAATAAATATGCAAGGTAAGCACATCTTCCTCTAAAAAAAATTGAGGCCAAATAAAAATGATAAAATAAGTGATGTTACTTCTAATTAAAACATTCCTTCAATATTGTTGTGTTTCTCATTATACTTTATAAGAACATTTTAAGTATTGTGTGTTGAAATTTGACTGTACTAAATTCAAAGCCTATATGTGTGTGTGTGTGTGTCTATATGTATATATTCTTCTTAATAATTTTTATGTTTACTATAGTATATCTAAGTTGTAAGAATTTATTTTGATATTTTGCTGAAATTATAGGATGTTTAATTATCATGATCTTCACATATATTTCCTTTATGCTGAAAAATAAAGAATCCATAAACAAACATACCTGGATCAATCATGATGTAAACTAGTCTTTGAAGAAAACTTGTAGGAATCGTTTCTCTCGCCTAACCTTCTTTCTATCTCTATTCTTTACTAGATCATATGGGTAAATGGATGAGAGAAAGATTGGTGGCAAGAGGACAATATCCAACCCTGTAATGACCTTGTAAATTCTATTATAAAAATACTCTGATACCATAATAATATCAACAAAGTCAACCTAGACCCAAAGTGGGGTATCGAAGATACACCTATCCATAAATACATCTTATCTTTGCAGCGGAAAACATAACACACATGATCCTTATATACAATACTAGAGTTATAAAGTCTCCAAAAATAAACATATAAACCCTTTAAAATCTATAAAATATCCCCAATTCCAAAAACACAAACCTTGAACTATAGTAACTAGATTTCCTCTACTTCGGAGCTCGCTCCGCTCGGATGTCTGGTTTTCCTGAAATGTTTAAGATTCTTGGGGTGAGACACCTCTCAGTAAGAAGGAATAAATTATTATTAGTGTGTGGTGAAAGTTGAAAAGTTGTCCCAGGAAGGGGGGGGAGTGAATTGGATTATTAAATTTTTTTTTTAATTCCTTTCGTGAATTCTTAATGTAGTGACCCAAAGAATAATAGTATTTTAATAATAAAAGGGAGAGAAATGGAAACAGAAATAGAAGGAAGCCGTAGACTTCGTCGTTCGTCGATGACATCGCATTTTGGAGATAATAATAATAATAAAAATTTCAGGAAATTGCCAGACTTCGTCGACGAATATAGGGTTTCGTCGACGAAGGTCTTCAGGATCTCGTTGATGAGTTCCCGTTTCGTCGACGAGAAAATACTGAGCTAAGGTTTTGGTCTGTTCTGAATTTCGTCTACGAAGGGTAAGGTTCGTCGACGAATTTACTGAAGGATTCTTCGATGAGGTGACGTGTCTCATCGACGAATCTGGCCCTATGAATAGAGCAAACTTGGATTTTTATTCAAATTTCAATGCTCTCTCTCTCTTTCCTCTCTCTCCCCTATGGTTCCTCTCACTTCTCTCTTCGATTTCTGTCCCACCAGTCATCGGATCGATAATCCGAAGCCACCACGACGCTCCTGGTGAAGTTCTCTGCAAGTTTACCGGAGCGGATCGTTGGTGAAACGAAGTTGGATTTAATCCCAAATTCAGGGTAAGGCCTTTTAGTCCATTTTTGGCCTTTTGACAGTTATAAGAAATGATTTAGGTGAAGAAATACTGATATTTTGTTCTGACAAATGTTGTTTTCAGGGTGTTATGTAGGAGGCCCTGCGGGTGTTAGGCCAGTATACCATAGGAGCTTTTCAGTAGTTAGGTAAGGGAAATATGCTATGCTAGGTAATTTTAAAATATTATATAGTTTATTAAATTACGAATATTATGTATTAAAGTATGGTGTGGCTTGGAAATATAAGTATAGTACAGAGATATGGTTTATGGATTTCAGTACTATGATTTTATGAATTTCAGTACCATGATTATACGAATTCTAGTACCATGATTATACGAATCTCAACACCATGATTGTACGAATTTCAGTATTATGATTATGCAGTTTCAGTGTTATGATTATACAGTTCTTAATACTATGACGTATAAATTATAGTTACAGTTTATTCAGTATCATGGTTATTACAATTATTTCAAAATCATGGTAAATCAGATAGTTGTATATAGAGATATATTGTATAGTATCAGACCCTGTTGGACTATGCAGTTACAGAGCACGGTACCATTGCTACAAATATTTATGTTATGAGTGCAACCACCTATTTAGATAATACGTGGTAGTAGGTCGATCACCTAGGCCCTTGACGTGGACAGACTCCCCATCAGATATGGGTTAAGGTGGGCAGATCAGACCGATGAAGTATAGTGATTTATTCCTAGTTGGTCAGCCAGGGTAAATCCCGCCTACGGGTCGCACAACCCTGTCATGAGGGGTTAAATCATGACACACAGTTATCCACAGGGAAAATTTTTAGTTACTATTACGTATGTACAGATTTACAGAAATAAGGAACATACTTATGTATAATAGAAAAATTTTGAATAGTAACCTATAATACTGTTATGTTAAACAACATGGAAAGGGTGGTGTATTTCATTACTTGTACTGTACTTACATATCCAGTTATACATAATTATATAGAAACAAATTTTCATAATATTGTAACTCATTTGTCACACACTAGTAATAGTATATTTCATCTTACTGAACATTGGTTCATCCCAGTGTTGAATCATTTTTCAGGTGATCTAGGTAGGCGAGCAGACCACGTTCGCAGATAAAGGGGCTCCAGTGTTGCCCTATTAGCAGGTAGTGAGTATGTTTGTGGAGGATTTTTTTTGTATATTCCAGCATAGTTGGGGATATTTTGGGGAATAGTGATATGTGTATATTTTGGAAAACATGATAGCACTCTGGTATTGTATTATATATAATTATGTATGGATATGTTTATTTGATTTCTGCTTCTCGCTGCTTAGGTTAATGATTGAGTTTACCCCCAGTATGATATTAGAGCATGTAGATTATCATAGTATATAAAAAAAAACCCAGTTTATTAAGTAGGTCGTTACACTTAACCTCCTGTTAATCTAGCAATCACACAACCAAACCTTATTTGGAAAATCAATCCACAAACCAATACTTCAACACAACACAAACAAAATTGGTTTATAATCACAAGTTCAGCTGAAAATTAATTAAGTTATAAACCTTTATAAATAAGTGTAAGTATGGTAACTTGAATACTTTCTAGATTTTCATATATTCTTCCAACAATTCAATTCAACCAAAATGATCAAAACAAGATACACAAGTTAGATTGATTCCAACAATGCTTTCAAGATTCAACACTTTAATAACTGAAAGTAATCAATCAAAAAATACAATATGCAGCACTTTGGCAATTTTCAGCTTTGTTTGTAGCCCAGTGTATATGATTGATTTAAGCCTTGTATTGATGGATTTAATTTCTCAATATAATGCTTAATATGTAATCCAACACTCTTTCCAAAAACTTAGACCTTAAATAAACTTTTAGTTAATAAGTCTTGGGTGTTGAACCAATCAACGTACTCCCTTACGATTTCCACAATCTGTATTGATCAACTAATGTACTTCCTTTCGGTTTCTTCAAATTCCCAAAAACAAATTAAGCTTTAGATTATTTAATATCTAATCCACGTAGTGTATATGATCAGAAATAAAAACACAACCACGCAGTTAATATTTGCAGGAAATTAAAGAGAATAAGGAAAAACAGTGCGTAATAACCCGAAGATTAATGACATTTAAATAATAAAGGAAAAAAGGTAAATGGGAAACAGTGGCAGAAGGAGGCGAAGCGTTCGTCGATGATGTTGCGTACTGGGCTCGTCGACAAAGGTGTGCCTCGTCGACGATGTGGAGAGTTCGTCGACGAATTTCCTCTTGACCTCGTCAACGAATCCCATAGTATAAATAGTGTTAAACTTAGATTTTACGCAGAAATTCAGCGGAACTCGCTCTCTCTTCTCTATCTACGGTTCCTCTTCCCTTTCTCTTCAATTTTGGCCCCATCGTTCGCTGGATCGATGATCTGAGGCCACCATGACGCTCTTGGGGAAGTTCTCTCCAAGTCTGCTGGAGCGGATCGTCAGTGGGATGGAGTTGAATTTCATCCTAGATTCAGGGTAAGTTCTTTTTGTCAAAATTTGGCTTTTCAGCAATTGTAGGAAATGTAGTAGGCAAGGAAATAATGATATTTTATTCTAAGATATATTGTTTTCAGGGTGTTGAGTGGGGAACCTTGCGGGAGTAGGACCCATGACAGTAGGGGATTTTAGCAAGAATCAGGTAAGGGAAATATGTTATGCTAGACAGTTCTATTATGATTCAGTACAAATCATATGTTTTTAGCAAATTATTATTCATACCATATATATAGTTTTCAAAGCCTGATAATATTGATATTTAGTTGTGTGGCATGAGTTAATATTAGATCAGTACATGATTTATATAATTTTTAGAATACCATGATTTACAGTATACATACAGAAACTTGTATTTTACAGTATTTTCAGATTACTATGATATACAAACCTCAGAGCCATAACATTCAGTTACTACAGTTAATAAGATATTTCAGTTATTCAGTTATGCAGATATCTCAGATATTCAGTAATTACAGTTTATTCAGATCAGTTTATATAATGTTATGATTATTTCAGTTGTTACAAAATCATGACAAAAACAGTATTTTAGATATATATCAGTTACTTATATAGTATTAGACCCTAATGGATCAGATTCAGTCAACAGAGTTCGGTACCATAACTATATTCAGTTCAGAGTGCAACCCCTATTAGATAATATGTGGTATTTAGAAATCGATCGTGCCTATGTTGTGGACAGGATCCCCATCAGATATGGGTTGAGGGGGCCAATATGACTGTCGGAGTTCAGTTGACTTACCCTGGTCGGCCAGCTAGGTTAGGTCCCGCCTTCGGGCCGCACAACCTTATCATGGGGGGTTAATTCATGACTTTAGTTATCCATCTAGGGAATTTTCTCAATTATTATACATGTTACGATCAGATTTATATAAAACAGTTATACTTATAAATATTCTCAGTATTATGAATAGAACATCCTTACAAATCAGTTATGTTAAGCCGCATTAGCATGATTTAAGTTAGTTATGGTATTTTCCTAGTCAGAATTTGCAAGCATGTAGCTTACTTGCCACACACTGGCGATAAAATATTTCGTCTTACTGAGCGTTGACTCACCCCATTATTTTAACATTTTCTAGGTGAGCCAGTTAGGCGAGCGGACCAGGCTTGCGGGTAGAGGGGCTACTGTACTGCCCTATTTGTCAGGTGAGTATTTTTGGGAGATTGTTTTGTATGGCCCCAGTTTCTGTTGAGGGTAATTTTTTGGAATAGTGTATATGTATATTTTGAAGAATACTCAAACACTTTGGTATTGTAATATATGTGTGGTTAGGTTTTACATATTCAGCTTCCTGCTGCTTAAGTTGATGGTTAGATTTAAATAAGAAGGTATCAGAGTAGTGTAAGTTTCAGTATATATATATAAACAGTAGGAAGCAGGTCGTTACAGAGTGACACCACGTTTTTTAATGAGGTTCGGCTTATCCCCAGCCTACGTCCTCGCCTTTGGCCAATTGTTGGAAATGGTGTATTCCTAAGAGGGGGAGGGGGTGAATTGAGTTTTAAAAACTTTTTGGTTAATTTAAACATTTTGCCGATTCACCACAGATCATATCCCATTCAAAGTACATGCATGTATGTAGAATAACTTTAGCAATGAACACAAACATACACGTATGCAGTAAATCTTATTTAAATTAAATGTGTGTATGCAGATGATTATGACAATGAATATAAACTGACATACATGTGCAGAAATTAAAGTGTAGGAATTTAAATAAGATAGAGAGAGTTTTAAAACTAATCAAAGTTACTAATTGAAGTTATGTAAGGGGTATTTATAGACTCTGGGAAAATTATGGCCGTGTTGAGGATACGCTCGGTATTTTGGAAATGTTTAATTATGAAATTAATTACATTATAGCGCTTAAAAAATTTTCAACCCGAGAGGTTCGGTTGGTTGACCTACAGGGTCAGTCGACTGAACTCACACGACATTTTGAATTTTATAACAGGTTCGGTTGGCTGTGAGAGATGACTAGTTGGCTGGGCAAGGCGATTTCCCGAGCCTTCGTAGGTTCGGTCGCCCGTGCTTAAGGCCGGTCTGCCGATTCTTGATGGTCGGTCAGCCGAGGTGATTTTGAACTGAGGGATCAGTCGGTCGAGGACAGTAGAAAAGTCAAAAAATCATGGTTGGTCGACCGTGGAAGATACGTTCAATTTATGGTCGTTCGACTGAGGCTTAGTCAACTTTTTGACTTCTAGCCTAAAGTGTGGTTGGTTGATCGTGGTGATTTAAACGTCAATCGATCGGTTGACTTGGGCTATTTAATTAACCAAAAAACCCAACGTCGGTCGACCTTGTCAAATTCATTTTAGCCCCAATTTTTAACCCTCACCAAATAATTATTAAGAAAAAGTTTTTCTGTGAAAAGTGTTGGTCCTTAGGATTTGTCTATGGCTATCTGAGCATTCAATCCATATTATGCAGATGCATACATTATTATAGACCAAATAATAAAAATTAAATGCAATTACAAATTAAAATCAAATGTCTTCTTCTTATCCTTTGCTCTTTTGTCTTCATGGAATTCGCCAGATCCTATAGGCTTGAAGTTCCTCCTGGCTTTCACTTCCCTTCTGCCTTATGTGTGTGTTGAATAGTAAACCTGTTCAAGCACTTGAAAACATACATAAGAACCTTGTATTTTGTCAGTATCAAAATAGAGATCAGATTCAAAAAGTTAACAAAAATAAACCAATATCAATTTTTTTTGACATGAATAGTTATTGTATAGTGAGTAGTGTCATTACAAGATAAATTATCATGCAAAATTAAGTTGGTTTTTGTTGATGTCAAAATTTGTTTAGAGTGCCGATGAAGGGAATGACGATCCCTGAACAAGAAGAGATTGAAGAAAATGGGATAAAATAGGTAAAAACACGAAAGACACGAAAGGTGCCTCCATTACATGTTGCAGTCAGAATTGATTGAAAGAGAGTAAAAAAGCTCATAATGATAGGGTTCAATTTTCGAGGTTAAAATTACTGTTAGACCTTTACTTACTATTTCAAATTGTCCTGGAACATTCAATGCTGTTGAAATTAGTAGAAAGAGAGAAAAAAAAAAAAATCTAAAATGACATGATTTTGCCTTAATTTTTATGTATGATGTCAAAAATACTACCAGACCCTACCTTACATTTTTTAGACTGTTCTAGATCGCTCGATATAATAAAAAAATGACAAAAAAGAAAAAAAAATTGAAATAAAATGTAAAAACCAAAAAGAGATAGTTAGGGTTTTCATTTTGGTCATTCAGAAAAAATGACCGTCAAAAGTGCTATTAATTTCATGAAATACATATGGAATGAATGAGAAATGACCATTGGAAAACTTTATTATGGAACTAATGTCTATGGTTATATTATTCAAAACATGTTAAATAAAATATTAGATACTGGTTTTTGCATATCATTTGTGTTTAAAAAACAATTTTACATTTATAGTATACAATAATTAATTTCATAGCAAAAACCAAACATAATAACAAAAGTGTAAGGGAGAAAAGGGTAAATTCAGAGATACTACTTGAAAATTATTAAATAAGGCACTGCCCGTCATAAATTTTTGACAACTATTAACGAACTTTTTTGAATTTTTGACAACTATCAAATGACCACTTAAGATTAAAAATTTATTTACAAAACATCCCTCCTTCACTTAATTTTTTCATTTTATAAATTATTTTAGAAATTTTTTGGGTAGTTGTTAGAAACTCAAAGGATGTATTGTCATATTTTGAAAAAATAAAAGGTGTTTCCACATTTATTCATTTTCTTTTAAAAGGAAGAATTGTTTCACATCAATGTTTCATTCTTACAATACAAAATCCAATGCAAAATATTTGTTGATAGTCAAGCCATTATGATATCTCATTATTAAATGCATCGTGGAAATATATAAATTATAAACATTTTTTTATTAAATTGCTCATGAAAGGTTGGACTCTTTTGAAACTTCTAAATGTTAGAAGCGAGATGCTCTTAGGAGCCAAAAGTAAAATGGAGCTCTCGAGATTTCTTTCCCCTACCAAGCCAATCTATTAACCTCGAGTCTTGACTATAACAAAAACAATAACAAAACCAAGCCTTAGTCTCACTAAGTGAGGTCAGTTATATGAATCATTTTCCTCCAATTTATGCGATCATGACCATTTCTTTTGATAGATTCAAGGATATTAAATCCTTACTCACTATCTCCTCCTAAGTTATTTTAGGTCTACCCCTACCCCTTCTACTGCCCCCCATAGTAACTAAGTCACTTTTCCTCACAGGTGCACTATAAGGCCTATGTTGCAAGTGTCCATACCATATGAGTGGTCCCTCCCTTATCTTATCTTCTATAGGAGTTACGCCTAACCACGAATATGTTCATTCCTTAATTTATCTTTCAATGTTATACCACTCATCTATCTAAGCATTCTCATCTCGACAACTTTTACTTTTTGGATATTATGTTTCTTCGTCGCCCAACATTCCGATCCATATAGCATAGCTGGTCTTATAGATGTCCTATAAAACTTCCCTTTCAATTTTAAGAGTATTCTACGATCACATAGCACACTTGAAGCATTTCTCCATTTTAACCAACCTACTTTAACTCTATGCATTACATCATCTTCAATTTCTCATTCAGCTTGCATTATAGATCTAAGGTATCGAAATCTACAAGTGCTATTTATTTCTTCATCATCAAGTTTAACTTTGTATCCAATATTCCTTCTATCATTACTAAAATTATATTTCATATATTCTGTTTTATTTCTACTTATCCTAAAGCCTCTAGATTCCAAAGCTTCTCTCCATAATTCTAACTCAGCCTCTACTCCGTCCCTAATTTCGCCAATTAATACAATATCATTTGCAAACAACATACACCATGGAACCTCCTTTTGAATACTCTAAGTCAATTGGTCTATCACTAAAGCAAAAAGATAAGGACTCAAAGCAGATCCTTGATGTACACCTATGGCAATTGGAAATTCTCTAGTTTCTCCATCTATAGTCCTTACACTAGTCATTACTCCATCGTACATATCCTTAATGACATCGGTATAGCTACAACATACACCCTTTTTTTTCTCAAACCCACCATAGAACTTCCCTAGGTATCCTATCATACGCTTTCTCAAGGTCAATAAATATCATATGTAAGTTCCCCTTCTTTTCCCTAAACTTTTCCATTAATCTTCTTAAAAGATAAATAACTTCTATGGTAGATCTCTCAGGCATAAAACCAAATTGATTTTTTGAGATCTTTGTTTCTGACCTTAATCTTTGTTCAACTACCCTTTCCCATAGTTTCATCGTATGACTCATAAGTTTAATTCCACGATAGTTATTACAATTTTGAATATCTCCTTTATTTTTGTATATAGGTATTAAAGTACTTTTCCTCCATTCATCTAACATTTTCTTAATTTTTACAATTGTATTAAATAAATTAGTTATCCATATAATTCCATTATCACCCAAGCATTTCCAAACTTCAATTGGGATATTATCTGGTCCCATAACTTTCCCATTTTTCATCTTTTTTAGTGCAAAGTTAATTTCGTTAACTCTAATTTTGCGAATAAATCTTATATTTATAGTCTTTTTCTCATTTGACAATTTTAAGTTTAAGCCTTCTATTTGGTTTTCGTTAAACAACTTACTAAAGTAACTTCGCCATCTTTCTTTAATATCTTCGTCCTTAACCAAGACAATATCATCCTCACTTTTTATACATTTTACATTTCCTAAGTCCTTGCTCTTCCTTTCTCTAACTTTAGCAAGTTTAAATATATCTCTTTCTCCTTCTTTTGTACCTAATCTATCATACAAACTATTAGATGATCTATATTTAGCTTCACTAACGGCCATTTTTGCATCTTTTCTTGTCTCCTTATATTTTTCAAAGTTATCTCTGTTTCTACATTTTTACCATGTTTTATACCAAAATTTTTTTGCCTTTATGATTTTTTGTACATCTTTATCCCACTACCAACTCTCTTTGCTATTCGAGAATCTTCCCTTTGATTCACCTAAAATCTCTTTTGCAATCTTTTTAATAGAGCTAGCTAATCTATTTCAAAGAGTATTTGTATCTATCCCATCCTTTAAGGTCCAATCCCCATCTTTGATCATTTTATCTTTAAATTTTATTATATTTTCTCCTTTTAGGTTCCACCATCTAGTTCTCCTACACTGGTTTATTTTATCATTTTTCTTTCATTTTTTAATACATATATCTAACACTAAGACTCTATGTTGTGTGGTTACGCTTTCACCTGGAATAACTTTACAATCCTTGCATGATAAACGATCTACCCTCCTAGTTAAACAAAAATCTATTTGACTTCTATTTTGTCCACTTTTAAAGGTTATTAAGTGTTCTTCTCTTTTCTTAAAACAAGTATTCATTATACTAAAATCATATGACATAACAAAGTCTAAGATCATCTCCCCAGACTCATTTTTGTCTCCATATCCATATCCTCTATGTATCCTTTCATAATTTTTATTATCTCTTCCAACGTGTCCATTCAGATCTCCTCCTATAAATATTTTCTCAGTCCCTGGTATGTCTTGTATAATACTATCCATATCTTCCCAAAATAGTCTCTTAAGATTGTTTGTTTAGCCAACTTGAAGAGCATAAGCACTAAAGATATTTATTATCTCTTGTCCTAATACCATCTTGATTTTTATAATTCTATCCCCTACTTTAGTTACATCCACAATGTTATCTTTTAAGTTTTTGTCTATAATAATGCCTATTCCATTCTTAGGTTTTTCTTTTCCAGTGTACCAAATTTTAAATCTCGATTTATCGATTTCTTTAACTTTCTCCCCCACCCACTTAGTTTCTTGAAAGAAAATTATATTAATTCTTCTTCTAATCATTGTATCCACAATTTTCATGCTTTTACCCGTAAGTGTCCTTATATTCCAAGTTGTTAATCTAATTCTAGTTTCCTGAACTAACGTCTTTACCTGTCTACGTCCAGAATGACGCAGGTAGGGGTATACAAAAATTACCAAAATACCAAAAACAGGACCGAAGCCGAACCGAAACCATAAACGGTTTGGTTTTTCAGTTTTCGGTTTTGGTTGTGGTTTCCAAAAATAAAAATGTTTGGTTTCAGTTTCGGTTTAGGTTTTATGTTGTAACTGAATCGAAAAAAACCAAAAAATCGATTTATATAAGATATATATATATATATATATATATATATATAATATGGCTAGTAAAAATATAGCATGCAACATAGCCATATAGCCACTATAGAAAATAAAAATGCTCAATAAATTTTAAGAACTTTATGAAAAATAAAGATTATTTTTGTTAAAAGTGCCCAACAAATTTTATTTTGTTAAAATTATGATCCCTATAAAAAAATAAAATGCTTAATAAATTTCCAACAAATTTATGAAAAATAAAGGTTATTTTTTTTTTTGTAAAAAAAATCGGTTTAAAATCGAAAAACTGCAACCGAACCGCCACATTTTTGGTTTTCAATTAAAGCATAATTTCGGTTTGGCTTTGGTTTCAGTTCGAAAATCCAAAAATCGAAAATTTCGGTTCAGTTTTCGGTTCTGTCCAAAACCGAACCGCACCGAACCGTGTACAGTCCTAGACGCTGGAACCTCGAGTCTTGACTCTATTACTAAATTCAAGTTATGAAATTTGCCAAACAAGCGCATGCCCATATAACCCCTACTTTTAAGCCAAATAAAACAACAATTTATAGTCTATCGAAACTAATTTAACCACATAAGATGAGCCCATATATGATTCTATTCAACCAAACCAATAATCGAATCCATTAGAGACAAGACAAGCCAAACTCATTCATGTTCAAATTTATTAATTTATAAATAAGCCTCAATATTGAAGTTAATAGTAAATTATTTATATAATAAATGAGTTTGAATGAGTTCTTATCGAATCAAACTTCTAATCCTCATAAATAGCCATTAGGAAATTTAATATAAAAAAAAAATATTAAACTTAAACACAAATAAAAAGACAAATATAAATACGATTTACAAATATGTTGAGACATGGATATCTCACTCTCTAATGGAATTAACTAGAAAAATCGCTCCACCAACTAAGAACAGTCATACACATAATAAATCATATATATTAAATAGATACAAACCTATATTCAAGGTACATTCATACAATTAATCTTATGCATTTGTAAAATACATGAATGAATGACCTAATTTAAATGCAAATACATAACCCAATCCAAGATACATGCTCTTTTCCAAGATAAAAAATAAAATAATAATATTAAAATACACTAACAATTCCCCCCTCATTTTAATATTATGTATGTACCATGCATGTATAGAGTTTAACAATAAAAAAATGAATAATTATGCATAATGAAGGTGTGCTCTGCATTGAACTTTTACTTAGTGAACAATAATTTTTACTCCAGAATTAGTAGAGGTCCCAGACTTGAATTATGATTGCTTAAGGGAAATAAAGTATCACTGCTCACACATGATTCAGGTGTTGACATGAGCTTTAATAGTTAGGATGATTTGGCCTTGCGTTAATCCTGGTTTCATGAGCATATTTGAGAATAAGCCCAATTCTCATAGAGAGTGGCCCCACTCTCATGCTCACATAGGTGAAATCTGTCAAGGTTGCTCCTATAACTCTACACTCCACTCATAAGAAATATAGATTATCATTAAGAGTTTTAAAAACTTAACCTCCTCCGTTACAGGATAAATGCACTTACACCATAGGGACGAGCTTAAAAATAATAGTGCATTTCTTACGACCACCATATGATTCGTTCTTCCTATTGAACCCAATTATAGGATCTTTGGTCCTTGGGTTGAGTATCCTTATATGTAGTTCATGAATTTGTGGGGTTTAATCCACCCCCCTCAATGTATTCCAGACCATTTCTGTCACGACCTGCTCATTTTTTTTTTCATATATATATTTTTCTTTATATAATATCAATATCACATATCCCATTTCCAGCTCAGGAAGTCACAATCCACCTGGGCCCGTGGGCACCAGGGATATATCAGAACATAAAGCAGAAGCCCTAGCAGTAGAAAATATACAAACATGTACATCTCAATACCATATACCACAATATACCAGAGTTACTATAATCACTCTATTTTCATATATACATCCAAAAAATAAAACCTAGGGACATTTCCCACAAAATCTAACTGTCCCTACAAAACTTACCCTTCAAAAAGGGCAAATAGACCGTACTATATCAGCGGGGCTTTTCCCGCTCTCCTAACTGGGGCTCCTGAAAAGTTAATAAGATTTAGGGGTGAGATACCTCTCAGTAAGGGAAATAAACTAATACCAGTGTGTGGCAACATGAGTATTCTGTGTTCTACATATACCATACATAACATATTCAATATTGTTTATCAAATCTGGGAAAACATACATAAATATCAACACATAGCAGAATATACTGCATTTTCATAAACGTATCTCATCTCATACAATAATAATAACATAAAACAATCCTGGTAGGTTAGCTGGTTGTTGTCATGTATTACCCCCACATGACTGGGTTGTGTGGCCCGAAGGCGGGACCTGACAATGGTTGGCCAACCACTGCCAAGTCAAACAGTAGTCTGTAGGTCCGATGGGTCTACCCAAACTGGTCCGTACACCAGGGGCGATAACAGCACACTTCTTGAAAATAACCACATCGACCATCCAATCTCACACCACTCCGTACAGCGGCGTTAACACAGATATCATGATCACGAGGACCATGGACACATAGCAATGGTACCGTGCAAGTGCTAGCCTAGACCAAGCCAACCAGGTTCTGATATCATATACATATACTAAAATTGTGATACATGGATATCTCATATCAATAATTATCAAATCAATAATATCATTTTTCACATATACATATTTCATGAAAATCATCGGCCCGTATGTCGGAATTACACATAAAATCATAGCTCGGCCCGTACGCCGGCAAATCACATAGTACAGCTCGTACGCTGGCAAATAACATAGCTCGGCCCGTACGCCGGCAAATCACATAGCACAGCCTGTACGCTGGCAAATCTCATCCACATAGCACGGCCCATAAGCCGGCAAATCACATATACATATAAAAATATGTTGGCCCGTACGCCGGTTTTCCCATCATAAAAACCCGTGCCATAATCACATTCCCAAAAAATAGTTTTTCATACATTTTATACTCATGCCACACTGAACAAATTTTTCACATATTCAACATATCATCATTTAAATAGTATTTTCTAAATATAAATCATATATATAAATATATTTATTTTTCCTGAAACCAAATGCTACATATATATACATGCATTTTCTTAAAACAAAACTAGTTTAGTTTATCCCCTTACATGATTCCTAAAAAGCCAAAAAAAAAAATCTTCTCCATACCCACAAGGTTTTCAACTCAACACCCTGAAAATGAAAACTCACAGAATTAAAGTTTAGTATCTTTGTACGTATAACATTTTCTATAACTACCACTAAGTCAAATTCGGCTTAAAAAGCCTTACCTCAACTTAGGGATGATTCCCAACGTTCCCAATCAACACCACTAGAAATGAAAATTTTCAGTATTAAAGTTCAGTATTTTTATGCATATATCACTTTCTTCAACTGTCAAAAATCCAAATATTGAGTATAAAGTCTTACCTTGGATTTAGGATGAAATCCAACTTCGTTTCCCTGACGATCCGCTCCGGCAGACTTGTAGAGAATTTCGCCAGGAGCGTCGTGGTGGCTTCGGTTTGTCGATCCGGCGTAAAACTGGTCCGAAATTGAAGAGAGAGAGTCGTAGGAGAGAGAGAGAGAGAGAGAGAGAGAGAGAGAGAGAGAGAGAGAGAGAGAGAGTGTGTGTGTGTGTGTGTGTGTGAGAGTGCACTGACTGCAACACCAAAAAAAAAATCCAATTCAAATTTGATTTTTTTGACTTTCAAAGCTTCTTGAAGAAGCTTGTGGTATTATATATATATATATACATTTTTTTTTGTCCTTATCATACTATTCATTTTACTTATTTAATTTAATTAATTTATTTTATTATTATTATTTATTATTTTTATTATTTATTTATTTTTTTTAAAATTTTATTTTTCCTGGTTACTACAATTTTTCTTGCTAAGGCCTTGGTTAATGGATCCGCAAGATTTTCAAAAGATTTTATGTTACTCACATTAATAATGCCATTACTCAAATATGAATGTTTTCTTCTTATGAGTTTAGATTTACTGTTATAATAACAGTTATTCATTCTACCAATTGCTACAGTACTATCACAATTAATTAGGATATGTGGTATTGGTTTTTCCTAAGATGGAATTTCATACAACATAACTCTCAACCAACTTACTTCCTCACTAGCTGATGTTAAAGCAATAAGCTCAACTTCCATTGTTGAGTTAATAATTATTATTTGTTTTTCTAGATTTTCAAAAATTAACACCACCACCTAAAGTCAAAATATCAGCAGTGGTAGAAAGAGAATCACCTAACAAAGTATTCCAATCAGTATTTAAAAACCTTCAAGTATAGTAAGAATACTTAGTAGAATATAATTAATAAAATAATAATAGCTTTATACCCCTAAATAAAATTTAGGGTTTTGGAAATTGTCCCCAGTGCACATTCAATCCTATGTGTGGCTTATGGTCTATTTCTCATTTGTTAAAGAAATTTAAATATATATATATTTTTCTGCTTGTCGTGCACAAGGCAGCATCCCATCTTACAACTTATCCATTTTCCACTTAAGGGTCAAATGTATGGACCTTTCACATTTTTACTTGTATTTTTCACATGTGTTTCTAAGTATAATGGTTTCCCCACGGTTTACAGTTGACATAAAAGGTACAGAGGAAAGTGGAGGATATTGATTCAAGACTGAAAATGCCTCTATAAGTATGAATGTGATCTTGCATTTGCATCATCTTTACAATATAATTTTTTTGTCTGAAGTCTATTTTTACTTTAAAATATTTTATACTACTATAATATTTTTAATTAAAGTATTATTAACTCATTAGTTGACCACTGGGTGCCTCGGTTGGATCGGTGATTTGATGACTTAATTCCTCTTTCGAGTCAATGGTCGAGTCAGATTTTATGACACTAGTTTTATGACGTTGGTTGTGATTTATGAAGAACGATATTTTTTATCCCTAATTACTTATAAAAAATCGCTAGTAGGAAAGACTTGGTGATGCAAGTTATAGTGTCATTATATTGTTATGGTAGTGTGCTTTTGGGCTTTCATCGAAGATAGTACGTGTGTGTGTGTGTGTGTGTGTAGAACTTGTTAGATTATCATTTTACCTAAAAGCTTAAGCGGTTAGTGTAACACCCCGACCTATCATGTGGGGCCCGTGGTGCTACTTTAGTGACGTTTGTGTACCTAATACAAAACTCATCATATAAAATGCAGCGAAAATAAAAGATATAATCTCCAAAAGTCTATTACTAGAGTTCTATACTACCTTTATACACAAATAAATCCATTTTCTCATAATTACATCACATAAAACTAAACAAAAATAAAATCTCTATCTATACGCACTACCTACATAAATTTACACTACTAGCTCGGCTCCTCTAACCTGTTAGACCCGATCTCTAGGATTTCCTGAAAAATAGTTTGTAAAGTTAGGGTGAGGCACAATTCAGTAAGGAAAAGACTAAGTTAATATTAGTGTGTGGCTAGCATGCATTTAGTGTACAGAAAATAGCCAGTTCACTACGTAGATAAACACATTTATGAAATCATTCTTATTTTAATCTCACACACACAATTAGTCGAGAATAGGGAAGATTACCCTCTCATACAAGTAGTTTCTCTCTCCTCTAATACCATTACTGCTATTAGGGCACTCACCTTTCTCAGAAAGCCCTCGAAATTATCTTACTAATTATTCGTATTAACATAAATTAATAGATATGCATATAAGACACTCCCTGTGACAAACACGTCATTTACTTTCCTAATGGCACGGGTTGTTCGGCCTGAAGGCTGGACTAAGCCTGAGTGATTAGCCTAAACAAAGTAAAAAAAATAACATCCTTTGCAAACATATCTGCAGCCATCCACAACAAAGCTACATGTTCGACACCCTTACTTCAACCTCACGCAGGCAGTCAGCTGGACCCTCTACACTTCTATCCAGAACAGTGTGGATGTACATGGTCTAACTAGCAACGATACCGTGCTCACAATACACTGATCCTCAGGGTTTCTAAAGCATATCATGCAATTTAGATAATAGAAATCATCATTTAAAATATCAATTCACATATATTTCCTGTTATTCCAAAAACTTGGCCCCTAGCCACAAATACAATCTGGCTCACAACTGTTTAAATAAAACCCCAACCCTCGACCGTCAAATAATAATTCTGACCCTTGGCCAATCAAACAATACCCTGCCACTGGCCTTTATTTCAAATTCCTGCATTTTTCATTCTAGTATTTTTCACAACAATTCCAGTATTTCACAAACAGTTCCAGTATTTCGCAAACAGTCTCAAATCCATTTAAATAATAAATCCTACCAAATAATCATTGGCCACACAATTTCAACATTTAAACATAACCATATAAACAACCAAACTTTACACCGTTCGTTTTTATTCAAAATACCATACCATATATCTTAGGTTTGTAAAATCCATTTCGAACGGTTGATTTTCAAAATAACCTTTGAATTCTTAAATATGTAAATATATATATATATATATATAAATTTAATCAATTTATATTTAATAAAATTCTGACTTAACTTAATCCCCTTACCTGATTCCTAAAAAACCCGATACAACCCCGATCTATGCCCTACGGCGTTCAAAACCCCTGAAACCCTGAAATTCAAATTTCACCATATTATTCGTCACAATTTTCAGAGTAACTTTGCCTAAAATTTCCCTAGATTCTAAATACCCTAAATAGCCTAATAAAACTTAACTTATTAAACTTACCCTCGATTTAGAGTTGGTGCCCCGGAACTCCGACTAGATTGTAGAGAATCTCTCCACGAATCTTTTGACAATTTCCGTTTGTTAATTGGACTTAAGATTTAAGAAAATCTAAGGTAAGAGTAAGAATTGGCCTTACCCCGGGAGATATGCCTATGTCGTTCCTATGAAAAATCCGCTCTAGTAGATATGTCGGTGGCGGAGAATAGAGTCCAGCGATATTTTCAAATTTTCAATCAGTCGAATATTGGAGAATAAATTGAGGAGAGTTGGAGAGAGGAGACGAGAGAGAGATGAGAGTGAGAGACGAGCCAGAGACTCTCTGGATTTCAGAGAGAAATCCTGAAGCTTCAATTTGAAGCTTTAGGTTACTCTTTTTATATATATAATATATGATAGAAATATTATATTATACTTATATATATATATATATATATATATATATATACTATATTATATTATATTATTTTAATTAATAATTATTATTTTTAAATTTTAATTATTATTATTATTATTATTATTATTATTATTATTAATTTTTTTTTGATCATTCCACTAATCTTATTTAACTATTTTTCGGTTATTACATTCTTCACTTCTTATAAAAATTTCATTCTCGAAATTTGTTGAATACAACTCAAAGTAAAATCCATTGTTAACCTAACAAGGTTTTGAGTTAATCTTTTAAACAACTCTATTAGAATTGATAACTAATATAAATTGATGGATTATACATCTTATTCTAATACACTTTATTTCAGCACCAACACTTAACAACTTCAATTTTAATCTCCAGTCTCTCAAAGATCTAACACTAACATAACCTTAGAAGAATTAATAGAAAACTATCCTTTGATTATGACATGACCCTAAGTTTTCATATTAATTGTTTAGAAGCCACATTTCCTTTTTAGCATATAACTAATGCTCTCATAATGTTTGTAAAAATTAATCACATATATTGTTCATGCTCTTCTTGAATCTTTGAATATCCCAAATATCATTCATGAAAATGTAAGGTGCATTAGTAACCCAAATTGGTAACACCAGAAACTTATGGCGATCTTACTGTGTACTCAATTCTATCTCTCAGATGTGTAATTTCCAAATCTTAATTAGTGATAATTTAATTGAAAATCAATCTTCAAAAATTTGGGATTTTACCAATTAATTCAAATAGTCCACCAATCCCTGGAAGTTGATACCAATTCTTAATGTAACATGATTCGACTTCCAATGATTATTGCATAGCCTCGAGGTCCCATTATGTTTCTTAGTGAATAACACAGGTGCAACCTATGATGATATACTAGGTCGAACAAATTCCTTGTCGAGAAAATCTTCTAGTTGCACCCTAGGTAGCCTTAGTTCAGTTAATGTAATTCTTTATGAAGCACTCAACATAGGCTCCATTGCTAGCACCAAACCGATATTAAATTCAATCTCCTCTTGGAGGTAACCCCGATAAATCATTTGAAAATAATATCTAAAAATTCATCACCTATGGGTAAAGAAGTTTGGGGTTCGTTAACTCATATGTTTCTTTCATTGCTGCTACAAACCCCAGACATGTGCCCACATCTTGTCCTTTCACAAGCACTCAAGATGTCAAATATGAGAGCTTGTTAGTTAGAAAGGAAACCCTCACTCCATTTGGATCTCTAAGTACTATTTTCTTTTGAAAATAATCAACTAGGTCTATGATCAATGAATAACCACCAATGATTAGCCTCATCTTTAAATAGAGAACTTACAATGATGACTCATACTGATCAAGGACCATACCTGCTGGGGCAGGATATGTAATTATTAGCCTGTTAGATCATATGTCTAAAAGGCACTTCACACAATCATCATAACTTGTGATTTGTTTGAGTAAAAATTATATGAGCTTCTAAACATTCTCCGTAATTCTAATCACCCGATTCCTTTTCAATGCCAAACTAATACACACGCTTACACTTTTAAGTCAGAGTAAAGTATCATTTTCCTACCAAAATTGGTTTCTAGATTTTGTTTTATTTTATTTTTTAGTTTTTTCTTTATTTTATTTTTTAGTTTTTTCTTACTTCCAACAGTTTTAAAATTCCACTTCTAGCCTATGTTGGCAAACATTGAATATCAAAATATAGTTGGAAAATATCCTCAATGAAAAACAAAGATTGCAATTATGGCAAGTCCAAGTCGTGGTATACCAACTCAAGCCAACCCTGATCTTACTCCAGTAACTGGACAAATACGCAATAAGCACGTGTCTTGGTTTTTGGTATAGAATACAATACTAATGAAGTTGTTTAGTCAGCTATGATCAGTGATTGAACATTGTCTGGCAGTATAAATCTTGTGTGAAATAGACTAGGAAGGAAAATGTGGTATTCATTTGTGCTAGAGAGTTGCTAATGGTAGAATGAAGAATTTCATTACAGAGTTGGAATTAGATTCTGAAGATGGCTTCGAAAGCTACAACCAACTGCAGATCACCACTGAAGATTTCACATTAAGCTGTATACGAATCAAATCCTAATCGAGCCAATGCCTAAGCAATTAAGTTAGTGTCCCATTGCCAAGTAGGATTTGCACAGGATAGAGTGAAAAGATAAAGCTCCAGGTCCTAACATGTATGGTTTTCCTTCTAGATAGAAATTTGCTAATGGTCTGAGTATCATTATGATTTTTCTTCTAGGTAAGTTACTAAAGATGATATTGTTAGGTGTTATTTGGTTCACAGGACCTTTCGGAATACTTGGTAATGTAATGCCCATAACATCTTATTCTCATGTTTGTTTCTAGATTATGGTGATAACATCACTTCCAAGGAAACAAAGAATTTCCTCAAAACATAGGAGTCCAATTGTTGCCCACTTAGTATCTTATATTCTTATGAGCATCTTAATTTTAGGATTAAATTGCCCCCACTATTTTGGCCGACTTATGGAAATAGAAAAATATGTAGTCGATGCACATTCTTATCAACCCATCTTTCTTTTTCACAAACAATACTAGCGCTTCTCAAGGTTACACATTGGGCCTAATAAACTCTTATCTAATAATTCTTGTATCTGTTCCTTTAACTCTTTAATTTTGCCGGTGCCATTCTGTACAGCGCTTTAGAAATCGGCGCTGTCCCCGGAACTAAATCAATAGTAACCTCTACCTCACGATCAGGAGGTGGTCTTTACAAATCCTCAGGGAATATATTAGGAAAATTTCTCACTATCGGGATATTTTCTAATGTCAACTCCCCTTCTGGTGACCCCCTTCGGGGTGCCTGATTACCTCCTTGGTACTAATGTTGTGGAGGTGGATAGTTCAATGTCGTGCGGTAGTCCTGCGCCATATGTCCAGCTCCACAGCACCAATAGCAAACAACCGGTCCTCCCCTGCACTTGCCCCAATGCCTCTGATGGCATCTTGAACAGATAGGACACTGCGAACTCCCCTGACGGCTTGAGATCCCATATCCATTCGCTGGCCCGAGAAATTACCAAGTCGCCTTTATGAGCCCTGACTAATGCTAGTTTGAAACCCCTGAGGCAAAAGCCTTTTTTTTTTTTTTTTTTTCTGGTTTGTGGCTCTCTCCTCCTCCTGAATAACTGCCATGGCCCTGTCCACCAGCTTTGAGAAACTCTGAGTTAACAACGCCACCACCTGTGTGCGTATTCCTTGGCTCAGACCTCTCTCAAATATCCGAGCTTTTCTTGGCTCATCTGGGACCATATGAGGAGCAAAACGAGATAGCTCCACAAACATGGCCGCATACTTCTGTATAGTCATGGGTCCTTGGGTCAGATGTAGGAACTGCTGAGCCTGTGCCTCTCGAGTGGTAGTAGGGAAGTATCTGTCGAAGAAGACCTCCTTGAAACGACTCCAGGTAATTGATGTATGCTTTGAACGCTATTCCTCAACAATCTTCGCTGATCTCCACCACCTCTTCGTTTTCCTTACCAATTTAAAGGTGGCAAAATGCACCTTCTGCCCCTCTATGCACTCCAGCACACCCAGCAGTTCCTCTATTTCCTAAACCCAATCTTTAGCTGTGACCGGGTTTGCTCCTTCCTAGCCTGCCATACTATACTTCGCAGCACTGCCAAATCATCGACATCATCCTCACTGGAAGTATCCACGTAATTATCCCCTCTAGCTACAATGTCATTTCCCTTAGAATCCATCCTAAAGATAGGATAGAAACCGACTTGGAAACTCCTTATTTATCCTAATTGAAGCAAGTATAAAATGAAGAGATTACTAATACATATAAATTCTCAGTTTAAAGATTCATTACAAAACCGACAAGATACTAGTCTCCAACATAACACTGACTCCACACACGTACTTGACTGTCCTAACGTTCCAACCTAAATTTCTGAGCTCCAGTCCCTCAACCCAGAAATGAAACCATCGATGGATTTACCATGGTTTTCCTGAAATCGTCATCCTAGGAAAAACACAGAAACCATCAAGGAACTCCGTCTCTAAGCTTCCAGACCAAAACCTAACCTAATCTACCCACTCTCAACCTTATCCTATCTTAACCTATACTCTGGTAATTATCAATCATCAAAGTCTGCAGAACCTAGCAAACCTAGGCTCTGATACCACCTGTAACGCCCCAACTCACCACGTGGGGCCCAGGGTGCTACTTTAGTGACGTTTGTGTACTTAATACCAAACTCATCATATAAAATGCAGCAGAAATAAAATATACAATCTCCAAAAATCCATTACCAGAGTTCTATACTACCTTTATACACAAATAAATCCATTTTCTCATAATTACATCCCATAAAACTAAACAAAAATAAAATCTTTATCTATACACACTACCTACATAAATTTACACCACTAGCTCAACTCCTCTTGCCTGCTAGACCCAATCTTTAGGATTTCCCGAAAAGACAGTTTGTAAAGTAGGGGTGAGACACAACTCAGTAAGAAAAAAATTAAGTTAATATCAGTGTGTGGCCAGAATGCATTTAGTGTACAGAAAATAGCCAGTTCACTAAGTAGATAAACACATTTATGAAATCATTCTTATTTTACACTCATACACACAATTAGCCGAGTATAGAGAAGATTACCCGTCCATACAAGTAGCTTCCCTTTGCTTTAATACCATTACTGCTATTAGGGCACTTATCTTTCTCAGAAAGCCCTCGAAATTATCTTATTAATTATTCGTATTCACATAAATTAACAGATATGCATATAAAACACTTCGTGTGACAAAAACGTCATTTACTTTCCCTATGACACGGGTTATGTAGTCTGAAGGCTAGACTAATCCTGGGTGATCAGTCCAACAAAGTCAAAAAAATAACATCCTCTGCAAACATATCTACAGGCATCCACAGCAAAGTTGTAGGTTTGATGCCCTTACTTCAACCTCACGTAGGCAATCAGCTGGACCCCCTACATTTCTATCCAGAACAGTGTGGGTGCACATGGTCTAACTAGCAACGGTACCGTGCTCACAATACACTGGTCCCCAGGATTCCTAAAACATATCGTGCAATTTAGATAATAAAAATCACCATTTAAAATATCAATTCACATATATTTTTTGTTATTCCAAAAACTTGGCCCCCAGCCACAAATACAATCTGCCTCACAGCCGTTTAAATAAAACCCCGGCCCTTAGTCATCAAATAATAATCCTGGCCGTTGGCCAATCAAACAATATCCAACCACTAGCCTTTATTTCAAATTCCTACATTTTTCACAAGCAGTTCGAGTATTTTTCACAACAATTCCAGTATTTCACAAACAGTTCCAGTATTTCGCAAACAGTCTTAAATCCAGTTAAATAATAAATCCTACCAAATAATCATCGGCCACACAATTTCAACATTTAAATATAACCATATAAACAACCAAACTTTCCACCATTCGTTTTTATTCAAAATACCATACCATATATCCTAAGTTTGTAAAATCCATTTCGAACGGTTGGTTTTCGAAATAACCTTTAAATTCTTAAATATGTAAATAAATAAATAACAATTTAATCAGTTCATATTTAATAAAATTATGACTTAACTTAATCCCCTTACCTGATTTTTGAAAAGTCTGATACAACCTCGACTTACGCCCCACAGCGTTCAAAACTCCTGAAACTCTGAAATTCAAATTTCACCATATTATTCGTCACAATCCCCAGAGTAACTTTCCCTAAAATTCCCCTAGATTCTGAATACCCTAAATAGCCTAATAAATCCTAACTTATTAAACTTACCCCTGATTTATAGTTGGTGCCCCGGAGCTCTAACTCGAAAACCCGCTCTGACTAGATTGTAGAGAATCTTCCCATGAATCTACTAAAAATTTCCGTTTGTTAATTGGGTTTAAGATTTAGGAAAATTAAGGTAAGAGTGAGAATTGATCTTACCCTAAAAGATATGCCTACACCGCTCCTACGACAAATTCGCTACTGTAGATATGTCGGTGGTGGAGAATGAAGTTCAAGTATATTTTCAAATTTCCAATCAACTAAATATTGGAGAAGAAATTGAGAAGAGTGGGAGAGAGGAGACGAGGGAGAGATGAGAGTGAGAGACGCGCTAGAGACTCTCTGGATTTCAGAGAGAAATCCTGAAGCTTCAATTTGAAGCTTCAGGTTACACTTTTTATATATATAATATATAATAATAATATTATTATATTATACTTATATATATATATTAATATTATAATATTATATTATAGTATATTAATTTAATTAATAATTATTATTTAATTAATAATTATTTTTAATTTTTTTAAAATTTAGTTTAATTTTAATTAATTAATAATAATAATAATAATAATAATAATTATTATTATTAATTATTATTTTTTATTTTTGGATCATTCCACTAATCTTGTTTAACTATTTTTAGGGTAATTATAGTTAGGTTGTGGGCCAACAATATATATCAAACTTTAACACTTCCTCGTACATGCAGTTCGACAGCACGTGGAAAGATAAATACACAATAAATTACACCCATGATAGGGAACACAATATTTTTTTTTAAAAAAACCACAGAATAAATGCGGACAACAAGATTAGAACTCATGACCTCTTGGTAACCAGCTCTGATGCCAACTTGAAAACATAGTGAGAATAATATTTTTTATTCTATGTATTTCAATGAATTCATGTGTGTATATATATATATATATATATATATATATATATATATAAGAGATATAATAACTGGACAACTATCCTATCTCTAGAATAGGAACGAATCCCAAATTAAGTCAATTACAATAAATTTCAAGATCAACCCAATATTTTAATATTGTGACAATAAAGCAGCGTGTGATATTGCTTATAATCCGAATCAACATGATTGTACAAAGCATGTAGAGGTAGATAGATTTTTTATTAAGGAAAAGTTAGATGAGTGAATTGTGGAGTTGCCTAACATTCGATCAGAGGATCAGCTGACTGATATCATCACCAAAGCCGTTTCAAATCGAGTGTTCTCCAAGTTTTTGAGCAAGTTGAGCATGTGTGACATCTATGCACCAACTTGAGGGGGGGGGGGGGGGTGTTGAAATATTTGGTTGATCTTATAATTAATTGTAATTAACTTAATTTGGGATTCTTTCCTATTCTAGAGATATGATAGCTACCAGTCATTATGGCTAATCTATATATATGTACATATGAATTCATTGAAACACACAAAATAAAAAAATATTATTCTCACTCTATTTTCAAGTAAACTTGTAACCAAAGAACAAATTTAATTGATAGTATAGCGAGGAGATTCCACAAAGTTATGCGAGCATAGACATATTATCGAACCACTTCTATCAAATGCACACAAATCCAAATTTAAATCTCAAAATCCGTATTCTAAAATACCATCTTAATTATTATTATTATTATTATTTGTTTTTTCAAATTTAATTCATATATATATGCGCATAATTACAGAGTGTACTTCACACTACTTTGATTTCGGTTCTCGCCTCTAATTTTAATGATAATTGAAGTTGACTATCCACTAAATATAAACCACGACTCAATAAATAAATACAAAAGAGATCAACTTAAAATCGTTTGAGAATCTTTTACAACATAATAATTATAATATTAATTTGTTTGACACGTGTGTCCCGAGATCACGTAATCAACAAAGCTTCACCAAATCAACACAAAATCCTTGACAAGAAAAGACATTTGATGACGCCCCAAAGCACAAACAAAAACCAAAGAGCACCATCATCCATCCTTCCATCCACACTCTCTTCTTTTAGTAAAGAAATAGAAATGGGTAAATCATCAAGTACCAATTAGGACCGACGTATGTTTTTATATGCATCCCCATAATCTTATGTCATCTATATATCCTTTAAAAATCTGATGAGGATACTGACATAGCAACATATCTTGAAGTGGGCATTCTCCACTTCTACTAGAAGGACGAGAGGTGGGCATGCATGGGATGGTGTAATAATAGACTTATCAGTGGGATTCACATCCATCCATCTCAATTGCCAGTCCTTGCTGAATCATATCCATCATGCGTTTAGGCGGGCTTCATATCTTACCCTTTTCTTTTGCCCTATCTCACATGTGAGGATATATGAGGTGAAAGATGTTGGAAAGTCAAGCATCTTTATTTTTTTTTTATGAATATGTTTGAGAAGATCGAGCGCATTTTAAAATGATGGTATAGATTAATGATAGGGAGGTACGTTTTATTGGGTGGGCGTGTTAGTTTATTACTTCTAATAAATTGGTCTCAAAGTGGAAATCGTGGAATTCATTGAGTGTGGAGGTGGAATGGGATCATTAAATATACATATCAGTCTTTGTTAAAGGTGTTAAGATAGGGATAGGAGAAATTATAGGAGTCCTAGATATGGTATAAGGAGAGGAAAGTGAAAAAAGTGTAGATTACCAAAAAAGGGAAGGAAAAAGATAGAAGAGGAATAGATTAAAGGGAGAGGAAAGTAAATTAAAGAGAGAGAGAGAGAGAGGGGAGATTTATTAGGGTTGTTCTACTACTGGGTTACTGTATTGACATGTTAAATTTAGTTGAGATGTTATTCCCTTGGAATAGAAATTAAACACATATTTATGCTCTCTTCAAGTCAAACTTACAAGTACAATTGATCCCAAATTACGATCAAAACATAGCTACTGTAAATTCTCCAGTCGCACACCATAAATTAAAAATATTTAAACGGCTCATCATGAATAGGGACCATTTCGAATAATTAAATATCTATTTATTATAGTTGACTCTGATGTCATGTCCAATGATTGTCTGTCTTATCGCCTAATGACTACGTGATTTTCTAGATGACTAGGCAACGATCACGTTGCCTAATAGTTAGGCGACCCTGTTGCTAGGCAACGGGTGGCTCCCCTTGCCCGGACAATTTCTTATTGTAAGCCCTTCCTTAGCTAGAGGATTATCATCAGACTAAGAGGAAGTGAACAAAGATGCATTGTAAAAAAAAAAAAAAAAGGAAAAAGATTTTTACTACACATAACAATTTCTGCACAAAAATAAATAATTTTTTAAATAATTAATCTTTTAAAATCAAAAAATTAAAATGCATTAGGACAACGTTAACCAACAAATAATCAACACGCTCTTGCCTAATTCGCATGACCTTACATCGAGCGTGCTCCCGACGAGTCAGCTGTATCGGCGCTGGCGGTGACGAGGGATCAGAGGAGCGGCGCCCGCCCCACGCCTACCGTGAAACGGCGGAAGAAAGGAGCGAAAGTCTCCACAACAGACGGGGCGGCGGTGGGAGGGTGAGACCGTTCGTTCACGTTCAAAAAGAGGGTGAGCCTTTGACCCACGGCCGCAAGTGAAATTCGACGAACCCATTCATCCAATTGCTGTGCGGTCTCTTACGTGGCTTGACCCACTCCTCTCCCACTTTATGTTCAATCAACGGTCCTCAAATTGAAACCTTCTCTACGCCACATCTCATCTAATTCCTTGAACGCGCTTTGCTTTTTTAATTTTTATTCATTCCAACTTAGGGGCTTAGATGCAAGTACGTGTACGCCTCTCTCTATAACAAGTGCTGATTAAATTCCATAAAGATTTTTATCTAGAAGAATGTGTGCAGAATGACATGTTAGTGATTAAGAAAATTACAATTATACCACTCGTAATTATATTTTTTAGCATACAAACATATTAAAAATATCTATCAAATCAAGTTCGCGTTCTAAAATTTTCAATCATTATACTCATTAAATAAAATTTCAAAGCTTCTTTAGAGATGATACTTTAATATTTAAGTGGAAATGGGTAAAGGGATAGATCCGTTATCATGTGGACTAATTGAGCATTTTAGGGGTCTTGGATACCATTGTTTATGATTAACGTGTAATAAAGCTATGGGCATATGAAAGACCAACGGGCTAAAATAGTGAGTGTGATTAAGCTTAAAAATCAAGGTTATGTTTGCGGAATAGTTATTCCTCGCAATAATATGATATAGAAAATTTCACTTTGCTATTTGGTAACAATATATATATATAACTAATTATAGCTGATCTATTAAAATTAATGCATTCCTATGAGTAGGTATTTCTGTAAAGCAAACATAACCAAAGGGTGCAAAGGAAATGAGATATTCATTAAGCTTTAACATAGGGAAAGGTGGAATGGAATTGAAATATCATATTTTGTGAGAATTTTTCAACCCTAGAATGTTCAGATTCCCACCATGTTTGATTCTGGTACAAATATAAACGTGCGAATAAGATACATTGCCATCACATTTTTATGAATATTAAAAGAGATGATGAACCAAACCTGTTTTTAAGGGTGAGTTTGTTCCCTCCTTTTTGATAATTTTTTTTAAAGTAAAAATTAGGTATAATGCATAAATAAATAATTTTTTTTAGCTTTTTTTTTTTTTTAAAAAAGGTTCAATTTTAAACTTCGTACAAAAGTTTTAAAAATTATAAATTTGAAACTTTTAAAAACTTAAAACTAAGGGTTATTGGGTATCATCATTGTTGTTTTTTTTTTTTTGTTCTTTTTTTTTTGTGGGAGTTACAAATTTTAATAACTTATTTGGCCATTTATGACTATTGGCAAAACATTATTAACTTATCATTTATTATTATTTAAAAAAACAAGATTTATATCAAAACTTATTCTCATAAACACTTATTTAAGCCAATTGTAATTTATTTTTTACTTTCACCAAATCTATAATTTAACGAAGTATGATTTGCTGCCAAATAGTACTGATTAATAATTATACACACCACATGTAAGTGTTTTTAGTTTTAAGATTTCATAATCTAATTTTAATGATAACAAATTATTATATAACTAATTATTTTGAGTTTGAGCTGTGCTAAACAGGATTTTAAAGATTTTAAGATGCAGAAATGGAAAGACCTTAAAGACATTGTAAAAGAAATTTTATTATTTATATTTGCTTTAATAGCTTATGGATTGAAATGAGTATAAATCTCTTAAATACCTTGAAATGGTTCAAAAAAGATAAACTAGAAAAAGAGGCAAAATGGTAGATTGTTTCGGGCTCACTGCCTCGAGCGGTTAACTAGTCCCCCCAAGGCCAATCGATTGGTCCAACCTAAGAGGTTGGGCATTTCCGAGGAATTTGTCGAATGACCCTACTTTTTAAAGGCTCAAATAGTCTTTTTAGGATTCTAATGATTAGAGTTTGATAAAATGATCTTTGGATAGGTAGGTCTGGGGATGGTTCAATTAAGCAAACCATGACCCCAAAGCCATTAATTGAATCAAAATTTTGGTTTGATAAAAAATGCTAACCTAAACCAAACTATTTCAAAATGGATAACCAAATTTCGACTAAATGTATTTTAGGCCAATATTCAGCGGTTAACCAAATCAAACTGTTAAAGCCAATTAAAATTTTAAACTCACTATAAATTGATATTTTCTTTAGTAAAGTGAAACTTCTAAACATTTCAATTCAAGCATCAACTTAGATTGCAGAAATTTCAATATTACAATGAAGTATCACAAAGCCCTCTTAAAACAAAGTATCAAAAACATAAATGAAAACAAAATAACAAAATAGTATACACACACACACACACACACACACACAGAGCCCTGGGAGGCGCAACAGCCAACGGTGCTAGCCACTAATACGATGGCATAGATAGAGCCATGAACGAATTTTGTTTGCTAGGGTTTGTACTTTCATAAGGACAATAGTGGTGGCTACATAGGACACTATGATCTAGGAGTTGTGAGTGATTTGGGTAAAGTTGTAAAGGGTTAATCGAGCGGAATAAACAGTAAATTGATTTTTTGATTTGGTTCAATTTTTTCATTTATCTTATCCATCCCTAGGAATAGATTGACTAGTCTCACTAAAAGACAGATTTTTCTGAGCAAAAATAACTCTTTTAACCAAGAACTTTATATATATGCCTCTAAAGCCCAATGAATAGTAGCTAAGTTATTCACTTTCAAATTCTAAGAGCTCAAACACTCTTTTCTCTCATTAAATGTCTTTGTGCTTGACATTTTGAGATAAATCTTCAAAACTCTGATGTCATCTTCTTGAATATACTTTGAGAGCTAAATTTAAGTATCATATTCATATATTCATCTTGTGAGGTTACGATTTTTTTTTTTTTTTTTCATAAACTCTTGCATTTGGTGTTCTTTCACTAAGAGTAACAATGAGGCTGTAAAGAAATTTGAATTAGTGGAACTTCATGGTAGTTGGCACCTTGAGAGAGTGAACATAAGCTTTAGAAAGCCGATTCGATCATTACACAATTTTGCAAATTTCTTCTATATATGTCTGTCTTTGTGAGTTTACATTGCTTGCTTGTGTGACTTTAATTTCAACTTTAGTTTTAAATTTTTAATTAACTCAATTTACCTCCCCTCTTCGATTGCTTTGGACAACAAGTGCAATCCATTTATATTTATGTATTTACTATTTACCATATTAAATAAATTTTCACATACTTCTTTGCTTCGGAAGTCATAAATAGCAACAAGAAAGTGTAACGTGTATACTAAAGAGAGTCACGAGTATTTATTTTATTGGCAAGATTTACATTCACTAAATTAACCATTAAGTGAAAATTTTATTTTCAATAAAAATGAGGAAAAAATATTAGAATATTTTTTTTATATATAATGGGTAAAAATGAAGAATGAAAATGATTACATCTCCCTTTGATTAATAGCATAACTTCTTCTTTTTTTTTTTTAAGTAGATCAATATCAATAAAAAGAGACATTTTTAGTACTATCACTTTAGACAGATGTACTTTGACGTTTATCAACTAACCCTTCTAACTATAATTATCTTTTTGCTATACTTTTAGCGATAACGACATGGCCGGAGGAAAAAAAACATAAACGTTTCTTTATCTTTCTCTCATTTTGTTAGAAGAGATAAAAGAGGGAAAAAGTTGTTCTTCCGTTCCAGGATTTGATTTTTTTCAAATTTAATTTACTTCTTAATAAAGATGGGAGACTTGAAATATTTTTTATTTATTAAACATATAAAGAAAATTTCGTCCAAATAAATCTATTAATAATGTACTACACCCGTTTGATTCCGTGATTTTTTTTTAGCTTGTTAATGAAAATCCATCTAAACCTCCCTCAAAAAGAGAAAAAATAGATTTAATGAAAAGTAAACTTCTTTTTAAATTTGAATTTTTTAAAAAAATTATTTACATTTTTTCCCATGGTCATAGTTGGAAAATAGTTTTTTAACAGTCAGTAGATTAGTGAATTAACAAATTTAAAGTTAATTATGTGTGTTTATTTTCGCACACATTATTTTGGTCATAATATTAAAGCCCCGAATCACGCGCATTGCATGTGTGAACGATTGATTTGAAGAAAAGAAGTTTAATTAATTTAGCTTTTTGTCATTTATTTATCACGGTCAAACTTAAAACTTGGTGATTAATGTTTTTGAATACAAAACCCCAAAAAACAAGTGTTATTAATTACAACACCACCAAAAATTGTTTAAGAAATACATTGAAGGGATCATATTTTTTACAATTCAATATCGGAAGGAGTGAAATTGAAAAAATTTCTATCAAATAAACTCTCTCACTCCTTAGTAATAAATAAGTATGACGTATGATACGATTTGCCCACATAAATTCGGAGTTTTTTATTTTATTTAATTTTTCTTTTTTTTCTTTTGTTGACTTTTGACGCATATCTACATGGTTTTGGTCATAGTATAGTTTTGTCTTGCTCAGTTTTAATATTTTTTTTTTTTGGGGTCTCATTTTACTTTATGACTGATTTCTCTTTCTTATATTACTTTAAACTCAGGTTATGACTTTTATTTATTATGATGTGTGTTTAAATTATATAATTTTTTGACTATTTTGGCCTCATATTTTTTGAAACATAAAGTAAAGGGGCTAAAAGAAATTTGAGAAAGCTTCCAGGTCTAATTTAGAAAATATTAAGAAAAAAAATTTAATTTTTTGATGTAAAATTTTTAAGAAAATATTAAAAATAAAGATTGATATACACACAAATACAATACAATGAATACAAATTCAACTTTATATAGGGTAAAAGATACTCACCCCCGCCCCCACGGGCATGGCACGGTGTAAAGACATCAGCATGTAAGAAGGAGTATCGTAAGTTCAATTCCAAGAAAATACACTCACAGAATTAGCGGTACCCGTGGATAGTGAAAATTTACTCTATGAGCTAGCGGGGACTGTGGATGGTGAGAGTTCGCTCTGTGAGCCAGCGGGGACCATGGATGGTAATGGAGATGTGTCCCGGGATTCGGGTTGACCGAACGTCCAACTGATGCACGAAAGCCGTGTCTGCATTTCAGACTTTACCTGATTAGCGAGACCTAGGGAGTGGACGCTGATCCGTAGGTTTGATGTCGCATTAGGGGGTCCGAAGGGCTTGTTGGTGGTTGGAGTTCCTATGTAAAAAAAAAAAAGAAAAGATACTCACCCCCTAAGGTTCCAAAAATATCACAAACCTCAAGTGAGGTTTCAAAAATTTCCCGAGATTTATCCAAAAGACATAAATGTCTCATGTTCATATCTTTTTGACATATTTCTGGAGAAATATTTGAAATTCATGAAACCTTAAGGGAGGTTATTGCTCATTGTATTTTTATCAAACCTTAGAGATGATCTTAAAAGGGTTTAAAAATAGCATTCAGATCATGAAATTGAACTAAATTTAATATAAACTCGTATCCCATTCGATCGAATCTACACAAATACAAATTCATAATTCACTGTTGAAAATTTCAAACATAAATAAACTGTTCTATTATATATATATTTTCCAAAAATAAAAATAAAAATTCAAAGGGAATGGATGCATTGCCTAAAACGTACCTGGAAATGGTACTTGATTTTTGTACTTGGAAAAAAGCGTCCCCCCGTTGGTGCGCCCCCGCAGACGCGCCCTGGCTTCTAACGATTAAGGGCTCTTCCGTAAAACAACAACTAAAAGCGTACGAAATAATAAATATTGCAAAGTGCAGGCCCGCTGCTGTAAAAGTTCCCCCGTACTTTTATTTCAGTTTCAATCCCACTCTCTTTACTCCGTCCCTTCTTCTGTTCTGTTCTCTTCTGTTCTCTACTTAAACAAACCGCGTCCCCTCCCCCTTCGATCTCTCGCCCTCCAGATTCCGGCGCCATGCCCGACGGCCTACTCGTCCGGCGCTTCGATTCCTGAGATCTAATCGAGCCCCCGTGTTTTCCTCGCCGGTGCGTAATTTATGTCCATGTTCTTTTCTAGTTCGTGAAACGTTCATTTCTCGTCAGATTTCTTGGCGGCCTTTGGGCCTCTCGCCAGAATCGGCCTTTTTCCGGGGAGACAAAGGCGAATTATATAGATTCTATTCGGATCCGATTCGTTCGCGTCATCTTTGATTCGAATTCGATAATAACTATGCAATTATGATCGAGTATTTGTTCTTTTTCTGTCGGAATTCGGATTTTTACTATTCAGCGTCGATTTAATTTCGAAACAATCCTGTGCAGATTGGTTGTGCGCTGTTGAGAAATTCCGTCGGAAGTCTAATATTCCCGTCCTGTCGCCGGAATATTGAATCTTCGCCGGAGAGTCTCTTGCTTCAACTTCGGCTTTGATTGCTTCGGCAGGTTCGCCTTGCCGAAAATTTCAAGGATTAAGCTCTGTTCGTCATCATTTATTGGTTTTCATGCCACAATATGGTCATATTGGTTTGATTTGTTATGTTGATGGATAGAATTAATAGATGGAAAATGATGGCGCACAAGGATCGCAATCTGTTGTCAGGTTATTGGGAGCCTGTTCGATATTAGGAGTGGTCTGATATAGCCATTTGCAACTTATGATCATTCTTCTCCGGAAAATTTGTGTGAATTTTTTCTTTGGGTTATAATCCGAAGATTTGTCAAAAATGATTTCAGAAACTGGTAGGTCAAAAAAATTGTTACGTGATTCCTCCTTGACATACAGATATTACTTGGATAATTTGTCAGAGAGAGAAAGGTTGGAGGGAGGATTTTATGATGATCGCTATAAATTTGGATCAAATGATTCTCTCCTCCCTGGTCTCTGTGATGATGTTGCATTGAATTGCCTTGCTCGGGCTTGTAGGTCAGATTATGCGTCTTTATCTTGTCTCAATACAAGGTTTAATTCACTAATCAAAAGTGGGCTTCTCTACGACTTGCGGAGGAAGATGAGAATTGTGGAAAATTGGGTGTACTTGGTTTGCGACCCTAGAGGGTGGGAGGCTTTTGACCCCATGAGAAAGAGGTGGATGAGATTGCCTAAGATCCCTTGTGATGAGTGCTTCAACCATGCAGACAAGGAATCCTTGGCTGTTGGAAGTGAATTGCTGGTCTTCGGCCGGGAATTTTTGGATTTCGCTATTTGGAAGTATAGTTTGATTCATCGCAGTTGGATCAAGTGTGATGAAATGAATTTCCCTCGATGTTTGTTTGCATCAGGTAGCTTTGGTTCCATTGCTATTGTTGCAGGAGGGAGTGATAAGAATGGAAATGTGTTGAAATCGGCAGAGCTGTATGTTTCTACCTCGGGCAAATGGGAATTGTTGCCCAACATGCACTCCCCACGCAGATTGTGCTCTGGATTTTTTATGGATGAAAAATTCTATGTGATAGGTGGGATGTCAAGTCCCACTGTTTCATTGAATTGTGGGGAGGAGTTGGATCTTAAGACCAGGCAATGGAGGAGAATTGAGGGCATGTATCCTATTGTCAATAAGGCTGCGCAGGCACCTCCTCTTGTCGCAGTTGTTGATAACCAGCTATATGCAGTTGAGCATTTAACCAACATGGTGATGAAGTACAACAAAGAAAATAACTCCTGGGCGGTCTTGGGAAGGCTACCGGTCAGGGCTGATTCTTCAAATGGGTGGGGTCTGGCTTTTAAGGCTTGTGGAGACGAACTTCTGGTTGTGGGAGGGCAAAGGGCTCCAGAAGGCGAAGCTATAGTGTTGAACTCTTGGCATCCGAAGTCTGGTGTCAAGGATGGCACATTGGACTGGAAGGTGCTCGGTCTGAAAGAGCATGTAGGAGTGTTTGTCTATAATTGTGCTGTCATGCGTTGTTGAGGATTTCATTTTTCAGATTGACACAATATAAGAACAGGTACTCGCAATCTGTCCTGCTGTTTTAGGTTGCTTCCCTGCACATTTGTCTAATTGACTTTGAATTAATCATTGTTGAGATATCTTCTCTATCAATCTGCTTTCTTTCCTTTCTTCTCTGGATATCCTTGTATTTTTCTTCTTTTTCATCATTCTGCAGTCTCTTTGCTCTTGAGAGTACTAAGTAGGGGACTCCTGGCCTTTCTTTCCCCTCTTCTTTTTAGATTAATTTTTATAACTTCTTTTATGATCCACAAGAAACTTTTTCCATACTAATAAATTGACAAAAGTTGTTTAATGAGTTGATGTTTCATTTGGTGCTTTGTTTTTGTTCTAGCTTTCAAATTCTGTTTCAAACCAACTGAACTTTATGTAAGGAGGATGACGATTATATTTTATTTTTTGGCAACATGATATTTCTTACAATTGATTCTTGGAAATAAAACCGATTTTTCCTGAATTTTGGTCTATATAATTGTTTTTTCCATAGTTAACTCGGAACTTGTTGGGATTTGCAAGATGTGGCACTTCTGGTAGAGGTATAAGTTAACAAGAAAAGGCAGGTCAAGCATTTTTATAAGCCATACATTTCACAGGCTGTCGCATTAATGCAATCACTTAGGATCCAACTAATAAAAAAGTGAGTCGAGTGACTGGCATCATTGCCAGTTCAATTTGGGCTAATAATTGCTCTAAGGCCTGGCAAATTTTTGTTTGAAATACATTTTTTTTTCAAATTCCTTTTTCATTTTTTTGGGATTGGGAAACAAATTACTGAATATTAGTAATGTTACCATTTGGTTCTCGCCAATTAGAAGCAAAATTTCCAAATTTTCTTGAAGTTCTGCCAGTACTAACTTGTAGGAGCATAAGTGAATGGAAGGCTTGCTTAGTTGAGAATTTACAATGTGGTCACTCTGGTTTTCTGAAGAAGCCAGAAAGTGGGATTTCTGCAGCATGCATTTCTTAAATACTAATCACATGTTTCATACGCAGAGTTGTTGAACTGGTTGTCTTATTCAGAAATATCCAACATTGAATATGTGTTATAAGTTTTTCTTTTGGGATGCGATATCTATTTGTTTTTTTTAATTGTGTCAAAAAAAAATTATCATTGCTTTTTAAATACATGGCAATGATTTTTTTCACACTTTCCTACTACAGAAAAAGTTTGGAATTCATATTTTGTAAACCCGCACAAAGCACTTTGCAGTTTGGCTGCAAAGAGAGCCCTTGCTCCGACTCATGATGCAGTTATCTTTTATAACTTCCCCCAGCCTCCACAGAAATTACACCTTTGCACATACTCATTGCAATAAAGTTGAACTATTGCACACACTAACGCACTTTTGAATTGTTTGTTTTTGGCACAGATGGTTGTTTCATTTGAACCTGTTTATTTTAGTTTATAATAGAGTACCATTTTGGGCTTTTATCCATTGGCATATGAAGAGTTTCCTTCTATCGATGTTTTCGAGGGTCAATATTTCTTTTCGGGAGATGGATATGTTCAATACCATGGATAACAAAATGAGATGATTTCCAAGTTCGTGAAACATTCAACAGAATCTTATTCATCTTACCCTCTCCTCAAAATAATATCCCTCTATAGTTTTCCGTGTGCAATCATTAGAACTTTGTTAAATGGATATGAATCTATCGTTTTTTTTCTCCATCTACCTGATATCATATGATTCCTGGTAATGGGATTCACACGATGGGTTTGGACATTGGTCTATGCTGATGATGACTGTCGAGATGCATGGTAATGATTTGAGACTCTGGTGTTTATGTTTTCTTGTTGATTCAAAGAAATATCTGTTTAGAGTTATGGATCTCATAGATGTGATGGCCAATGTTTTGTAGTGGAATCAGAGGTCATCGTGTGATAGGTCTCTTCTGCAAAATGAAAGTTGAACTGAGAACACTTAAAATTCAAGTGATAAATCTAGTTTCCAAACGGGTAATAACAGTGTTGAGGAAGTTGAATTTTGGGCCTTGGATTTGTTTTTGTGTGGATGTGTAAAAAAATCACCACAAAATCATATCGAGCTTGTCCAAATGCTTACAAATTGAAATCCGAACACAACCTAACTGGGCACTTAGGGACACGGAATCAAGCATCTGGATTCATATGAATCTGAATAAAGTACAGTATAAAGTTATATTTTCTTCCAAATGAACATAAATTCAAATTTAAGTCCCTCAAGCCGAGGTCATGTTCATGCTGTTGCTCTCTCTTTTGCATTTGGGGCCATTTCATATGATCCCAAGTGATGGTAATTCCAGAGACACATCATGAAAATATTGAATTGGTTCTGTGGTGCATTTATTTATTGCGCACTCGTGTGATGGCCTACTGCAATTCTGCTGCAGAAGAGGCAAGAATCTGGCTGTTATAATACTCATAGTTCTTGTATCAGAGGACCAGAGAGAGAGAGAGAGAGAGAGAGAGAGAGAGAGAGAGGGGATTTTGTTTTAATAATTTTCACAATACGGAATATTTGGTTGTTGTGAGGGTGATAATGTTGAATAAGAGATTGACTATACGAATTCGGGGGCCACCGCTTGTCACTGCTTCCGGAGTCCGCACTTGGCACAAAATCCAAGCTACCCCTCAGCCCCACCCAGCTCCACTACCTGTCTTTTGTTTTTTTTGTTTTCATTTCTGTCTTTCTTGTTTAACCAGTTAGGCAGCCTTGCCAAAAATGGCCAAATGCTCCCACAGGAAAATGAAAATGGACCGACTCGTGACCATTTCATTTTCTGTTTTTGTAAATAAAAGCTCGGGTTTTGAGCTACAAAACAGACAGTGGGCGATGGGTATCTCGTTTCTGACTCAAATATGAATGTCACGAAATTTAACCACATATATAGATCAGATCACTTGTGATATCTGTAAAATGATATTTTTCATGCGCAATTTTTGAATTGAAACTACAGTTGTTTAGGTAGAAAGCAACTTAGAACTCATAATGATCACATTAAGAAAGAAGTTGGAAGTTTTTAACATGTTTAGGGAGTAGACGTACATTTAATTCTTCATTAATGCATTATGTCACTGCCATTCCATTTTTGGTTTTTGGCTTTTTGGTTGGTGTGACGGTTTTCAGAACTTTTGCAGAAAAGCGAAGAGCATGTGAATGCGGTGGTATTGAATTAGAACAGCCAAACCCACTTGTGAGTTGCCACCAAAGCCCTTTTGTTTTAAATGCCATTAATGCCTGCCTAATCCTAACACTTTCACCCTCCTTTTATCATTGGCGGTGAGAAATTTTTGGAAATATTTGAGATGATGTCTCATTTAGTTTTCATTGCAAATTTTGTTGCATTAACTATGTTGTAACCGTTGCTATTCAAGAGTTCGCCAATCTGGTCGCTGAGCCCTAAGTGTAAATTTATATATATATATATATATATATGTCTTAAAATTGCATATTTTTTTTTAAAAGAAAAAATTACTATTGTAAATATTCATGTTTCATTATCAACCATGTAAATTCATCGACTAATATACATTGTCATCCCTAGAAAAAAAAAAATAGAAATGTCCTTATTGATGAATTAAAGCTTAAATTTAATTTATAAATGTTTGTTAAAATATTTTAAAAAAATACTGCTCTTCAATATCTTGCATATTATTAGGATTAAGAAAATATATTACAAGACAATCTATTGGAGTTGAGATGAAACACTAGGTGTACATGAAAAAAATATTCAAGTCAAATTAAGAAATCAATACAAAAGAAATGGAAGGAAGATAAACAAGTGGAGGGTATATGAGCCAGAACAAATTCCAAAAAATACTTACTAATGGAAATTGTATAGTGTAATTAAACCAAATACAACAACAACAACAAAATCAAGCCTTAGTCCCACTAAGTAGGGTCGGCTATATGAATCATTTTCCGTCAATTTATACGATCATTGACCATTTCTTTTGATAGATTCAAAGATATTAAATCCTTACTCATTATCTCCTCCCAAGTTATTTTAGGTCTACCTCTACCCCTTCTACTGCCCCCCACAGTAACTAAGTCACTCTTCGTGCACTATAATTAAACCAAATAAATTCATAAAATTAAAAAATATGTTACCAATTGGTTGTGCCTAGGGTGTGTATTGCTACTTTGTATGCGTAAGATGCAGCACTATTAATTGTCTTCTTTGGAGAAGCAATATACGTGTCTTCTTAGGGGCAACTTGTTCATACATCTTCCCCTTCTCTTTTTCTTATAACGACGTGTCAATATTATATCATAATAATTTCTTAATTTGAGTTCATATTTTTTTTTTCAATTTATACATAGTATTTTATCTTAACTAGTAGTGTCTTGTTTTGAATCTTTGCATTTTATAAAAAAAAATATGCTAGTTATTGAAGAGTAATATGTTCTATTATATTTTAATGAATTTTTTTTTTATTTTACTTTAATTTCAATTTATTATTGAATCTTAATATTTTTCTACTTTTGTCTAGTATGTCAATGAATAACTTCATCTATTAAAAAAAAATCTTAGACAATAATTGTTTATTTTTAAGGATAAGTTATCATATGAGTAATATTTTTTGAAAACAATTATTTTTTTTTAAAAAATATAGATTATTTTATGAATAATATTTGAAAATATTTTAGTGAATACTTATTATTGCCCTTGTGTCAACTTAATTTATTATGGGAATAGAAATATATATTTTTATTAATTGAGTGAAAGGGTAAAAGGGTAATTTTATTAATAATGTAAATAAGTCAACTAATTGTTGACTAATGACTAGTTAGACGAAGGTTACTAGCACTATAAATTATAATGCTTAGAAAATTTAAGAAATGCCTTTAAATTTTATTCTATAAAAATAAAATTGGCCACAACATAATTCTCCTAAAAGATGAGTTATAAAAATCATCAATTTATGTTAAGAAATAGGCCTATGTTATTTTTTTATGTTGAACTCACACAAATTGCATATAAATTTTCTTTAGAGGTCAATGCTAGGAATGTTTTGTAAGGATTGTTTCATCACTAACCTTCATTGTTGTACAATTTTTTTTTTCTCTTTCTTTCTTTCTTCTTCTTCTTTTTGTGGTAGTGAAGTCTTATAGTGTCTCTTCACATAAAGTGAATGTATTCATCTAATCACTTAAAATGGAATCACAAAAATTACATGTATATTTTCTTTTAAGACCAATGCTAGAAACAATCTAAATTATTAAATAATAACATTTTAATAAGTAATATTCAACCATCGGCCACGTCAGAAATTATGATACCAATACACATAACCTGTAATGACCTGAATTTTTAAATGGAATTTAAATAATAAAGAGAGAGGGAAATAGAGACAAAAACAGAAGGAGGCTGTAGACTTCGTCGACGACATTGCATTTGGGGAATAAAATAATTTTTAAGAGATTGCCTGAATTCGTTGACGAACACAGGGTTTCGTTGACGAAGTCTTTAAGAATTTCGTCAATGAACACAGGGTTTCGTCGACGAGAAAATGCCGAGAGGGGTTCGGAGGCAGCCTGAATTTTGTTGACGAATATAGGGTCTCGTCGACGAAATTTATGAAGAACTCGTCGACGAAGATTGAGCTCGTCGACGAATTCTGCTGTCTATATATATGAAAAATCCGATTGTTTATTCATTTTTCACACTCCTCTCTCTCCTCTTCGGCTCTCTCACTCTCTCTTTTCGATTTTGCACTGGTTTTACGCCGGATCGAAGATCTGAGGCTACCACGACACTCCTAGCGAAGTTCCCTGCAAGTTTGCCGGAGCGGATCATCGGGAAAACGAAGTTGGAAATCATCCCAAAGTTGTGGTAAGACTTTTTAAGCCAAATTAGACTTTATGGTAGTTATAGAAATTGAGGTACGCATGAAAATACTGATGATTAATACTAGGAGTTTTGAGTTTCAGAATATTGAGTAGGAAATCCTACGGGGTCAGGCTAAGATTTTAGGGGGCTTTCTCAGTAGCCAGGTAAGGGAGTAAACTAAAGCAGTTATTTTCCATACAAATTATTATTGATTATGAGTAAATTTATTTTCAGAAAAGCATATGATATACATGTATATTATAGATGAAATGTAAGTTTGGGAAATACTGCTATTATGATGAAACGTATATGTATGTATGAGACGATAGAAAAGCACGATTTTAGAATATGAAGTATGACTTTTAACAGAACATGTGTGGCATGAATATTATTTTACGTGAAATGAGATATGATATGTATGTTTTTACGTGTAAAACACATTTTCAGGTATTTTGGAAAGACGAGTTATTCTATATTGAGTTTGACAAATATATGATGAAAGAGTTATTTTTTTTTAGAATGTAAATACCTGAAACGATACGGGACGAGGCCGTATTGATGTTATCGGCGCGAGGCCGTATTTATTGATGTTATCAGCGCGAGGCCGTGTTTATTATGCTATCGGCGCGAGCCCGTATTTATTATGTTATCGGCACGAGGCCGTATTTATGTTATTGGCGCGAGGCCATATATATATATATTTACTATGATTTTGGCACGAGGCCATATGTATGATTTCAGCGCGAGGCTGTATCTATGTTTTCGGCATGAGGCCGTGTTGATGTTACATATGTTCATGTATTATATGTTATTGCAACTAGGATGTTAGTTTAGTTCAGACCAGGAGCTCGGTACCACAGCTATGGGTAGATCAGATTTGGCACGAGGCCGTATTAGTGTTAACCATTCCACGAGGGAATGGGAGATGGATAGTCAATGTGGCTTTCAGTAGAGTGTGGACGTCCACCTGGAAGTCCAGACCAGGGTGTGGCGGCCCATCGTACTTACAGACATATTTGATTCAGCAGTGGTCGGCCAACCATTGTCGGGTCCCGCCTTTGGGCTACACAACCCGTCATGGGGGGTAATACATGACATTAGCTAGCTATTCATCCTGGGTATATTTTCAGTATTACGAGTTATAACAGATGTTTATGTATGTTATGATTTATTAACGAATATGAAAATACATGATTATCCAGCATGATATTATGATTATTTCCAGAGTTATGAAAATACATGATTATCCAGCATGATATTACGATTATTTCCAGAGTTATGAAATGTACTGTATATGTATAAGCACTTTAAATATTCATGTTGCCACACAACTGTATTTAGTTTACTTTCCCTTACTGAGAAGTGTCTCACCCCCAACATTAATATATTTTTCAGGAAACCTAGAAAGACTGGCGGGTCAGGGCCGCCGTTGAGTGATTGGTGCTTCCCTACTAAAAGGGTAAGCCCTGAGCTAAGACTAGGAGATTTTTGGTTGTATAGTCCTAGTGTGATTTTGACTTTTTGGAGATTGTACATATGAACAGTATATTGATGTTAATAGAAAGCTCTGGTATTATGTTTTATGGATGGATGTATGGATTTTTATGTTTAATGCTGCTAGGTTTTCCGCTGTGTGTGACAAGTGTCCCTGTTACCCACGGGTTTGGGTCGACCATTTTATTTATTATGTTGTATTTTATTGAGGGACGTTACATAACCCGACCCAAAGAGGGTACTGGGTAATCAATCCATCATATAAATACATACCTAACAGCGAAAGACCATATATACACACCATCCAGAATACAAATAACCAGAGTACTAAACATCCATAAACATATATATACATATCTAACTCATTCCCAAAAATCAACCAAAACACTAGGGGAATCACACATTCCTAGATCAAAACACTCACCTTGTCTATCAGGGTACCAACTCCCCTCTAACTCAGAGCTCTATCATCTGGTCTTCCTTGATTTCCTGAAATATTTAGATATTTGGGTGAGACATATTTCAGTAAGATGAAATAAATTATTTACGGTGTGTGACAGTATGAGTTTCATTATATCATAATATATATTTATTTCAGTGATAAGACCTTCTGAGAAAAATATACCAGTTCCGCATTTATAATCATATATATATATATATATAACACAAGCTTTTAAAAGCTTTAATTCCACTTTTCAATCCCATTCACATGCAATCCACGTTTACTAGCGAAGTTTATGAGAATAAGGGAGATTACACGCCCATACATGTAACTCCCCTTTGCTCTGATATCGTTTGTATTCTTGTTCGATTAACTTGGGTTCGGCCACAACTAATACTTATCAGGGCACTCACCTTACTTAGTAAGCTCCTATGCGGAGTGTTTTACTTCACTTTAATTATTTATGTTATTAACTCACGCTCTTCCATTTTCCATTTTCATCATTATTTCATTTCCCATTTACATCTCACCATCCTGTCCATGAGTGTCCTCAACAAACAGTGCATATCACGTCTGTAACTCATGGTTGTCTTGAAGATATTTCTCCACGCCATGCTTCCCCCCATGGTCAAGGTTGTGTGGCTCGAAGGCTGGCCAACCACAGTTAGATCAAAATAAACAATCCATATACTCGTCTGTAATACGAATGGCCTGCCATAAACCCTGATCCGGACCTAGGGGGCAAAAATACCTGTAACGACATGCTTATCTTAACATATAATATAATAAAATAGTCAACCCGAACTCGTGGGTAACGGGGACACCTGTTCTACATAACGGAACCTAGGCAGCAGTAAATGTAAATCACATCCATCAACCATAAATTACGTAATACCAGAGTCTACTATATACCCAAAGATACTGTATCCATATACAATTTCCAAAACATCAAAATTAAACCTAGGATCTTACAACAAAAATATTTTGATTCTAGACCAAAACTTACCCTTTTAGTAGGGAAGTTCAACTCACTCAGCGGCGGCCCTGACCCGCCGATTTCTCCGGGTTTCCTGAAATAGTTTAAACTTAGGGTGAGACACCTCTCAGTAAGGGTAGATAAATTAAAATCAGCTGTGTGGCAACATGAATATTTATGCTGTAATATATATATCGTACATTTCACATAGCATAAAAGCATAAATCGTAATATAGTCAGATAAACATATAATTTCATACTTCAAAGTAATCATATTAATCACGTATTATCTGATATAATCTATAATAGTGAAAACTACCCAGGATGAATAGCTAGCTGATGTCATGTATTACCCCCCATGACGGGTTGTGCAGCCCGAAGGCGGGACCCGACAATAGCTAGCCAACCACTGTTGAGTCAAAAATGTTTGTAAGTATGATGGACCCGCCACACCCTGGTTCGGACTGCCAGGTGGATGTCTACACTGAAAGCCACATCGACTATTCATCTTCCACCCCCTCGTGGGGTGGTTAAAACAATATGATCATATATATATGATCTATAAGTTATGGTACCGTGCTCTTGAAACTGAACTAAACTAACATCTGGGTTTTGATAACATATAGTACATAAACATATACTGTTTATCGTAAATTAAATAATAGCACTGTCTGAATCTTACATTAACATAATAATTACGGCTTCGTGCCAAAAACACGAATAAATATAGCTTTGCACCCAATAACATGAGTAAATACAGCCTCGCGCCAAACATCAATTACAGCCTTGCGCCGAACATATCATTTATTATGAAATCATAATTTACTGTGTTTATCATGTTATTCCCAAAAATATTTGTAAACATGCTTATTTTGTAAATCCAACTTAACATGGTATAATATATATATATAAAATAATATTCATGCCACACGAATTGAATGAAACCGTATATTCCATTCTGAAATCACATATCCTGTACAATTGCAGTATTTTCCCAAACTTACATTTTTCTCAATTATACTCATATATAATCACATGCCTTCTGAAAATTATTCTACCATTAAATAATAGTAATTTTAATGGAAAATAATTATTTTAATTTATCTTCTTACTTGGCAACTGAAAAGCCCTTCTATAATACTGGTCTTACACTTGTAGGAAACCCTAAGCAGTAGCTTGAAAATGATAATTCTCATAACTAAGTTTCAGTATTTATTGGAGTACATCATTTCCTTCAACTGTGGAAAGACCAAATTTCGAATAAAAAACTTTACCTCAACTTAAGGATGAATTTCAACGAAGTTCCACCGACGATCTGCTCCGGCAGATATGTAGAGAATTTCTCCAGGAGCGTCGTGGTGGCTTCAGATTCTCGAATCGACAGAAATCCGGCCCGAAATCGAAAAGAGAAGGGTGGAGAACCGAAGAGAGGAGAGAGAGAGAGAGAGAGAGTTCTGTGCCGAAAATTAAGCTTAAAAATGAAGTTCGGGCTATTTATACACTGGCCTTCGTCGACGAGTCACGTCACCTCGTCGACGAGGTCAAGAAGGCTCCTTGTTGGCAAACTCTCCCCTTCGTCGAAGAAATTCAAAGTTTCCCAAAAAAACCTCTCTCGGTATCTTCTCGTCGACGAAAATCGTCTTTGTCGACGAGGCCCTCTCGTACCTTTGTCTACGAATCCCCAGTGTTTGTCGACAAGGACCTGATAAATTTCCCCAGTTATTACTCCCAAAGTGCAATGTCGTCGACGAAGTCGACTACTTCCTTCTGTTACTGTTTCCATTTCCCTCTCTTTTTATTATTTAAAGACCATTATTATTCGGGTCATTACACTACCCTTCTCACTGACTCATTTGACTATCACGCCATATGCTCCATGAGTCCGTGTGGTTGCACGTAATCACCACTAGCAACGGTATTGTGCTCAATGCCAACAATTGTCCATTAGGGTTCTCACTTCCACATTTCATCATTCACATTCCAGTATTCGTAATTATAGTATTCACATTACAACTTTCCACATTTCTATATTCACCATTCCAGTATTCACATTACAATATTCACATTCTCATATTCGCATTTAGTATTCATATTTAAATATTTTCATTGTAGTATTCACATTGTAATATTCACATTTTCATATTCACATTTCTAGTAATCATATTTCAACATTCACATTGCAGCATTTACATTACAATATTTACATTTTCATACTCACATTTCAGTATTCATATATCCTCACAATAGTATATATCACATTTCATTATTCACATCATTTTCTGTTTCTTTCTCATCTTTTCAATACCCATTCCATTTTCATAATAGTTTATATATATATATATATATATATATATATATATATATATATATATCATTCCATAAATTTCCACATTTCTCAATAATACATAACATATTCTCATATTTCCCCATTCATTATAGAAAACATTTCTATAATCATATTTCATATCACAAAACATCACATTTCAATATTACTCCTAAGCCACACAATTTCATCTAATATTCATATCATAATATTCGAAGGTAAAAATATCATATTTTCCTTTTCACATATTCATTCAACCAGTATTTTCAGAAAATACTATTATAATTTATTCCCCTTACCTGACTTACTGAGATCTCGCTAAATTACCCAAATTCCTGCGCTCCACGACGTTCGCAGTTCAAAAGCCTGAAATTCATTTTTCCCCAAATTATTCAACACAACCTTCAAAGTATTACTATTTAGTATTCCCTAGGCCCCAATTACTCCAATTTAAAATTAAAACTCTAAGAGAGAGAGAAAGAGAGAGAGAGAGAGAGAGAGAGAAATTTTTATGCTTTGATTGACAAATGCTCGTGGGACTTCCTTAATACCCTCACTATAGAGAAAATCGTCGACAATTTTCTGTACCTTTCACAAAATCGTCGAAGGTTTTCTTAATGCTCTAGAAAACCGTCTCTGGTTTTCTCGTCCCCTAGCCAAAAATCTTATTTTTCCAATTTATTTTATTATTATATTTTTAGGGTCTCTACACTAGTAATCAAAATGCAGGGCCATGACTGCTCTTGGGGGATTTTAATTGTGTTTTGTCTGCTGATGAGAAAAGGAATGGGCAACCTTTTTTTGCTTATGAAATTAAAGACATCAAGGAATGTTTTTTTGATCTGGGGCTCTTAGATTTGAGGTCTATTGGCTGTCACCTTATGTGGTCTAATGGTAAGGTTTGGTGCAAGCTAGACAAGGTTGTGGTGAACTCTAGCTGGTTGTTGGCTGGCTACAATGCTCATGTAGTCTTCTAGTTACCAAGGCACTTCTTTGATCACTCAGCTTGTATTTTTCAATTTTTGAGGAGGAAGGTTTAGGGAGAAGACCCTTCAAGTTCTTCAACATGTGGACTATGCACTGTGACTACCAGAATGACCATAAATTGACCTTAGGGCACCCAACACAGTAAAAGAAAAACGTTTTCTTAACTAAAATCATACAAAAAGGTTTTAATTATTAAAAATCAAAATAGGGTCAAACTTAAGTTTTGAACTAGGCCTAGTCGACCGACCCATTCATGTTTTAAATTACCTCGGTCGACCGACCATGCCATGAGGGCAATAGTGTAATTTTGGTTAAGCATGGCCGACCAACCCCAAATTGAACTATAATGCCCAGCCGACTGACCTTGTGTTTTGACTTATTGTCTACACCTCGGTCGACCGACTCTTTAGGTCAAAAATGCCTTAGCCGATCGGACCTCAAGCTTGGTAGACCGGCCTTTGCCCATAGTCGACTGAACCTACGATGGTTCGAAAATTGCCTTTGGCTCGATCGATCGACACCTTCCACAGCCGACCGAACCCTATAAAAATTCAAATATGTTGTGTGAGGTCAACCGATCGGCGCTAGCATCGGTCGACCGAACCTCTTGAGTTGGTCTAATTTCCAGCGCTTAAACATGTTTACTTTTTTAATTAAACAAAAGTTTAAAAATACCAAGCGTGTCCCTAATGGCCAAAATTCAAAAACTTTATAAATACCCCCTTCATAACTCTATTTAGCAACTTTGATTAGCCAAATTTTTCTCTCAAATTTTTTCTTAATCAAAGTTCCCCCAAACACATTTTAATGCAAAAATTCTTTTGGGGCAAATTTTTATACTCTGTCCCACTCTCTTTCACTTACTCTTTTGAAAAATTTTTTTTTTTTGAAGAGAGTATTTATTTAATGCATTTATTTCTTCAATCATATCATTTACTCTCATTTATATCTTCATTTTGAAAATCATCTTTTTGAGAGTAAAACTTATATTTCTTCACATGATTATTTTGATAAATATTTTTGAAGAAATCATCAATCTTATTTGAATTTTTGAGTACTTATCATACATATCTTTAACTCAAAGATTGTTCTCATTATTTGCAAAATGCCTTTGAAAGCAAAACTCTAAGTTCTCCTACTTTGTATTGAAAAATATTTTTGGAGAAAATTTCTTATTAGCGTAAAATCTTTGAAGCACTTATTATATATATTATTTTTCAAAGATTGAAAATATTACTTTGAGATTAGCACCCTTACTCTATCGAACATGATTCATATCATACTAGAATGCATTTTTGAGCTTCATTGTTATACATCTTTGTTTGTATTTAGAAGCATGTATTTTGTACAAAAATATTTTTATAGACTAGCTAGGTTTAGCCCGTAAATTGAACTGGAGAGACTATGCCCCATAAGGGAGACCGGTTGGGTTTAACTCATAAATTGAACTGGAGAGTCTCTGCCCCGTAAGGGAGAGTCGTTTTGTTCAACCCGATAAATTGAACTGGGGTATCTCCGCCCCGTAAGGGATACTAATTCGGCTCAACTTGGTAATTGAGTTGGGGTATTTCTTGCCTCGTAAGGAGAGACTCTATGATTATGGCTCGACCCTGTAATCGAGTTGGGATATTCCTCGCCCCGCAAGGAAAGGTTGTAATGGCTTCTGATCTGCCCGTTAAGTGAGTAGAGATAGTGAAATCCTTGGAGGGTATGCCCAAGGTGGGGACATAGGCTAATTTGGCCGAACCTTAATAACAAATTGTGTGTCTTACACTCTCTCAATCTCATTTTATTTTGCCCTTTAAATTCAGTTTGTGTATGCTTGTTCATTTATAATTATAATTATTTGCATGCACACATTTAAATTTAAATGAGATGTCACATGTGTATGTTTGTATTTATTACTCAACCATTATACATACACACTTTAAAATGTAAATGAGATATGATGTGTTTGTTTTAAATATTTACACACTTGATTAATTAGGGAATTGAGATTGCTTAAAAAGACCATAAGTTGCGAAATACTGTTGTTATCTGATTTAACTTAGGATGAAATTTTAAAATCTCTAATTCACCTCCCCTCTTGGGAATACACCATTCTCATAAGCTAATTCTAATTCCAGGGAGAACATGAAAATTTTAAATTTATTCTTTGGTGCATTATTTGTTATACACTTATTTTCTAAAGAACAAGAATCTGGTTGTCATAATTCTCATCTCAAGACAGATTAGTGGAATTTTTGTGACATCAAAGCAGGTTCCTATTATTATTTTTTTTTTTTGTCAAAACCTCAAAGAAGGCGAGTATCTTTTACTCTATATATAATTTTGGGCCAAAAAAACTAACCTCCCTTTGAAGTTTGATAGAAAAACAATGACCTCTCCCGAGGTTTAAAAAATTTGAGGAATCTTTCCTAAGATTTCAAAAATCTCAAAAAACTTCCGTGAAGCTTGTCAAAAGATACAAATATTCTTTTCTATTTTGCAAAAAGACAAGCTTTCTAAGAGAAAATTCATGTTATTTTTTGACAAATCTCAACGAAAGTGTATGACATTTTTAAAATTTTAGGAGAGATTTACAATATTTTTAAAAACTTTAGAAGTGATTTCTGTCTTTTTGTCAAATCTGGGGAAATGTGAATATCTTTTATCCTATAATTTTTGTTTTAGTTTTGAAAAGGGTTCTATTTTTTTTTTTTATTGATTGCTTTCAAGTGGTTGTGAAGATTTGAAAATATAAGAAGAGATTCTACAATTTGAGGGCCCACCACTTGTCAATGCTTGTGAGAGTCAAAATCCAAAGCCACCCACCAAGTGTCTTTTTCTTTGACTGATCTTTGGATTCTTTGCAATCTATGGCCAGTCAAATCTTACCAATAGTGGCAAGGACACTCACATGGAAATGAGAACTAACTTCTTTATTAACGGAGTTAATAACTCCATATGCACTTGTCATCACTAAATTAAGTGTAAAACTTTTTTTCTTAATTTAGTTTCTATGCATTTTACATAATTGTACCTGCAAATTTTTTGGGTGATTAAAATAGTACAATGAGCAAAATTGTAGCAATTTAGATTGCATAGTAATCAAACTAATAACAAAAATTGTAAGAACAAATTAAAAAATATTCAAATGTTTAGCTACTGTTAATTCTTTATTAGTATATTTTGTCACAGCCAATTCAACCGTTTTATTTTTATTCTTCTTTATGTTTGTTTTTGTATGGTATCTTTTTGAACTTTTTGCAAAAGAGTAAAACATGTTCATTGTTTTTCAAATACTATGAATACTAAATATTAAATTAGAATAATAAAAATGGTAACTAATTCACGTGTTTGAGTATGACGTTAAAACCTTAAATTTGAACTTATTTGGGTTAGGGCAAACCTTACAAAAAATTATATTGAACTTTTCTATAAAAAAAATTACATAAATTTAAATCAAAATTTAAAATTTGTATTCCGAAACACAGTCTGGTTGTAATTGTTGGTGATGTTTTGTCAACAATGCCCTTATGGTTCAAATACTAGTAAACTTAGTCCTGTTCCTGCAACTAAAAATTTAAGGGAAATTATTTTTTTGGTTTTCATTTTAGTTTTTTGAAAGAATTATAAAGTTTTAATTTATTTTTAAAATTCATATAAAAATTTTGAAAGTAAATAGTTTGTTTAAATATGCATAATTAATTTTTTTTATTTTTATTTTTAGATTTTAAATAATCACCAAAAAACTTGTTTTAAAGATAAATTTTCAAAATTATTGATTTTAGGGTTTGAATTGAGTTGTTGTGGCTTTAGAAAAATTTTTATACATAATCCCCACACAAATTAAAGTCAAGATCCGAGTTCCACACTTTCATATGCAAAGTAAGACTTGAAAATCTAGAAAAAATAATTAACAAAATATTTTCCAACTTCTTATACAGTGTGTTTGGATCAAAGATTTTACTTAGAAAAAATAAAGGAAACAAAAGGAAAAGTAGGAGAAAACTCATTTTTTATTATATTTTCCTTTTATATTAAATACTATTGAGAATAAAAATTTATTTTAATATAATTAAAAATAGAAAAAGTAAATATTAAAGATGTATAAAATCAAATATTGTCATAAATTTGGTATTTTTTTTTTTTTTTGTATTTTTATGGGTAATAATCAAACATAAAAATGTAAATTTCTTGATAATTTCTTTTTTCTTTTTTTTAGTGTTTTCCAAATTTCAAACGGAGTCATATAAAATTGAGAAATTGAAAAATAAGATGGCAATTTTGTAATTATGTGAAAAATTAGAAGTTAAAAAAATTATTTTTACAACAAATAGTATGGAAACTATCTATATATTTATTTCGTTCGAATGTCATAAAAATAAATAAAAAATAATTAATTATTCATAATTTTTTTAAAAAATAAAAGTAAAAATAAAAATCATTTTCTAAAACCAATGGGACTCCAAATTTCTGCCTTAGCGTGAATTGGACGCATGAGTTCGTTAGAGTTGGCAACAAGCAAAGCTGCTTTGTCCACCAAATGTCACATTCAAAACAAATTTGACTTTTCAGTTTTTTAACCATTTGCTTACAATGGAAGCCAAAAAACCAATTCAGATTTTGAAAAGTACGTTTGGGTAGTCTACCCAAATGCCTATTCACAGGGTTGCAGGGGTTTTCTTTCTTTCCTTTTTTAGGGTTTATTGAAGAAGATGGATGCAAATATGCAATTGCAAATTAAAGTTTCCAAAAGAACAGTTCCTCCTTTGAAAGGATCAACCCCACTCAAGTTTTGTTTTGGGCAAAAGGCATTCTAGACAATTTAGATTTCAAAAATTCTAGTAACTTTCCTCGAGGTTTCAAAAATTTCAAAATCCTCTATTAAGGTTTGTCCAAAAGAGATAAATTTCTCCTTATATTTTACAAAAAAAAAAAAAAGAAGATAAGTTTTTTAAGAGAAAGTTTGTGTTTTTTTCGCAAACCTCAAGATAGGTCGGTGTCATTTTTAAAACCTTTGAAATCTTAGGAAAGATTAGTGTTTTTCATCCTAAAAATTATAATCTCATTATTTATTCGATAAATGAAAACTAAATTAGTGCAAATTTTATTTTGATCAATTTTCTTTTTATGTTTCAAGGGGATTTATCCTAACCTTATATTTGGAGAGGTCTTAGATTTGGATTTGTATTGAATTTGAATAAAATATAATATAAAATTGTATTAAAATATGTCCAAATTCAAATCTAAGGTCCAAAATTCATGTTCTCAAATATACCATAAGAACATATATCATCTCCATTCATTTTTTCCCTTCCTATACTGATATTTACTTGCAATCTTTTCTCTTTCCTCCTACCAAACGCACCCAAGAGTAACAACCAAACATGAAAGGAGAGAAAATAGATAAAGCCAAGTGTCATAAACCCACATTGTTGTGTTGCCTGAGAGATTTTTGTCATATGGTGATGATCTAAGTTTCATCCTTGAAATGCATATAGAGTGACTTCTATGAAGTTTCTTTCTTTGGTACGGTTGATAAAAATCATTTTTTGGATGATGCATATGCAGAAAGCCTTTTTTTTTTTTTTTCTCTTTCTATGGTGGAGATAGTCGCATGTAATGATAGATTGCGGCCATATTATTAAAAGCTTGTGGTGAAAATGGGTAAACTATGAAATCCAATGAATCAAAGCAAACAATGTGTCCTCACCGATATTGGGACCCTTACACCTACACCAAGCTACACATTTCCCCTTTCAAGTCCATATAACTTGAGCTCGATCTTCAAACAAGCTTCTTCCCACCCCCAAGCATTACTCCCCTTTTAAACTACTGCTTTGAAGCCAGTTTAAGCTAGTTCACAAATCTATTGAACTAATTTATTGCCTCTTTCATGCCAAGATATAACACTTATGTTGCATTTGGTAGAAAGAAAAAGATCCAATAACTAGAAAAAATTTGCATATTTTAACCGTTGAATCCAAAATTTTTTTACCATTCTACTCCCCTTCACACAAACACCCTTCTAAACTAAACATCCTTAAAAACAATACAATTATTTTTAAAAAAAAATTAAAGGAGACAATCTCATATTAAAATAAGTTTTTAAAACTGCCTGTACCCACCTACTTCCTTTTAACTCTGGTCTCTAGAGTATCCCTCCACTCATCTCCTTCCTCTCTTATCCCCCTATTTATAACTGCATGTCAATTCTCTTAGCTAGCATGTATATATACAATGAACAAACATAACAATTGCTGAGAAAACCATTTCCTTTCATAAGGAAAAAATTTAGTGATGTCTATATGTATATGATTGTCATTGGGCAACAGGACAGCCGGAGCTTTGCTTACAATGCAACCAATTTCACACACTGTCGTCCGCGTGATTTCCTTCTTGCCTATACGGCTATTATTGGAAAACCCAGGAGGGTGTGTAAAGAAAGAGAACAACAATAAAGCATTACAGCAAACATGCATAGGAATAAGAGGAATGCTAGCAGGAGGAACAGCATATGTTCATTCTTCGGATTTGTTGCTTACTTTGATCTCCAACAGCCGCTCAACTGGTTGCCTGCAAATTGGGCATCGGTTTGTCTGGAACCTCAGAACCTTGGCACATCCACTGCACATGCACTGCATCCATTGCAACAAATTTTACTTAGCCACAAGAAAATTTTAGTCTTTTCATGCACACAAAATTTCAGAGATGAAGAATTTGACAACTGGAAAACAATTGACAGCAACTTTCTCTTCATTTTCTTGCCATTTTCTCCCCACAAGTCAGGAATCCATAAACTGAATCTGATATGTCAGATTATTCATATATAAAAGGAAAAACTTGCATATACTCTGAGAAGAGTTCAAAAGAGTACAAATATATAAATATATAAAATCCAACTACAGAGCCCTTTCTGTGGATTCATAACACCATCACATCATAAGGCCTACCGAGTTTTTTTAATGGCCCTGCCAAAGCATCTTCTCTTCTATGCTGAAAATGTATGTGATTGAATGATTTTTATATCTCATATTGGAATTTTACTAAAATTTCTGGAACTAAATAATAATCTCAAACTAAATAATAATCTCCATTTGAGGCAATTGCTAAAAGGGTACAAATGAACCAAAGCTTATGCAGTTGTACAGGTAATGCTTCTGTCCATTTGACATCCATAACCATGATATTCAACAGTGATGACTTTGTTATCGTCTCGTCGATGAAACTAAACAAAATATGGAGCAAGAGGGGGAGAATGTAAAATCTATGCTTACCATATGTCGGCATGGGAGGGCAGTAGTGTCTCGTGGTTCTGACAAGCAGATGACACATTCTTTACCAGGGTCATTCCCATCAAAATCACAATCAACTGAATTACCAATCCCATATATCTCCTGTAGTTCATACCTCATCCCATTCACCCACAGGATCTGTTTCACCACACGCGCCTGGAAATCACCTTTCTTCTCAAAAACTGCTTGAGTGATCTGAGAATTCCTGGCAAGGTTTTCTTCCGTATCATTATGGTCCAAGGGGTATGCCTCAGCCTTTACTGCAAGGGGAAAAATTTCTGTGTCTCCCTCTTTCATTAACTCTGCATCTTCAAACATTGAGAATTCAATTCCAGTTCCAGAAGGCTGTCTAAACTTCTGACCAAGACCTACTTGGAACGGCACGGTGACTGGTTTAGGCAGGCTTTCCTTCATTGCCATCAAATTACAGTCAACATCTTCCTTCGCAAAGAATATGACTGTGATACTGCAGCATAAATAAGAAAAACAAAACCAAGCTATGCACAAATTAAAAGATCTGCCATCTCACAAGTATTGAATGAATAAATTGTAGAATAAACCAAAAGCAAAGGAAAACTTGTGATCAGTACAGTTGGGGGTATAGGAATGGAAAACCATCCATCAAGGCAACAGAGGTTTGGGGATGTCAAGACAAGACAACAGACCAAGTTCACAATTTTACTATGTTCAATGGAGTTGCCAACAAAAAATGAATTTACCACACCTGCCAAAATGAGGCCCCTAGAAATGGCTAACATGGAAGTTATAGAATGTATCCTCGTGGTAAGTAATGGACAATTCTGCATATTGTTTAAAACAAATATCACTTAAAGCTCACTATGTATATTTGATTACGTCCTCCAATAACTCATTAAATTTTTTTGATCAGTGAACTCTAACCCATTAATTGAACTCAAAATATTAATTTTATTGAAACCAAAACTGTTGGTCCTTGGTAAAACCCCCATCGCCAACCGTAACGCATAAGTAGTTAAACATCTAGAATAGAACAACTAGTTACAAAACAGAACCACACATGCCAAATTAACACATGAAGATTAACTTTTCAATATTCCAACTTAACCACGGCAATAAAAAAATTAATTTAAACTTGTTAGCTCCAAAGGTTCATTAACTCAGTTTTGATGATAACAAACTTCTACTCTTATGTTGTTGAATTTGGGTCGTGATTAAACAAGTTTTAAAGTGATCTAATATGGAAGATTGAGAGAAATTGAAGAACTTTTTAGTTGTTATTTGCATTTGTGAATATCTTAATTGTAATTTTGTGTGTTCAGTGCTTGAACTCCATAGATTATCATTTTATGGCTCAACAAATGAAAACTAGTGGAAGCAAAATATTTCTGGACTGTTATGCCTGGGTGATGAACCCTCCTGTCCTTGGCAGTGTGCTTGGGTGGTCGACCAGTCATGCAGGTCAGTCAACACTGGCCTGGGTAGATTGTGCTTAATGGTTAGAAACAGTTAGTTGATAAGTCAACCAAAGCACCCAGCACATTCTAATGGGAAAAAATATATGAATTTGACTCTTAAAGTTTGCATATAATTATATATGCTCTCTAAACCTAAAGCAACATAAGAGAGACTATTATCAACTCTTTGCCTAATCCTGTCACTCCCAATCTCTCTCTTATCTCTTCATTCAAAGAGACAAAATACCATTACTCGTGTGCCATAACTTGAACCTTGCTCTAGAGTCTTTGTTTCACAATTGATATTTCTACCTTAAATCTATAAATGAGGATCATCTTCATTTATATTCAAAGCAATTGGTGTCCTTGCCTCTGTCAAAGCAAGGAGTTTATTTGGTGTCCTTCCCACTATAGGAAGCAAGGGATTGTAGTTTTATTGGTCATAGTGGCACCTCAAGGTGTTGAGGCCTTGAGAGAGTGTAAGTAAGCTAGGGATAACTGAACCACTATGTATAGTTTGGATCTCTCTTTCCCTTACTCTTTTTAATTGCTTTCATCTGTATGGATTTTCTTGTGCATATCTGCATTGTCTTAAATTTTCAAGCAAGTACCTTAATTTCAATTTACATCCCTCTCTTGGATTGCCTTCATGAGAACACACCTCACAAGAGAAAGGAGTTCTGTGACTTCAGTCTTGCCACGCATGAAAACATAATATAGTTTTAAATCATATACACTTGCAATCAAATTGTTGGGAGAAACTCAATTACAACCACTAAATTTATTAAGACCACTCCGGCAACGTAACTTGATCCCACATGAATAGCTATATGAAGTACAAACTTGATCCAATTCATCAACATTGACAAGATCCATGATTATTTTGAGCAGAAAAACCAAATAAATACTAAGCAAAGGTGACTGTTTTACAGAAACTCAATTGAGACACTTTGATATTCAAAATTCCACTGCATTTGAGAGCGTGATTTCAGATTGCATGCATGCCACAAGCTTTCTTGAGCAAGAAACACGCATCGAATCACAAGCTACTGCTGTTTGTCTTAAAGAAACAGGGAGCACAAAGGTCAACTTCCAAAAGATGAGGAGCATGGTCAAACAATTTATAGTTTGAAATTCAAAATAATTGCTCGCAACTCCAATTCTCAAATCACATACAAAATAAGCAAAGCACAAATCACAATTGACCACTTTCAAGACAGTATGAGCAATTTACCTTCCAGCAGCAGTAGCATCAAATGTGAAGGAAACAAGGAACTGCGTTGGATTCTTCTCGTCCGGTTCAACCCTTAGAGTCTCTTTCTTAATATTCACGTCATTACGAATAGTAACTGCCTTCTGATGCTCAACATATGGGGGGGCAGGGGCAGGGGCAGGGGCAGCAGAATGGGGAACAGCACCATATGGGTACTGCCCACCACCCCAATTTGCATGTACGGGGTCGGGGAGTGGACTACCACCACGATGATAATGACTATAGGAACCTGCTAATGGCATCGATTGTGGAGGGCAGTATCCATGATACTGATAATAATGGGGTGGATTTGGATTTGGATTTGGGTATTGGGATGGATAAGGTGAAGCAGCAGCAAAAACGTACTGATTTCCACTAATTTCAGGTTGATGTGTCTGTGTAGGGAGTGGAGGAGAGTGGTTTTGTTGGCTCCGGTGGCTCCGGCGGCCTCCGCTATGGCTTCCAATATTGCCCATTTTCCCTTAGAAACTCTATTCTGCAAGAATTACAGCTTTTTATTGACATATCAATAGCCAACACGATTTCAAGAAACAAAACTTGTGTAAATAATTTAAGCTGGCCCCATTTGGTTGCTGAGATAATGGAGGAAAACGAAAGACGATGACAAACCCAACTCAACTAAGCGATATAGCTGTATAATTGTATTAGGCTCCATTTTTGTGAGCCAAAGTACATAACTCGAAATTCACCACGAGGGTATAGAAACAAATGAGGGGAAGTAAATGAAAACGGAAAATTTAAAACAGAAAACGGATTTCTTTTTCTTCATCTTCTTAATATAATCACTTTTGCTACCTTTCGTTTTTCATCAGAACCATACAGGAGCCTAATTTCTTTTCCTTCTCGACGTTTTTTCAGCAACCAGACGTCGTCTCATAGCATAACAATACAAAATTTTTAAAATAATTCTTTTAAAAAATAGCGATCACAATATGCATAACAATAAAATAACTGAATCAGATCTTCTGACATTCGCGTTGGAAAGCGAATCAAATGAAATCAAAGAACAAAAACATAAAACGTACTGAGAACCACAAAAAAAAATTTCGTTTAATTGGGCCAGAAGAATAAACAAAGAGAAACCCAGAATCCGAAATCCACACACCTGCCCGAGAATCAATCCCCCTGGTGTTTTTCTCCGCCCCCCTGATCCTTTGGGGCTATCACCGATCGAAAAGACGAACAAACAGGAGAGAGAGAGAGAGAGAGAGATTATAAAAGAGAGAGAGAGATTACAATGGGGGTGATTGAGGATGAAGACAGAGGGTAGAATGGAGGCGTGAGGGGAGAAGAAGAATTATTCGATGGGATATTGGGACGGTTGGGTGAGGATTGAGCGCTCTCTCTCTCTCTCTCTTCGCACCACCCACACCCGCACCCGGGCAACGAACCAGAAGGTCATCAGAGAGATTAGTGCGTACGTCAGCCGCCAACGAGTGGTTTGCACGTGTGGCATATGACATGGCCAGTTTCCCGATTCCCTGTCCTTTCTTCATGGCCAAATCATTTTCTCCTCTTTTTATTTATTTATTTTTTCCATTTTGTGTGAACCTAACTAATTTTCCTAACCAAAGTAATTTCTTCTAACCAGTAGAAGGCAATATTCATTTTTCCAAGGGATCTTTTAAAAATAGATACAATACACTATTTTCTATTAAAATTTATTAAACATATAAATATAAACCTTTTCAGGGTGCACATATTTAAATACATGACATCTTATGTTTCTCTATTAATTAATTTCTCATAGTCTTTGTAATTTTGAATGACATTTATGTGAAAATTATAAAAATGACCATTTGATTTTAATTTAATTTGAAGAGTTGAGGATGAAGTGAAGGTTTTGTTAAGATTAAAGTGAGATGTATCTGAAGTGTATAAGTACTTTTAGTCGAGCATCTTCTAGGTTTAGATGCCACGCAATTGCCACATTATTTACTAAGATATCATCACAAAAATTTTATAAAATATGGTGGAAGATTATTTCATATTTGAATTTCGACTCGGGTTGCTCATTAGTTTTGAGTGCAAGTGTAGATAGGGTAGGATTGTTTTCAAATTCAAATGCTCCACGAGGTTAGATTTGAGAGTTAGTGGTAAGTTTAAATTTAGAGTAGATTGAGGATAACCTAATGAGTGATTGGAGGAATTTGAGTGTAGGCATTAAAAAATATCAATGGCTAAAAATAATTTTATTAGTAAAACTAATATTACATATATTTGATTAATGAATTCAATTAATAAAAATGTATATTGGGTCTCATGGAGAAAGATTGAGTTTTTGCTCAAAATCGAAATTTGTAATCACAATTTTCATGCCTTGAGATTAAAAATAGTAAAATATTAGTACAAACATCATTTTTTGTGTTAATTAAAGAATGCGTAAATTTATTTATTTAATTTTTTTTTGGTAGTAATCAAAATTTTTAATCGCAATTTTCATGCCTCAAAGGATCTGTCATTTCATGGGCTCGAAAGAGTCTTTCTATGTAAGACAATGATGGATCTTTCAAACCATGAGTTTTTTACATGATAGAAAAGAATGTGTCGATCTTTAGTACCCTTAAAAAGATATGACGTTTAAGGGATTAAGGAGCATGTTTTCGAATGAAACAACAATGGATCACCTGGATGATGAAATTGATGATTTTTTTTTTGTGGAATGTGGATCTTCAATTTCTATAATATGTTGATTTGAGGAACGTGTTTCGAGTAAGCCGATGATAAATCTCCTAGACCATTCCACTATATACAATATCTACTATATATATATATACAAAAGGGTAATTTGAAAATAAGTGAAAGATGAAATTTTGTTGATTCTCGATCTCCTTTATTAAAGAGATCTATTGATTCGAGGGCTGCAGAAACATTTATTGTGATCACAAATTTGACGACAGTGGGTATTTATTGATCTTCAAATTCTTTAAAGAGATATGTTAATTCGAGGGTTCAAGGATTTTTTTCTTGAATAGGGCAATGGTAGATCTTCTGATCCAGATCATGAATTTGACAAGCTATAGAAGATGAATATATTGATCTCGATCTCTTCCAAGAGATATGTCAATTTGAGGGTTTTGGAGAGCATGTTTTCAAACAAGGCAATGGGGACCATCAGTGGAGGATGAATTTGAGTTTGGTTTTTATGGATACAAAATTGATCATGAAGAATTGGTATATAAGGACACACACACATATAGGCAGCACTAATTTTAAGATCGGTATAGTGTAGGCTTGGGTTTTCTTCATTGGTTTATGTGTGGCTTAAGAGCTCCTTTTTTTAAAACTCATACAGACTATTCATAGGTGTTGACTCTATGAGTCCTTCCCGTTTTGATTTTGACAAATCCAATAGTTCTTACTTGTGCACTGAGCTTATGAACATGAACTTACTCTTAGCACGCACGAATGGTGAGGGAGCAAGGAAGTCATAAGGACCACAATGATCACATCAACTGTAAGAACCCGACCCAAGAAATATGGATTAAATAAATAAGAAAAGGGGAAGGAATTTGAAAGGTGAAAACAGTAGGGCTCGTCGACGAGGCTCCTTCTTTTGTCGAAGTCTCTTCTGTGACTCGTCGGCGAAATTCAGAGGCTCGTCGACAAGATGATACCGAGAGATTTTTGGAATTTTGGAATCTCAGGTTCATCGACGAGGCCAACTCCGTTGTCGACGAACACCCTTCTTCTGCTCATCGAAGAGAGTTCCAATTCGTCAACGAGGTTGGCTGGGTCGAAGTCTATAAGATGAATTTTTGTTGCTTAATGGTTAAGAAAACTTAAATCCTCTTTTTCTCTCTCTATCTCTCTCTCTAGACTCAAACCGTATTCTCTCTCTCTAAGTTCTCAGGCCAATTGTTACCCGAATCAACGATCCGTCATTACTACGTGGATTAGGGGGAGAATCTCTACGATTATAGCGGATCGGATATTTGTTTTGACGATTTCTGGGTTTTACTCTAAAATCGAGGTAAGGGTCTAAATCCGTTTGCGGTTCGGTAGATCTGTGGTAAATAGGATTGTATTGAAGTTGTGTTCTTCGGTTTTTAGGTTTTGGGGATCCCGTGTCGCTGCTTTGGATCGTTTAGGTTCGTGTTTCGATTTTCGGGAAAAGGTAAGGGAATTTTGTTTATATCAGATATTTTTGAAATCTGAATCGATAAAACTGTGGTTTACAATGATATGTACGTTTTGAATACTTATTTGGGCAATTCTACTAGGTGAAATTACGGGATTTTTGGGTTTACAATTTTTGGGAAAATTGGGGTTTTGGGTATCATCTCAGTTTCTGTTGAAAAATCATATATTTGAATAAATTATAATTTAGAGATGGTCGTACCTTCATTTATGTTAAACTGTATCCTTGGATTAAATGTTATGTGATTATTTATGAACCCAAATAAGTGTGGCATGAGCTGGTATATTTAAAATGATTTGAGTTGTGAAATGTTGAAATGAGATATAAGAACTGTGGTTCCAAATTGTTTTTAGGAAACTGTGGAAAACTAATTTTGGTTAAATACTGAGGTTCTATGTGATGATTGTTACTATATGGTTAGCATCCGGTTTAATTACGGACGAGCTGTGGCATCTAGTTCGCTACCGATGAGCCAAGACATCCGTTTAAATTTCGATGGGTCTCATGTAAGAACCCGACTCTTGATAATGGTTTCTAAATATTTAAAGAGAGGGGCATTTTGGTAAAAGAGCAGGCCTTATCGACAAAGCCAGATTTTATCGATGAAATCTTTGTTCTTCTCGTCGACAAAATTCAAAGACTCGTCGACGAAGAGAAACCGAGGAGTTTTGAAAAACTGGGAATATCAGGATTCGTCAACGAATTCCCCCCTCGTCGCGAGAAGACTATAGGGCCTCGTCGACGACGGTACCATTTCGTCGAGTTTGCCCGGGTCAAATGGCTATAAATAGGAATATCCTATACTTCTCCACTAAGAAACTTCAAATCTCTCTCTCTCTCTCTCTCTCTAGATTTCTTCACCGATCGTTGTTGGAATCGGGAATCTGAAGTTACCACGAGGATCATGGAAGGATTCTCTACAAGTTCTATGGATTGGAATCCCGTTTCGGAGATTTTTGGGTTTTGGTGTAAAATCGAGGTAAGACTTGGTTTTCAATTACGATCCGGTAGTTTTGTAGGAAATTGTCTTGTGAGTATATTATGTACGGTGATTTATAGGTTTTGGAACTCGGTTCGCTGTTTAGGGGCCTTGGAGTTTGGGATTTTCTATTCGGGGAAAAGGTAAGGGGAACTGTATTTATATTAGTTATTTTTGAAATTGGATTCGGTGGAACTGTGGTTCACGGTCCTGTGTGTGTTTTGGCTACTCATTTGGGGGGATCTAACAGGGAAAACTATGGGTTTTTCATTATTACAGTTTTGGGAAAAAGGGGGCGACGGGCTGCATCCCTAGTTTTGTTGAAAATCGAGCGTATATGTTGATTTATACTATGTTATTGGGATGGCTGTGCCTTGAATTATTTAAACTGTATTTGTTTGAAAAACCATGATTTAGATTACCAAATGGGTGTGGTTTTTTTGGTTATATGAGCATGGATGTGTGTGTGACTATTGAAATGTTAGTAGGAACGGGGTTTTGAATTGTTCCAGGTATTGAGAGTGTTCGGCGGCTCTATATCCAAGGGCGTGTGTTTATCACCTGCCACGTAGGCAAGAGTGTCCGGCTCTATGTCCAAGGGCGTGAGCCTATACTGGCAGATCATGCCAAAGGGTGTGGATCCACCAGTTAGCGCCCGTACGATGTCATGGGAGTCAGGGACTAGCCATGTGCCAGTGGCGCCGTGTTCGCGAGTTGGCTATGGACCAACGCCGTATGTCGTGGGCCGACTTCGGGCTGAAGGGTGTGACGACACCAGGATTGCTGATCATGTGTATGTGTATGAGTGCGTGTATGCATTGTGTAACGAGTACCGGATTGCATTTAACTGCGTGTATGTTGCATCATAATAACACTCAAATGCCACACACCGATATAACTTGTGTTCTTCCTTACTGAGAGGTGTCTCACCCCTGCTGTACGTACATTTTTATAGGTCCTTCAAGTAACCGGAACTAACGTCCTGGTGTAGGGAGCGTAGTGGCCGGTGTACTGCGGTTAGCACTTGGGCAAGTGCTAGGACTGTATTTTGGTGGGTTGCCATTTTGAGATGTATTTGGGCACTCATTTGTATGTTTTGATAGAGCTTGTTTCTGCTCTTGTATAAACTCTGGTATGGTACTGCATATGTATATATGGAATGACATTTCTCTGTTGCGTATATGATTGTGTTTGGATGTGTTTAAGGTGCCTGGGAACCCCACGGGGTCGAACCCTCATCCTTTGTACTGTATCTATGGATTATTTGCATGATACAGGGACAGGTTAGGTTACATTTTCACCCCCAAGTCCCATTTTCGGGTTCGGAGCGTGACAACTTGGTATCAGAGCTAACCAGGTTACTAGATCTTGTAGACTTGGTTAGGCTTAGTGATGTGTACATATCAGAGTATAGGATGTGGATATAGGTAGAGTTGGTTGAGGGTTGGTTGGTTGCTAGACCGGGATTTGTCGACGGTATTCCATGTTTTTCTTAGGATGATGATTCCAATAAAAGTAGGGCAGATCATTGATGACTTTCGTGTCGGTGTGATAGGACAGACCTAGACCTGGCAGGGAGTAGTTAACATGATTAGTGTAGATCATTGTGTTAACTATATGTGTCGTAAGGATACTGATAGATTCCTATTGTGCTGCAGAATGGGGCCCAAGGATAATGACTTGGGAAGTGGCTCCGAGGATACTGCGAGTGATGAGTCTCCTTCTGTGCCTCGAGGTTTGACAAGGCAGGTGTTACAGGAGATCGGGTGGAGTGTGAGGAGATGCGATCGCTCTCCTATTGCTGCGGGGTGCACCATTGAGAGGTTCACACGCATGTATCCTCCAACGTTCTCTGGAGGACCTGACCCAATGACAATAGAGGATTGGATGGAGAAAACTGATAGGATTCTGGAAGTCCTGCACTACATAGATAGGCAGCGAGTCCTCTATGCTACTTTTTAGCTATCTGGGGAAGCGGGTCGATGGTGGACTGCGGCGAGTCTGCTGGAGAAGCAGAGAGCCGGTTCAGAGGAGATGACGTGGAGTCATTTCAAGGAGGTGTTCTTCGACAGATACATTTCAGCTTCTGTACATGATGCGAAGGCAGATGAGTTTTCTACTCTGACTCGGGGGAGTTTAACGGTGTAGGGGTACGCGGCTCGATACATAGAGCTATCCCGCTTTGCACCATGTTTGATCTCGAGTAAGTATGAGAAGACTCGGACGTTCGAGAAGGGCCTGAGGAAGGATATCCGCAAACTAGTGGGTATGCTTCAGATCTGCGAGTTCTCGGTGTTGGTGGATAAAGCCACGGTGATTGAGATCGATATTCGAGAGGATGAGGTGGATCAGGAATCAAGGAAGAGGACATTACCTCCTGGTTCTCAGACAGGATCTCGTTAGGGATCATGGAAGAAGAGGAGCAAGGGCTTGGGTTATCGCTAAAATACCGAGCACTAAGATTCTTAAGGGAGCCAGACTGGTGGTCATTGTACCAGGTGCTTCAGACTTCACAAGGGTGAGTGTCGGTCTTTTGAAGGTAACTGCTATAACTGTGGTCGACCTGGTCACATGGCTCGTGATTGTCGTGCACCGAAGCGAGATGTGCCTACGTTCAATGGGAACCGAGGGAGCAATCAGATACCTCGGGGAACCGTTCATACGAATACAGCTCCGACCCGAGTATATTCTCTTACTCTAATGGATGCTGAGCATGTGGGGAACGTGGTGACAGGTACCTTATCATTGCTTTCGAATAAGGCTTCTATTTTATTTGATTCAGGTGCAACCCATTCTTTTGTATCTGTGAGTTTTCTTGGACGGTGTGGGGTTGAAACCCAAGATATGAATGAGGTTTTATCTGTTACTACACCATATGGGAGTGTATCTTTTTGTAAGAAGATGTTGGTAGACTCCACAGTGAAAATTTAGGGAAAGCTGCTACCGGTAAATCTTATTGTATATGACATGTCGGGGTTCGATGTCATTCTGGGGATGGATTGGTTGTTCTCCAGTTATGCTGTGATCGACTGTCATAGGAAGGTGGTAGTTTTCAGTCCTCCTGGGGAGCGGGAGTACGAATTCGTGGGATCGTATGTGCGTTCGACGCCATAGATTCTATCGGCATTGCAGGCGAGGACGCTACTTTTGGACGGATGTCAGGGGGACCTAGCTTGTATAAAGGAACCGCCGCGGGATTAGTTGAGGCTTGAGGATATTTGGGTAGTCAGCGAGTTCCCAGATGTGTTTTCAGATGACTTACCCAGTTTACCTCCAGATCGTGAGGTGGAGTTTACGATAGAGTTACTGCTTGGTAAGGCACCGATCTCTAAAGCTCCGTACCAGATGGCTCCAACAGAACTTCGGGAGTTGAAGGAGCAGTTGCAGGAATTACTGGACAGGGGTTTCATTCGACCTAGTGTTTCACCCTAGGGAGCTCCAGTATTGTTTGTGAAGAAGAAAGACGGGTCGATGCGGATGTGCATTGATTACCGCGAGATTAACAAGGTAACTGTGAAGAATCGCTATCCTTTACCTCGTATAGATAACCTCTTTGACCAGTTGCAAGGGACACAGGTCTTTTCAAAGATCGATTTGTGGTTAGGATATCATCAGGTGAGGGTTAGAGCGAAGGATGTAGCGAAGACAGCTTTCCGAAGCAAATATAGCCACTACGAGTTCTTAGTCATGCCTTTTGGGTTGACGAATGCTCCGCGGTGTTCATGGATCTAATGAACAGGGTTTTCTATGAGTACCTAGATCGATTTGTAGTGGTATTCATTGACGACATTCTGGTATACTCGAAGAGTACAGAAGAGCAGGTGGAAAATTTGAGGTTAGTGTTACAGATTCTACGGGAGAAGAAGCTGTATGCTAAACTAAAGAAGTGTGAATTTTGGTTGAGTCAGATTGTGTTCTTAGGCCATGTGGTTATTGGGGGTGGTATATCAGTTGATCCTAGCAAGATTGAATCTATGGTCGACTGGGTAAGGCCGAAGAATGTGCAGGAGGTTCGAAGTTTTCTGGGACTGGCAGGTTACTATCGTCGGTTCGTAGAGGGTTTCTCTAAACTTTGTGGACCTTTGACATGATTGACCAGGAAGGGGGTGTAGTTTGAGTGGACCAGTGATTGCAAGCAGTGCTTTAAGGAGTTGAAGCACCAGCTGGTTACTGCTCCAGTGTTGACTATTCCTTCGGGGGATGGTGGGTTCGTGATTTATATCGATGCATCTATGAAAGGCCTGGGATGTGTGCTCGTGCAGTAGGGTAAGGTAGTAGCTTATGCCTCTCGGAAACTGAAGGAATATGAGAAGAACTACCCTACGCACGATTTGAAATTGGCTGCTGTTGTATATGCACTGAAGATCTGGTGACACTATTTGTATGGTGTGTAGTGTGAGTTCTTCACTGATCATAAGAGTCTTAGGTATTTCTTCACATAGAAGGAGTTGAACATGAGACAGAGGTGGTGGCTAGAGTTGATTAAGGACTACAATTGCACGATCAGTTATCACCCGTGGAAGGCTAATGTGGTAGCTAATGCGTTGAGTCGGAAGTCAAGGCCTACGGTTGTATCTGGGGTTGTAACTCAGTGTCACATCAGACAAGATTTGGAGAGCTCAGGTATAGAGTTGGTGGTTGGTGATCATCAGGCTTATCTTGCTGGTTTAGAGGTCCAACCGACTTTATTTGAGCGTATAAAGGCCGCGCATGCTAGTGATGCAGAGTTGGCAGAGGTTAAAGAAAAGGTACAACAGGGTCTGGTTACAGATTTAAACATCTCTAAGCGAAATGTGCTGAGGTTTGGAACCAGACTATGTGTTCCGAATGATGATGAGATCAGAAGGACGATTCTGGAGGAAGCGCATCGTTCTTTGTATACGGTACATCCTGGTAGTACGAATATGTATCGGGATTTGCGTGAAACCTTCTAGTGGTCTGGTATAAAGAGGCAGATTGCTCAGTTTGTAGAGCAGTGTTTGACGTGTCAGTAGGTGAAAGCTAAACATCAGAGGCCGGCAGGGCCGTTGCAGCCTTTGCCTATTCCAGTGTGGAAATGGGAGCATATTTCCATGGATTTTGTGACTAGTTTCACGAGCAGAATGCTATTGGGGTGATCGTGGATAGATTGATGAAATCTGCTCATTTGATATCGATGAAAGTTGGCTATCCTTTGAGTAGGCTAGTAGATTTGTATGTGCATAAGATTGTGAGAATGTACAGAGTACCGGTGTCCATAGTATCGGATCGGGATCCGAGGTTTACTTCTTGATTCTGGATGAGCTTACATAAGGCATTGGGGACGAAGCTTACTTTCAGTACAGCGTTCCACCCCAGACTGATGGACAGTCAGAGAGGACGATACAGATTCTGGAAGATATGTTGTGAGCGTGTGTGTTAGACTTCGGTGGTAGTTGGATACAGTTTATGCCACTTGTAGAGTTCGCTTATAATAACAGCTTCCAGTCCAGTATCGGGATGGCACCGTTCGAGGCTTTGTATGGTCAGAGGTGTTGATCACCTTTGTGTTGGGATGGGGTTGGTGAACGCCAGGTGTTAGGACTTGAACTTGTGCAGCAGGCGTCTGAAAAGGTGGATTTGATCCGGGAGAGGATTAGATCAGCTCAGAGTCGGTAGAAGAGTTACGTAGATGTTCACCGCCCTAAGTTAGAGTTCGAAGTTGGAGGTAAGGTATTTTTGCGTATTGCTCCGATGAAAGGGGTGATGAGATTTGGGGGGAAGGGCAAGCTGAGCCCAAGGTATATCGGACCATTCAAGGTACTTGAGCAAGTGGGTCCGGTAGCCTACAGGATTGCATTACCTCTAGCACTTTCGAGGGTCCACGATGTATTTCACGTATCCATCTTGAGGAGGTACATGTTGGATCCTTCGCATATTATCAGCTACGGTGAGTTGGAAATTGGGGATACTTTAGCATATGACGGGATACCTATTCAGGTTCTGGACCTTAAAATTTAGAAGCTTCGTACTAAAGAGAAACCGTTAGTGAAGGTATTGTGGCAAAACCACGAGGTTGAGGAAGCTTCTTGGGAACTAGAAACAGAAATACGCTAGAAGTATCCACAGTTGTTCTGAGCACGAACATGATCCTACTATGGGTTGGGATAGGTGGTTAGTCATTGGGAGTGTGTGTATTGTGAACTTTTGAGATAGTTGTATATGTAACCACAGTATTCCTCCACCATAAGTGAGGTATGTATGTGTATGTGTATGATGGGATTACACTGTAGTGGTCGACAGTTTTCTCTAGAGTGGTATATGTGTGTTCGATTGTATGTATGTATGAGTTTGTGAATGAGAGATGGCAAATTTCGAGGACAAATTTTTTTTATAAGGAGGGGAGATTGTAAGAATTCGACTCTTGATAATGGATTCTAAATATTTAAAGAGAGGGGCATTTTGGTAAAAGAGCAGACCTCGTCGACGAAGCCAGATTTCATCGACGAAATCTTTGTTCTTCTCGTCGACGAAATTTAGAGACTCGTCGACGAGGACAAATCGAGGAGTTTCGAAAAACTAGGAATATCAGGATTCATCGACAAATTCCCTGCCTCGTCGACGAGAAGACTATAGGGCTTCATCGACGAGGGCACCATTTTGTCGACAAGTTTGCCCGGGTCAAATGGCTATAAATAGGAATTTCTTTTACTTCTCCAATAAGAAACTTCAAATATCTCTCTCTCTCTCTCTCTAGAACTCTCCCTACTCTCTCTTTCTCTAGATTTCTTTGCCGATCGTTGCTAGAATCGGGAATCTGAAGTTACCACGAGGATCATGGAAGGATTCTCTACAAGTTCTACAGATCGGAATCCCGTTTCGGAGATTTTCGGGTTTAGGCGTAAAATCGAGCTAAGGCTCGATTTTTAATTCTAATCCTATAGTTTTGTAGGAAACTGTCTTGTGAGTATATTCTATACTGTGTTTTGTAGGTTTTGGAACTCGGTTCGCTGTTTAGGTGCCTTGGAGTTTGGGATTTGCTATTCAGGGAAAAGGTAAGGGGAACCGTGTTTATATTAGTTATTTATGAAATCGGACTTGGTGGAACTATGGTTCATGGTCCTGTGTGTGTTTTGGCTACACATTTGGGGGGATCTAATGGGGAAAACTATGGGTTTTTCATTACTACAGTTTTCAAAAAAAGGGGACGACGAGCTGTATCCCTGGTTTTGTTGAAAACCGAGCGTATATGTTGATTTATACTGTTTTATTGGGATGGTCATGCCTTGACTTGTTTAAACTGTATTTTTTTGGAAAACCATGATTTAGATTACCAAATGGGTGTGGTTTGTTTGGTTATATAAGCATACATGTGTGTGTGACTGTTGAAATGCTAGTAGGAACGGGGTTTCGAATTGTTCCAGGTACTGAGAGTGTTTGGCTCCATATCCGAGAGCGTGTGTTTATTGCCTGCCACGTAGGTAAGAGTGTCCGACTCTATATCCAAGGGCGTGAGTCTATACTGGTAAATCAAGCCGAAGGGTGTGGATCCCCTAATTAGCTCTGGTACGATGCCATGGGAGTCTGGGACTAGCCATGTGCCGGTGGCATCGTGTTCGCGGGTTGGCTACGGGCCAACGCCATATGTCGTAGGCCGGCTTCCGGCCGAAGGGTGTGATGACACCAAGATTGCTGATCATGTGTATGTGTATGAGTGCGTGTATGCACTGTGTAACGAGTACTAGATTGCATTTAACTGTATGTATGTTGCATCATAATAACACTCAAATGCCACACATCGATATAACCTGTGTTCTTCCTTACTGAGAGGTGTCTCACCCCTAATATACGTACATTTTTATAGGTCCTTCGAGTACCTGGAACTAGCGTCTTGGTGTAGGGAGCGTAGTGGTCGATGTACTGCGGTTAGCGCTTGGGTAAGTGCTAGGACTGTATTTTGGTAGGTTGCCATTTTGAGATGTATTTGGGCACTCATTTGTATGTTTTGATAGAGCCTGTTTCTGCTCTTGTATAGACTTTGGTATGGTACTGCATATGTATATATAGGATGACCTTTTTCCGCTGCGTATATGATTGTGTTTAGATGGGTTTCGGGTGCCTGGGAACCCCACGGGGTCGGACCCTCATCCTTTGTACTGTATTTGTGGATTATTTGCATGATACAGGAACAGGTTAGGTTACATTTTAACCCCCGGGTCCCATTTCCGGGTTCAGGGTGTGACATCTCAAATCCAGTTTTAATTCTAATGAGTCGAGACATCTGGTTTAATTTTGATGAGTCGAGTCATCTAGCTTAATTTCGATGTGGACAAGTGTTGTAATCCAGTTTTAATTTCAATGATTCGAGACATCCGGTTTAATACTGATGAGTCGAGACATCTAGTTTTATTCTGATGTGGACAAGTGTTGTAATTCGGTTTAATTACCAACGTGGAGAAGTGTTTGTGAACATACTGAAATTGCGAAATGTTATGTTTTAATGTTCAAATAACCCTCATATGCTCACACACTGATATAACCTGATTCGCCCTTACTGAGATGTGTCTCACCCCAATCCTACGAATGAGTTTCAGGTCCTTAAGGTATCCGAACCTAGCGTTCTAGTGATTTGGGAGCGTGGTTTTGGTTAACGTTGTATAAGTACTTGTGTAAGTACTAAACTGTAGCCAGGGTGTCACTTTGGTTATGTAGACACTCGAGAGTTATGTTTTGTATTGTGTTCAACATAGACTCTAGTATGGTATGGTATAATGAATCTAATAAGCTGAATTATTCCGCTGCGTATATCATGTATATGTGATTGTGTATAGGGTTTCCGCGAGCCCTGTGGGGTTGAACGTTTGTTTTGTGTAGTATCGTGGATGTTTGTATGATACAGAGAATGGTTAGGTTATTGAATCACACCTTGGGGCCCATTGTCGGGTTCGGGGCATGATATTTTGGTATAAGAGCTAACTAGGTTGTTAGGTCTTGTCACGCCCCGAACCCCGAAATGGGACCTAGGGGTGAAAATATAACCTAACTTGTCCTTGTATCATACAAATCAACACAAATACAGTACAAAGGATGAGGGTTCGACCCCGTGGGGTTCCCAGACACCCTAAACACATCCAAAAACAATCATATACACAGCGAAAAAACCATACATACATATGCAGTATCATACGAGAGTCTATACAAGAGCAGACACAATGCTCTATCAAAACGTACAAACGGGAGCCCAACACATCCCAAAATGGCAACCCACCAAAATTACAGTCCTAGCACCTACCTAGCGTTAAACGCAGTGCACCAACCACTACGCTCCCTACACCAGGATGCTAGTTCCGATTACCCGAAGGACCTGTAAAAATGTACGTACAGTAGGGGTGAGACACCTCTCAATAAGGAAGAATACATGCTATATCGGTGTGTGGCATTTGAGTGTTATCATGATGCAATATACACGCAGTTGAATGCAATCTAGCACTAATTTACATAGTGCATACACGCACACACAACACATGATCAGCAATCCCGGTGTCCTCACACCCTTCGGCCCGAAGCCGGTCCGTGACAATCCGGTGTTGGCCCGGCCAACCCGCGAAGCACGGCGCCACCAGTACATGGCTACTCCCCGACTCCTATAGCATCGTACCGGCGCTAACTGGTGGATCCACACCCTTCAGCTTGATCTTCTGGTATAGGCTCATGCCCTCGGATATAGAGCCGGACAGTCTTAGTACGTGGAACAATTTTGGAACCCAGTTCCTACTAGCATTCCAACATATCACACACACATGCATGCTCATATAACCAAAAAAACCACACCCATTTGGTAATCTATATCATGGTTTTCCAAACAAATACAGTTTAAAAAAGTCAAGGCACGACCATCCCAATATCACAGTATAAATCAACATATACCCACGATTTTCAACAAAACCAGGGATACAGCACATCGCCTCCTTTTCCCAAAACTGTAATAATGAAAAACCCATAGTTTTCCCCGTTAGATCCCCCCAAATGAGTAGCCAAAACACACACAGGACCGTGGACACAATTCCACCGAGTCCGATTTCAAAAATAACCAATATAACATAGTTTCCCCATACCTTTTCCTCGAATCACAAATCCCGAACTCCAAGGCCCCTAAACAGCAAACCGAGTTCCAAAACCTACAAATCACAGTACAGAATATTCTCACAAGACCATTCTCTACTAAACTACCGGATCAGAATTGAAAACCGAACCTTACCTCGATTTTTAGCCAAAACCTCAAAACCTCTGACACGAGATTCCAATCCGTAGAAATTGTAGAGAATCCTTCCACGATCCGTATGGTAATTCAGGGAAGTCCACTACCTAGTATTTGATATGTTTGGGTTTGACGTCATATTGGGGATGGATTGGTTATCCTCCAGCTTTGTTGTGATTGACTATCGTAGGAAAGAAGTGGTGTTCAGACCACCTGGGGAGCAGGAGTATAAGTTCATAGGATCATGTGTGCATTCGATGCCACTGATTTTGTCAGCAATACATGTGAGAAGATTACTTTTGGACGAATGTCAAGGGTACCTAGCTTGTGCAAAGGAACCACCTCAGGATGATCTGAAGCTCGAGGATATCTGAGTGGTTAATGAATTTTTGGATGTATTCCTAGAAAACTTACCCAATTTACCTCCCAATCAGGATATGGAGTGTTTTATTTAATTGCTTTCAGGTTAGGCACCAATTTCTAAAGCTCCATACAGGATGGCTCCAGCAGACCTTAAAGAGTTGAAGGGGCAGTTGTAGGAACTACTAGATAAAGGCTTTATCAGACCCAGTGTTTCACCTTGGGGAGCTCCAGTATTGTTCATGAAGAAGAAATATGGGTCAATGAGGATGTGCATTGATTACTGTGAGATTAACAAGGTAACAATGAAGAACAAATACCCGTTGCCTTGTATAATGATCTGTTTGACCAACTGTAGGGAATGCAGGTCTTCTTGAAGATTGACTTACAGTCAGGGTATCATCAGGTGAAAGTTAAGACTGAGGATATTGCAAAGACTGCTTTTTGAACCAGATATGGTCACTACGAGTTTCTAGTCATGCCATTCGGGTTGACTAATGCTCCGGCGGTATTTATGGACCTAATGAATAGGGTTTTCCATGAATACCTAGTCCAGTTCATGGTGGTGTTCATTGACGACATTCTGGTATACTCTAGGAGTTTGGAAGAGCATGAAAACCATCTGAGGTTGGGGCTTCAGATACTGCGGGAAAGGAAGTTGTATACTAAGCTGAAGAAATGCGAGTTATAGTTGAACCAGGTTGCATTTCTAGGTCATATCATGTCGGGAGGTGGTATCTCAGTTGATCCAGGTAAGATTGAAGTAGTGGTTGACTGGGTGAAACTGAAGAATGTGCAGGAAGTTCGGAGTTTCCTCGGAATGGCAAGGTATTATCGTCGGTTCATGGAGGGATTCTCTAAGTTGTCTGGCCCCTTTAACACAGTTAACGAGGAAGGATGTGAAATTTGTTTGGACCGATGATTGTGAGCAGAGTTTTTAGGAGTTGAAATATCGACTGGTCACTGCTCCAGTTTTGACCATCCCATCTGGGGATGGTGGTTTTGTGATTTATAGCGACGCGTCTCTGAAGGGTTTGGGATGTGTGCTGATGCAACAGGGGAAAGAAATTTCTTATGCTTCTTAGCAACTCAAGGAGTACGAGAAGAATTACCCTACGCATGACCTGGAGTTAGCGGCAGTGGTGTATGCATTGAAGATCTAGAGACACTACTTGTACGATGAACAATGTGAGATCTTCACAGACCACTAGAGCCTTAGGTACTTCTTCACGCAGAAGGAGTTGAACATGAGGCAGAGGAGGTGACTTGAATTGATCAACGAGTATGATTGCACCATCATTTATCACCCAGGAAAGTTTAACATGGTAGCTAATGCGTTGAGTTGGAAGTCAGAGCATGCGTCAGTATTCGCAGTGGTAGATCAGCATCATATCACGAGGGACCTGGAGGGTCTTGGTGTGGAATTGGTGGATGCAAATCACCAGGCTTTCATTACTAGCTTGGTGATCTAGCCGACATTATTTGTGAGATTTAAAGTCGCGCAACCAAATGATGTAAAATTAGTGGAGACTGTGGAGAAAGTACAGTAGGGGTTGGCTGCAAATTTTAGTATCTTCGATGGTGGTGTATTGTGGTTTGGAACTAGGCTATGTGTTCCAAATGATGAGCGGATAAAGAGGACTATTCTAGAGGAGGCACATCGTTCTTTATATACGATACATTCGGGTGGCACAAAGATGTATCGAGATCTGCGCGAATCCTTCTGGTGGAGTGGCATAAAAAGGGAGATTGCTCAATTTGTGGAGCAATGTCTGACATGTCAGCAAGTAAAGGTTGAACATTAGAGGCCGGCAAGGCCGTTGCAACCATTGAGAATTCTGGAGTGGAAATGGGAGCATATCTCCATGGACTTTGTCATCGGGTTGCCACTAGCACTTCACGGGCAAAATGTGATCTGGGTGATTGTTGACAAGTTGTCTAAGACTGCTCACTTTGTGCCGATGAAGGTTAGCTACTCCTTGAGTAGGCTAATAGACTTATACGTGCAAGAGATAGTTAGAATGCACGGGGTACTAGTATCTACTATTTTAGATCGAGATCCAAGATTCACTTCTTGGTTCTGGAAGAGCTTACAGGAAGCACTGGGGACAAAGCTTACTTTCAGCAGAGCGTTCCACCCCCAGACTAACGGACAGTCAGAGAGGACGATACAGATCTTGGAGGATATGTTACGGGCTTGTGTGTTAGACTTCGGCGGTAATAGGATACAATTTCTACTGTTGGTGGAGTTCGCCTATCATAATAGCTTCCAAACTAGTATCGGGATGGCACCATTCAAGGCATTGTATATTCAAAGGTGTCAGTCTCCCTTGTACTGGGATAAGGTCAGTGAACGACTGATATTGGGATCCGAACTCGTGCAACAAGCTTCTGAGAAGGTTAGATTGATCAGGGATAGAATTAAATCAGCTCAGAGTTGGTAGAAGAGTTACGCAGATGTGCACCGTTAGGAATTGGAATTCGAGGTGGGGGGTAAGATATTCCTGAGGATCGCTCCGATGAAAGGAGTGATGAGATTTGCAAAGAAGGGAAAGTTGAGCCCAAGGACCATTCGAGGTACTTGAGCGAGTGGGTCCAGTGGCCTACAAGATTGCACTACCCCCAACGCTCTCTAGGATCCACGATGTGTTTCATGTATCTATGTTAAGGAGGTATGTGCCGAATCCGTCACGTGTGATTAGTTACAAATCTTTAGAGATTGGGGATGCTTTGGCGTATAAGGAGATACTCGTTTAGATTCTGAACCAGAAGGTGCAAAACCTGCGTACCAAGGAGATATCATTAGTGAAAGTGCTGTAGTGGAATCATGCAATTGAGGAAGCTTCTTGGGAATCAGAGACGGAAATACGCCAAAAATATCCTCATTTGTTCTGAGGAACAGAGTTGTAGAGTCGATTACGTAGGTATGTAATGTTTTTTTTAATTAGAGTAATGATGTGTGATTAGTCTTTGGGAGAATTTTGTGATATTGTGAGCTCCCGAGACAGTGCATTTGTAACCACGGTATTCCTTCGCCATAAGTGATGGTATGTAATATATTTGGGATGGGGCAACTATGTGGGTGGCCGACGGCTCTTCCTAGAGTTAGGTATACATTTGGGTATATTGATGAATTAGCAAGTGAGAAATTACAAATTTTGAGGACGAAATTTTTATAAGGAGGGGAGGTTGTAAGAACCCAACCCGAGAAATATGGATTAAATAAATAAGAAAAGGGGAAAGAATTTGAAAAGGTGAAAGCAGCAGGGCTCATCGATGAGGCTCCTTCTCTCGTCAACGAAGTCTCTTCTGTGGCTCGTCAGCAAAATTCAAAGGCTCGTCGACTAGATGATATCGAGAGATTTTTGAAATTTTGGAATCACAGGTTCGTCGACGAGACCAACTCCGTCATTGACGAACGCCCTTCTTCTGCTCGTCGACGAGAGTTCCAATTTGTCGATGAGGCTGGCTGGGTCAAAGGTCTATAAGTTGAATTTTTTTTGCTTAATGGTTAAGAAAACTCAAATCCTCTCTCTCTCTCTAGAATTGAACTGGACTCTCTCACTATAAGATCTCGGGCCTCCCGTTACCTAAATCAATGATCCGACATTACTACGTGGATCAGGGAGAAAATTTCTACGATTATAAAGGATCGGATCTTTGTTTTAAGGATTTTCAGGTTTTACCCTAAAATCGAGGTAAGGGTCTAAATCTGTTTGTGGTTCGGTAGATCTGTGGTAAATAGGATTGTAATGAAGTTGTGTTCTTCGATTTTTAGGTTTTGGGGATCCCGTGTCGTTGTTTTGGATCATTTAGGTTCGTGTTTCAATTTTCGAGAAAAGGTAAGGGGATTTTGTTTATATTAGTTATTTTTGAAATCTGAATCGGTAAAATTGTGGTTTACGATGATATGTAGGTTTTGAATACTTATTTAGGAAATTCTACCGAGTGAAACTACGGGATTTTTGGGTTTACAGTTTTTGGGAAAATTGGGGTTTCAAGTATCATCTCAGTTTCTGTTGGAAAATCATATATTTGAATAAATTATAATATAAAGATGATCTTACCTTCATTTATGTTAAACTGTATCCTTGGATCAAATGTTATGTGATTATTTATGTACCCAAATGTTGAAATGAGATGTAGGAACTGTGGTTCCAAATTGTTTTCAGTCGGTTAAATTTCGATGGGTCTCAAATCCGGGTTCAATTCCAATGAGTTGAGACATATGGTTTAATACCGATGAGTCGAGACATCCAGTTTAATTCCGATGTGGACAAGTGTTGTAATCCAATTTTAATTCCGACAAGTCGAGACATCTGGTTTAATACCGATGAGTCGAGACATTTGGTTCAATTTCGATATGGACAAGTGTTGTAATTCGCTTTAATTACCAATGTGGACAAGTGTTTGTGAACATACTGAAATTGCAAAATGTTATGTTTTAATGTTGAAATAACACTCACATGCTCACACACTGATATAACCTGATTCGCCCTTACCAAGAAGTGTCTCACCACAATCCTACAAATATGTTTCAGGTCTTTCAAGTAGCCAAACCTAGCTATCTAGCGATTTGGGAGCATGGTTTTGGTGAAGGTTGTATAAGTACTTGTGTAAGTACTAAACTATAGTTGAGGCATCATTTTGGTTATGTAGACACCTAGGAGTTATGTTTTGTATTGTGTTGAACGTAGACTCTGGTATGGTATGGTATAATGAATGTAATAGGTTGAATTATTCGTTGCATATATCATGTGTATGTGATTGTGTACAGGGTTTCTGTAATATCCTCAAAATTTCTCCATTTTTTTTAGTATATCTATATAACCATACCTAAACAGCGGAAACATAAGTCATACAACCACATATACTATACAATACCAAAATTCGATACATACAGACCATAGGCATATATAATAACTTCCCCAGTATCATCTACTCCAAAAATACAAAATCCTATCACAAACTTACCCTACAACCAGGGTAGGCAAGTCAACTCTCTATTTGCGAGCCTGATCTGCTCGCCTAGCTGACTCACCTGAAAAATGGTAAAGTAATAAGGTGAGACAACGCTCAGTAAGTGAAAATATGCTATTACTAATGTGTGGTGACCGAACCGTAAAACTATAACGTTAATATATAAAACTACATGATCTCGCAAATCTGTAAAACACATGCATAATAGCTTAAAACATTTGTATCATTTGAACTTTCGATCATTCATACTGCTATATATATACGACAAAAGCTGTAAAATTGTATACATATACATAACTGTGCTCTTTCCCTCAAACTCTGTATGTCATGATTTAACCCCTCATGATAGGGTTGTTCGGCCTGTAGGCGGGACTTAACCTGGTCGCCCCTCCAGGTAAGTCATCATACTCTATACTACCTAAGCCCGGCCAAATTGCATCCACTCCTAAGCTCGGGACTAGCTGCTACCTCTTCAAACCGGCCCCCTCAACCCAGCGTTCTGGGTAGCTGCATCCTCTCCAAGCACGATTAGACGGTATCCACACGCTATCTGAGATATGTGGTTGCACTCTATCTATATATAGCAATGGTACCGTGCTCTGTAAACTGTATCTGTCTGTAATATTTCCACAGGGATCTGATACTATATAAGTACATTTTTATATATATCTTTGTTGTTTTCATCATATTTTCAAAATAACCATAATGCTATAATTCAGTACTGTAAATACTGTAATATCTGAGTAATTGTAGCATCTTGATGCTATAACTATATAATCTGTCTTTATAAACTGTCTGTATAATCTATATGTATAAACTGTGTGTTATGGCATTTAGAAAAACATGGCATTCTGTAAATACTATAATATACTGAACTGAATAAAATCTATATAAATCTGTCTATTAAATATCTGTGAATAACCATATATATATATATATAACATGATATGCTAAAACACTGCATAAATTCTACATTAGGTAAATATCTACTCAGGCCACACAAACTTTAAAACTTTTATTTTGTAAAAACTATATAATAAACTGGTATATATGTATCTATGAAATCTCTGTTAACATTCTTAAAACTCCTAGCATAGCATATTTCCCTTACCTTAAATTTGAAAAGCCTCTCACTGAACTCTAGCCTTACACCAGTAGGGTTCTCCACTCAACACCTTGAAAAAAACATTTCCCAGAACAAAACATTAGTATTTTCTTACCTACAACATTTCTTATAACTACGAGGAAGACATAATCTGAATAAAATACCTTACCCTAGATTTGGGATGAATTCCAAACCAACTTCTCCCACGATCAGCTCTTGCAAACTTGTAGAGAACTTCGCCAGGAGTGTGGTGGCAGCCTCGGATGTTCGATCCGGCGAGAAACGGGACCAGGATCGAAGAGAGAAGGAGGGAGAGGCATTTTAGAGAGAGAGAGAGAGCCCTTTTTTGCCCCAAAATTCTGTTGAAAAATCTAGGTTTTGGCAATTTATAGCCCTAGATTCGTCGATGACACAAGTCATCTCGTCGATGAGACTTTAAGGAATTTCGTCAACGAACTTCCTTCTTCGTCGATGAATTTCAGACTGCCCCTAAAACCTCTCTTGGTATTTGATCGTCGACGAGGCATGGCTTTGTTGACGAGACCTAGTTATGAGCTCGTTGATGAACTCCCTGTGTTCGTCGATGAGGCCCTATGTAAAACTTTCAGGTTATTACGTCCAAAGTGCAACGTCGTCGACGAACACTTCGCGTTCGTTGACAAAGCCTGCTACCTCCTTCTATTTCTGTTTCCATTTTCCTCACTCTTATTATTTAAATACCATTATTCTTTGGGTCGTTACAGTGTCCAAGAGCCCTACGAGATTGAACCTTCATTTTGTGTAGTATCATGGATGTTTGTATGATATAGAGACAGGTTAGGTTTTCAAATCACACCCTAGGGCCCAATGTCGGGTTCGAGGTGTGACATCAACCATGGCATTGGAAGAGCGAAGAGGCCAAAGAACCATATGGAGATGAAGACCATTTATTTATTATATAATTTATTTAGGACTGTAATAATTTATATCGACCTATAATAATTAATGCACGGCATGCATGGTAGGAATATAGGCTCAACATGACCGTAGATTGACCATATGGAAACAAATGGTCGACCAATGCCAAGTTTTTAGGCTTAATTGAAAAGCCTAGACCGTAGACTAACCCTAGGTTCCTACACATCACATGAAAAGTCCCCTATGTCTTAGAAGCAATAATGATATGAACAGCGATGACTTTAAAGGCAAATTAGGACTTGAATGCACAAGTTTGGTGTGTTCGTTCGACCAAACTTGAACACACAAACCTTCGGTCGACCAAACCTCTTTAGGGTCAACACTTTGCCTTTGGTTGGTTGACCATTTTTAAATGAACTTCAACTATCTGGTCAATCGAACTGACACGTGGGGAATTCCCAATGCTCTTGTCGACCAAATGTCTAGTTATAAAATGACCTAGTCGACCAAATATATGAAATTTTGTCAACCGAACTTGACCTGGTCGACCGAACCTCGGATCGCTCAAAATTGCCCACACTACGGTCGACCATACTCATAGTTGAAAAAGGTCACGGTTGACCAAACTTCCTAAAGTGGTCGTCCGAACCCTCAGTATGGTTGACCGCACCTCTCGGGTTGTCTAATTTTTACTAAGGTAAAACGGGGTTATTTTTTATTAATCATACTTAAAACTTTTCGCAAAATTTCCCCCATGTCCCTAACGGTTCAAATTTTTGAAAACTCTATATATATCCCCTCATTTGTGCTAATTAAGGGGCGATTAACAAGAAGATTAGCTAGATCTTCTCTCAAGCATTCTCTACATTTTTTATTGCATATTTTTCAAAAAACAAGCATACGTTTCAACTCTCTTATATTCTTACGGTGCAAAATCTTTTTAAATAAGAGAGGGTTCCATCTATTCATCCTCTTTACTAGCAAACTAATTGCAACTTGAAGAGTGATTGTGTTGCATTGTTGTGAGCTTATCTTCATATACTTCAAAAGATTAAACTCTTTCATACTCAGCATTTTGAAAAATCTTTTGAGAGTTTGGTTAAAAAGTTTTCCAAAGCATTCATTCAAAACATCATCTGGAAAACTTTGTATAGCTTGTGCACTTTGACATCTTCATTCTTATATCTAAACTCTTGCTTGAATTATTTTGACAAAACTTTTTTTGCAAGCTTAAACCCTAGACTTCGTAGTGTTTATTATATGATAAATATCTGTTGAGATTTTTACTTAGGGTTTCATTGCTCCTTTGATTATATTTACTTTCTATATCATTTGAATCAAAGAAATTCACTCTCACATATATACAAGTATATACCCATTGGTTGAGAGTTGAAATATTACTTAATCCAATCTCACTTGAGCATAAATATCTATCATACGTCAGTGCATTGTTTACTGCGCTGAACTGTAGTACATATCTGCTTAATGTAAGAAGCATCTTACTTGTACATAAATTTTATATTATCTTATTGTATTCCAAGCGTGGCCTGAGGGGGCGTTAATCCAGTTTGGAAGGATTGGTTGTAAAGGTTGAGGTCAGCCTTACTTTAATTTGACCTAGTTGTAATCGGCGCCGCTCCACCCATTAAGTGAGCCATAGTGGAATCCTTATGTTTGTGAGCCAAGGTGGGGACGTAGGCACGTTTTTCAAACCCCGATAACATATCGAGCATCTTCTTTACTTTATAAGCTTTACTATCTTGTGCAATTTAATTACAGCCGCATTTATTTGTGTATTTTATATTTGCTTTAGATTGACCCTAGGGTTGTGAAATACTGCTGCTAGATAATTGACCTAGGAGAGAAAAAATTTAAATCTCCAATTCACCTCCTCTTGGGATTGCACCAAAGTCAACAATAGGAAGGACTATGGTTAAGTGAAATCCTAGGACTTCTATTATCTTCTCAAGAAATTCAAAGTAGATCGGGGATTAGTTGTCAGAAACTATGGGGTTTAAAATCTCTTAAAATTAGGGTTGAAAGGCAAATAAGAAATCTATAAATAACCATGTAACAAACAATGAAAGGTCGTTTTTCACTCATACCAAGTTTTACTAATAAGAATAGCCCTACAACAATCTCTCTCTCTCTCTCTCTCTCTCTCTCTCTCTCTCTCTCTCTCTCTCTCTCTCTCTCTCTCTCTCTTCTAATCTAAATATTATAACCACCATTGTTCCCTCATCCTTATACAATTTCTATTGTTTATGCGATTCACTATATCGCAAGGTATCCCTCACTTGTTAAGGCATCCTGCACCTTCGAAGGGCTAGCAGGAGAATCTCAAACTCTCCATATTCTTATATAACCCACCATCACATTTTCTTTTCTTAAAGGTGTTTTATCATTTTTTGTATATATATATATCTCAATAATGTATTTGAACCTCTAAATGGTAAATAAAAAATTATATATCATTTTTGAATGAGTTTTATTGATGCCAAAAATCAAACCTTGATCTTGTATTCATAGAATATAGCAATCACCTACAATCAAAGAAAAATGAAAGAGCTTAAGAAACCCTTTTGCAGCCTCCATGAGTGAGACGACCCGAATATTTGCACAGCAGAAGATCTCAAATTTATTTACCAGAGTACTAAAAACCTTTAATTACAACCCCAATATCAAATATTATCATCCTTAAAATTTTAAAACATTAAAATTACAACTAATTTAGGATCTATTCCAAATAACTCTTATTATCCCATTCACATTTCCGTTATGCTACTCTAATTTCGATTAAACTCCTCAAGGTATCTGAAATGTATGAAAATAATTGGGTGAGACACCTCTCAATAAGTGTCACGCCCCGAACCCGAAAATGGGACCCAAGGGTGAAAATGTAATCTAACCTATCCCTGTATCTAATAAAACATCCAAAGATACAGTACAAAGGATGAGGGTCCGACCCCATGGGGTGCCCAACACAGCCTAACACAACAGAAAATACACGGCGAAAAAGGTCATTATATATATATATATATATATGCAGTACCATACTAGAATCTATACAAAAACGGAACAGGCTCTATCATACAACATACAACTGGGTGCCCAACACATCCTAAAATGGAAACCCATCAAAATATAGTCCTAGCACTTACCCAAGTGCTAAAACGCAGTACACCAGTCACTACGCTCCCTACACTAAGACGCTAGTTCTGGTTACTCAAAGGACCTGTAAAAATGTACGTACAGTAGGGGTGAGACACCTCTCAGTAAGAAAGAACATAGGTTATATCGGTGTGTGGCATTTGAGTATTATCATGATGCAACATACATGCAGTTAAATGCAGTCCAGTACTAATTTTACACAATGCATACACACACACAACACACATGATCAGCAATCCCGGTGTTGTCACACCCATCAGCCCGAAGCTAACCCGCGACATACGGCGTTGGCCTGTAGCCAACCCGCGTAACACGGCGCCACCGACACATGGCTAGTCCCCGACTCCCATGGCATCGTATCGGCGCTAACTGGTGGATCCACACCCTTCGGTTTGATCTACTGGAATAGGCTCACGCCCTCGGATATAGATTCGGACCTCTGCCAATTTATAGCCAACGATTTCATACGCCTTCGAATATAGAGTCGAACACTCTCAGTACCTGGAACAATTTGGAACCACATTCCTATTAGCATTTCAACATATCACACACACATGCATGCTTGTATAACCAAACAACCCACACTCATTTGGTAATCTAAAATCACGGTTTTCCAACATATACAGTTTAAAACAAGTCAAGGCACGACCATCCCTATAACACAGTATAAATCAACATATACATCCCCCCAAATGAGCAGCCAAAATTGTAATCATGAAAAATTCATAGTTTTCCCCGTTAGATCCCCCCAAATGAGTAGCCAAAACATACACAGGATCGTGAACCACAGTTCTACCGAGTCCGATTACAAAAATAATTGATATAAACACAATTCCCCTTACCTTTTCCTCGAATAGCCAATTCCGAACTCTAAGGTCCCTAAATAGCGAACCGAGTTCCAAAACCTACAATCAACAGTACAGAATATACTCACAACATTGTTCCCTACAAAACTACCGAATCAGAATTAAAAACTGAGCCTTACCTCGATTTTAAGAAAAAACCTGAAAATCTCTTAAACGGGATTCCGATCCGTAGAACTTGTAGAGAATCTTTCCACGATCCTCGTGGTCATTTTAGATTCACGATTCTAACAACGAACGACGAGAAATCTAAAGAGAGGAAGTGTAAGGAGAGTTCTAGTGAGATAGAGAGAAGATGTTTGAGTTTCTTAATGGTTAAGCAATGAGAAATGATATTTATAGCCTTTTGACTTGGGAAAACTCATTGATGAAATGGTGTCCTTGTCGACGAGGCTATATAGTCTTCTCGTCGATGATATGGCGGATTTTTCGACGAATCCTGATATCACCGGTTTCCTAAAACTCCTCGACTTCTCCTCATCGATGAGCCTCTGCACTTCGTCGATGAAAGATGCATGGCCTTCGTCGACGAACTCTGGCTTTGTCGACGAAGCCTGTTCAAATTCCAATTTTACCCCTCTCTTATTTACTTAAACCCATTTATCATGGTTTAGGTTCTTACAATCTCCCCTCCTTACAAAAATTTCGTCCTCGAAATTTGCGATCTCTCATTCGCAACTCATTCATACAATCGAATACATATACACAACTCTAGAAAGAGACTGGCGACTACTACAGCGTAGCCCCATCATACAGATATATACACACCCTCACTTATGGCGGAGGAATATTTACATATACAACTGTCTCAGGAGTTCACAATACACACACTCCCGATGACTAACCATCTATCCCGACCCAAAGTAGGATCACATACAAGTGCTCAAAACAACTGTGGATACTTCCGACGTATTTCCGTTTCTAGTTCCTAAGAAGCTTCCTCCACCTCGTGGTTCTGCCACAATACCTTCACTAACGGTATCTCTCTGGTACGAAGCTTCTGAACTTTACGGTGTAAAACCTGAACATGTATCTCCTCATACGCTAAAGTATCCCCAATTTCCATCTCATCATAACTAATAACATGTGATGGGTCCAGCACGTACCTTCTCAACATGGATACATAGAACACATCGTGGACCCTCGAGAGTGCTGGGGGTAGTGCAATCCTGTAGGCTACCGGACCCACTCGCTCAAGTACCTCGAATGGTCTGATATACCTCGGGCTCAGCTTGCCCTTCCTCCCAAATCTCATCACCCCTTATATCGAAGCAATATGCAAAAATACCTTACCCCCCACCTCGAACTCTAAATCACGGCGGCAAACATCTGCATAACTCTTCTGCCGACTATGAGCTAATTTAATCCTCTCTCAGATCAAACCCACCTTCTCAAATGCCTGTTGCACAAGTTCAGGTCCTAACACCTGACATTCACCAATTTCATCCCAACATATAGGTGATCGACACCTCCGACCATACAAAGCCTCAAACGGTGCCATCCCAATACTAGCTTGGAGGCTGTTGTTATAAGCGAACTCTACTAGTGGCATAAACTGTATCCAGCTACCACCAAAATCTAACACACAAGCTCGCAACATATCTTCCAAGATCTGTATTGTCCTCTCCGACTATCCATCAATATGGGGGTGGAACGTTGTACTGAAAGTAAGCTTCATCCCCAGTGACTCCTGCAAGCTTGTCTAGAATCGAGAAGTAAACCTTGGGTCTCGATCAGACACAATGGACACCGGTACTCCGTGCATTCTCACAATCTCATGCACATACATATCTGCTAACCTACTCAAAGGATAGCCAATCTTCATCGGTATAAAATGAGAAGATTTAATCAATCTGTCCACAATCACCCAAATAGCATTCTGCCCATGAAGCGCTGGTGGCAATCTGGTCACAAAATCCATGGAGATATGCTCCCATTTCCACATCAAAATGGGCAAAGGCCCTACTGGCCTATGATGTTCAGCTTTCACTTGCTGACACGTCAAGCAGTGCTCCACGAACTGAGAAATTTGCCTCTTCATACCAAACCACCAGAAAGTCTCACGCAAGTTCTGATACATCTTCGTACTACCCGGATGTACCGTATATAAAGAACGATGCGCTTCCTCCAGAATTGTATTTCTGATCTCATCGTCGTTCAGAAAACATAACCTGGTCCCAAACCTTAGCACACCTCCCTTAGAGTGTTAAGTTCTATAGCTAGTCCCTGCAGTACCTTTTCCATAACCTCTGCCAACTCTACATCACTAGCCTGCGTGACTTTAATACGCTCAAATAAGGTCGGCTAGACCACCAAGCTGGCAATGAAAGTCTGATGATCACCAGATACCAACTCTATACCCGAGCTCTCCAAATCCCGTCTGATGTGACACTGAGTTACCACCGCAGATACAGCCGCAAGTCCTGACTTCCGACTTAACGCATTAGCCACCATATTAGCCTTTCTCGGGTGATAATTGATCGTGCAATCGTAGTCCTTAATCAACTCAAGCTACTGTATTTGCCTCATATTCAACTCCTTCTATGTGAAGAAATACCTGAGGCTCTTGTGATCAGTGAAGATCTCACACTGCACACCATACAAATAGTGTCGCCAGATCTTCAGTGCATATACAACAGCAGCCAACTCTAGATCATTCGTCGGGTAATTCTTCTCATACTCTTTCAGTTGTCGAAAAGCATACGCTACTACCTTACTATTGACTCTACAAGTCCAATCCTGTTTTGATAATGACAAATCACTTGATATTTGATCTATGCATTGAGTTTGTGAACATGAACCATATTAAGCATGCACGGAAAGATAATGAGTCATGGAAGTCACAAAGTAAAGCTATCAAATCTTGGCAAGATCCATGGAACTCAAAGAGTACGAGAATCAAGATGCAAACGTCAAAGTTCAAGAACATCTTGGGAATCGGTATTTAGAACTTATGTATTTACATTCTCGTATGATTTAATTTGAGGCTCAACATAACTTAGAATGATTTTAGGATTCATGCATTTCATGTACATCATTAGGAAACTTACATGGGCTTAGAAAGGTTTTTAAAATCATGGAAAACTTGTTTTATAAAAGACCCAAGCAAAGAAGCAAAGCAGAATTTTAAACTGGAAATGAATAAGTGAGAAAAAGGGGACTTCGGTAGCCTGAACTCAACCTCAGTCGCCTGAAGAATTTCTTCGGTTGCCTGACCCTAGAACCTCAAGCGCCCGAAGTTGCCACTTCAAGAGCCTGAACCCCACTTCGGTTGCCCGAAGTCGCAGGAAAGTCTAAAGATCAGATTTTTATTAAAAGGACTCGCAAGCTATTTTATTGATCCAACGGCTGAGATCAATCCTAAGGGTAATATACTATATATTATGAATATCTAAACCTTAGAACATATGTTAGGCACACAAGAAAGAGAAGAACACACATTGTTGAAAGAACGTTGAAAATCTGCTCCTAGTGCTATACGATTTCTTACACTTCAATCTCGAATCTTCAAGCTTGGGCAAATCAACTCAGATTCTCAAAGGGAACTTGTTTACTCAACTATACTTCAATCTAGTATTAAGGTTTGATCTTTCAAGTTATTATTCTTAAGAACATCTCATCTCATCTTATTACGTGCTCTTGACTATCATTAAAAAAGTTTTGATCTTGAGTGTGCATATTCGTATAAAATTTGAGTTTTGAAAAGATCATTACTTGAGAAAACTTATTTAACTTGGTTGATTGATTTTTTGATTCAAGTGGGTGTTTTCTAAAGGATTTATATTTTAGATATATTAAAGCTTGATTAAATATCCTTGGTACTTATAACTATACATTTAATTGAGGGATATTTTCTGAAAATTAATATACTCAGTTTGTGATTGAATACATGAAATAAAACTTTGTGAGTTTGATTGAGTTTGTATTCAAGACATAGTTTTTCTTAACTAGTTCACATCAAACATACTTGTGCATTTTTGCAAAGTGAACCAAGAACCCTAGTTGACTCCAAAACATTTTAAATATATATTTACTTGAGAGTTTTGGTTAAATAAGGAGTTGTGTGTTGAAGCATATGATACATAAAACGATTGTATCGTTTTTCATACATTCATAAGCTTCAAGTTATATCATATGTTAATGTATTAGGATTTTGAATTGTACTCACCAGCTTTTGTTAGAAGCATTGTTTTGAGTGTTAATTTTTAGATTCTATTGTATACACGGTTCAGTGTGTGAACAAGTGTGTGAGGAGAGAGCTGTATCTCTTGTAAGCAGCTGAGTAGGAGGAAGTTGTGCCTCTTGTAAGCAGCGGATTGTAAGGGAAGCTCCGTCCCACTTTAAGGAGCAGGGTTTTAGTGAATCCTTGAGTGGTTGCTCAAGGCGAGGACGTAGGCCAAGTCAGCTGAATCTCGTAGAACTGTGTTTGTCTTCTCTCTTCCCTTTACTATTTATTTTCAGCATTGCATTTAAATTGTGTATATTGCATGCGTAGGTTGTATAGTCTTGCACAAAAGTAATTGAGTAAAAAAAATTTATTGGTAAATATATAAGAAGAGTTTAAGCTATAAATTAGTGCCAAAGTATTTTTTAAATACCCAATTCACCCCCCCCCCTCTTGGGATTACATTTGATTCAACACTTACCCTACTGTATAAGCACACATCCCAGACCTTTCAGAGATGCGTCGCTATAAATCACAAACCAACCATCCCTCGAAGGAATGGTCAAAACTGGAGCAGTAACCAGTCGATGCTTCAACTCCTGAAAGCACTGCTCGCAATCATTAGTCCACTCAAATTTCACTCCCTTCTTGGTCAATCGAGTCAAAGGCCCGGATAGTTTGGAGAACCCTTCCACGAACCGACGATAGTAACCAGCCAGTCCTAGAAAACTCCAAACCTCCTGCACATTCTTTGGCCTCACCCAGTCGACCACAACTTCAATCTTGTTAGGATCAACTAATATACCATCACTAATAACCACATGGCCTAATAATACAATCTGACTCAACTAGAATTCACACTTCTTCAGTTTAGCATACAACTTCTTTTTCCACAGAATCTGTAATACTAACCTCAAATGGTCCTCATGCTCTTCCGAGCTCCTCGAGTATACCAGAATATCGCTAATGAACACCACTACAAATCGATCTAGGTACTCATGGAAAACCCTGTTCATTAGATACATGAACACCGCTGGAGCATTTGTCAATCCAAAAGGCATAATTAAAAACTCATAGTGGTCATATCTAGTTCGAAAAGCCGTCTTTTCTACATGCTCAGCTCTTACCCTCACCTGATGATATCCTGACCACAAGTTAATCTTTGAAAGACCCGCGTCCCCTGCAACTGGTCAAAGAGATCATCGATACGAGGTAAAGGATAGCGATTCTTCACTGTTACCTTGTTAATCTCATGGTAATCAATGCACATCCACATTGACCCATCCTTCTTCTTCACAAACAATACTGGAGCTCCCCAAGGTGAAACACTAGGTCAAATGAAACCCATGTCCAGTAATTCCTGTAACTACTCCTTTAACTCTCGAAGTTCTGCTGGAGCCATCTGATACAAAGCTTTAGAGATCGGTGCCTTGCCAAGAAGCAACTCTATCGCAAACTCCACCTCACGATCTGGAGGTAAACCGGGTAAATCATCTAGAAACACCTCTGGGAACTCGCTAACTACCCAAATATCCTTGAGCCTTAACTCATCCCGTGGCAGTTCCTACACACAAGATAGGTACCCCTGACATCCGTCCAAGAGTAACCTCCTCACCTGTAGTGCCGACAGAATATGTGGCGCTGGACGCACACACGATCCCATAAATTCATACTCCTGTTCCCCAGGAGGTCTGAAAATTACTACCTTCCTACGATAGTCTATCACAACATAACTGGAGAACAACCAATCCATCCTCAGAATGACATCGAACCCTGACATGTCGTATACAACAAGATTCACCGATAGCATCTTTCCCTAAATTACCACCAGGCAATCTATCAACATCTTGCTACAGAAAGATACACTCCTAAATGGCGTAGTAACAGATAACACCTCGTTCATGACTCGGTTCTCAACCCCACATTGTCCCACAAAATTCACAGATATAAAGGAATGGGCTGCACCCGAATCAAACAAAATAGAAACCTTATTTGAAAGCAATAATAAGGTACCTGTCACTACGTTCCCTGCATGCTCAACGTCCGTTGGAGTAAAAGATATACTCTGGATGGAGTTGTATTCATCTGAATGGTTCCCCGAGATATCTGATTGCTCCCTCGGTTCATATTGGATGCAGGCACATCTCACTTCGGTGCACGACAATCACGAAACATGTGACCTAGCTGGCCATAATTGTAGCAGTTACCTGCAAATGATCGACACTCACCCTCATGCCATTTGTGGAATCTGGTATAACGTCTACTAGTCTAGCTCATCTGAGAATCCTGGCGCTCGGCACTTTGGCGATAACCCGAGCCCTTGTTCCTCTTCTTCCATGATCCCTAATGAGATCCTATCTGAGAACCAGAAGGTACTGTCCTCTTCCTCGATTCCTGATCCACCTCGTCCTCTAGGATATCAGTCTCAATCACCGTGGCTTTATCTACCAACACCGAGAACTCGTGGATCTGAAGCATACCCACCAATATGCGAATATCCTTCCTCAGGCCCTTCTTGAACCTCCGAGTCTTCTCACACTCGTTCAATATCAAACATGGTGCAAAGCGGGACAACTCTATGTACCGAGCCGCATACCCTTGCCCCGTCATACTCCCCTGAGTCAGAGCAGAAAACTTATCCACCTTCGCATCACGTACAGAAGCCGGGAAGTATCCGTCAAAGAACACCACCTTGAAACGGCACCACGTCATCTCCTCAGGACCGGCTCTCTGCTTCTCCAGCAAACTCACCGCAGTCCACTATCGACCCTCCTCCCTAGATAGCTAGAAGGTAGCATAGAGGATTCGCTGCCTATCCGTGCAGTGCAGAACCTCCAAGATCTTCTCAGTCTTCTCCACTCAATCATCTGCTATCGTTGGGTCAAGTCCTCCAAAGAACATCGGAGGATGCATGCGTGTGAACCTCTCAATGGTTCACCCCACAGCAATGGGAGAATGCTCGCGTCTCCCCACACTCCGCCCGATCTAACGTAACACCTGCCTCGTCGACCCTCGAGGCATAGAAGGAGACTCATCACTCGCAGTCTCCTCAGAGCCACTTCCCAGGTCATTTTCTTTGGGCTCCATTCTACAACACAATAGGAATCTATCAATATCCCTACAACAAATACATTTAACACAATGATCTATACTAATCGTGTTAACTATTTCCTGCCAGGTCTAGGTCTGTCCTATCACACCGACACGAAAGTCATTAATGATCTGCCCTGAGTTTACTGGAATCGTCATCCTAGGAAAAACTCGAAATACTGTCAACAAATCCCAGTCTACCAACCGAACAACCCTCAATCAACTCTACCCATATCCACATCCTATACTCTGGTATGTACTCACAACTAAGCTTAACCAAGTCTACAAGATCTAGTAACCTGATTAGCTCTAATACCAAACTGTCACGCCCCAAACCCGGAAATGGGACCCAGAGGTGAAAATGTAATCTAACATGTCCCTGTATCTAATTAAATATCCAAACATGCAGTACAAAGGATGAGGGTCCGATCCGACCCTGTGGGGTGCCCAGCACATCCTAACACAACAGAAAATATGCGGCGGAAAAGGTGATTCTATATATATATGTAGTACCATACCAAAGTCTGTATAAGAGCAGAATAGGCTCTATCATACAACGTACAACTAGGTGCCTAACACATCCTAAAATGGCAACCCATCAAAATACAGTTCTAGCACTTACCCAAGCGCTAACCGTAGTACACCGGCCACTACGCTCCCTACACTAGGATGCTAGTTCCGGTTACTCGAAAGACCTATAAAAATGTGCGTACAGTAGGGGTGATACATCTCTCAGTAAGGAAGAACACAAGTTATATCGGTGTGTGGAATTTGAGTGTTATCATGATGCAACATACACGCAATTAAATGCAGTCATGTACTAATTTTACATAGTGCATACACGCACACAACACACATGATCAGCAATCCCGGTGTCATCACACCCATCAGCCCGAAGTTGACCCACGACATACGGCGTTGGCCTGTAGCCAACCCGCGTAACACGGCGCCACCGACACATGGCTAGTCCCCGACTCCTATGGCATCGTATCGGCGCTAACTGGTAGATCCACACCCTTCGACCTGATCTGCCGGAATAGGCTCACGCCCTTGGATATAGATTCAGACCTCTGTCAATCTATGGCCAGCGATTTCATATGCCCTCGGATATAGAGCCGGACACTCTTAGTACCTGGAACAATTCGAAACCGCGTTCCTACTAGCATTTCAATATATCACACACACACACACGCATGCTCATATGACCAAAGAACCCACACCCATTTTGTAATCTAAAATCATGGTTTTCCAACATATATAGTTTAAAACAAGTCAAGACACGACCATCCCTATAACACAGTATAAATCAACATATACATAGGTTTTCAACAAAACCAGTGATGCAGCCCGTTGCCCCCTTTTTCCCAAAACTGTAATCATGAAAACCCATAATTTTCCCCATTAGATCCCCCTAAATGAGTAGCCAAAACACACACAGGACCGTAAACCACAGTTCTACTGAGTCCGATTACAAAAATAACCGATATAAACACAATTGCCCTTACCTTTTCCCCGAATAGCCAATCCCAAACTCTAAGGTCAATAAACAGCGAACCGAGTCCAAAACCTACAATCAACAGTACAGAATATACTCACAACACTGGTCCCTACAAAACTACTGGATCAAAATTGAAAAATGAGCCTTACCTCGATTTTAAGCCGAAACCCGAAAATCTCTGAAACGAGATTCCGATTCGTAGAACTTGTAAGGAATCCTTCCACGATCCTCATGGTAACTTTAGATTCACGATTCTAACGACGAAGAAATCTAGAGAAAGAAAGTGTAGGGAGCGTTCTAGAGAAATAGAGAGAAGATGTTTGAGTTTCTTAATGGTTAAGCAATGAGAAATGATATTTATAGCCCTTTGACACGGGCAAACTCGTCGATGAAATGGTGTCCTCGTTGACGAGGCTATATAGTCTTCTCGTTGACGAGACGGTGGATTCGTCGACGAATCCTGATATCACCGGTTTTCTGAAACTCCTCGGCTTCTCCTCGTCGACAAGCCTCTGCACTTCATTAACGAGAGATGCATGGCCTTCGTCGACGAACTCTAGCTTCGTCAACGAAGCTTGTTCAAATTCCAATTTTACCCCTCTCTTATTTATTTAAACCCATTTATCACGGTTCAGGTTCTTACAGTAAGTATGGACTAAATTATTATCAGTGTGTAGTTAAAATGAGTTTGACAGTATAAAAATACATTTGATAATTTTACTTTAATAAAAACTACATTTATAAACCATAGGTCACATATATAATTAAATATACGAACTCTTCTCCAAAACATCATTTAAGCCTATTAATTGTCCACAATCACATAAATATATAAATATATATAAAAGAACCCCTTTTGGCCAACGCAGATTACGTTTACCCCCATGACAGGGTTGTGCTGTCCAAAAACTGGACTTAACTGGTTAGTCAACCAACCAACTAGACTAAGTCAAATATCATGTCTGTAAGTGAGATTTGTCTATCACATTCTTACTCGTTCTCATACTCATACACATACCCATGACAAATCCACTATCCACCGCCAACACTTTCACAATAGTGTGGCTGCACTAATATTCATTTGTAGTTGCGACCATTTGGGTTCTTAAAACATATAATATAATTTATGCAATTAAACAGTATAATAATATGACCATTTTCCCAATCAAACACGTAATAAATATAACACCATAAAATTCACAATAAAACACATAATAAATATAACACCACAAAAATCCCAAACTTACTCAAATATGCAATAAAATAAAATAAACTCATACCACACAATTTGTATAATAATTATAATTTCATATGATCAATCTCACATATTTAATTTAATTCCATTATATTCAAAAATCCCAATATAATCCAATCCATGTGGTTTAATTGAACTCAGACATATATTTAAATTATATGGATATGATTAAATTCACGTAAACAAATTTAATCGAGGATAATTTTAAAATAAAATCTGACATAATCTAACCCACTTACCCTAACCCTAGAGTGGTACCTACGACGTGCAAATAATTAAATTTCTTTGATTAAATTGTTGAAGAGCGGAGCTGGGATCCAGAAATGATGTCCATTCTTCAATTTGGTCGAGAAATGGCAGAGAAATTGAGAGAGAGAGAGAGAGAGAGAGAGAGAGAGAGAGAGAGGGTGGGGGGGCTTCAAATTGATTTTTCTAAAGGCTCGGGATACTTCCTAAGTCTTTAGGTTTTATATATAATAATAATATTATTATTAATAATAATTTTTTTTATTTTTTATTTTTTTTTACACTTCCATACATATTACTTTTGGGGTCGTAACAGTGAGTCTTCTTCGACGTTCAATTCAATGTCTAGATTGAGTATTTTTATAATAATTATAGGCTTAGAGAATGTATTAAAGTCTTAGAGAATCCCCTTTTACCTCAACCTCAACCTCTCCTCTCACAAGTGAGTTTTCCCGATATGAATGTCTTCCATATGTATTTTGGGAGGTTTTTGGTTTTATATGTAGTTTTCCTAGTGTGAATATGGCAAGGCATATAAAGCATAACCTTTCTAGCTCACAACCACATCCATACACAATACAAGAACAAGAACACATAAAACTCCACATAATCACAATAACCAAACACACATGGGGCGACTCATTTCTCAATTGTCTCCGGTGGAGTCACCAAACCCCTATTCCTACTCTTCGGGTTATTTCCACTATCATAAATTATGTGGCAACCCCAACTATTCTTTTGATTATTTTTTGGCACATGATCATGCTTTGAGTGTATTTTTACTCTTCCATCAAATGTCCCCCACTCTCAAGCATTAAAAAATACTTTCAAATTTGGGGGGTACATTTTTTGTACTTAACTCATGGAAGAGGTTCATGTACATTTTTTTTCCCTTGTAGTTTTTACTTGGACCAATTTGGCCTTCAAGAATTTTTTCTTATACTTTGGATTCTTGCATCAAGGTAGCCTTTGGCAATTTTCAAGGGTAATCCCCAATATTATTTCCTCCTGCCTTTAGGGTCAGTGGAAAGCTGCCACTCAAGGGCATATCCCAAGGTTAACACCTCAAGTCTTTAAACTAAGGTAGCCTTCTCCTATCTTAATTATAGTGGTGACCTACTTATCAAGGCATTTTACCAAGCTTATCAAGTTCTCTAGCTAAGGCAGCCTTCTCTTTTATGGGTATTTCCAAGATTACCACCTCTAAAGGCGGCATATTCTCTAAGGCTATTTCCCAAGGTTAAATTTGGTATTTGATACTTGGATCAATTTGCCAAATGGATCTATTGACCATTTGAACTTGGTCTTTCTTCCAAGTAGGTATATTTAGCCTTTTGTACTTAGTTGTTCTAGTAAGTCTATCTGTTCTTTTTTTTTTTTGGTACTTAAATATTCTATCAAGTGAGTCTATTTGGTCTTCTATACTTGGTCATTCCACCAAGGGACTTGTTTTAACCTTTTTTAAGTGGCTTATTTGGCTTATTGAACTTGGTTTTTTTTTGCCAAATTTCTTCAGGTTAGCCTATTTGACATTTTGTACTAGACTATTTTGCTAATTTTCTTCAATGTCTATTTGACCTTTTGTACTTGACCATTTTGTTAGTTATCTTCACATAAGACTACTTGGCCTACTAAACATGATATTTTGGTCAAGTAGGCTATTTGGTTTCTTAAGCTTTGCCATTTTGTCAAATTTCTTCAGGCGAGCCTACTCGGCTTATTTGTTCTTGGCCATTCTACTTATGGGTCTATTTGGCTTTTTATAAAACATTTTTGTGCACATAAATTATTAGAGTAAGAATATTTTCCTGCTTTATTAGGATATTATTCAATGTGCATTTATCAACTTAATTGTAGTAGTGCATTAGGCTATGCTTTTACTTAATTAAATGGTAAGACCAAATGAAAATTATAATTGAAGGTAAACTTGAGATATTACATTCCCATTTCTCAATGCATTATGCGGTACATTTACAATATCATTTAGGGATAAATCATACGCCTATTATATTAATGTTATGTGTTAATAATACTAATACAAGTTATTTGGTGGCAATGCACGATATTGCCAAAATAGAAAGTTGCCCTACTATCGTATTAACACAAACCACCTTATAAATTAGTGAGACTCCTTATCAAGTGGCTGTCCTATAAAAAATGCATCGCAACTTTTATTCTATAATTCAAATCCCGAATAACTTCAAAGTACAATATTCTATAATTTAATTATCTGGACACTCCAAAATAGCAACTCATTTTCAGTAATTTTTTATCACTCGATTATTTAGTGGAAGTATGGTCTAGTATACTACTTTACTATTTTAGATTACTTGGAAAGGGAATTTAATTGTTTTATTTCAATTTTTTGCCAAAGTTATATCTTCAAGTTTTTTAAAAAATAATAAAAATTAAATAAACTTTAGAGTAAACTTCTTAGTTTTTCTTTGGTGGATCCTTATGACAATCTATCATAATTAATTAGGAATAGGCATTGCGCAACATTTGGAGAGTACATTCAAAATGGATTCATCATTAATTAATAATGAGAAGACATACGTTGCACAACTAATTAAGACAAACATGAGTTTAGTAATAAGAAGGGACACGTGGTAATTAATTAGTAATTTCTTAAATGACAATCCCTTGCTTTTTCAAGCATACATTACACATGATTCAATAAAAATTAGGCATAACATGTGAACATGTTTAAGCAAAGATTGACTACAAAAAAAAAAAGTCTCGATATGAAGAAACGCCACCCATTATCTCTTAAGGGACATTTTTATTAGGGTTTTCATATTACAAATCTTAAGTTTGAATTATAAGAGAGAATAGAAAAACTAAAAGAGGTATGAACAATAAATATGCTATTTTTTATGGTATAGTTTTGGCTTAGTAAATCTGTAATTATTATAAAAAAAAACTTGGTCCGTCCACTAAACCTATAATTAGTAACACATATTTTAGTCATTTAGATTGAATTCGGTTTAAATGAGCAAAAATTTATATAATTATTGTTGCATTTGGTCAAAATCAATATAATTCTAAATTAAATGCTTGAAACTCAAATTCTATTATAACAGTTTAGTCTGAAACTAACTATCACTTATTATATTTGAACTTTAAAATTAAAATTTTTAAAAATAATATTTGTGACATTATTAAAATATGCCCATGTTAAGTGGTTTGGTGCTTTTGGTATTTCTTACTTAAATATAAGAATTCATAAAAGTTTTCTTACATTTTAAAAAGTTTTAGGCTTAATTTTGAAAACTAATTTTTATTCTAAATATTTTAAAAATATATAAAATATATTACCTTTTTTTAAAAAAAATTACTTCAACATTTATAAAATATCTACTTAATTCTTTATATTAAAAATCTCTACAAATATATATATATACCCAATAAATAAATAAATATATATATATATATTTATTTATTTATTGGGTGATCTTTACCTTACCTTATATAACCAGGGCCCACAGAGTAGACCACGCAGTACCAGGTTGAGTACACGCTGGTGAGTACGTTGCCACCTCACAAGCCAAGCAGCGAAACAGCTGGCAGTAATGTTGACAGCGTGGCTTTTAATACCCACATCTTTCTCCTTTTATTTATTTATTTTTTATTAATTTCTTTTCTTCATGAGCAACACATTTGTCAACTTGAACCTTAAAAGTCAACCATGCCCTCGTTAGCTGACAAAAAATAAAAAACAAAACTCAACAATGTCTTCATTATGTGTCAGTGACGTTAATTTAATTGTTGTTTTCTTCGGCCAATCAGAGTTATTATTTTTGGACCTATTGAGTGGTTTATTAGACCTAATTTACATTAAAAAATAATTTTCAAACATAAATTAAAGCTATAACATAAAAATCGCATACTTTAATTATTGATGTCAAACTCTCGAGAGATTTCATCATTCATCATATTTTATCTCTTTGGACAGATTCGATAAAAGTCATCATTTTAATTGTCCCAAGTAAAAAAAAACTGATTCGTCTAATAAAAAACATATATGTAACTCTTACGGCCTTAGAAGTATAAACATTAATTTGACAGAGAAGTAAGGAAATACTTTATGATTTTAATATGATTATCATGCTATCTTGTACATTTTTAAAACTATGCCAAATGTTATTTTTTTTTTATTGACAAAGAGGTTTTGAAAAGGACAAAATATCTAAAAAAAACAACTAATCAAATTAAAATATTACTTAAATGTATTAATATCACACAATTTTTAATGATTAATTAACACCTCTTTACCTTCAAGTGCATTATCATTTAATTGCCCACTAATCCTTTGACAATTCTTCCACTATTGTCTCATCCCCTGTGAATGTGCCAATTGCATTAATAGTGTCATCATCGACGAGCTTTTTGTTAGGAAATTTTAATTTTCCATTGTGAGCTCAAATATTTAAGAATAATTATTTTATTAGATTATTTTAACATCTATTGGGTATGAGTTTTACAATGTGTAGAAATTCAATACTAAGTTAATTTAAGACTGATGAACTTTTAAAATTAATCAAATATATAAAGAAAAAATAATAGGATTATCGTCCCAAGTTAAATCAAAAACAGTTTTCACGTTCTTACTTTTCTCAAACACAAGTGAGACACTCAGAGATTGTGGAAGATCAAAACTCTCTGTTAAATGCTATTGGACAATCAAATCAAATACATCTATGGATTCAGATATTTATTTCCCGTTTAGTTTTCTTAATTGATTGATTGTTTGATTTATGGATTGAAATTAATTCCAACAAGTGGTATCAGAGTCGAATCATGTTCTTAATTAAGAGTTCATGATCTGATTTATGAATGATAAAATTTACGGAAAATCTAAATTTGATGTATTGTTGCATGATTTTATGGATCAACATGTTTTAGGTTTAAAGAAATTTTTTTCGCCATGATTAAAATTATAGACCAGAAAAAAAAAACAAAAAAAACAAAAAAAAAAAAAGGGGAAACGCGTCCCCGCAGTTTTCCACTTCTCTCCTTCTCACTTTGGAGGCGGAAGGGTTTTCTCTGCGGGCCAATCCCCAGAAGTCAGTGGCAAAACCCTAAATCAAACCCTGAATTGTTGATTGTGCTCTCCTGTATTGGTTCAGAGTTAGCTGCGGAATGGTGAGAATATTTTTTTTTATTGTTGTGTTGGTTGGTAAACAGATATGGTTTTTGATGGTTTAGGTTCTTTTCCTATGGTTTCCACTAACCAAATGCAGCATAAAGAAGGTAGCACTAAAGTTATAATTCATGTTGGGGAAGCATGTTCAATGTTGGTTAGTTTGTCCATGTGTTGCTTCCCCACTAATTTGAACTCTCACTGACTACCTCCCCAGAGAAAAAAATTTAAAAAAATTCAGGCAGATCAGTCCTAAGTGAAATACAGAAAGTAAATTTTCTGGAGGAGTTTTTCTTATAAAAAAAATACTTAATAATAGCCCAAATACCCTTGAAATTGTGCGTGGTGCATGCAATAAAAAAAAAAAATCTGAGGTAATTTTTGTATTCCTACTATTTCAGTATAAGTATATTGAAGTAATAAGTTGTGAAAGTAACCTCTATTACGTAGATGCATTTATATTGAAATATTAGGGATGTATGTGTGTTATTTGTGCGAGTAAGGATCGGCCCAAAAGAAGGTCATTACTAGGCCAAATAATTTACATACTTGCGGTGATAAATAAGTTACAATTGTTAGGTTATTCCTGTGAATAATAAGTCCATCCAAAAAAAGGCTTGTTGTTTGATAGGACTTATTGTAAGTATTTAATCACTGCATAAAGGATACCACTAACAAGTTAATATTTCTGTCCAAAGATAAAATATTAATGTTGTACTAGGTATCTTCAGATAGGGCCCACTTTTATTTATTAATATACTTGTCATGTATATATGGAACTGATTTAAGAAATTAATATGACTTGTATATTATGATTGAGCATGTTGTTTGGTTTTTGTTCTGTATTTAGTTACTGCATTTGCTACTATAATTTCTACTAACATAAATTCCATTTTGGTGCTTAACAACTCCAACTTTAAGAACTGGAAGGAGAACGTCATGATTGTTCTAGGCTATATGGATCTGAATCTTGCGCTACGGACAGAACGACCTTTCGCCCTTACGGATACGAGTACCTCTGAAATGGAGAAGGACTTTGAGAGGTAGGAGCGTTATAATCGCATGAGCCTAATGATCATGAAATGTTCTGTTCCAGAAACATTCAAGGGCACAATGTCCGATGAGGAAAATGCTAAGGTATTCCTTGAGGATCTACAGAAACGTTTTGCAAAAAACGAAAATGCTGAAACAAGCAACCTTTTGACTAGTCTCGTTTCAATGAGGTATAAAGGAAAATGTCATATCAAGAAATATATTATGGAAATGTCTAACATCGCTTCAAAGCTAAAGACACTTAAGTTAGAGCTGTCTGATTGTCACGCCCTATGAAATTTTACCATAAATATGCTCTGATACCACAACTCTAATGACCCAGTTTAATTATACTATATAAACATGCTCTAATACCAAACTATAGCCACCCGACATATATACTGCTATAAATATAAAATGAATATGTTCTAATACCATCACAAAACTCGCTCTTTCCCAAAGTGGGATACCGGGCACACCTACCCATAATCCAATGTATAGCCAAACAGCGGAAGTATAAAATATACAATCCCCGGACACAATACCAGAGTTCTAATATCATCACAAAAGTATACATATTTTCTCCAAAAATCCATACTACATCCCAGAGTACACACAGAACATAACCCTGCCTCGCAAATACTTATCCTGAACTACAATCTCTAAGTTTCTCTCTCTCTTAGAAGCTCGCCACGTCCGGCTTCCTGGATTTCCTAAATATATTAAGTTATTGGAGTGAGACACCTCTCAGTAAGACGAAATAGATTATTATCAGTGTGTGGCAACATGAGTTTTAATATTCCCAAAAATACATCCATTTAAATAATTACTTTAACTAATAAAACATGTAATCTGTACTCACACTTATGTATATATGAGAAAACCTATATTCCTTTTCAAAACATACTGCATCATAATACATAATTTTCTATAATAGTTGAAACATCATATACGTATATACATAAGAAATTTTCCCTAAATGGACGATCATATAATCATCATGTAATCACCCCACATGATCGGGTTGTGCGGCCCGAAGGCGGGACTTAGCATTGGCTGGCCTACCAAGTTAAGTCAAACTTTACCAGGTCTGTAGCACGATTTGCCTACCGCGGCCTGATCCGAACCCAGAGGCGGTCAACAACTCTTCGCAGGCTAAATCGACTTCCATTACCAACACCCTGTCTGAGCAGTGTGGTTGACTTGACACATCATACTAGCAACGATACCATGCCCTCAATCTGAACCAATCCATCAGGGTTCTACTACCATATAATACATTGCATATAGTTAAACTGTAACATTATCACATTTTCATCAATTTGGATAAAATTTGATATGATCATAATTCTGCATAAAATCTGTCGTTTCATAGCTCTTTATAAAATCATTATTTCATAACTTGGCACACAGCCATTTATAATCCGCACATAGCCATCTGTAATCGGCACACAGCCATTTATAATTGCCACACAACCATCTGTAATTGACACATAGTCATTTACAGTTGGCACACAGCCATCTGAAATCCGCACATAGTCATCCGAAATCGGCACACAGTCATCTAAAATCATATCATAATTCCATAATTTTTACAAGATTCTCTAAAATCAATATATACTCAAGCCACACAATTTGAGTAATAAGTTATAATATAATACTTGTCTGGGAAAATATCATTTAGCTAAATAATAAATATATAATCATCTCTAAAATTTACTTAACTCAAATTGCCCAGTTTTTCCCAAGTACACACACACACACACACACACACATAGAGATATATATATATATATATATATATATAATATCCTAAATTATCATTTTCAAATGCCTCAATATTTAGAAAATCATTGTAACGACCTGCCTACTTTACCATACACATTTTTTTTATAAAAATATTTAATATAATAATCCTGATATCCAGTTAAGCTGATAAAACATGATCAATTTGGATCCCTGGGTACCAAGGATATACCTGAAATATAACTCTAATACCTAAGCAGCGAAAAAGATAATATCATATACGTATCCAGTCATCCAACCAACACAATACCAGAGTTCTACCAAACCTTAACATATACACATCTAAAAAAAACAAAAAGTGTTCTAGGGTCATAACCCAAAAATCCATTAGACCCTAGTGTAACAACTTATCCTTCTGACAGGGCAGAACAGTCAACCTCTAATGCTGCGGAGCTCTATCCACTTTTTTATCTGGGTTTCCTAAAATTTTTATATAATTGGGGTGAGACACCTCTCAGTAAAGGAAATAAACTAACATCAGTGTGTGGCAATATGAGTATTTTCGTGTTATACATATATCAGTTCATAAATCATATCTGGTAAAACTATATGTATCATATTTGAATAAAACATAATTTATCATAATATGGTATAACATACTGAGTTTCTATACATGAAAATCATCTTATATAACTATATATGTAATAACACCCTTGATGGATAGCTGACTAGTGTCATGTCTTACCCCCCACATGACTAGGTTGTGCGGCCCAAAGGCGGGACCTAGCAATGGTTGGCCGACCACGCTAGATCAACATAAGTCAGTCAGTACGATGGATCTACCCCTCCTGGTTTGGATGCCAGAGGGACGCCTGCACTACCATAAAGCCACATCGACTGCCGATCTCCCATAGTCCCTTACGACATGTGGTAGCACTAATATATACATGATCGTGATCATATAGCTACGGTACTGTGCTTCGTGAAAGCCTAAACTAAGCCATTCGGGTTCTGCTAACATATAGTAAATCTCAAATAATGATACATAACTATTTCACAATAATATTTGTCAACATAATATTCCCATAAATTTTTGCATAACATAACGTATAAACCATTACCCTTACACTGGCATTTTGTATCTTGTAAATCACAGCCCTTTCGCCAGCATAGTAAAGCATGAAAACCATGGCCCTTACGCTGGCATATCATATCATGTAAAATCATGGCCCTTACGCTGACATATATTTTAACATACATAATTTAAAAACTCTGTACTGTTTCAATACCATACTTAAACATAGTTTCTGTACCGTTTAATATCTTCCTGAAAACAGTAATAATATGTTGATTCTAAAAACATAATATTCTAGTGTCACCTGAAATCATATAATTTCATACTCATGCCATACAAAAGTGAATATTGTTCTATTCATAAAATATATACAAAATCATATTCCCTGCGGAACTGTATTAAAATCATTTTCCTAGTAATAGCAGTATTTCCAAACTCAGTTATATAACATACATAATTTCTGAAAATAAAGCTGAATATTAATAAATAATTTCATGGAAATACTGATTTAGTTTATCCCCTTACTTGGCTAATTAAAAAGCCCACAAATTAACCCATCCTGCACCTGTGGTGTTCCCAACTCAATACCATGAAATTACATTTCTCCCAACAAAACTTCTGTATAAACCTATCTAATACCTTTACTCGGCCCAAAAATACCAAATACTTCAATAAATATTAAAATAACTAACTTACCCAAATTTTGGGACGGTGCCCAAGTTGGCCTAACCAACAAATCACTCTAGCAAATTTGTAGAGAATCCTCCCAAGAGTAATGTAGCAACATCAGATTGTCGAATCGGTGAAGAACGGAGCCAAATTTCTAGAGAGAGGGGGAAGGGGACGAAGTTAGAGAGAGAAAGATAGTTCCTACATGATTCTCTCGCCAAAAATGAGTTGCTGGCCTTTTATAGAATTACTTGTCCACGTGGCCTCGTCGACGTGTCCAAAAGATAGTCTTGTCGACGAGTTTCAGGCTCTAGGTAAAGTGTTCTCGGTAATTTCTCGTCGATGAGACACAAGTTCCCGTCAACGAGCTGAAGAGTCCTGCTCATCGACGAGCACTTCTTCACTCGTCGACAAGACCCTGCTGAAATCTCTTTTGAAAAGACATTTTCTCTCCTTTCTTTTATTATTTAATTACTATAATTCTTCGCTCTCTACAATCATATATATATTTCATATAATCAAATACTACAATTTAATCAGTTAAATTTTCTAAAATTACTAACATAATCTATTCCCCTTATCTTTTCACTGGAGTGGTGCCTAGGATTCCCAAACAACCGATCTGCTCTGGTTAAACCACAAAGAAATGACGTCGGGATCCCAAAATGGTGTTTATTAGTTGATTCAGGGTGAATTCAGGGAGAGAGAGAGAGAGAGAGAGAGAGAGAGAGAGAGAGAGTGAGTGAGTGAGTGACGCAACTTAGAGAGACAAAGAGTGAGAATGAATTTTTTCTTTAAAAAAAAAATGAGTTAGAACCTATTTATAGACTACTGGCCCAAAGGAAACCGTTAACAATTTGGTTTTTAACCAAACCTCTTTTTACTATTTTACCTTTACTGAGCCACAGTAACTCAAAAACGTTGATGGTTTTCCTGAGCTCGACAAAACCATCAGCGGTTTGGTCTAGACCAAACCAAATTTCCTCTTTTCTTTACTATTTTTATTACTTCTATTTTCTAGGTATCTACATTCTCCCCTTTTTATAAAAATTTCGTCCTCAAAATTTGCTAACCCGTACTTATATCATAATCTAGGAATCACTAATTGCTTACCCGACTCTAGGAAGAGCCGACGGCCACCCACATAGTGGCCCCGTCCCAAATTTATTAATTACCCTCGCTTATGGCGGAGGAATATCATGGATACATACATAGGTTCTGGGAGATTACAATTAGTCAAATTAAAACTCCCCCAAAACTACCCAATACTTAAACCAAAACAAAAATATAATAACTATACAAACTAACTATACAAACTACAATAACCCAAAATTTTACCTGAACCATCATATTCATCTTATTAATACTGTGCCTCACCAAACAAGTGTGGGTATCTCTGACGCAATTTCTCCTCTAACTCCCATGAAGTCTCCTCAACTGCGTGGTTACACCAAAGTACTTTTACCAACATGATCTTTTTAGTGCATAGTTCCTGTTCCTTTCGATCCAAAATATGAACTCGCACTTCTTCATATGATAGGTTATCTTTAAGCTCTAGTGACTCATAACTGATCACATGTGAAGGATCTGAGATGTACTTTCTCAACATTGACACATGAAACACGTCATGGATCCTTGATAGAGCCGAGGGTAATGCTAACCTGTAGGCAACTGGACCAATTCTTTCCAGTATCTCAAACGGCCAAATATACCTAGGGCTCAGCTTACCCTTTTTCCTAAATCTCATCACTCCTTTCATTGGTGCAATTTTCAAGAATACATGATTTCCCATACCAAACTCTAGTTCTCGACAGCGAGTGTCAGCATAACTTTTCTGTCGACTCTGGGTTGTTTTGATCCTTTCTCAAATGAGTCTGATTTTCTCATAAATTTGCTGCACAATCTTTGGCCCCAAAATCTGCCTTTCACGAATCTCGTCCAAATATAACGGAGATTGACACCTCCGACCATACAGCGCTTCATACGTTGTCATCCTAATACTGACCTGGTAGCTGTTGTTATAAGCAAACTCAACCAGTGGCAAATACTAGAACCAACTACCCCCAAAGTCCAGCACATAGACCTGCAACATATCCTCGAGTACCTATATGGTCTTCTCTGTTTGTCCATCGGTCTGAGGATGAAATGTGATACTGAATATCACCTGAGAACCCAAGGCTCCTTGCAAACTCTTCCAAAACTGAGATGTGAAATGTGGGTCCCGATCTAATACTATGGACACTAGCATACCATGCAATCTAACTATCCTATGTATATACAATTCTGCTAATCTACTCATGGAGTAGTTAACTCTGATTGGAAGGAAATAGGAAGTGTTCATCAATCGGTCAACGACTACCTAGATGGTGTCTTGTCCATGAAGTTTCAGTGGTAACCCCATGAAAAAATCCATGGAGATATGCTCTCACTTCCATTCGAGAATGTGGAGCAGTTGCAACAGTCATGTCGGTCTCTAATGCTCAGCCTTCACCTACTAACATGTCAAGCACTGATCTATGTATCGAGCAATTTCTTTTTTCATATTACTCCACCAAAAAGACTCGTAGATCCCTATACATCTTAGTGCTTCCCAGATGCACTGTATAAAGGGAATGATGTGCTTCCTCCAAAATAGTTCTTTTAATCTCAGTATCATTAAGTACACATAATTTGGTATGGAACCTCAAAGCCTCATTAGCTGAGATATTAAAATCTGTCTCCAATCCACCTCGTACTCTGTCCATAATTTTCACCAACTTTGTATCTTTTATCTGAGCAGTTTTAATCCTTTCTAGCAAAGTTAGTTGAATTACTAGACTACCAATGAGTGCTTGTTGATTTCCCTCTACCAATTCCACACCAAGTCTTTCTAGATCCATCCTGACCTGATGTTGAGTTACCATTGCTGATACTAATGCACTTCCTGACTTACGACTGAACACATCAGCTACTACATTAGCTTTCCTTGGGTAGTAATTAATGGTACAGTCATAATCCTTAATTAGCTCAAGTCATTTTCTTTGTCTCATATTTAATTCCTTCTGTGTGAAGAAGTACTTAAGGCTTTTGTGGTCTATGAAGATCTCGCACCTACCCCCATACAAATAGCAATTTTTCAACACATAAACCATCGCCATCAATTCCAAATCATGTGTTGGATAATCTCTCTCGTACTCCTTGAGCTACTGAGAAGCATAAACTACAACTATAACGACCCAAAAAATTTTAATGGTTAAATAATTAGGAAAATGATAAATGGAATAGATAAATAAGTTATAAAGGAAAAGGGAAAATTTTGGAAGAAGGGAACAGCAGACCTTGTCGGCGAGTGTTCTACTAAAGATCGTTGATGAAGTTTAGTTCCTCGTCAAACAATAAGATCCCGAATGAGCAAATTTCAGATTTTAAGACTCGTTGACGAATGCATCTCCTCGTCGACAAAGTTTCTTCTATGACTCGTCGATGAATCCTGTCTACTCGTATACGAGGCCACGTGGCAACAACGGGTATAAAAGGGCTTAGGTAGGCCTGATGGGTCATAACCTGTTGGGTCACCTGGACCCACCCGTTTAAAACGGGTTCGGGTTTAAGAATGTTAACCCATTTAATAATTGGGCGGGTCATGGATCAACCCGTTTATAAACGGGTTAAGTGGGTTTGGGCGGGTCACCCAATTCGCTATGCCTTCGGCCCTTCACTTGACTCATGCCTCAGTGCCTCATAGAGTTAGTGAGTCATGGTTCACTCTTCAGTCTTCACAAACACAATCACACACACTTAAAAAAAAAAAACCCTAACCCTAACCCGCGCCGCACCTCTCCACGGACCACTGTCTACTCCAGTCTCCAGTCTTCTCGTCTGACCTCTCGGCTCTCGGCTCTCAGCTCTTAGCTTTCAGCTCTTACTTTCTCTGTCTCTCAGATTCTCCTCTCCAGTCCGGCAGTCTTTCCTCTCCTCTGGTGACTGGTGCGCTGCTATGTCCCGGATCTGCCAGGCTACCAATCATCGTCTCCTTTGAACGATCCACAGATGCGCGCAGAGGACCAGACGGCAGCCGACCAGAGGTGGAGCCATGGAGGTAAGATGTTTTAGTATTTTTATCTAATTAGGTCATTAATTAAATGACCAATGAATGGCTTTTGAATTTGTATATTGAAAGTGTATATTTAAAATCTTATATTACTATGTGTTCAAAAATTTTGTTGAAAGTATGATTATTCTTTTATTTAAAATCTAGATATCTGCATATCTCATGTTTGCTTTGAATTTGTATATTGAAACTTAAATAGGTGTGAATTTTTAGTATAAATAAGCCATGAATGGCTTTATAATAGAAAGGAATCAGAAATTAAAAAAGAGATATTTCCTTCTTTTGTTGTTCTCTTTGTTTTTTCTGTCTGTGCTTTGGTCCTGTGTTGTGGTCCTGTGGACCTTGTGGTGTTTTGTAAATAGAAGGGTGGGACGATAAACCTTCCATTGTTTTGATATTTTATTAAACTACAAAAATAAATAGAAGTGTTGTTGGCTGTTGGTTTCATGAATAACTGATGAATAAATAGTAGATAAATGTTTATTGTGTTTCCCTACATGAATTAGTTGTCACACACACACACACACACACACACACAGATACACACATGCATATTGCTACTACTAGACTTCCCAATAATATTATTCTGATTTCATTTTCGTTGCAGCTTCCTTCCATGCATATATATTTATACAATCTGTTGCAAAAAAAAAAACTAACGATTTTTTAGTTAATAATTTTTATAAAACGCAGATTTGTGTTTGTTGTATAAAATTTTCATTATTTTCTTTATTTTACTATTTTCCAAAGTCTTAACAATTTTTCTTTGTTAGGAAATTAGTTTGGTGCGATAGCCCAAGACACTCAGCGTATTCAAAAAAATTATTCTTTGTTAGGAAGAATACAAATTGCAAATAATGGATACCATAAACTTGGATTTTGATGATGAGTGTAATATTACTCCATCTTCAGATAAATCTGAAAAGAACAGTTCTTCTGTCAATGATGGCACTAGAAAAAAGAGACAACGTAGAAAGACATCAACTGCTTAGGATGAATTCTATTTGTTACCTATAGATATTGATGGAAAACAGAAGGCAAAATGTAAAAAATGTGGGGTTGAATATGTTGCTAATGCTTCAACCCATGGGACAGCAAATTTGAGACACCACATTAATAGTTGTCCATTACGTGATAACTATGATGTGAAGTAGATGCATATAGATTATGGAACCAAACTTCATGCGAAAAAAATTGAACAAGATGTTTATTGTGAGAAGATGGCAATTGCCATAATAAAACATTGCTATCCTTTTTCATAGGTTGAGCATGAAGGAAATCGAGATGTGCATAAATATCTTAATCCTGATGTTAAACCAATTACTAGGAACACTGTTAAAGCTGATGTATTGAAAATACATAAAAGGGAGAAGGAGAAACTTAAACTTACACTACAGAGTGCTTTTGGTGAAGTGTGTTTGACTTCTGATTGTTGGTCTTCTCCTACGAGTAAAAGATATTTATGCATTACAGCTCATTTTGTGGATGAAAATTGGGTATTGCATAGTAAGATTATTAACTTTTCTCACATGCCACCCTCACATTCAGGAGTTGCTTTGTCAGAAAAAACATTTAATGTATTGAAGGAATGGGGTATTGATAGGAAGATATTTTCCATCACATTGAATAATGCAACTGCTAATGATAGTATGCAAGATATTCTTTCAAGTCAATTGTCTTTGCAAGCACCTTGAGTAAGTGGCGGTGAATATTTTCATATAAGGTGTTGTGCTCATATTTTGAATCTTATTGTTCAAGAAGGCTTAAAAGTGATTGAACGTGTTGTGTATAACATTAGAGAAAGTGTCAAGTATATTAAGGGCTCAGAAGGCAGAAAACTTAAGTTTGAAGAGTGCATTAAACAAGTTGGTATACTTGCTTCAATCAGTTTGCGCTTGGATGTACCAACTAGGTGGAATTCAACTTTCATAATGATAGAAAGTGCACTTTGAAATTAGGAATAGCTTCCCAAGAGGGGGGTTGAATTGGATTCTAAAAATTTCTTTTGATTCCTTTTAAAATACCTTAAACTTCTTTTATTTCTTTTAACCAATTCTTGACTTGTTTTTTTAATTCTTTAATCAATCAAGAACTTAGTTCTTTTATCCAATCAATTAAACACAATCTTCAAACCAAACAATCAATTTTTTTTGCCAAGTACAAGTTAAACAACAAACAACCAAACCAAGATATAAAGTATTCAGCACTTTGGTAATATAAGATCTTGAGATAGTTTGTTTGTCTATATAAGTCTTGTGATTATGAATTATAATTTATGCTTGCTGAAGTAAAACCCTGTATAAATAAATCCAATCACTCTTTCCAAATATTTAGAATTCAAATAAACTCTTGGTAAATTTGTCTTTGGGGTGTTAACCAAGTAACGTACTCCCTTATGGTTTCCGCAAGATATGGTGTAACCAACGTACTCCCTTTCAATTTCCGCAACCCAAATCAAAATTGGATTTTAAGTTTACTTGATTTCCAAATATGCGTAGTATGTATAATTTAGATATTTAAATCATCCACGCAGTTGTATAACTGAAAATAAAGAATAGGGAAAGAGATAGTGAGACGGAGATTTTTACGAGGTTCGGTTTATACCCAGCCTACGTCCTCGCCTTTGGCAAACCACCAAAGGATTCACTAAACCTGTTCCATTGACGGGTGGAATAAAACCGATTACAACATTCCTTGGTTAAGGCTAGAGTCTGCCTTCTCCAAACGATATTCCCTCGTTCGGTGACTCCTTACATAGGCTAGAGTCCGCCTCTCTAAGCAATATCCCCTTGCTTAGCCAACGATCCAAACACCTTGGAAAATCAATGAACTAAAAGAAACACAAGATAAAATCTGCGTACAAGTATACTCTCTCAAAGAGCAAGTTAGTACAATTTCAGCACTATATACTTCAATGTAAAATATTAATAGGAAATAGAATGAAGTTCAAGAATAGAATTCACCAATATCCTTCTTAGAAGAGGATTAGTAGTAAGAATTCAAAGGAAGAAGGATCAGCACTTCAGAAGTCTCAGCAAAAGAATTTTTCAATGAGTGAGCAAGAGAACTTAGGAAGAACAAGAGTACTTTCAGCTTCTCAAAACAGATTTTTCAATTCTTGGGTTTTTTTTTTTTTGTTTTGCAAAACCATGTATTTATAGGCTTTCAAACTTGCAAAAGTTTCCTTAAAGAGTTTCCCTATTTATTAGAATATTTAAGGTTCAAACGAGTATAATTTAAAACATTAGAATTTTAAAAATCTGCCCGTTGAATAGTGTTTAAATGTCTGACAACAGTGACCCTATTTCAGTGTTTTGGCCATAACTTTTTCTGTATAACTCCAAATTAGGTGTTCTTGGTGTCAAAAGAAATCTAAGATAAAATCCTACAACTTTCATGTTTACCACTCTTTAAAATAATGAGTTTTTGATAAATAAAAATTCACCTCAATGCGGCTGTATAAAAACTGACAGCATTTGGGAAAAACTCTTTTTGATGCTCTTTATTCCAAAAATGATTCTAACCTTTTTAAAATAATTTTTGACCTTACAAAAATATTTTTTAGGTATTTTAAAAAGTATCTAGGTCTAAGAAGTTAACCTAAGAGCTTCAAAATATTTCAAACAATATTTTAAACATTAAAGCACTTACATGAGACTTCTAAAATATTAACATTCTAAGTTCTGGAGTCTTCGTGCTTTGTCCTTGGATTGAATCCATCTTTTCTTCAAGCTTCCATACTCTTTAAGCTTTCTTACTTTGCCTTTCTTTGACTCTTTTGAATTTAATATGCCTTCGCTTTCAACAACTCATTCATGTCCTCATATTCTTCAACAAGTAATTCATGCCTTGACTCATTTAAGCTTCATTTGATCCTTGTGAGCACTTTGACCTTGCTTCCATCATATTTGATCATTGTGGGCACTTTAACCTTACTTTCACATATATGAACCCTGAAATATCATTACTCATACAAATACATTAAATTTCACTTGTTTGTTAGCATCAAAACAAGATAACAAGATTTTAAGCCTTGTAAGGCCAACACACTTATATATTGACGGGCTTTAATTCATTATGCTTTACTTGATGCAAATTATAAGTATTGTTCGTCAAATGAAGAGTGGAATAGAGCTGAGGTCATTTGCAATTTCTTGAAGCCATTTTACGACATGACAAAACTCTTCTCGGGTTCGAATTATCCTACATTTAATTTGTATTTTTCAAATATATGGAAAATTCAATTGCATTTACTTGAAACAATGAAAAATACGAACTGCATTGTTAATGGTATGGCTGCAAAAATGAAAGAGAAGTTCGATAAATATTGGAAGTGTTATAGTGTCGTTTTGGCATTTGCTATTGTTCTTGATCCTCGTTACAAGCTTCAATTTGTCGAATTTTGTTACTCAAAGATTGATTCATCCACTTCTCGACAAAAGCTAAATCTCCTTCGTCAGAAGTTGTACTCTCTATTCCAAGATTATGCAAACAAATCAATATCTTCTTTGGAATCTACTGCTCCATCTACTGGGGGTACCGGTGGTAGTGACAATCTCATTAGAGATGAGCTTTCGGTAACTTCATTTATATTTTCTAATTTTTCATTTCTTATTTTATATATTATTTTTAGTTGTTATATTTATATTGTTTGTTTTTCTATTCTAATATATGACAGGAATTTGAATTTTATGAAAGCCAATATTGTGCTACTATAGAAAAATCTCAATTAGATTTATATTTGGAAGAGCCTAGGCTAAATCATGTGGAACATGCTGAAATGGATATATTGCGGTATTGGAAAGATAATCGATTTCGATATCCTGATTTATCTTTTATGGCGCGTGATGTACTTACTATTCCTATCACAAGCGTTGCATCAGAATCTGCATTCAGCATTGGAGCCCAGGTTCTTAACAAATATCGAAGATCACTTTTGTCGGAAAATGCAGGAGCATTGATAACAACTCGAAATTGGTTGTTTGGTTACGCAAGTATGCATTTTTTTTTTTTTTTTTTTTTTGAGTTTTTCCAATATTATTTCAATAATTTCAATAATTAAATTTTATTTACTTTCATATCCTTTGTCAATTGTTATTGTTTCTTATTTGTTATCTATTTATTTTGTCATTGCAGTGGATCCAAGTGAAGAAAGAGAAGAAGTTGAACAATTAGAAGTCAAATTTGAAAATATTTTCATTAATGATTTGGGAGAAGCTTCTACAAACAATCATGGCTAATTAAGTTTTTTTGTTATCTTTTGAAAATTGTAATCTTGTGAATTTTTATGGAACTCATTTAAATTTGGTTTTGTTTCTAAATATTTAACTGTTATATTTTTTAAGATTATGTTTTGAATCTTTTGATTGTGGGACTTGAATATTTGATTCATATGTTATGCATAATGCATGAATTAAAAAAATGTGAATGATGAATGAACTTATTAAATATTTTACATTTAACTCTGTATGTAAATATTATGGGACTCATTTAAATTTGATTTATATATAAATACTTTATGCATGTATTATGCATATTTAATTTTTTTAGAGGTGTGTGTGTGTTTTTTTTAATTTTACATTTTTTAAAAATTGTATTCATTCATTAAAGGGATGTATATTTTTTTTACATTTTATGTTCTTTTTATTTAGAAATTAATAAATAGAATGCAGTTTTTTTTTTTTTTTTGTCATTTTATATGAAATTTTTAAAAAATTTTAAATAAAAAAATCATATTTTTTAAACGGGTGACCCGTTACCCGCCCGTTTATTAAATGGGTGGGTTAGGGTTGGCATGTGTGTGATCCGTTTAATATCGACCCGTTAATGACCCGGCCCGTTTATGACCCGACCAGTTAGTGACTCGCCCAAAACCGACCCGCCCGCCCGTTTTGCCAGGCCTAGGCTTGGGGAAGCTTCTTGGTGAAGGAAAACATTTTTCCTTCATTTTTTCTCTCTCTAAAAAGTCCCTCTACCTTCTCTCTAACTTTTCGGCCTGGATTCAACCTGAATCGACAGTTAAGGTAGGGGTTAAGATTCTCAGTTTTAGGTTTTTAAGGGTTTATTCAAAGTTTATAGGCTGAGAAAATGCAGAAATAGTAGATTATTTGGGGTTTATTTAATTAAACTAGGGTTTTTGAACCAGGGTCCGAGTGAGAGTCACAGACATCTTTTAAGGATTCCTACTGGCGTAGTTCAAGAAAGCAGATAAGTGAGAAAAAATATTAAACCAAATTTTTATGAATTAATTGAAAAATGAAATATGTTATGAATATATATATATATATATATATATGTGTGTGTGTGTGTGTGTGTGTGTGTGTGTGTGTGTGTGTGTGTGTGTGTGTGTGTGTGTGTTTTTGTGTGGGTTTAAAATGCCAACTATCTAAATTACGTTTTCTGAGCCTAGGACTGTTTTATTAGTTATGTATATGTGAAAAATGGACTGAGAAAAGTGAAATATTTTTCAAGATAATTATGAAAGAAATGAAAGGTATATTTTCAGTATATAAATGTTAAATGTAGGTTGACTTATTTTACATGAAATATATATATATGAATTTTACTGTTAAATAGTGTGGCATGAGTAAAATAGAATTCTCTGTGGAATTATGTTATATGTATGAGATGCAGGATATACAGAAAATTAATTAAAATGAAAATGTTATATGAAATATGTTATATGTGATTGTTAATGCAACTATGGAACCAAAAACAGCTAAAAGATGTTGGGACTTACACAAAAACAACTAAAAGATGCTAGGTAGCAGACTAGCGCATTTCTATATGGACCAACACAACAGCTGAAAGATGCTAGGACTAACACAAAAACAGTTAAAAGATGCTAAGACTAACATAAAAATAGCTGAAAGATGCTGGGACAGACACAAAAACAGCTGAAAGATGTTAGGTATATTATGAAATGGAAATGAACGAAATGAAAATGAAATGTGAAATGTGAACAACGTGAAATGGGAAAAGCCATGTAAAATGAAATGAAATGAAATTTCAAAGATGAAAACATGAACAGTTAAGAAATGCAGAATAAATGACAGACAGAATAATGTATTATAATAGTATCAGTATGTATGCTAGTATAACATGTTACGTTTGGGCGGGGCAAACTCTTCGCCCGAGGGCTTGCTGAAAAAGGCAAGTGCCCTGATTAGTATCAGGTGTAGCAGTAGGCTGCATAACGTACTAGAGCAGAGGGAAACTACTTGTATGGGCGAGTAGATTTTCCTATTCTCGGGAGCCTTCGCTGGTAAACCTTTGGATAAACTATGTGAGTACGAGATTACTTCTTCACTTGAGGGCTTATTGAGTAAGGTGAGTGCCCTAGTATGCTTCAATTGTGACCTTCGAATTGACTAAAGTATCATAACAGAGGGGTGCTACTTGTATGGGTGGGTAATCACCCCTATCCTTAGGTTTTTCTCATAAGTAAAATATCTTACATGTGATTGATTAGATTCATAAAATGATTTCATAAATTATGTTAAAGATCTGCAAATGTTAAATATTATGTTGATTATAACCTCATGTTGGTCACACACTATTTTAATATATTGTTTCTTCCTTTACTGAGATATGTCTCACCCGAATACAAATTTATCTTTTTAGGACCTCCATGAGATCGAGTTTAAAGAGCTTGAGGTTAATACAACATTTTTGGTTTTAGAAAGGAAGAAAAAAGGGAATAAACTTGATGATATTTTGGTCTGTATAAATTTATGTTTTATATTTTAAGTCTTTTGAGTTGTGAATACTGGAAGTTGTTGGTTATGTTTTTGGAGTTATGTATATATGTGGATACAGGTGAATGTATGATTTATGTTGGAATGTAGATAGATGTAGAAAACTCTGGTATTATACTGATTGAGGAATATAGTTATGTTTTCCATTGCGTAATTATTAATGTAATAATAGGTATAGGAAAATGAATGACATGGCACTCGGGTCCCATAAGGCGGGTTCAGGGCGCCACAAAGCACAGCTAATCAGGTATAACGCATCGGACCGAGTTTACGAGTTCGGGGCATTACAGTTTGGTATCAGAGCAGTTGATTTTTGGATTCTGTAGACTTAGAAATGATTTATACCAGAGTATAGGAATTAGTTAGGATTAAGGTAGGAAATAGGTAGGTTAGGTGTTGAGAAGTATAGGATTTTGTTTTGTAATTTAGAGGCGGAAATACGTCGACGATTTCTTGTGATTTTTCTGAAGCAGTCGATGGCCTCAGAAAAGCCACGGTGAGCCTTAGATGATTTCGTTTTTGAGCTGTGAGACTAGTCCTTATATAGGAAATTTTGATGTATATTGGATTTAAATTATATAGTTGTGTTGTTTGGGTGGTGATAATGGAATTCTTATCCCTTTTCTGTTCTATTTTCAGGATGGATCCTAGGGATGAGGACGTAGAGGTAGAAGAAAGGGATGATTTGGAGACTTCCAGTGAAGAAGACATTGATACCTCTGCAATGCTGCGGGGTATAGCCCGGCAGGTTAGAGCTGAAACGAGGAAGGATCCAACAGAGCAGAACTGTCCACCTGTAGGTCAGGGCTGCAGTATCAATGAGTTTATGAGAATGAAACCTCCAGCCTTCGTAGAAGGACCTGATCCAGTGGCTGCAGAGAATTGGGTATAGGAGATAGAAAAGATCATGGCTATACTCGACTGCACAGACGAGCAGAAGGTCCGTTATGCTGCATTTAGGATGACCGAAGATGCTAAAAGTTGGTGGCTTTCTGTGAAGCTACTAAAGGAACAGAGGCTGGTAAAGATAGCTCTGACATAGAAGAGATTCAAGGAGCTATTCTTTGATAGGTATTTTCCCTTATCTGTCAAAGAAGAAAAGATTGAAGAATTTACTAAACTGACCAAAGGGAATATGACCGTTAGGGAGTATGCAACGAAATTTGTGGAGCTCTCACACTTCGCACAATTTCTGATCCCGAACGAGGCAAAGAAGGCCAGGAAATTTGAAAAATGCCTGAGACACAGAATCTACGAGTTGGTGGTGGGATTCCAGGTCTAGAATTTCTCAGACTTGGCTAATAAGGCTTCGGTGCTAAAGAAGAGCATCCAGAGCAACATAGAGCCTACAGAGCAGAAGAAGAGACCTACACCATCTAGTTTTCGGGTTGAGGTCAGTCAGGGGTCGGGGAAGAAAGGGAAAGATGTTATAGGCTAGAGGTAGGATATATGAGATCGGGGTTGTCCAGTTACCAAGATAGTCAGTCTTACCCTGTATGTTAGACATGTTATAAGAGGCATAGGGGTGAATGCTGGTTTCGGACTCCTAGCTATTTTAGGTGCAATAAACCGGGGCATATTAAGAAGAATTGTTGGGAACCGTTACCCGTTGTACCTGCACAAAATCAGGATCAAGGAAAACTATAGAGACCCGAAGAATTATAGAAAATAAATAATAAAGGAAAAGGAGAGAAAAGAATTTTTTAAAGGGGTACTCAGTAGGGTCTCGTCAATGAATTCAGAGCGCTCGTCGATGAGTAACCTTCTTGGACTCATCGACGGGGACTCATGTCTCATCGACAAGAAGTTACCGAGAGAGGTTTGGTGGAGCCTGAACTTCGTCGACGAGGGTTACTAGCTCGTCGACGAACTTCCTTCATGGACTCGTCAATGAGGTGACGTGTCTCCTTGACGAATTTGCACCTTATAAAAATATCAACCTTGGGATTTCAACGAAATTTTCATGCAACTCGTTTCTCACTCTCTCTAAACTCGTCTCTCTCCCCTTCTCTCTAGAATTTTGGTTTCGTTAAAGCCCGAATTGATGATCGAAAGGTACCATGCTACTCCTGAAAAGATTTTCTTCAAGTCTACTAAAGTAGTTCGTTGGTTAGGCCAACTTGGACACCATCCCAAAATCAAGGTAAGTAAGAGATTTAAGGGTATTATGAAGTCTTTGGAGTATTTGAAATGTAGGTAGTATTATACTGAAATTGTTATTGAAAAATGGGTGATTAATTTGGTAAAAATATGATTTTTAGGCTTTTGAGTTAGGAACGCCGAGGAGCGTCAAATTGGGTGTTGTTGTAAGCATCTCAGTAAGTCAAGTAATTGAAATAAATATAGCAGGTATTTTTGTGAAATACTGGGTGAATTATATGTGAAGTGAATTATTGTATTTTTCTTGAAATTATTATGATATGATGAATAAATGAAATCTGTGTGGCATATGATTATATGAAAATGATGAAATTTTAATTGTGATTTTTGGATAATAAGGAAATGGGATAAAGGATGAAATAGAGAAATGTGAATATTTGTGAATATAGAGAAATATGGAAATATGTGAAATATGGAAAGAGTTTTATGAAATAGGGAAAATATGAAATACTGATATGTGTATATTGGAAAGGATGAAACAATGTAATATATTTTCATATATACATATATGCATATCGTGTTATGAAATGAAACTGATTTTGAAATACTGAGAATTTATTGGTACACAAATGCGAATTTTCTGAGAATATTGAAATGGCAATATTGACTGGTAAATACTAAATTGTGAATGGTAATTATGAATATTTGTAATGGGAACATTGCAACTAACAACTATAATGAATATTGAATTTGGAAATGCTAATATGAGAAAAGTGAAATAATGGAAAAGAAAACCATGATGGAATGGATACGTAAACCCCAGCGATGGGTTAAGATATCGAGCAAGGTACCGATGCTAGCGGATGAAAAGTGCAACCACACGGACTCGTGGAGCATGTGGCGAGGCAGTACGAATGGACCAAAGAAGGGTTGTTTATTGCCCCCTAGATTCCGGACCAGGGTATTTGGCAGGCCATTCATTACTACAGACATGTATATGGGATTATTTTATCTAACCAAGTCGGCCAATCACGGTTAGATCCAGCATTCGTGCCGCACAATCCTGACCATAGGGGGAAGCATGGCATGGAGAAAAATCCTCAGGGCAGCCATGAGTTATAGACATGGCAGTATGGGTTACCAAGGATACTCATGTGCTAGAAATGGAAATGGAAAATGGAAAAAAAATGGAAATGAGAAATGAAATTGTGTGAGTTAATAAATAATTAAAACAAAGTAAAACACACCGCCTGAGAGCTTACTGAGTAAGGTGAGTGCTCTGATAAGTATCAGTTGTAGCTGAACTAGAGTAAATCAGGTTAGGCTGCAAACGATTTCAGGGCAGAGGGAAGCTGCTTGTATGGACGGGTAAGTTTCCATATTCTCAGGAACTTCGCGTGTAATCTTGGGTTATAAATAAGTGGTTTTGGAAATTGAAGTAAACGCTTATAAAGTTTATGTTGTATATCTATATAATTATGGTTGTGAAAATGTTATATTTTCTCAGAAAATTCTATCACTGATATGTTATATGCTATGAAACAATGGATCTCATATTGTCACACACTGTAAATAATTTATTTCGTCTTACTGAGATGTGTCTCACCCAATCATTTAAATATTTCAAGAAACCAAAATCGAGCTGGTGATAGAGCTCCCAGATAGGGTGGAGCTGGTACCCTGACATACAGGGTGAGTGTGTAACTAGGGATGGATGATTCCCCCAGAGTTTTGTTATTTTGGGATGTATGTTGTTGTATAAACTTCTGGTTAGTTAACACTCTAGCATGTGTACTCATTGGGATATATACATACATACATATATATATTGTGATTTCCACTGATAAGAATATTGGTATGATCGTTTTATCAGGTACCCACCTCGGGCCGAGTCGTGTTTAAATGGTATTAGGGTGGTTACGTGGCCGATATGTTACGTTTGCTAATATGTGGGAAAAAAAATTTGGTATGAAAAATCGGGGCATCACAATTTGGTATCAAAGCCTAGGTTTTCTAGGTTCCGCATACTTTAGTAAACAACGAAATACAACACTAGAGTATAGGAATGGATACTGAGGAGATATAAGCTAGTTGTTGTTAGAGGATGAGATTAGAATTTAGGGTTCTATTTTGCGACCTAGAAGTAGGGGTTCCGTGGTTGTTTCTGTGTTTTTCCTAAGGTGACGATTCCAAGAAAACCATGGATACTATCGCTGGGTCTTGTCTTGGGTGGTAGGACTAAATTCTAAATGGGAACTGAGGATAATAGGATAGATGATTTTAGAAGGATGTTTTATTAGTCCGATGAATATATTATTTGTGTGATAATAATGGAATTATAAGATTGGCTATTTCCTTTTTAGGATGGACCCTAGGAACAGTGACACAAATGCTGGGGGTGATGGAGCAAGACCTTCCAATATAGGGGGCAGAGATTTCGATGCAGTATTGCGTAGTATCACTCAGCAGGTAATGGCTGAGATGGCCAAGAGCTTGGGGGAGCAGAACTACACAATCGAGCGGTTTACACGTATGAGACCCCCATCCTTTGCTGAAGGAGCAGACCCGATAGTGGCTAAGAATTGGGTCCAGGACGTTGAGGACATGCTAGCAGTGCTCCCGTATACCGATGAACAGAAGGTGTCATTTGCAACATTTAAGCTGATCGGGGAAATAAAACACCGGTGGAGATCAGTGAGGTTGATTGAAGAGCAGAAACTGGATTCTGCGCTGGTGACGTGGGGTCAGTTCAAGGAATTATTTTTCAAGCGATATTTTCCTACAATCATCCGAAGCGCGAAGGTAGCAGAGTTCCTGCACCTGACTCAGGGGCAGATGACGGTGCAGCAGTACACAGCCCGGTTTATTGAGCTATTATTGTTTGCCCCACATTTGGCACCAGATTAAGAGAAGAAGGTGAGAAAATTCGAGGAGGACCTTAGACAAAATGTATTCGAGTAGGTCATAGGTTTTCGAGCTCAGAAATTTGTTGAGGTTGTGGATAGAGCTGTTGTGATTAAGAGTGGCATGCAGAGAGGTATCGCAACTCAGAGTCAAGGGAAGAGGCCAGTACCTTAATAGTTTTAGACAGGGTCCAGTCGGGAGCCATAGAGAAAGCGGGACAGTAGAGGAGGATGGAGACCGAGGGGAGGAGATTGAGTAGGACAAGGTAGACAGATGCCACCTCTTTGCCCCAGATGTTATAGGAGGCACTCGGGAGAATGCCGACTCAGGGAAATAGCCTGCTATCGGTGTTATCAGCCAAGACATATGGCGAGGGATTTTTGCGCACTGCTGGCGACAGTGACTGCTCCGAGACCGTGTAGAGGAGGTTATCAGGCACCTTGTGGTGGTCAGCAAAGGAATATTGCCCCAGCACGAGTTTATGTGTTGACACCCGGAGATGCTGAGGTGGTCAAAGACATCGTGACAAGTACCATTTCAATTATGTCATTTAAAGCTACTGCATTGTTTGATTCAGAGGCGACCCATTCCTTCATCGCCCGAGAAATCTTAAAATTTTGTGGGTTTGGAACTCAGCGGTTGGGGGTTAGTTTATCAGTAGCTACGTCGACAGGGGCCATAGGAACTTGTGATAAAGTACTTAGAAATTATCCAATGTGTATTCAAGGAAGGATTTTAATGGCTGATTTAGTTGTCTTGGGTATGAATGGATTCGAGGTGATATTGGCTATGGACTGACTAGCTGCTCATTATGCCAATATAAATTGTCATCAGAAATAGGTTGTGTTCAGACATCTAGAAGGACAGGAGTACAAGTTTGTGGGATCTTATGTGTGTACCCCACCATAGTTATTATCCGCCATGCAGGCAAGGCGGTTGCTGTTAGATGGTTGTCAGGGTTTTGTGGCCTGTGTAAAGGTAGTTTCAGAAGGAGAGTTGAGGATTGAGGATATTCCAATAGTGTGTGATTTTCTTGATGTTTTTCTCGAGGATTTGTCGGGACTACTTCTTGATCGTGAGGTAGAGATTTCTATTGATTTAGTACCGGGGATAGCGCCAATTTCAAAAGCGTCGTACAGAATGGCACCGGCAGAATAAAAGGAATTGAAGGACCAGCTGTAGGAATTGTTAGACAGGGGATTTATTTGGCCCAGCGTGTCACCCTGGGGAGCGCCGATATTATTTTTGAAAAAGAAATATAGGTCGATGAGAATGTGCATCGACTACCATGAAATTAATAAAGTAACCATCAAGAATAAGTACCCACTTCCCCGCATCGACGATTTGTTTGATCAGCTACAGGGGACACAGGCGTTCTCAAAAATAGATTTATGGTCTGGGTATCATCAAGTAAAATTCATATTAGAGGATGTTTCTAAGACGGCATTCAAGACTCGGTACGGCCATTATGAATTCTTGGTTATGTCGTTTAGTTTGACAAACGCTCCTACGGTGTTTATGAATTTAATGAACAGGGTTTTTCAACAGTATCTAAATCAGTTCATGGTGGTATTTATTGACGATATACTAGTGTATTCAAAGAGTCCATAGGAGCACGAAAAACATCTGAGAATAGTACTTCAGATCCCGAGGGAAAGAAAACTGTTTGCGAAATAGAAGAAGTGCGAATTCTGGCTAGAGCAGGTTACCTTCCTTGAACATGTGATCTCTAGGGGTGGTATCTCAGTAGACCCAAGTAAGATCGAGGAGGTAGTAAATTGGGTACGACCAAAGAATGTGTAGGAAATTAGAATTTTTCTAGGATTGGCTAGACACTATCGCAGGTTTGTTGAGGGTTTCTCTAAATTATCGAGTCCGTTGACGAGGTTAACTAGGAAAAGGGTAAAATTTGAATGGTCAGATGAATGCGAGTAGAGCTTCCATGAGTTGAAGTAGCGACTCATCACTGCACTAGTGTTGACGATTCCTTCAAATGAGAAGGGTTTCATGATTTACAATGATGCATCGCATAAAGGGCTTGGCTATATTCTGATGTAGTAGGGGAGAGTTATAGCATATGCCTCACGTCAGTTGAAAGATTATGAAAAGAATTTCCCTACCCATGATTTGGAGTTGGCAGCGGTAGTGTACGAACTAAAGATTTGTCGGCATTATCTTTATGGGGGTAGGTATGAAATTTACATTGACCATAAGAGTTTGTAACACTTTTTCACGCAGAAGGAGTTGAACATGAGGCAGAGGAGATGGTTAGAGCTGATAAAGGATTACGATTACACCATCAGTTACCACCTAGGGAAGGCAAATGTGGTGGTTGATGCCTTGAGTTGGAAATTTGTGGGTGCATCAGTATCTACAGTGGAGATCCAGCATTCAACTCATATGGATCTAGAGAGACTGGGGATAGAACTCATAGAGGGGGACCATCAGGTCTTTATTGCCAATCTGGTGTTGCAACCAACTCTACAGGAAAGAATTAAAGTGGCACAAAGGAGTGATGCAGAATTAGTAGAGCTGATAGAGAAAGTACCGGATGGTCTAGAGGAAGATTTTAGTATCTCATGTGATGGGGCCTTGACGTTTCGGACCAGGTTATATGTACCAACCGATCTTGAGATTAAGAAAGTAATTTTAGAGGAAGCACACCGATCCTTGTATACAATACATCCTAGTAGCACTAAAATGTACAGGGATCTTCGGGATTTGTTTTGGTGGAGCGAAATGAAAAAAGAGATTGCTAAGTTTGTAGCACATTGTTTGACATGCTAGTAGGTGAAAGCTGAGCGTTAGAGACCAGTGGGATCGTTGCAGCCGTTGTATATTCCTAAGTGGAAGTGGGAGCATATAGCGATATATTTTGTCACTGGGTTATCGCCAATGCTTCATAAACAGGACGCCATTTGGGTAGTGGTGGATCAACTTACGAAGACTGCCCATTTTCTGCCTATCATAGTTAACTACTCCTTAAACCGACTAGAAGAGTTGTACATTCAAGAGATAGTGAGAATGCATGGCGTGCCTGTGTCTATAATTTTAGAACGAGACCCACGGTTCACATCCCATTTCTAGAAGAGTTTGCAAGAGGTCATGGGTTCTCAATTGTCATTTAGCACTGCATTTCATCCTTAGATAGATGGGCAAATGGAGAGGATGATACAGATATTGGAGGATATGCTACGTGCGTGCGTGCTGGACTTTGGAGGTAGTTGGCTATGATTTATACCGTTAGTCGAGTTTGTGTATAATAAAAGCTATTAGGCTAGCATTGGAATGGCACCATTTGAGGCATTATATGGCAGGAGGTGTTGATCCCCGTTATATTGGGATCATATTGGCGAGAGACAGATATTGGGGCCAGAGCTGATACAACAGACTCAGGAAAAAGTTAGACTCATCAGAGATAGAATCAGTGTTGTGCAGAGCCGGCAGAAGAGTTATGTTGATACTCGCTGACGAGAGTTGGAATTTGACAAAGGGGATCATGTGTTCTTAAAAGTGGGACCGTTGAAAGGTGTTATGAGAATCAAGAGGAAAGGTAAATTGAGCCTAGGTATATTGGGCCATTTGAGATTCTGGAGAAAGTGGGTCCAGTTACTTACAGGTTGGCTCTGCCACCTGCTTTGTCTATAATTCATGATGTATTTCACATTTCGATGTTGCGAAAATACATCCCGAACCCCTCTCATGTGATCATATATGAGGCACTACAACTCATGATACTCTATCTTATGAAGAAGTGCCAGTGCAGATTTTGGACTAGAAAGAACAGGAGCTGCGTACGAAAAGTATATTGTTGGTAAAAGTTCTATGGCGCAACCATGCAATGGAGAAGGCTTCTTAGGAGTTAAAGGAGCAGATGCGCTAGAGGTATTCACACCTTTTCAGTGGAAATCAGGGTTAAGGTATGTAATTTAATGTGTATAGTGTAGGTTAGATAGTGTTTAGATTTAAATGGTTTTGGGGAGAATTTTATTTCAATGGTTGTAATCTCCTAGAACCCCTTTGTAACCTCGGTATTCCTCCGCCATAAGTGAGAGTAAGTAATAAAATAAGTAGTCAATTTTCCTTCAGTGGATGGTGTATATTACAGATAGTAAGTTTTGAGAACAAAATTTTTATAAGGAGGGGAGAATGTCGAGATTCGAATAATTATAGCAAATAAATAATAAATAAAAATGAGAGAAAAGGATTTTTTAAAGGGGGACTTGACAGGGTCTCGTCGACGAACGTAGAGCACTCATCAACGAGCAACCTTCTTGGACTCGTCGACAGGGACTCGTGTCTCATTGACGAGAACTTACTGAGAGAGGTTTGGTAGAGCCTGAACTTCGTCGACAAACTTCCTTCATGGACTCATCGACAAGGTGACGTGTCTCGTCGACACATCCGCACCTTATAAAAACATCAACCTCAGGATTTCAACGAAATTTTCATGCAACTCATTTCCCTCTCTCTTTAAACTCGTCCCTCTCCCCTTCTCTCTAGAATTCCGGCTTCGTTAAAGTCTGGATCGACGATCGGAATGTACCACACTACTCCTAGGAAGATTCTCTTCAAGTCTGCTGGAGTAGTTCGTTGGTTAGGCCAACTTGGGCACCATCCCAAAATTAGGGTAAGTAAGAGATTTAAAGGTATTATAAGTTCTTTAGAGTATTTAAAATGTAGGTAGTATTATACTGAAATTTTTATTTGAAAATGGGTTGAGTAATTTGGTAAAAATATGATTTTTAGGCTTTTGAGTTGGGAATGCCGAGGAGCGTCAAATTGGGTGTTGTTGTGAGCATCTCAGTAAGCCAGGTAATGTGAATAAATTATAGCAAGTATTTTGTGAAATACTAGGTGAATTATATGTGAAGTGAATTATTGTATTTTTCCTAAAATTATTATGATATGATGAATAAATGAAATCTGTGTGGCATATGATTATATGAAAATGATGAAATGTTTAATTGTGATTTTTGGATAATAAGGAAATGGGATAAAGGATGTATAGAAATGATTTTTGTGAAAACAGTGAAAGTATGAAATGCTGATATTTGTGAATATAGAGAAATGAAGAAATATGTGAAATATGGAAAAAGTTTTATGAAATAGGGAAAATATGAAATACTGATACGTGTATACTAGAAAGGATGAAACATGTGATATGTAATATATTTTCATATATACATATGTTAAAATACCAATCGAGGATATCCTTGTAAATAAAATACAAATTAGGAAAGTGGGTAATTATGGGGGATTTGATGTTATTCATTAGGAAATTTGTTTCCTTGTTTAGAATAGGTAATTGTATTATATATTAGTTTGCACATAAGAATAATATATGAAGAAAATATTTTTCCCAATCGTTTCTTCTTACATGGTATCAGAGCTAGGGTTTCTTAAACCCAGCTAAACGATGGCTAACAGCGGAGGCTCTACCTCCTCTGCAAACATCATCGGTGACTCAGAGGTTACATCCGGTGGTGGTACGAGTGGACTGGATAACACAGTCTTCCCACTCTCATTGGAAAAACTAAACGGAAAAAATTTCCGTGAATGGGCTCAGTTCATGAAACTGGCGATTGAAGGAAAAGGGAAGCTTGGATACCTTACCGGTGAGCGAAGGACGCTAGACCCTTCCGACGCTGTAGCCTTACAAAGATGGAGGTCCGAAAACTCCATGGTCACGGCTTGGCTCATCAACTCGATGCAACCATCAATCGAAAAAATTTATTTGTTCTTGCCGACGGCGAAGGAAGTCTGGGAAGTCGTACATGAAATGTACTCCGATGTCGAAAGCTACTTGCAAATCTTCGACATCAATACCCGATTATGGCAGATGAGGCAAGGCGAGAGAGGTGTTACCGAGTATTTCATGGAGATGAGTCATCTCTGGCAGGAGCTCGATCTGAGCATCGATGAGGAGTGGGAGTGCTCCGGCGACAGCACTCGATACCGAAGGAGGCTCGAAAACGAGTGTCTTCGAGTTTCTTGCCAGCCTAAATCGAGAGCTTGATGACATAAGGGGGCGGATCCTCGGCCGGTGACCTCTCCCTTCAACCCGAGAAGTCTTCGCAGAGGTCAAGAGGGAAGAGAGCAGGAGACGGGTGATGCTGCGCTCCAAAAATGAATCCGCTAGACTGGACCCAGCTATACCCGTATCTGGCCAAAAATTAGATGGGCTTCACGCTGGGCTGGATGCCTCAGCTTTTATATTAAAAGGCCCAGGGGGACTAAGTCAACAATCGCAAAAAGGAAAAATATGGTGCGAACATTGCCGAAAAACAGGTCATTCAAAAAATACCTGCTGGGAGATTCATGGAAAACCGGCAAATTGGAAATCGAGACAATACCAAAAAAATCATCGGTACCAGGCCAGCACTGACAGATCAACTGAAAGATCACAAGGAGAGAACAACAATACCCCGTCCAGCAGTGCATTCAGTCCTGAACAGTTGGATCAGTTATATAAAATGATTTCATCAATGCAAACATCGGGTCAGTCTTCCTCTGGTTCCCTGGCTCACCGAGAAAATCATCTGTCAGCTCTAAAAACCTCATCTTGTTACAAATGTCCTTGGATAATTGATTCGGGTGCATCCGATCATATGACTGGGTCTTATCAATATTTTTCATCCTACTCACCATATGTCGGGAATTTGAGGGTAAAAATTGCAGATGGCTCTCTCTCACCAATTGCTGGAAAAGGAAGTATTCGAATATCTGATTCCTTAACTTTACAATCGTTCTTACATGTCCCCAAGTTATCATGCAATCTATTATCTATCAGTCAGTTAACAAAAGATTCGAATTGTTCCGCTAAATTTGTTTCCTCTCATTGTGTTTTTCAGAACCTATCATCGGGGAAGACGATTGGCACTGCTAAAGCGAATGAGGGACTCTACTACTTTGAGGAGGCAAGTTTGAGTGAACTATGTAATACTGCAATTTGTGATTCTGCATCTACTTCTAGAAATAGTGAACTTTTGTTATGGCATTCACTAATGGGTCATCCCAATTTTCACTATTTAAAACGTTTGTTTCCTTCTCTTTGTTCAAATATAATGGCTTTTGAGTTTCCATGTGAAGTATGTGAGCTTGCTAAACATAGTCATACTTCTTTTCCATCATCCATATAAAAACCATCTCGCCCATTTGCCATGTTTCACAGTGATGTATGGGGTCCCTCACATTCCCTAAATCGCACAAATACAAAATGGTTTGTGACGTTTATCGATGAACATACTCATCTTTGTTGGGTCTACTTACTGAAAGACAAAACTGAAGTCTGCTCCATTTTCATCACTTTTCATACCATGATTCTTACACAGTTCCAGACTCATATTTAGATCCTATGTACAGATAATGGTACGGAATATTTTAATACCATCCTGGGAACTTATCTTCAAGATAATGGGATTGTTCATCAAAGTTCTTGTGTGGATACCCTGCAACAAAATGGGTTGCTGAACGAAAAAATAGACATATACTGGAAGTGGCCCGGGCATTAATGTTTACTACCCACATGAAACATTATTTTTGGAGTGATGTCATCTTAACAGCCACACATCTCATTAATTGAATGCCAAGTCGAGCACTCTCATTTGTCACCCCTCTTCAGAAATTTCAGGACCACTCTCGACTCCTTTCCAGTCTCCCACTGAAAATTTTTGGTTGTACTGCCTTTGTTCATATGCATGCACACCATCGCGATAAATTAGATCCTCGTGCCATTAAATGTGTCTTTCTTGGTTATTCACCTACCCAAAAAGGCTACAAATGCTATGATCCGATCTCAAAACGACTGTTCATTAGTCTTGATGTCACTTTCTTTGAAACCACTCCTTACTTTCCAAAGCCCTCTCTTCAGGGGGAGAAATGGGGTGAAGATCGGTCCTGGGATCCTTTTACTACTGAATCTGCGGTTACTCTAGTTACTCCATTCCCTGACCCATCTATTGAGTCTTCCATTACATTACTTCCCGACTTGCCAAACACAACTGAACACTTACCCTCAAGGGGAGATGCAGGAGAGCAAAACAACGCAGATATACTGGTTTACTCAAGAAAGCCAAAACAAAGGAGAGGGAGAATCTCATACCTGAGGCACCAAGAGTGTTGGAACTGGTGATAGCTCCAAATGATCATGAGCCCTTGCCTTATCCTGATCTGGTAATTGAGTCTTTCTCTAATAATTCTGCACCGGATGATATCAATTTACCTATTGCAATCAAAAAACAAATCAGGTCATGTACTAAATACCCTTGGTCGAATACATGGGTAAATAAGCCATCATGTCTATTAGGATATCGCGTTTGTCTCCAATCTTGCCAAGGTGAAAATATGCCAAAAAAACATTCAGGAAGCTCTAGAAATACCATAATGGAGAGAGGCAGTCATGGAAGAAATGCGAGCCCTAGAAAAAAATGGAACTTGGAAGTTGACAGACCTACCGAAAGGGAAGAAGCCAGTGGGTTGTAAATGGGTCTTCACAGTGAAATGTAAATCTGATGGAACAATTGAAAGATATAAAGTCAGACTTGTTGCAAAAGGCTTTACACAGATCTACGGCATTGACTATACTGAGACATTTGCACCAGTGGCAAACTTAAATACAGTTCGGGTTCTCTTGTCCCTGTCAGCCAATTTAGATTGGCCACTACAACAACTTGATATTAAAAATGCCTTCTTAAATGGAGAATTAGAAGAGGAAGTTTACATGACTATACCACCTAGATTCAGTAGAACAGGTGAAGAAAACAGAGTGTGTAAACTAAAGAAATCATTATATGGCCTCAAACAATCTCCTAAAGCGTGGTTCGACAGATTCGCAAAGGTACTAAATAATCAAGGGTATCGACAAGGGCAATCAGACCATACACTATTCTTCCAACAGTTTGAAGTAGGTAAGAGATCAATTCTAATAGTGTATGTCGATGATATAATCCTTACTGGTGATGATACTGTAGAAATGGAGAGATTAAATAAGGTTCTGGCTACTGAATTTGAAGTTAAAGACTTAGGACAGATATGGTATTTCTTGGGCATGGAAGTGGCAAGAACAAAAAAGGGAATTAGTGTTTCTTAGCGAAAGTATGTTACTGACCTCCTAGTTGAAACTAGCATGCTAAGGTGCAAACCCAGCAAAACCCCGATAGAAACAGTAAAGAGGGTTGAAGATTGTAGAAAACCAGTAGAAAATGAGAGGTTTCAGAGATTGGTTGGCAAGCTGATCTACCTATCACATACTAGACCAGATATTACATTTGCAGTCAGTGTAGTAAGTCAACACATGCATTCACCAAAGGAAGTTCACTTAGATGCTGTATACAAGATCCTTAGATATCTCAAGGGATCCCCAGGAAGAGGACTCTTCTTTAAGAAATGTGAAAGCAAGGAAGTAGAGATCTTTACAGATGCAAATTAGGCAGGATCAGTGGAAGATAGAAGGTCCACCAAAGGATATTGTACATTTGTTTGGGGAAATCTCGTAACTTGGAGAAGCAAAAAATAGAATGTGGTGGCTCATAGTAGTGCTGAAGCTGAATTCAGGGCAGTCGCCCAAGGGATTTTTGAAGGATTGTGGTTACGAAAACTATTGGAGGAATTACGGGTACTGGTGAACCTTCCTATCAAACTCTACAGTGACAATAAGGCAGCTATTAGCATCTCTCTTAATCCAGTCCAACATGACAGGACTAAACATGTGGAGGTAGACAGACACTTCATCAAAGAAAAAATTGAAGAAGGAATTATATGCATGACTTATGTGCCAACCAAGGAACAAACTGCAGATAACCTCACTATCAAGGTATTTTGGGGAGATAGAGCTTTGAGGATCTTATTAGCAAGTTGCAAGATGAAATATTAATATTTTAATGATCCAACTTGCGGGGGAGGTGCATTAAAATACCAATCCAGGCTAACTATCACTTTTAAAAGAAATACCAGAGGAAAGTGGGTAATTTGGTGGGATATTAATATTATTCATTAGGTAATTTGTTTCGTTGTTTAGAATAGGTAATTGTATTATATATTGGTTTGCACATAAGAATAATATATGAAGAAAATATTTTTCCCAATCGTTTCTTCTTACAACATATATGCATATTGTTATGAAATGAAACTGATTTTAAAATACTAAGAATTTATTGGTAGACAAATGTGAATTTACTCAAAATATTGAAATGGCAATATTGACTAGTAAATATTGAATTATGAATGGTAATTGTGAATATTGGGAATGGGAACATTGCAACTAATAACCGCAATGAATATTGAATTTGGAAATGTTGATATGAGAAAAGTGAAATAGCGGAAAAGAAAACCCTAATGGAATGGATATGTAAACCCCAGCGAAGGGTTACAATATTGAGCACGGTACCGATGCTAGCGGATGAAAAGTGCAACCACACGAACTCGTGAAGCATGTGGCGAGGAAGTACGAATGGACCAGAGAATGGTTGTATATTGCCCCCTAGATTCCGAATTAGGGTATTTGGCAGGTCATTTGTTACTACAGACAGGTATATGGGATTATGCAACAACCTGCCTATTTTTCATATTAATATTTTTTTTCTTTTCTTTTCTTTTCCACACAATAACATACGTAATAATCTTGCTCAGCAGTTATACTCGTGATCAACCTGGACCCATGGGTACCACAGATATATCTGTCATAACACTCTGATACCTAACTAGCAGGAAACATAGAATCATATACATGTCATAAATATCAGAAATCATACCAAAGTTCTACTAAATTTGTCATATACATATACATACAGTCATCCACCAAAAAATACCTTAGAGTCTCCACCCAAAAATCTATTTGACCCTAGCTTATCCACTTACCCTACAGATAGGGTAGTCCAGTCCTCTTCTACAGCTACGGGGCTCTATCCACCCTCCTACCTAGATTTCCTAAAATATTTGTAATGCTGAGGTGAGACACCTTTCAATAAGGGAGACAAATTAGTATCAGTGTGTGGCAATATGAGCATTTTTCTTGATAAACATATAAACAGTACATAATTCGTAACTCGTATAATAGTTGTATCATACTTGAATATATCATGGTTTATCATAACATAGCATATCGTACTAAATTTTTGTACTGAGAAATCATCTTATATAATCATATCGTACATAACTTATTACCCAGGATAGATAGTTAGTTAGCTATCATCATGTCTTACCCCCCACATGACAAGGTTGTGCAGTCTGAATGCGGGATCTAGCAATGGCTAGCCGACCATGCTAAGTCAAACATAAGTCTATAAGTACAATGGGCCTAATGTGCCGGTCTACCAGGGGAACTACGACACTCCCATAAAGCCACATCGACTGTCATCTCTCACACTCTACATAAGATGTGTGGTAGCACTAACATATTCATAATCATAAACATATAGTTATGGTACCATGCTTCATAAAACTAAACTAAACTATCCGAGTTCTAATAACATATAATACATTCCATATTAAAACATTACTGTTTCATAATTCAAAGTAATATTTAACATAAACATATTTTATCATTTCTTACATATCGTACGTAATCACGGCATCAACGTCGGCATAATTCATAACATAAGAATCACAGCATTTATGCCAGCATAATTCATAACATAAGAATCACGGCATTTACGCTGGCTTATTTCATAACATAGGGATCACAGCATCTACGTTGGCATATTTTATAACGTAATAAACATAATTCCTTGCACCTTTCAACATACTTTTAAAACCATAGTTCATGTACTATTTTTAGGGTTTCTGTAACGACCTCCTTAATTTATCATATAAATAAACATATTTAATAAATAAATCAACCTGAACCCCTGGATAACAGGGACACCTGTCATACATAGTGGAACCTAGGCAGCAGTAAATGTAAATCACATTCTTATGACCATAAAATATAAAATACCAGAGCAACTACAATCCACAATGATACTATATTTATATACAACCCCAAAATATCCAAAAATACATCTAGGATCCCACAACAAAAATATCTTAATCCTAACACAAAACTCACCCTCCTAACTGGGTAGCACCAACTAACTCAACGGTGGCCTCGATCTGCCGGTCTTTCTGGGTTTTCTGAAAATTATTTAAGTTCAAGGATGAGACACTTCTCAGTAAAGGAAAATAAACTAAATACAGTTGTGTGGCAACATGAACATTTGTTATAATTATACATATGCAGTATATTTCATATACTTGAAACATTCATCATAACATATTAAATAATTATATACTTTTATATTTTCTAGTAAATCATATAGTTCATAAAACGTCTAGTATAGCTGATAATACTGAAAACATACTCAGGATAAATAGCTAGCTGATGCCATGTATTACCCCCCATGATGGGTTGTGCAACCCGAATGCGGGACCCGACAATGGCTAGTCGATCACTGCCGAGTCAAAAATATCGGTAAGTACGATGGGCCCGCCACACCTTGGTCCAGACTGCCAGGTGGACGTCTACAACTCTACACTGAAAGCCACATCGACTATCCATCTCTCACCCCCTTGTAGGGTGGTTAGCACAAGTCTGAACATAAATATCTAATCTATATAGCTACGGTACCGTGCTCCTGAAACTGAGTTAAACTAACATTCGGGTTCTGATAACATATAGTACATGATAATATGGCATTTAACATAAATGGATTGATAGCATTTCTATACTTTCATAAATACGGCCTTGCGCCGAATATTTCATAAACACGGCCTTGTGCCGGTTATCAATCGCAGCCTTGCGCCGAAAATCTCACACATATCATTCTGAGTAAATAAGTCATTTATCATGTATTTCAAAATCATCATATACTACATTATTTCATAATTCCTGAAAACATGTTTATTCGTAAAATTATCATAATATAATACCTATCATGTAAAAATAATATTCATGCCACACAATGCTGAATAAAATCATACATTTCATTCTAAAATCGTAATTCCTGTATAACAATAGTATTTTCTCAAATATGCATTTACTCAATAATATTCATATATAATACATGTTTTTTTCTGAAAGATTCATGTTTTAATAAATAACGTAGTTTGCTTGGAAATAACCATTAGGTATTCCCTTACCTAATATTGGACAAGAACCCCCTTTTTTAAAAAAAAAAAAATTTTCCCTTTTACTCGTCCTACAACCGCAGGGTTCCCCGAGCAACACCCTGAAATCAACAACTCGCAGAACTAAATTTCAGTATTTCTCCATGAGTAACCTTTCCTATAACTATAGGAAAACCAAATTCTGAATATTTAATCTTATCTTGAATTAGGGATGAATTTCAACTCACTTTTACCAACGATCCACTCCGACAGATTTGGAGGGAACTTCCGTAGGAGCGTTGTGGTGGCCTCAAATTGTCGATTCAGTGAACGACGGAGCCGAAATCGAAGAAAGAGAAGACAGAAGCCGTAGGGAGGAGAGAGAGTGATTTTCCTAATTTTTCTGCATTTAAATCCGAGTTTTAGGCTATTTATTACAAGGGCTAATCGTCGACGATCCATGTCACCACCATCCGTCAACGAGGTCAAGAACAATTCGTCGACGACCTCCTCCTTGTCCACCAAAATTCAGAGTCGCCCCAAAATATCCTCTCGTATCTTCTCTTTGACGAGCCCCCGTCACCGTCGTCGACGAGGTGAAGAGTAATTTCGTCGACGAACTCCTCCCTTTCATCAACAACGAAATTCAGAGTTGCCCAGTGCACGTTGTTTTCTGCTACCCCATTCTAATTTCTCGTCTCATCTTTAATATTAAATACCTTATTCTTCGATCATGATACTTTCCCGCTGAAAACTGGTATAACCTACTTAGCTTGGAAAATCGTAATATTCAAGATACATGATTTCATGAAAATATGCCTCATGCCACACAAATATACATAACCTTCTAAACTCAATAATTAACTCTAAAACCTAATTTTTCATATAAAACTGCTTAAATGAATGTCTCTATTCAACGGCAGTATTCCCAACATAGTTCTAAATCATATATATTTTCCGAAAATAAATTCTTTTTATTCATAATATTTCATGAAAAATAGCTGACTTATTTATACCCCTTACCTATACCTGATTTATTTACTAAGAAGCCCACAAATCTCCACCTTAATCTCCGTGTGGTTTCCTCCCAACTCAACACCCTGAAATTGCATTTTCCCCAACCAAACTTTAGCATAATACTATCTAAAGCAATTTTTTTAGTTCAAAAACACCAAATAACTTATAAAACCTAAAATAACTAACTTACCCAGATTTTGAGATGGTGCCCAAATTAGCCTAACCAACGAACTACTCTAACAGATTTGAAGAGAATCTTCCCAGGAGTAGCATGGCGGCTTCCTATCGTCGAACTGACAAAAAACGGAACCGAAATCGAAAAAAGGTGAAAAAGACGTAGGAGAGAGAGAGGGAGGGTTTTGTGGAAATTTTCTCGTAGCAAATCCGAAGTTGGTATATTTATAAAATGCAAACTCGTTGACGAGACATGTCACCTCGTCGACGAGTCCTTGAAGAGAGATTGTCGACGAATACTTACTCCTCGTCAACGAGTTTCAGACCCTGAAAATAGCCCCCTCGGTAATTTCTCGTCAACGAGACATATGTCCCCGTCGACGAGTCCAAAAAGCTGGCTCGTCGACGAGCACTTTGCACTTGTCGACGAGACCCTGCAAAATCCCCTTTTTCACAATTCCTTTTCTCTCCTTTCTTTTATTATTTAATTACTGTAATTCTCTAGGTCTCTACATTCTCCCCTCCTTATAAAATTTCATCCTCGAAATTTACTATTTGTATTACACCATCCATTGAGGAAATTGGTTACTTATTTTATTACTTACCCTTACTTGTGGTGGAAAAATACCGTGGTTACATTCAGGATTCTGGGAGATTACATATATATAAAAGAAAATTCTTCCAAACTACATACTACCTAGCTTATAAACCGCTACCAATAAACGTATACATACATTACCTACTTACAAAATCTGCATCTGTCGCTCGATCCCTACTAAACAATGTTGGTACTGTCGTGTATTTTCTTCCTCAAGCTCCTATAAGGGCTTTTTCCACCACTGATTTCCGCCAAGAGACTTTTACCTAATGAGTCTTCTATTACACAATTCATGTTCTTTTCCTATCTAAAATCTAACTGATATCGCCCTCATAAGTCATTGCTTCTCTGAGTTCTATTCCTCCATACTGACCACGTGGAGTGATCCTGGTGTAAACCCCGGTCCTTTATAACGAACCTAGGTGGGCACTCTTCATTACAAATATCTATACTTGGTTTCAACATATGGAAACACGCCCACCCCACCCTAAACAATAATAACGGGTGTAAAACATACGTAATAATGATGTAAAAGGTCGTGGAAAACTAAACTCCATTGGGGGGGGGGGATTTCTAACGAGACTGTATCACCAGAGTTCACTCCTACATCCATAATTTATATATTTCGGACTTAGAACAATTCTCATTATACCACCCTCCAAAAAGGACCTTCATCCTAAGATTGACTACATGAGTCACTGCTTACGTAAGCTGTTCAAAACATTCTCCCGTCACTTTTTACGATTAGGACTGACGCACTGATGGACCTGAAACTAAAAGTTGTATGATGGGGAGACACCTTTCAATAAGGAAGAAGAGTTACAACAGTGTTGTGACTGCATAATGCATCTTTTTCATTCACATCGGAACATAATCAAGGTATAGTTCAATACAATAATGCATCAGTTATACATTAGTCGTATTACAAATCCCAACATCTGTCTTTCGTCGACCTTTTATGATTTAATCAATGACCAAACACAAAATATCCCTATAACCATTTTTAACCCCAACTGGCTCGGGTTGTGCACTGATCTCGTCCCAATGCCCCTGTTTCTTGCAGGCACTGTCGAGTACCTACTTACACCGACTCCTCCATTGCCCATATCAGCCAATGGTTTCATCATTCACACCCTTCAACCCCGGCTCAGCCGACCACTTGTGTCCCCAACACTTTTAGTACGTGTGGTTGCACGTGTAAATCTAGCTAACGATAATCGCGTCGTATCATATACAGTAGTTTATTTCACTCCTGCAAAGAAAAGTAATTTTTTCAACCCTATATCACTCGCAAGAAATATCCCAGCGGGTTCAAACCGGCGCCGTCTTTCCACTCAGTTTTTAAACCTAATACCCCCCTCTTTGTTTACTGATGCGGGCTCGGTGTATCACCCACCTCTTCTGTTTATCACAATTTGTCAGTATAACAAATTGGAAATTTCGTCCCATATTCTATATCAGTAGTATCGAAAATACTGCATTTTCCTTTCAACAGAGATCACCATCCAACCAGTTTAATACAAACACCAACCCGCTAAATGTATAATCAATACTCCATAGGTTTAACTGAATAAATAAAGATTCGAGCCTCTCCTACTATAGTAATAAAGACAAAAAACATAGTTGTAAAATGTGGAGATCACACAGCGAAAGCCTCGTTTTTACCAAAAATCGAAAAATCATCAAACACATTTCTACCAGAAATGGTACACAAATAAAGCACAGGTAAATCAGACATATATAACATAACAGCTTTGTTCGAATTTAGTTTTTCCAAAATAGTTGTTGTAATAATTCACCTGAACCTTAATACTCGAAATGACATTTCGTACGAAACTGCCACAAACGACCACCCGAGATCCGAAAACAAAACTAAACACAGAACAAACCTACTATTTTTTCTAACTGCATCCAAACCTACAATCAAATTAGGATCAGATTCCTACGCGATCTTGGAAAAACCCGAAACTGCTCTGAAACGACGATCCGAAATCCCACTAAAAGTGTAGAGTTTTCCATCTCTGAGCCACGTAGTACCCTCCGTTTTTGAAATGGAACGACGAACGGGCGAGGATCTTAGAGAGAGAAAGAGAGAGAGAGGAGAAGAAGAGAAAAAAAAATGAGAGAGAGAGAGAGAGAGAGAGAGAGAGCGAATAGAAGAGAATAAGAAGAAATTTCTAAATAAAACCTAACTGTATGCCTTAAGTAATCTAAATAATATCTCCCTCCAAATATTTAATATATAATTACTCAAATACCTACCTCTTTTCAAAATAGCTTCTCTAAAAATATCTCTTTATTTATATTTATTTATTTTATGTTTATTTATTATTTATTTTATAGTAATTTTTTTACTTTTTTTTTTTTTTCGCGAGGCGTGTTTACTACAAAGCTCCCCTCGTATAAAGAATTTCTCCCGTTCCTAAATTCACAACTGATACCAATCAATACTCTACCTACGTCGGAGACCTACGAAGAGTCTTGCAAGCCACCCTTAAAGCATCTCCGACCCGAAGTTAATTATCTAAACCTCGCTATGGTGTAGAATACCGTGATTGCAATGGGATGCTTCGAAGATACATACACACAGCACAAAACTCTCCGAATACCATACCAACCTATACTTACTATACTAACTACATACATCCGAACATAACTTGCGGTACTCTGGCGTATTTCCTGACTCTAGCCCATGAAGCGTCCTCCACTACTGTTACGCCTAATACATTCCACTAGAAGGTATTTCCCTAGTCCGTAACGGCTTAACTTTTCCGATCTATATCAGTACTGGTACCATGGTCTCATAGATAAACGCCTCACTGATCGCCTAAGGTTTAGTAACTCAGTACATGTCAATGATCTGGTCTGTACTTTCCTTAGTACAGACACATGAAATACATCATGAATTCAGGATATCCGGAGGTAAGCCCTTCGATAAGCACCAAACCTATCCTTTCAAGGATTTCAACAGCCCGACATACGAGGACTTAGCTTTCCCCTTCTTCCGAATCTCATCACCCCTTTCATCGGAGCGATTCTCAAAATACCATATCTCCCTACTTCAAATTCAACTCTCGCCGACGAGTATCAGCAGAACTCTTCTGTCGACTCTAACTGCTTAAAGTCTTTCCCTGAGCAGTGCGACTTTCCATGAGGTCTACTGAATCAGTTTCTAGACCTAGTATCTGCCGCTCACCGCTACCTGAACCATATAACGAGATCGACTGAAGACCGTACAAAGCTCATAAGGTGTCCTCCTACTATGCGCGCCTGGTACGGTGGTATAGATGCAAAGTTCCACAAGCTTAGATATCGTATCCCCCTATTACATAAAAATCTATAATACAGCTCAAAACATATCTTCAACGTTTGAATAGCCTCTCCGACTGTCCATCCTTCTGCGGGTGAAAAACGGACTAAGCATCATCGGCAATCCCAAGGCATCCTGTAACTATTTCCAGAAAGAAACGAGATGTAAAAACGCGGATCTCGTCTGAACAATAGATATATATAGGACGACATCGGTCGTACCACCTTCCTTCCCATAAAGTTCTGCTCAATCCCCCGCCTATTCAGAGAGTAAGCTGACTCTGATTGGAATGAAGTGTGCAGTCTTCGTCAACCGATCTCTATAACTCATATGGCTTCTGCCCATGCAGTCGCCGAGTAAACCGTCACAAAAATCCATCGAGACATGTTCCCACTTCCATCAGGGACGTCGAGGGTGGTTGAGTGGTCCTGCTGTTTCTGATGTTTTCTGTTTTTGATCTACTGACATGTCAGCCTGTTCTACAAATTGGGGGCGAAATCTCGTCTTTTCATATTAGACCACCAGAAGATCCCTCAAATCCGATACATTTTCGTACTACAAGGATGTACAGTTGTAGAGCGAACGGTAATGCATCCTCCAGAATAACCCGTTTAATCCACGGCATCATTCGGAACGCAAACCCTGCGAAAACGGAATTCTCAAGTCATCCCATCGCCAGAATACTAAAGTCCTGGCTCTTAAAAACCATTATACGAACTCCTTCCACAAGCTCACCACACCCCCTCTAGACCCCTCCTTTTTGCGCTACAACGAATCCGCTCTTGTAAGGTCGATTGCACCACAGGACGCCTGATGATTTCCTTCTACCACTGTCCAAGCCTTCTTTTGCTTCATCAAGAAATCACGAATGAGCAAATCGAGACAGCTCCCCTGGAACTGGGGCAGCGTCTGCTGCACGCATTGACCTGCGTCAATTCATAAATTCCATCCTCCATTTTCGGTCTATTGTGGGCGCGAAAATAACGTTCAAAGGAGCTCTTTGAATCGGGCCCATTCAACGCTATCTGTATCGGTCACGTTGCTCCTCATCTGCTTACCGGACCCCCATCATCTCTCAGCCTCCCTTGCAACTTGAACGGGCGAAGTGACTTGCTGCTTTCGTCAGTGCAGTTTAAAACACACCTAAGTCTTCTCATCGCTTGATCCCAATTCTCAAGCACTAACTAGATCTTATTGGCCCACAAAACAAGGGCTTCAATCTGTGAACTACTGCTCAATGGAGCAACCCAACGTAGTTATATGACGATCCTGCCCTCTATTCGTACGCACTAAAACTAACCTCTACCTCATCCATAAGCTATTTGTGGGTGAATTCACAGAAAAAAAAAAAAACCTAGTAGAGGTTGTTACCAGCCTGGGCCGCAACCCTCACTACTACTGCCCACCATATATTGGCAGTGAATCCCGGATTCCATCCAAAAACTTTACGAGATCCATTAGAAGTTATAGCCTAACATCAACTAACCCTATCAGCTATAGACTCGTTCCCTTAATATCCACATCCTAATATCAATTACTCCATTATTTAACATCATCATTCTAACTCAGTTCTGCCTTCCACGTGGAAACACCACCACCAATAGATTGCCATATTTTCTGAACCTTCGAAGATACAAAAAACACAGAGCTTATGCCAATTGTTTTTCGTCTCCATGCATACAAAACAAAACTCAAGGTCATATTCATGCCTAACTCTAGTATATTCTAGACTGTAACAACTAACTAGCAACTTTTTAGTTTCGCACATATCCCTAACTAGGTAGTCATGATCAAATCATAACTTCTCGACTGGCTACGGGCTCTGATACCAACTGTAACGAACCGGTCCTTTATACAGACCTAGGTGTCACTCTTACATTACATATATCTATACTTGTTCAAGATATGGAACACCCACCCCGAAACAGGGACATACGGGTGTAAAACATATATAACATGATGTAAATTCGGCGGAAAATATAAACATCCATTGGGATTTCACTAGACTTTATACCAGAGTTCACTATACTCCATAATTTTTTACATATTTCGGACTTAAGAACAATGTCTCATTATTACAACCCTCCAAAAGGAACTTCATCTAAGGATTTTACTACATGATTCACAATGCTTACTAAGCTGTTCAAACATTCTCCCATTCCTTTTAGCTATTAGGACTGACGCAACTGATGGGACCTCTGAAACAAAGGGTTGTATTGATAGGGTGAACACCTTATCAATAAGGAAGAAGGAGTTTACAAACAATTGTGTGCATACATCATAGTTTCAGCAACATCTGGAACAGAACAATATTTTCAATACAATTAATGCTCAGTTATATCATTATTCATATTACAAAATTCCCCACAGTTGTCTTCGACGACCATTTTATGATTTATCAGATGACCAACAGCAAATATTCCGCTATACCGTTTAACCCCATGGCTCGGGTTGTGCACTGATACTCGTCCAATGCCCTGTTCGTGCAGGCACTGTCGAGTACCTACTTACGATCCGACTGCCTCCATTGGCCCAATATCAGCCAATGGTTTCACCCTGCTAGCCGACCATCTTGGTCCCCACATCGTTTAGTACGTGTGGTTGCACGTGTACATCTAGCTACGATATCGCGTCGTATCATATAACAGTAGTTTATTTCAACTCTGCAAAGAAAGTATTTTTCAACCCTATATCAATAGTATAGAAATAATCCCAGCGGGTTCAAACCGGCGTCTTTCCACTCAGTTTACCCCTCTTTGTTTACTGATGCGGCTCGGTGTATCACCAGCCTCTGTTTATCACATTGTCAGTATAACAAATTGGAATTTCATTCCCATATTCTATATCAGTAGTATAGAAAATACATTCATTTCCATTTCAACATATATCACACAAGTTTAATACAAAAACCCGCTAAATGATAGAAATTCAATATACATAGTTTACCTGAATAAATAAAGGATTCGAGCCTCTCCTACTATAGTATAAACACAAATAAACAATATTTGTAAAATTTGGAGATCATACATCAAAATCCTCGTTTTTACCAAAAATTGTAAAATCATCAAACCGACATTTTTACTCGGCAAAAATTTCATAAATAAGTAGTTAAATCATACATAATAACATACACTAGCTTTTTAGCAGTTTAGTTTTCCAAAATAGCTGTTGTAATCAAATTCCCCTTACCTTATACTCAAAATGAAACTTCGTACGAAAACGGTCCAAAACGATGACCCGAGATCCCGAAAACCTAAAACCACAGAACATAACCTTACTATGTTTTCAATTGGTATCCAAATATCCAATCAAAATTAGGATCAGATTCCTACCTCGATTCTTGGGAAAACCCGAAACTCTCCGAAACGACGATCCGATCCACTAAAAGTGTAGAGTTTCCTCTTCTGATCCACGCAATACCCTCTGTTTTTGGAAACGGATGACGAACGGCGAAGGATCTTAGAGAGAGAGAGAGAGAGAGAGAGAATAAGAGAATTTATAGAATAAAATCAAACTTAACTCTTAGGTAATCTAAATAAATATCTCCTCCAAGATATTTATATATAAATATCTCAAAATATCTGTTTTCAAATTATCTTCTCCAAAATATCTCTTTATTTATTTATTTATTTATTTATGTTTATTTATTATTTATTTTTATTATTATTATTTTATATTATTTTTTTATTTTATTTTTTTTATTTTTTTTTCTCGGGGTCGGGTTACTACATCTGGGACGTATTTCCTCAGCATAGAAACATTAAACACGTCATGTATTCTAGATAAAACTGGTGGTAAGGCTATCTGGTAGGCAACTGACCCCACTCTCTCAAGTATTTCGAAATGGCCAATAAACCTAGGGTTCAGCTTACCCTTCCTCCCAAACCTCATAGTACCTTTCAGTGGCACTATTTTTAAAAATACGTGGTCTCCTACTTTGAGTTCCAATTTCCGACGATGATTATCTGTATAACTTTTCTGCCAACTTTGAGTTGCACTGATTCTTTCTCTAATAAGCCAAACTTTATCGTATGCCTGCTGAACTATTTTTGGTCCCAAAACTCGCCTCTCACCTACCTCATCCCAGTATAGAGGAGAATGACATCTTCTACCATATAACACCTCGTAAGATGTCATGTCAATGCTGGTCTGATATCTATTATTGTATGCAAACTCTACCAGCGGCAGATACTGGGTCCAATTACCCCTAAAATCCAACACATATGCCCGTAGCATATCTTCTAGTATCTGAATCATCCTCTCTGACTGCCCATCCGTCTGAGAATGAAATGTCGTGCTGAATGATAATTGACTCTAGAGCCTCCTATAGACTCCTCCAAAACACCATAACGTGAAACATGGGTCTCGGTCTAATACTGTAGACATCGGCACACTATGTGATCGTACTATCTCTTGAATATATATTTCTACCACTCTTTCCATGGAGTAGTTGATCTTAATAGGAATAAAGTGAGCGGTCTTTGTCAGTCGATCTACGACCACCCAAATAACATTTTATCCCTGTCGTACTGGCGGTAAACCCATCACAAAGTCCATAGGAATGTGATCCAATTTCTACTCCAAGGTGTAAAGTGGCTGTAATTGGCCCGCCGGCCTCTGGTGATCAGCTTTAACCTGCTAACACTTCAAACACTACTGCACAAATTCAGCAATCTCTCTCTTCATACCGCTCCATCAGAAATACTCTCACAGATCCCTATACATTTTAGTGTTACCTGGATATAGCATGTACAGGGACCTGTGAGCCTTCTTAAGGATAGTCCTTTTAATATCCATATCTGCAAGCACACATAGCCTGGTATGGAACCTCATAGTTCCGTTATCAGAAATACTGAACTCCTCTTCCTGTCCGTCCTACACCTTCTTTATCAACTCCATCAACTCTTCGTCATTCTTATGGGCTACTTTAATCTTTTCATATACCATAGACTGCACCAAGAGTTTGGCAATAAATAGCTAGTGATCACTCTCTACTAACTCCATGCCAAGCCTCTCCAAGTCCATCTGGATCGAGCGCTGACTTACTATCACTAACTATGTTGTTTCCCCTGATTTTCGGCTCAAAGCATCAACCACCACATTAGCTTTACCTAGATGGTAGTTGATAGTACAATCATAATCCTGGATGAGCTGTAACCATCTTCTTTGTCGCATGTTCAACTCCTTCTGCGTGAAGAAGTACTTTAAACTCTTATAATCTGAAAATATTTCACATCTTTCTCCGTACAGATAATGCCTCCAAATCTTCAGTGCATGAACCACTGCAACCAATTCTAGATCATAAGTGGGATAATTCTTTTCATATTTTTTCAATTGTCTAGAGACATATGCTATTACTCTGCCCTGTTACATCAATATATACCTGAGCCTCCTTAAAGACACGTCACGGTAGATCACGTAACCATTACCTCCGGATGGAATAGTCAATACTGGTGCTGTGACGAGTCTCTGTTTCAATTCGTGGAAGCTCTAGTCACAATTGTCATCCCATTCAAACCTGGCATTCTTTTTGGTTAGTCATGTTAGAGGCCCTGATAATACTGAGAATCCTTCTACAAACCGACGGTAATAATCTGTGAGTCCTAAGAAACTCCTGACTTCCTGTACGTTCCTCAGCTTGACCCAATTCACTACTACCTCTATCTTACTAGGATCCACAAAAATTTCATCACCTGATATAACATGCCCCCAAAACGTAACTTTCTCTAACCAGAGTTCACATTTGTTAAACTTGGCATACAATTTCTTTTCCCTGAGCATCTGAAGTACTAGCCTTAGGTGCGTCTCATGCTCCTCAAAACTCCTCGAGTAGACTAGTATGTCATCAATGAAAACCACAACAAACTGATCTAAATACAGGTAAATTTGTTCATAAAATCCATGAATACAGCAGAAGCATTCATCAAACCAAATGGCATAACTAGAAATTCAAAATATCCATACCTGATCCTGAAAGTTGTCTTTGAAATATCTTCAATTTTAACTTTTACCTGGTGATAACCTGACCTGAGGTCGATCTTGGAATAGACCCATGTACCCTGAAACTGATCAAATAAGTCGTATATACGGGGTAGAGGATACATGTTCTCAATTGTTACTTTGTTTATTTCCATGTAATTTATACACATCCTCATAGACCCGTCCTTTTTTTCACAAATAAAACTAGAGCTCCTCAGGGCGAAACACTAGGTCTGATAAACCTTTTATTCATTAAATCCTGCAATTGATCCTTTAATTCTCTCAATTATGCTAGAGCCATTCGGTAAGGAGCTTTAAAAATCGGTGTCATCTCTGAGAGTAAGTCGATAGTAAAATTTATCTCGCAGTCGAGAGGCAACCCAGGTAATTCTTCTGGAAATACATCTGAAAACTCCTTAACCACTGGAGTACTGACAAGCTTCAATTCATTTTCTGTCACCTCATTCACATAAGCCATAAACCCCTGACATTCGTCCAAAAGTAATCTTCTCGCCTGCATAGCTGACACTAACTGAGGTGGGGATTGCACCTGTGATCCCACAAATCTAAATTCTGACTTTCCCGGTGGTCTAAAAATCACCTCTTTCAAATGAAAGTTGATACTAGCATGGTTAGTATCCAGCCAATCCATACCCATTATTACATCAAATCCATGCAAATCTAGCACAATTAGGTCAGCTGGTAATACCCTCCCCTAAAGTTCTATTGGGTAACCCCTGAACACCCTACGACACCTCACCACCGACCATGTCGGTGTTACTACTAACATTTCAACATCTAGTAATTGTGTCTCTACACCAACCAATTTAACATACCTCATAGACACAAAAGAGTGGGTGGCACCTGTATCAAATAAAATAATAGTTTGATATGAAAAAGCAGTAAAGGTACCTGTCACGACGTCGTCTATGGCCTCCTCATCTCCCGGCGTCAAAGCATAAACCCTCGCCAGGGCTACATTCCTCTGCTGACCTCCATAAGGCACCTGATAACCTCCCTGATGTGGTCTAGGAGCAGGTGCGGTACCAGGTGGTGTAGGGCAATCTCATACTAAATGTCCCGATACCTGCTCGACACTCTCCCAAGTACCTCTTTCCATATGTCTGACAAGCTAGGTAGACTTGCATACCCTGAGTCTCACGACCTCTCGTCTCCTTCCTCTGCCCCCTACCATAGTTACCTCTCCTCCACTAGCTCCAACTAGATCCATATTGATAGCCTAAAGGCGTGGACCTCTTCTTCTGTCCCTACTCCTCTACACCCATCCGCTCACCAGCCTCAGCCACGGTTGCTCTGTCTACCAACTCGGCAAAGTCCTACACTTTCAATACTGCTACCTGCTTATAAATTTCTCGCCTCAAACCCCTTTCAAACTGCCTCGCCTTCTTTGCCTAATTAGGTATGATGTACGGGGCGAAGCGGGACAATTCAAAAAACCCCCACCGCGTACTTCTAAACTGACTGTTGTCCCTACTTCAGATTTAGGAATTCCTCCACTTTAGCGTCCCTGATAGTGGCCGAAAAGTGCCTGTCAAAGAACAATTTTTAAACCGGTACTAAGTCATGCTATAAGCACCGCCCTCTATTCCTCCAATAATTTTACCGCAATCCACCATCTCTTAGCCTCTCTTGTCAGTTTATAGGTGGCAAATAAAACCCTCTACTCCTCCGTGCACTACAGCACTGCCAAACCTTTCTCTATCTCCTACATCCAGTTTTCGGCGACTACAAGATCTGCTCCTCCTGAAAATGTCGGAGGGATCATCTTGATAAATTTCTCTATCATGCACCCATGCCCTGCAGATGGGCTTCCCTGCTCTCTAGAGCTCCATACAATCTCAGTCATGACCTGCTGAACCATACTGTGTAATACTGCATCTGAATCAGCTTCGCCTGCACCTGAGGGCCCTCCAACCTCATTACCACTGCCATGAGCACTGCCACTACCTGGGTCCATCCTGAAAAGATAATAAACATAGCTTAGGGACCCCATCCTTATAACTTACATATCTAACCAAATTTCAAATATTCTCTCTCTATCTTGACATCCTTATATTAATTCAAGATTTAGTCCTCCACTTTAAAAACACAACTCGGCAATAGTTTACTATGACTTTCCTGAAATTATTACCCCAGGAAAGACACAGAAACCATCACAGAAGCCCTACCTCTAAACTACAGAACAAAACCTAAAATCTTTTTCCTTTACTCTAGTATTATTTTTGCTGCACTCTAAAGTTTACAAAACCTAACAACCTAGGCTCTGATACCAAACTGTAATGACCTCCCTATTTTTCATATTAATATTTTTTTTCTTTTCTTTCCTTTTCCAAATAATAACATACGTAATAATCCTGCTCAGCAATCATAGACGTGATCAACCTGGACTCATGGGTACTAAGGATATATCTGTCATAACACTCTGATACCTAAGTAGCGGGAAACATAGAATCATATACATGTCATAAATATCAAAAACCACACCAGAGTTCTACTAAATCTGTCATATAGATATACATACAGTCATCCACCAAAAAGACCGAAAAGTACCCCTAGGGTCTCCACCCAAGACCCTAACTCATCCACTTACCCTACAAATAGGGTAGTCCAATCCTCTTCTACTACTGCGAGGCTCTATCCGCCCTCCTACCTGGATTTCCTTAAATGTTTGTAATGCTGGGGTGAGACACCTCTCAATAAGAGAGACAAATTAATATCAATGTGTAGCAATATAAGCATTTTTCGTTATATACATAAAAACAGTACATAATTCGTAACTCGTATAACAGTTGTATCATACTTGAATATATCATGGTTTATCATAACATAGCATATATTTTGTATTGATAAATCATCTTATATAATCATATCATACATAACTTATTACCTAGGATAGATAGTTAGTTAGCTATCGTCATGTCTTACCCCCCGCATGACAGGGTTGTGCAGCCTGAAGGCGAGACCTAGCAATGATTGGCCGATCATGCTAAGTCAAACATAAGTTTGTAAGTATGATGGGCCTATTCCACCTGTGTCGATCTAGCAGGGGAACTACGACACTCCCATAAAACCACATCAACTGCCATCTCCCACACTCTACATAAGATGTGTGGTAGCACTAACATATTCATAATCATAAACATATAGTTACGGTACCATGTTTCATAAAACTAAACTAAACCATCCGGATTCTGATAACATATAATACATTCCATATTAAAACATAACTGTTTCGTAATTCAGAATAATATTTGACATAAACATATTTTATAATTTCTTACATATCGTACGTAATCACGGCATTAAGAATTCATCAGGTCCATGAATGCAGCATAAGCATTAGTCAGACCGAATGGCATAACCAAGAATTCATAATGGGCATAGCTAGTTCGGAACGTAGTCTTCGGGACATCCTCCGCCTTGACCCTCATACGATGGTATCCGGATCGAAGATCAATTTTAGAGAAAACTTGTGTTCCCTAGAGCTGGTCAAATAGGTCATCAATATGGGGTAGTGGATACTTATTCTTAACTGTCAATTTGTTTATCTCCCTGTAATCGATACACATTCTCATTGACCTGTCTTTCTTTTTCATGAAAAGCACTAATGCTCTCCAGGGCGACACACTAAGCCTGATAAATCCTTTGTCCAACAACTCATGTAATTGTTCTTGCAATTCTTTCAACTCCGCTAGAGCCATTCTGTGCGAAGCCTCAGAGATCGGCGCTATTCCCGGAGATAGGTCGATAGCAAACTCTACCTCACGCTCAGGAGGTAACCTCGATAAGTCCTTCGGAAACACGTCAAGAAATCTCTTACTATTGAGATATCCTCTAACTTTAGCTCTTTCATCGATGCCTCTTTCACACAAGCCAGGTAACCCTGACACCCTTCCAAAAGAAACATTTTTTCCTACATAGCTAACAGTATCTATAAAAACCCATGAAATTATAACTATTAAAATAATTAGGAAAGATAATAAAATAATAAATAAATAAATAATAAGGGAAAAGGGGGAATTTTGAAATGAAAAGAATAGCATACCTCGTCGACGAATCTCCTGTCTTCGTTGACGAGTGTTCTTCTAGAGATCGTCGACGAAGTTCAGTCCCTCGTCAACGAAGAGATCCTAAGTGAATGAATTTCAGATTTTAAGTTTCATCGACGAACACATCCTCTTGTCGACGAAGTCCCTTCTATGGTTCATCGACGAATCATGTCTTCTCGTCGACGAAGTCACGTGACAACATTGCGTATAAAAGGATCCAATGAAGTTTCTTTGTGAAGAAATTCATTTTTCCTTACATTTTCTCTCTTGAAAATGTTTCCTCTGCCTTCTCTCTAAGATTTCGACCCAGATTTAGCCCGAATCGACAAATGGAGACCGCTACGATGTTCTAGGGGAGATTCTTTACACATCTATCGAAGCAGATTTCTAAACTGAGTTTTTCGGTAAACGCTCCAAAGTTGAGGTAAGGGTTTAGATTCCTAGTTTTTATGATTTTTAATATTTATTTGAAATTTATAGGTCGAGAAAATTTTGAAATAATAGATTATTTGGGGTTTATCTAATTAAACTAGGGTTTTTGATTCAGGGTTAGGGTGAGCGCTACAAGCATCATTCTGGGGTTCCTGTTGGCATAGTTCGAGAAATCAGGTAAGGGGAATATATTAAATTATGATTTTTAAGGAAATAACTAGAGAAAAATGGAAATATTATGTATATATGTATATGATTTTCATGTGGATTCTAAAATGCCAACCGTTTAAATTGTAAATTTCTGAGCTTAGGGCTGTGGTATTAGATATTATTTGTGAAAATGGAAAGTTAAAATGGCAGATTTTCTAGTTAATTGTGTAAGAGAATAAATGTATATTTTCTATATATAAATGATGAATATGGGTTGACTTATTTTACAATAAATGTATGAAATATGTTGTTAAATTGTGTGGCATAAGAAAAATGAAGTTGATGTGTTAAATTATTATATACGTATGAGATGCTGGAAATACTGGAAATGTATTGAGAATTAAAAGGTAATATGAATTATTTTTAATGTGTTCGATAATGTTAAATTATAATGTATGGTTTGAGAACTCTGGTAGACCAAAAAAGGGCACAGTACTGTTGCGGATATGTATGGTAGCGCTAGTGCACCCACACGTCTTAGATAGAGAGTGGAGAGGGGATGGTCGATTATGTTGGGAAGGGTAGCGTCCCCCTGGAGTCTAGACCAGTTTGGGAACAGCCAATCATTCCTACAGACTATAGAATGTGGTTGATTTAACTCTGGAAGGCCAACCAGGGTTAAGTCCAGCCTTTGGGCCGCACAACCCATCATAGGGCAGAAGCATGATTAGGACTTATTACTGGTATAAAGGGTTCTAAACGCAAAATTGTAAGTTTAACCATGGATAATATGAGAACAATGGATATGGAAATGGCATTTATGGAAACAATTAAATATAAGAACAGCAGACGAAAATGACCTGAAAACAAAATATGTGAAAACAAACATGAATATAGAAAGAGATGATGAATATGCGACACGTGAATATAGAATATGAAAGTGAGTGTAATGAATGGCACAGTGATAACAACATAAAGAGTAATGTAGTAAGGTATTATCAATATTAAATATAGTAGTATTACTTGTATTTGGGGCGGGGTATACTCTTCGTCCGAGGGCTTGTTGAGAAAGGCGTGCGCCTTGATAGGTATTAGATGTAGCTATAGGCTGCATAACGTGTTAGGGCAGAGGGAAGCTACTTTTATAGGCGGGTATTATTCCCTATTCTCGGGAACTTCACCAATAAATCTTTGTATGAATGTGTGAGTACAAGATAAACTAACCACCTGAGGGCTTACTAAGTAAGGTAAGTGCCCTTATATACTTCAATTGTGACTGTAGGTTGCTTCAAGTATCAAAGCAGAGGAGTGCTACTTGTATGGGCGGGTTATCACCCCTATCCTTGGGAACTCTCATTGGTAAAATACCTTTGTATGTGTATGAGTAGGAACAGAGAATGATTTCATAATTGTGGCTTATTTGAAAATAATGAATATACATTTATGTTGTATTTAAACCTCATGTTTGTCACACACTGATTTAATATATTCCTTCCATACTGAGATGTGTCTCACCCGATAGTTGAATTTATCTTTTTTAGGACCTTCACATAGAAAGCTTGAGGCTAGTATAGCATTTCTGAAAGAAAGGGAGGGTATAAACTATGGTTATAATTTTAGGGTTGTAATATGGTTGAAATATATTTATGTTTTCAAAGTTGTAGATGTTTGTGAATACTGGATGTTGGGTTATGTTTTGAGATGTATATAGATGTAGAAACTCTGGTATATTATGGAAGAATTGTTATTATTTCCACTGTGTAACTGATATACAGCTAGGTTCAAGTAAATGAACACGTGGTAACAGAGATATATTTCAATTAATACTTCGGACCCTGGTTTCGGGTTCGGGGCGCTACAGTATCTGTGGTGAGGCGCGCACGCACGTCCCAACAAATCTGTATTCTTACTCCCCTAGAGGTCTGAACACTACCTCTTTATTATAGAAGTTAATACTGGCATAACTAGAAGCTAGCCAGTCCATCCCCAGAATCACCTTAAATCCATGCATGTCGAGGACCACCAGATTAGCAGGCAGTATCCTTCCCTAAATACTGATTGGAAAATATTTGAGTACTCTCCTACATACCACCACGGTTCCTGTCAATGTGGCTACTGATAAATTGACATCCAGTGGTTGAGCTTTCATCCCACATAATTTGACAAATCCTTGAGCTAAGAACAAATTTGTTGCCCCTAAATCAAACAACACAACAGCTTTATGTGACAAAATTGAAATAGTACCTGTCACTCCATCACTGGCGTCCTCTGCATCTCCCGGCATAAGTGTATACACCTGTGCCTAGGTGGTGTTCCTTTGATGATCGCTTTAGGGTGCCTGATTACCTCCCTTAAAATTTATTGGATGTGGGCTCTCACTGCACGATGGCGCACGACAATCTCGTGCCATGTGGCCAGGTCTCCTGCATCGATAACAGACCACCACTCTAGCCCGACATTCCCCTGTATATCTCCTGTAACACCTAAGACAAAGAGGGAGTGCTGGAATACCCTGAGGAACTCGATGTCTGACTACCTGCCGCTGGCCCACATTGTTTCTCTTCCACTGACCTTGACTGGTACTTGCTTGAAAACCAGGAGGCGTGGGTCTCTTTCTCTGGCTTTGCAGCGCTGTGCTTCTCTGTCGACTCGTCTCTGCCACGGTGGCTTTATCCACCAGCCATGAGAAATTTCGCACCTGTAGAACCACCACCTGCTCATATATCTCATGTCTCAAGCCCCTTTCAAACCTCCGCGCCTTTCTAGACTCATCTGGGATCATGTATGGGGTGAAGCGAGATAGTTCCACAAACTTGACGGCACACTGCTGCACTATCATATGGCCCTGGTTCAGGTTCAGAAACTCCTCCACCTTAGCATCCCTAACAGAGGTGCAAAAGTACCGATCGTCGAAGATCTCCTTAAAATGATCCCAAGTCAGTGATATGGATACTAACCTCTGCTGCTCCAGTAGATTCACCGCTAACCACCATCGCTCGGCCTCACCCGTCAACTTGAATGCAGCATAGAGAACTTTCTGTTCATCAGTGCAGTGTAGTACTACTAGTATCTTCTCAATCTCCTATACCCAATTCTCTACAATAATTGGGTCCACATCACTTAAAAAAGCTAGGGGATTCATCCGAGTGAACTGCTCTATGGTGCAGCCCTGCTCAACTGGTAGGCAACCTTGTTCCCTGAAATTTCATGTTATTTTCGCCATAACCTATTGAACTACACTTCGTATTACCTAATCTGAATCGCTGCCACCCATACTGGAAGCCCCCACGTGGCTACTACCTCCAACATTCACATTATTATTATTCCCTAGGTCCATGTTGAAAATAGGACAGAAAACCATCTTAGAATTTCAATATCTTAAGGTGACTAAAATAATTATCTAACTAAGAAAACAATTTAACATCCACACTCTCAATATAAGCCTTAACACACAACTTAGACACAAAACTGTCGACGGTTTTTCTAAGACCTCTAAAACTGTCGATGGAAAACCTGAGATCCCAAGAGCCTGTTTTGAGAAAACCGTCGACGGTTTGTACCTACCACATAAAATCGTAAATGGTTTGACCAGAAATCCTTCACTAATCCTTTTTTCTCATATATATATATATATACCTAACCATCTCAAGGATCAAGCCTCAAATCATCACAAAATTGCAATTTATCCAACCAACTAACATCTCAAGCTCTAGTCTCTCTGCACATAAGCAAAAACTGTCAATGGTTTGCCGTAATTTTCCTGAAACCGTCATCTTAGGAAAACCATAGAAGACCATCAATGGGCTCATGCCTCCAAGCTGCGAAACCACAACCCAAGATTTCCATCTACCCATTGCCTACCCTTATCAGAATTCATTCCTATACTCTAGTATTATCATCCGCTAAAGTCTACAGAACCTAACAACCTAGACTTTGATATCAAACAGTCACACCCTATAAAATTCTACCATAAATATGTTCTGATACCACAACTGTAATGATCTAGTAAAATTCTACTATATAAACATGCTCTAATACCAAACTGTAGTGACCCAACATGTATACTGCTATAAATATAAAATGAATCTGTTCTGATACCATCACAAAGCTCACCCTTCCCCAAAGTGGGATACCGGGCACACCTGCCCATAATCCAATGTATAGCCAAACAGCGGAAATATAAAATATACAATCCCTAGACACAATACCAGAGTTCTAATATCATCAAAAAAGAATACATATTTTCCCCAAAAATCCATACTATATCCCAAAGTACACACAAAACATAACCCTACCTCGCAAATACTTACCCTAAACTACAATATCTAGGTTTCTCTCTCTCTTAGAAGCTCGCTACGTCCGACTTCCTAGATTTCTTGAAATATTTAAAGTTATTGGAGTGAGACACTTCTCAGTAAGATGGAATAGATTATTATCAGTGTAGCAACATGAGTTTTAATATTCCCAAAAACACATCCATTTAAATAATTACTTTAACTGATAAAACATGTAATCTGTACTCACACTTATGTATATATGAGAAAACACATATTTCCTTTTTAAAACATATTGCATCATAATACATAATTTTCTACAATAATTGAAACATCATATACGTATATACATAAGAAATTATCCATAAATGGACGATCATATAACCATCATGTAATCACCCCACATGATTAGGTTATGCGGCCTAAAGGCAAGACTTAGCATTGGCTGGCCTACCAAGCTAAGTCAAAATTTACTAGGTCTGTCGTATGATTTGCCTACCGCAGCCTGGTCTGGACCCAATGGCGATCAATAACTCTTCGCAAGCCAAATCGACTTCCATTACCAACACCCTGTCTGAGCAGTGTGGTTGCACTGACACATCATACTAGCAACGGTACCGTGCTCTCAATCTGAACCAGTCCATCAGGGTTCTACTACCATAAAATACATTATAGTTAAACTGTAACATTATCACATTTTCATCAATTTGGATAAAATATGATAAAATCACAATTCTATATAAAATATGTCATTTCATAACTCCTTACAAAATCATTATTTCATAACTCGGCACACAACCATTTATCATCGGCACACAGCCATCTGTAATTGGCACACAGTCATTTAATAATCAGCACACAACCATCCGAAATCAGCACACAGTCATTTATAATCGATACACAGTCATTTATACTCTGAAAATCATATATATATTTCATATAATCAAATACTACAATTTAATCAGTTAAATTTTTTGAAATTACTAACAAAATCTATTCCCCTTACCTTTTCACTAGAGTGGTGCCTAAGATCCCTAAACAATTGATTTGTTTCGGTTAAACCACAGAGAAATGACGTCAGGATCCCGAAATGGTGTTTATTAGTCGATTCGGGCTGAATTCAGGGAGAAAATAAGGAGAGAGAGAGAGAGAGAGAGAGAGAGTGTGTGTGTGTGTGTGTGGGTGTGTGAGAATGAATTTTTCCTTAAAAAAAATGAGTTAGAACCTATTTATAAGTTGTTGGCCCAGAGGAAACAGTCGACGGTTTGGTTTTTAACCAAACCTCTTTTTACTGTTTTACCTTTACTGAGCCACGGTAACTCAAAACCGACAACGGTTTTCCTAAACTTCACAAAACCGTCGACGGATTTGTCTACAACAAACCAAATTTCCTCTTTTCTTTATTATTTTTTTTTACTTCTATTTTTCGGGTCTCTACACTGATGACTTGCTCGTGCACTTAGTTTTGATTTCCCTTCCTGCATAATACAGTTAGTTCACTATGAGTTATAACACTCAGAAGGATAAGTGGACTTTGAATGAGCTCATTGCTTATTGCATGCAAGAAGAGGAAAGGATTAAATGAGAGAAGATAGAAAGTGCTCACTTATCAACTTCCTCGAAGGATAATAAAAGGAAGAAGGATAAGGATGTTGCAATTGGGACATCCCAAGAAAAACTACAAAAGAAATTAGACCAAGAATTTGGTTGCTTCTTCTGCAGGAAGGGAGGACACCTTGAAAGGGATTGTCCCAATTACGCCGCTTGGCGGGAAAAGAAAGGTATGCTTCTAACTTTAGTTTGTTCTGAAGTTAATTTGGCTATAGTACCTTTACATACTTGGTGGGTAGATTTGGGTGCTACTACTCACATAAGTGTGTCAATGCAGGGCTACCTAAGAAGCCGATAGCCGATTGATGCTGAAAGATTCATCTACGTAGGTGATGGCAATAAAGTTGAAGTTGAGGCAATTGGAACATTTAGATTGTTATTTAAATCCGGTTGTATTTTGGATTTGGAAAAGACATATGTGGTACCGTCTTTTAGACGGAATTTGGTTTCAATTTCTGTATTGGACAAATATGGTTATTCATGTACTTTCAGAAATAATAAATTTTGTCTTTTTTAGTATTCAAATATGGTTGCAACAGGATCTTTGGTTGACAATTTATATATGTTGGATACTATTGCCTCTAATAATGAGTCCTTGCATGTTAGTTCACGAGGTACTAAATGCAAATTAATTGAGGAGGATTCCACCACCTTAGGACACAAGTAGTTAGGACATATCTCTAAACAAAGAATAGAAAGGCTTGTGTCAGACGGAATTATGGGACCCCTTAACTTAACAAACTTTAAAGTTTGTGTGGAATGTATTAAAGGGAAACTGACAAACAAAAGGAATTTAGGTGCCAATAGAGTCTCAGGTGTCTTAAAACTGATACATACTGATATATATGGTCCATTCCCTACGGCTTCTTAGAATGGATAGCAGTATTTAATCACGTTCATAGACGATTACTCTTGCTATGGATACATTTATTTGATACATGAGAAGTCATAATCTCTGAACATATTCAAGGCTTTCAAAGCCGAAGTTGAGAACCAACTAGGCAAGAAAATTAAGAACATCAAATCTAGCCATGGTGGTGAATACTATGGTAGATATGACAGATCAGGAGAACAACGTCCAAGACCCTTTGCTAAATTCCTAGAGGAATGCAGTATCATCAGAGTACACCATGCTAGGGAAACATAACATGAATGGTGTTGCTGAGATGAAACATGACTCTTAAGGACATGGTAAGAAATATGATTAGTCATTCTTCTTTACCAGAATCTCTCCAGGGAGAAGCACTAAAGATTGCAGTATATATACTAAATAGGGTGCCAAGCAAGGCAGTAGCTAAAACTCCTTATGAACTTTGGACTGGCAAAAAACCAAGTATTAAGAATTTACACATTTGGGGTTGTCTAGCTGAGGCTAGGCCTTATAGGTCTAATGAGAAAAAACTGGACCTAAGGACAATTAGCTGCTACTTTGTCGAGTATGCTGAAAGGTCAAGGGGTTATAAATTTTATGATTTCTCGACAAGGACCTTCTTTGAGAAGGGAAATGCCAGGTTTCTTGAGGAAGTTGAGTTTGTGGGGGGAGATAAGGTTAGGGATATTATCCTTGAGGAGGAATTTATTTCTCTTCCTAGTATTGCTATTGAACCTATTCAAGAAACAATACAAGACAATATCATTGTACTCCCTACACAAAATGAGGATATTTCTCCAGAAGAGCAAACTCAACAATCTCAAGAAGTGATGCCATTAAGGAAATCCACTAGAGAAAGGAGAAGTTCGATTTCGGATGATTATATTGTCTTTCTCCAAGAACATGAGTTTGACATAGGTGTGGTGGAAGATGATCCAATCAACTTCCATGAAGTTAAACAAAGTTCTAATTCTCATAAGCGGACTGATGTCATGAATGATGAGATGAATTCCATAAAAGCAAATGACATTTGGGATCTCGTCAAATTACCCAAAGGTGTAAAGCTCATTGGTTGCAAATGGATATTTAAGACCAAGAGGGATTCAAGGGGTAATATTAAGAGATATAAGGCACGTCTAGTTGCTAAGGGATTCACTCAAAAGGAAGGCATTGATTATAAAGAGACTTTCTCTCCGGTTTCATCAAAATACTTTTTCAGGATTATAATGGTATTGGTGGCTTATTTAGACTTAGAGTTTCATTATATGGATGTAAAGACGGCGTTTCTCAATGGTGACATTGATGAAACGATTTATATGGTGCAACTTGAAAATTTTATTTCTGGAAATCCCGAAAATATAGTCTGCAAATTTTATAAAAAAAAATCCATCTATGGGCTCAAGCAGACTTCCTGTCAATGGTATCACAAGTTTCATCAAATAATCATCTCGTATGATTTTAAGGTAAATTCGGTTGATGATTTTGTATACCATAAGGCCAGTGGGAATAAGGTTATATTCCCGGTTTTGTATGTCGATGACATATTGCTGACGAGTAGTGATATAGGCTTATTGCACAAAACTAAGAGATTTTTTACATCGATAACTTAGCGACTCTATTGGGGACACTTTGAGAGTCAAGTCGCTTGTATATGTTGTCTTCCTTTTATGTGTATTTGTTATGAAGTAATTGTATGATTTGTTTGGTAGTTAGCTTTATATGTCCTATGATTTTAGCATGTACTTTAGTATATATGTGTAATTAATTTTCTTTTTAAATTTTTTTCACCTTTTCTAGATTAGTTATTCCTCTATTTGGTAGAATTATCTTGTTTTTATTCATTTTTATTTGCATTTGCTCTCTGCACACACTATACACACTAACACTGCACGATATCTACACCTAGACTCACACCTATTAGGAATTAGGAGAGATAAGAAATAATAAGACCTCCATAAGGCATCTTCCCTCGTATAAGCCTTATGAAAATATCCTTACTCAAATTGAACCTTTTCCATTCGTAGCTTTTAATGACTGAGGATTGGGGGCTTACTAGCATGTGTTGGCGACAGTGAGGACATTCTAAGAACATTTAGAGTTCCAAGTAGAGTTGGAACTCTACACTAGTAACCCCCTATCCCTAACATCTATAGGATAAAGGATCATCTTCATAGGTAACTATTAGGACACTAGGGAGTTTGCAATAAAAATGAGGGGTCATTATATCCTCGTATTGCATGACAGCTTAAAGTAGTGTGCTAGCCTTAGTGGCAACATAATCATATTTAATGTGTTTTGATGATATTAACCTATTTGTTGTTCCAAGTGTATCCTATTTTTGCAGATCACGTTAAGTACAGATACAAATGACAAATACATGAAGGTACTGGATCAGAGGTAAAGATGGAACTGAGTAGACATTGAAGTAGGAAAGATCAAAAGGATACTCACTTGGAAGAACTCAAGCACATCCAAGGAAGCTAATGTAGAATCATATGTAATGAGGAGTGTTTGAGGTAGTATTTGTTGTAACTCTTGCAATTTGTTTCACGCATGATTACCGAGTAAGAGTTGAGCAAATTGCATATGCATATTAGTTCATACGAGTATATGGGATATCACTTAAATGAAAAATAAATTTTTCATAGTTTGAGACTTATAGTTTTCAAACACAAAACAAAGAGCTTTATAAAAATATCCTTTACTCAAATGTATTTTATATGAGACAAGTTTTAAATCATATTAGTGTTATAATCTTTTAAAAATTTGGTCCTGGTTTGGTTTAAAATCTTAATTATGCACCTCTTAAATTTCCTGAACACCCTTTGCTATTTGGAGCACAACATTTGCTAGAAAACTCCAAAAAAGACGATCTTGGTATCTATGGAAAGTTAAGAAAAAATCCTACAACTTTCTTGTTGGAGACTTTCACTGATTTGGGCAATCAGTCGACTGATTGGAGTAATCAGTCGACGGTTTCGGGTAGAATGTAGCCCAGCTGAAACAGTTAACTAATTAGGGTAATCAGTCGACTAATTGGATCAAACAGTTGACGGTTTGTGTGGGGATTCAAGCTCCAATGGTTATAAATGGCTAATTTTCAAAGTAAACAATTATTTTACAAGCTCAACGGCCATAAAACGGCTAGTAACCTATTTTACCTATAAATACAAGTCCAAAGACTAGTTTAAACATTGATTTTAGTAATTATACATTATTCCCAAGCACACTTCATTTTAGTTCATCATCCTTGTTCTCAACATCTCTCTTACTCTTTATTCTAGTTGTGATTCATTACTTTGAGAAAGTTGTGAGGCTTTCATTGTATCAAATATCAGCTCATTCAAGGAGCATTGTTTTGTATTTCATCTTCAAGTTGTAAAAGGTTCTTGGTGAACCGGATTGCAAAGGGTTCTTGGTGAACCATGGTTGAAGGTTCTTGGTGAACCGAATTACAAGGATTCTTGGTAAACATTGCGGCTCTGGGTGAGCAACATGTAAAGGCTTCTCCGCTGATGAAGAAGGTTATAGTGGATTGTGGAAACCTTGGGTGTGACTCAAGGCATCAATGTAGGCACGGGATCGAACCACGTTAAACAACGGTGTTAAGCTTTTCTTCCCTACACTCTTTTATTTATATCTTGTGCATGTTTTATGTTCTATATATTGTGATATAATCATTTGCTTCTTGCCAACATTTTATATTTTGTAGAGGAAAGCCTAAATACGCAAAAAAAGTTCATTCACCCCCTCCCCTAGTAAAACGACGACAATTTAGTAAGCAAACTGAAAAAGAGGAAACAAGCAAAAATGATACCATTAGGTGCTACAATTGCAAGAAGGTTGGGCATACAATTACAAATTGTCCCTTAAACAAAATCAAAGGGAAATTTTGAAAAGAAGATTATAATGCCTTGAATGCTACTATTTGGGATGAAATCAAAGGATTATCCACTGATAATGAAAATGAGACAGAAGCGCATTCTTGCTTCATGGCTGACGAACAAGAGGAAGCAAGTTCTGATGAGGATGATTATGCTCCCTCTTATGATGAATTAAGGAACACATGTGCTAAAATATATAATGAATTAGTTGTGATCAAAAGAAAGAACAAAAATCTAGAGGAAAAATTGTCAAAATGCAAACAAAATGAACCTTGCCTTTGTTCCGCATTAAAAGAGGAAAATACCTCTCTTAAAAATAAAAATGAGGAGCTTATCTCAAATTCTCAAAAAGACCGTGAGTTTTTTTCAAATAGAAGTAGGAAATTTGAAAATTCAAATTGAAAATATTTTTAAAAGAAAATATTCTCTTAAAAAATAAAGATGAAGATCATGGTAAAACTATTGACAAATTTACAAGAAGGAAAGAAAACTCCAATAAATTCTTAAGAACCCAAAGAAATAAATTCTACAAAAAGGGTTTGAATTATGGGTCCTCTTATAATTCCCATGGTCATATTAATTTTTATGCCTTATCAAATAGGGCAAATAAGTCAAACCCCTTAGACACAAACAAAATTTGTTTGTATTGTGAAAGAAAAGGTCATATTTGTTACAATTGCCCCTTTAGAGATGCTAGAGGCAAAGAAAGGAAGCTAGTATGGGTAGCTAAGAAGACAAACCCTTTGGGACCCTAAGGAAGAATGGATACCAAAAAGAATTACATGATTTTTTAAATATTACTTCCTTAGAACCTAGGATTAGTTAATAGGATTTAGATAGATTTAACTACACCTAGGTAAAAACGGATTGTGATGACTAAGTTTGCGCTCAAGGTTTAAAAATCCCAATTTACGCATAATAAATACTTGATTAGTACACTGGGGACTTTAACGATTTAAGCCAATATGATGAGTTCAAATGATAAATCCAACATGATCTATCAACTGTATTTATCATTGTTGATTGGTTAATTTATTTTAAAAAGAATTAGCTATAGTTTATGGGATGAAGTAGTATGCACAACCTCACAAGCTCTTTACTCAGGCTTGTTCTTTAGGAATAGATTTTTGGGGGAAAATAGAAACCTTATAATTCTGATATGAATAACTTAAGTGTTGAATAAAGGTTCAAAAGCATGCTATGATAGGTAAATCCATCTCTTATAGACAGGAGATGTCCTCCTTAGTCACATAATATGTTTTTGATGATATATGCTTAATTTGGATTGAGTTTTTGGGAGAGTATTTCATGACATCATAGGTACTACGTTGCATCCAACCCTAAACTCATCTTGGAGCATTGACATTGAATGCGTGATCCAAATTCAAGGGCATTCATAATGAAAATTCAAGTCATCACAAATAATATAGCAAAACCCTACTACTAAAAATTTTCTAACAATAATCTACTAGTGCTTACCAAAAGATATCCCATCAGGATCATTTAGAAGTATCTACTAGGGATTCTTAACTATATTGACTCGAGATAGAGAATTCCCTCTATGCTTGACCTATGGGAAAACTCTTAACCATTATTAATAAAAAAGCGTTCTCTTCCAAATGGATTAACAAATCACAATCAATTTTATCTATTCGTAGTATTATATTCTTGCTCAAAATTATGAGCATAAACTTAGTTTATAGCACTTTCCCATTAGTGGCTAATTAGGAGAACATGTCTCCTATTATCTACAACATTGTTAAATATAGCCTCATATATCCTTGAATGCTCATTGCCAAATACTAAGGACATATTTATCATGCTTAATGCACAAGCATGAAAATATTATGCTTATTTTAATAATGTCCACTTATAGTTACTTTGGAATCAAGTACTGAATTAGCAAATAGCTCTCCAGCTATACTCAAATCTGATAAGCATCCCCTGTCAACAAATATATGACTCATTATTTGGATGCTGATCTAGAAGTAATATCAAAGTAATTCATGAAGAGGTTATTTTTAACATAGGACTTATCAACCTCTTATCTAAGATTCACTTTGTTGAGATATTTACTCAAACAAAAGCTTCAAGCACTCAACAAAATGCTTAAAAAAATCCAACATAATATATTCTGCTATGTTTATATAGACATATCCTAGAGCTTCTAGCTTTCCACATAATCAGAATCAACGTCTTTAACTCTTAGAGGAAACTGTAAGAATCTATCCTCTGCAATGGCAATGTTGGAAGGCTCTGCTAATATTGCAAAGTGATGAACTGGCTTGGTAATCATCCTTAACTCACATGGATCAAGTAAAGTGTCGCTTTGAGAATCAAATATGAAACTTCATAAGATGAAACCTTTTGGATCCTTATACTCACTCGTGGCAACATTAAATAAACAAGAGATTCATCTTATCAAAACCTCAAAGCAATAATGGGTTCTCCAAATGAACATTCATTCTTATCAAAGAAACCCATACTCAACCATAGGCATCAATATGTTGTGTAATGCAATTAGTTGTCAAGCATTCACCAACTTATGGTTGATTCAAAAAGAAGAAAAATTTCTTCTAAGTACTCTTATTTATTCATTGTTAACTATTAATCTTTATATAAGAGTCTTTACCCATACTTCTTTATCAGCTCTCAACCTTTGATAAATCAAATAGAGTTTTGTATTATTAGAAATCATCATTCATGAGTAAGTATGGAACCAATCTAGGCAAAACAAATGGTTTGGTTCTGCACCAAACCGTCGACGATTTCTGAGAAAACTATCGACTAAAATCAATCGAGGCAGGTTGACGTTTTTGGTTCAATACATACTCGCCTCACCAACATGGAATTACCACATGTCTAGACAACTTAGAACAAGGGTTAATGCTCGTTCAATAGCATGGAGAAATAGTCTTAATAAGCTTTTAGAGCATTTTAAAGATAAATAAATAGTGCCTCTCTTTTTTATGATGATCAAAGAGGGAGAAATAAAATTGGTGTGAAATTGTTTGATTTTTTATTTTGTGTAAATCTTGATGAAAGTTCAATTTGATGTTTAAATTACAATTCTATATGAATGGAATGAGTCTTTTAAATTGCAATTATGTGATGAAAGGAAAGAACTTTCAAATTTTTGTATTGTGTGTTATAAAGCTCCAGTGATATGAAATATCTAGTTAAATGATTTAATTATGCCTTATATGCATATAGTAAGGGGAGTAAAATTTTCATCTTATTCAACAATATGCATAAATTAAGGGGGATCTTGTAAATTATATCCTGTAAGAATATCAATGGTTTTTCATCATCAAAAAATGAGAGATTGTTAGCCTTGGTGGCTACATAATCTTAATTGTCATGTTTTGATGATAACAACTCATTAGTGGTTTTAGGTAAACTAATCTTTACATATCAAGTTATGATAAGTACAAACTCAAATGCAAAAATCAAGTAAAATCTTAGTAGGTGAAACATCATCAAAAAGGAAAGATTGTTAGCTTTAGTGGCTACATAATCATATTTAATGTGTTTTGATGATTTTAACATATTTTTTATTTCAAGTATATCTTATCTTTGCAAATCACGTTAAGTACGGGTACATATGACAAATACATGAAGGTACTGAATCAGAGGCAAAGATCGGACCGAGTAGACGTTCAAATAGGAAAGATCGAAAGGACACTCACTTGGAAGAACTTAAGCACATCCAAAGAAGCTAATGTAGAATCATATGTAATGAGGAGTGTTTGAGGTAGTATTTGTTGTAACTCTTGCATTTTTGTTTCACGCATGATTACTGAGCAAGAGTTGAGCAAATTGCATATGCATATTAGTTCATACGAGCATACAAGATATCACTTAAATGAAAAATAAGTTTTTCATAGTTTGAGAGTAATAGTTTTCAAATACAAAACAAAGAGTTTTATAAAAATACCTTTGCTCAAATGTATTTTTATATGGGACAAGTTTTAAATCATATTAGTGTTATAATCTTTTAAAAACTTGGTCTTGGTTGGGTTTAAAACCTCAGTTATGCACCTCTCAAATTTTATGAACACCCTTCACTATTTGGAGCATAACTTTTGTTAGAAAACTCCAAAAAGGGCAATCTTAGTATCTATGAAAAGTTAAGAAAAAATCTCACAACTTTCTTATTGGAGACTTTCACTGATTTGGGCAATCAGTCAACTGATTGGGGTAATCAGTCGACGATTTCGGGCAGAATGTAGCCCAGCTGAAACAATCAGCTAATTGGGATAATCAATCGACTAATTGAAGCAAACAGTCGACTAATTGGGTCAAACAATCAATGGCTTGTGTTAGGATTCAAGCCCCAACGATATAAACAGTTAGTTTTCAAAGTAAACAATTATTTTACAAGTCCAACGACCATAAAACGGCTAGTAACCCATTTTGCCTATAAATATAAGTCCCAAGACTTGTTTAAACATTGATTTTAGTAATTATACATTATTCCCAAACACACTTCCTTTTAGTTCATTAGCCTTGTACTCAACATCTCTCTTACTCTTTATTCTAGTTGTGATTCATTACTTTGAGAGATTTGTGAGGCTTTCATTGTATCAAATATCAGCTCATTCAAAAAGCACTATTTTGTATTTCATCTTCAAGTTGTAAAAGGTTCTTGGTGAACTGGATTGCAAACGGTTCTTGGTGAACCATGGTTGAAGGTTCTTGGTGAACCGAATTGCAAGGATTCTTGGTGAACCTTGCGACTTTGGGTGAGCAACGTGTAAAGACTTCTCTGTCGGTGAAGAAGGTTATAGTGGATTGTGGAAACCTTGGGTGTGACTCAAGGCATCGATGTAGGCAAGGGGTCAAACCACGTTAAACAACGGTATTAGGCTTTTCTTCCCTATACTCTTTAATTTATATCTTGTACATGAACGTGTAAAGACTTCTCTACCGGTGAAGAAGGTTATAGTGGATTGTGGAAACCTTGGGTGTGACTCAAGGCATCAATGTAAGCAAGGAGTCAAACCACATTAAACAACGATATTAAGCTTTTCTTCCCTATACTCTTTAATTTATATCTTGTACATGTTTTATGTTCTATATATTGTGATATAATCATTTGCTTTTTGCCAAGATTTTATATTTTGTAAAGGAAAGCCTAAATACGCAAAAAAATCCATTCACCCTCTCCCCTCTAGACTCTACTCCAGGGCCAACATAGTGAACTCCTTGTACTCACGAAACACAGTAGTACGTCCCATGTGGATCAAAAGCCCTTGTATGGGATATGAAATCAAAACCAAGATATTGTGCAATCTAAGTGAACATAATGATCTAAAACCTCATTCATTTTTGCATACTTGCACATTTGTTATGTAATTTGTGCTAACTCATCCCCCCATTTATATTCTATCTTTCTTAATACATAATCTCTTAGTTCTGTTTGTGTTTAGGAAAACCCATCCCATTCCTCGTTGCTTCTTCCTCCTCCAAGTCCGAGTCCTAAGTATGGATCTACCAAAATTGCAACAAGACAAGAAGTCTCATGCCAACAACCAACAATTTGGAATGTTGGAGAAAACAGTGAAAGAATTGGCATTGTTGAGCAAAGGCAAGGCACCGATGAACCATGTAAGTCCCCTTCCACAATCAAAGAACCAAGCTGAACAATATCCCATTGGGGAACAAGGAGAGCCTGATAATGAAAGTGAACAACTGAAATATTATAAGGAACGCATGGATTTCATTGAAGAACAATTAAGAATAGTTCAGAACATGTAATTTGAGGACCTCTATTTGTTCACAAGCTTAAAAATTTCACCCAAGTTCAGAATGCCCGACTTTGACAAGTATGACCAAATTGGGTAGCCAAAGACCCGCCTGAAAATGTATGCAAGGAAAATGGCCGATTACTGCAAGGATGAAAATTTGCTCATCCACATTTTTCACGTAAATCTCATGAGTTCAGCATTAAAATGGTATGCCTCTTTGAAAAGATGTAGCATACAAAATTGGAAGGACTTAGCCAACAAATTCCTGAAGCAGTACAAGTTTAATCTATATGTTGCTCCCAACTGTCTCAACTTATAGAACACGGAGAAGGAGGCATCAGATAATTTCAGGGAATACACAGAAGGATGGAGAGGGTTAGCAGCTCAGGTTGACCTTCCATTATCAGAAGAACATCTGGAGGACTTTTTGTTGGAACCATTGAAGGGATTTACTATGAATGGTTGTTGGGGAATGCATTGATAAATTGGTTTATACATAATTGATTTATTTTGCTTATAAGTGTATGTAATTCTGCAATAATGAGTGTACACAATTGGTTAAATTCGTTTGTGCGAACCAATTAGTATGCATGCACGCATGTATATAAATACGTAATTAGTTGATTAAGATATGTCTGTAATTATATAGATATGTACGTAAATATAGTATTGCTACAACTTTCTTTTGAAATTAAACTATATAATAATTATGAAATCAATAGTATAATTCAGAAATCTATACACATAATTTTTCAATTATGAACACCTCAATTTAAATACACACACACATGCAATTATGGATGTGCGCAATTAGTTGGATGTACACAATTAGTTGGGGTTAGTTATACAAACTAATTAATATGTATGCATGCTTATACATAATTACATAACTAATAACCTTCAAAGATAGCAAAAAGATGTGGAAATAATGATATTTGTAGTTATAAGTTTCATTGATATTCGACAATTGGTTTCATATGCTTTAAAATTAAATCAGTAAATGGGTTGAATTATGTCTAAATAAGTATGGGTCATAAATTAAATTGGTCAAATATTTTATTTAAAAAGGTCATAGATTAATGGGTTACAAATAATCCAACCCATAAATTTAATCTTACCTAGTGTTGCAAACCAATCAAGTCACTCATGGAGCTCAGCTCGATAAAGGCTCAATGACCAAGTCTCAAGCCCAATTTTTAAGCTTAGTTTGTAAAGGAGCCGAGCATGAGCACAACCGAGCTCGACTCGCCTCGGCTTGTAATATGCTCGATAACTAACTCAAATGGACTCATTTGTTAGGCTCATTAAAAAGAGTTCAATAATGAACTCATTAAGTTGACTCAATCCTAAGAGTCTAATGCTGCCCAATTGCCCAAGGAGAAAGACATAACTCCCAGCCCAAACAAAAGGGACGGATAAAACTATTATTATTAGAGCATTCATAAAATTTGAGCTTGAACCCAAGCTCAAACCTGCAAATGAGCTGAGTCCGAGCACACTAAAGCTCAGCTTGGGTCATTTGCAGCCCTAATCCTATCCATCTTAACCCATACACACTCATTAGCATATCCATTATCGATGCATCTCAACTCCCTGTTAGCCAGAATTTTTGCAAGCTTCTCTTTTTAACACATGAAAGATCAATGAAATTGTTTAATTTCCTTGCTCTTAATGCTAATTTAAGGGATCTGACTTCAACTCCAAGCTCATGGCCTTTAGAAGAATTTAGTTCAAATTTGATTCCCAATTGCAAGGTCATGGCCATTTGGAGAATTTTAAGTTATTCGAGACATACTCATGGCTCTGGGGAGGATTTAATTCAAACCCAAAACCCAACTCCAGCCAGTTCTAAATAATCTGACCTCCAACTCAGAGCTCATCGCCCTATTGACATGTCCCTTGGGAGAACCACCATTTGGATATAACTCGAATCCACTTCCAACTCCATAGGCCTTCGACAGATTATGTTCTGAGAATTTGAAGTAATCAGACCACCACCCTAAAAAAAAACTCCAAACTTATGGCCTCTCCAGTAAGATGATTTAATTCAAATCTGACGCCATCTTTAGGTTCGTGGCCCTTGAAAAAATTTTACACCAAATTAATTATATTGAACTTTCACCCTACATTTGAGAGCATGAAATTTAAGCATCACATAAATTTGTGTGATTTGAGCCAAAATATATAATACAAAATTACATTGAATTTCAATCAAATTCACACTGATTTAAATTAAAAGGCCTAAGTCCAAGCCCCAATACACAAAATCAACAAATATACACGTCTTATGTCAGGTTGCTTTACCAGCATATCACTTGAAACACCATCTATACTAGGTCTAATGGAAATATTTGTGAAGATTCTTCAAATTCTATGTCCCAGGCATGGTGCAACAAGCCTATAAGTCCCTAGATTGACCACTTCTCCAACTTCGTATGAACCCTCCATAGCAGCTCCAAATTTCCCCTCCTCTTCTGCAATTCTTGGAATTTCTTCAAGATTAATTCCCTTTGTCACGAAACAAGCATTCCCAAACCCTCAGTTGAAATATATAGATTATTAAAGTTTTAATAGATTTTATGTTAATAACTTGTGGTGATTTCTAAAACATCAACTAATGTTTCTATATGTTATGAACCTACCTACATTGGTCATATTAATTATACTACTATAGATATACAAGAATGCATAAATATTTTATGAGTCATATATTTTTTCATATTCAGCAAACACTTATTATTGCATTTGAGTCTTAATTTATTATGGGAATGGAACACATATTTTGAATGAATGGATGAAAAAATAGATTTAATTAATGGGACAAACTATTTTTTAACTATGACTAACTAGACTATGAAAGGTTGCTTTTGTCAAAAATAAAAAAGAAGTATAGTGTTAGGGATTTGTCAGAAAATTCAGTGGTTTAGTATCATATTCAAAAAAAAAAAAAAAAAATCTCAAGGGTTAGTTTCAATTTTACCTTAAAAAATTTGAAGATACCGAGATTTTAAATCACAGTGTGTAGCTTTTTGATGCATACTTCATAATCTCATATATTCCCTACTTAAAAGGAAAAGCAATAATAAGAAACACAAAGCCACAATTATTTATTGCCTAGTCGGCATACTTAGAAACCACATGCAAATATCATCCACAATCTATATGAGCGGATGTTAAACATACACACCTAAACATGAAGCAGAATGAAAGATAGTTCAACAAAGATGAGTCTGTAGATCAAATGTTCAATCCACACTCTCACCTTGATTTATTTTTCTCCACCATGGATAAACTTGAGATGGAGGTCTAGTCCCCCCACCACTGATGGACAAAGATACCACTCCTCCTGAGACTCTTGAGGAGGCTCATGCAGTCTCCGCACAACGAATTCTTGCAATCTACACTGTCTGAGCAGCGAAGGAATAGCTCATCAACGTGGCATATTGATCCGGTTTCAAACAGTTCATATAGAAGTTTCAGCTCTTCTGCTCTTGCATTCATCAAGAGGATGACAAAATCCCCAGCAGCCACTGTATTCTTAAACCAGTTAATGAAATCAAACTCATCATCCGGAGGCATAATCCAATCATCCCTGCCAGAATTGGCATTGGCAGTGGCCTTACTTCCCGCTAGGCCTGGATGATAAACAAAGGTGGTACCTGGTTTTTTCACATAAGATGAGAGTGCAGAAGTGTTATGATCAATGACATAGACATTGAAAGCTTGAGGTGGTGTGGGATAGAAGGGCCTGAGCCAATTTGCAATGCTAGAGTTCAAATATTCCCCTGCACCAATATTAATATATATAAGCCTGTTCCTTGATGAAAAATCCACGAACTTGGGTAAATATGAAATCTTTGTTTCGTGCTCTCCGGGGCTTTTCTTCACAAGAGGCTCAATGTGCTTCATAAATGGCTGGTTGTTTGTAACTGATGGGCACTCGTAGGGCAGATGATACCACTCAAAGTAGCCAACACTGTCAAATCTTTTCTTGAAAACAACCAGAGTGAAGGAACTAATGCCACATACCTGCAAAATATCCGAGCTTTTGAGGAATGAGGAAACAGGGGTGGCAGACCTTACCAAGCTACCGGAGTACAAATCCCGAGCACCCACAAGCAAAGCACCAATGCCACCCGGTCGCAGAACACGCTCAACCTCGAGCACGAAGAGGGCAGGAACAGAAACCCTATCAAGAGCTCTGGAGAACACAAAATCGAAGGAATTGTCCTCGAAACCAAGCTTGTAAACAAAGCGGCTTTGCAAGAGGGAGAAGAAGGGGTGTCTATGGACCCCAAAAGCATTGGAAACGCCCAATACTCGCAATGACGAGACAGCAGAGGCTGATCCCTCTCCAACACATAAAACTTTAGAACCAGAACCCAACAAGTTCTTGCCCATTAGCTCTCTAAACACACTGACTGTCAAATTCTCATTTTCCTCACACGGCATTGACGATGATGACCCAAAAAGTGTCAGTGCGAAAGATGAGGTTGATTTCACAAACCCACCCGGAAACAAATGCGGGTTCGGGTCATCGTCCACCGGGCAATTATCATAGTTCGAAATAAGAGGTTCAGTTGCCCAGACATCGCGGACAATCAGGACAAACGGAAATATCGCCATGGCAAGTGCAACCAAGAAAACTCGAAGCAACAAACGTCTGGCCAATGAGCCGTGAAGGATTTGCCATTTCAAGGCCTTGAAATCCATTCCCACCTCGCTTGTGTCGCAGATTCAGGTCTTTCGATGAACAATCGCGAGTAAAAGATCACTTATTTTCCGAAATCCAAACTTGGATTTTTCAAATGGAAAAATCAGAGAATGCAAAGAGAGATTGACCCAGAAAATCAAAAACAAGAAGATGATTAGCGAGTGCAAAACCTGGAGGAGGTGTGATTTCCACCCACGAGGACGCCCAGAGACTTTTGGAACCCTAACCAGACCCTCTTCGGAACCCTCCGAGGACTCTGCTCGTACCACGCCTGAACCATTGTGGGAAACCAAAATCAAACCTTACATTACTTCATTGAAGACCAACCCAGTGTGCTGCGTCTGAGGAGAGATCTCTTGAGGGTGGAGTTGCAGAGAAGAGTATAAAAGAGTAGCAGGGTTAGGGTTTGAAATGGAACAATGGAAATCTGGGAGGAGACAAGGAGTAAAGGGCGTACTGGGAAGTGAGCTGGAAGTCCTGATAGGGCCGTGACGTTGGAACAGTGACCGGCGGGTGGGGTTTCTGTCTTTGGGTACGAAGATAAGATTCCAAAGCATTTAATGAGTGAACGCGTGCCGCTGATCCAATGGGCTAGTGATGGACTGGGTGGTTGTTGAGGCCCAATTGATTGGCGGCCCATGCGTGTGGGGCTACGTGTCGATATTTAATTGGAAAACCCATCTCCGTCACTTTTCGTGGCCTTACCAGTCTAGCCTACCTGATAACGGCCGGTGTCGGTGGGATTGATGCGGGCAACGGTTTTAAGAATATAATTTGCTAATGTTATTAAATATAGAGAAAATAAAATAAAGATGTGGCATAGTTTGGTTATGTCTACTCTAAAGCACATGAGATTAAAAAATTTATTATCTCGGAATAAATTATAAGATAATTTGAAACCAGATTTGTATAAAATAATTTTTTTTTTTGTTATTCTTTATACAAAATATTTCTTTTCTCTTTATCTCTCAACTATTCTTGTCCTTATTATATATCTACTTCCTTCGAGCATGCGATGTGTTTCCAAACGAGAGAAAGAGGGTGCCCTTTTATAGGCCAATAAGGATAGTAAAGTGTTTATTTAGGTGAAAAAATGAAGGGGTGGCAATCATTAAACCCTTATGATTTTCATACACTCCCCCTTGAATGTCACCCATATATTAAGTCATTATACTAAGATCTTTAAGATATCTCATTCCGATGAGATTAACCAATTTCTTGAATATTGTAGTATGCAAAGTTTTAGTGAACAAATCTACTAGATTATCATTTGATCGGATATGTTGAACATCTATATCACCATTCTTTTGGAATTCATATGTATAAAAAAATTTTGGAGAAATATGTTTTATTTTGTCACCCTTTATGTATCCTCCTCTTAGTTGAGTTATAAATACAGTGTTGTCTTCATATAAAACTGTTAGAATATCTTTGATTGACTGAAGACCACAATTTGCTTGGATATGAGAAATCGTTGATCTCAGTCACACACATTCTCTACTAGTTTCATAGATAGTTAGTATTTCATAATGATTTGACGATGTTGTTCTAATCATCTATTTTATTGATTTCCAAGATATAGCAGTTTTTTTTGTAAACAAATATATATCCAATTTGAAATTTAACATTATGAGGATCAGATAGATATCTACTATTTGCATATCCTACTAGTTGAGATTTAGAATCAAATAAATAGAATAGATCCAAATCAGATGTATCTCTCAAATAGCGTAGAATGTGTTTAACTCCATTCTAGTGTCGCTGAGTATGCATAGAGCTATATCTTACTAATAGATTTACAGTAAATGCAATGTCGGATCTTGTACAATTGGTCAAATACATAAAAGAGTCAATAGCACTTAAATATGGTACTTCAGGACCAAGTAATTCCCACCCCCCCCCCCCCCCAAAAAATATCATGAAGTCAAAATGGATCCTTCTTAACATCAAGTGATCGCACCATCATTGGAGATCCCAAATGATGAACTTTATCCATATAAAATTGCCTCAATACCTTTTCGATATATTAAGACTGATGAACAACAATTATGTCATTTACATGTTTAATCTGTAGGCCAAGACAATATTTTGTCTTTCCTAAACTTTCATCTCAAATTTCGCCATTAAATAATTAGCAGCTTTATTAAGTTCTTCGAGATCCCAAATAAATTCAAATCATCAATATAAGCAGCAATTATAGCAAATATGGATTATGATCTTTTAATAAAAAAGCATAAACAAATTGGATCATTTCTGAATCTTTCTTTTACAACGTACTCACTTAATCGATTGTACCACATGTGTCCATATTACTTTAATCCATATAAAGAATGTTGGAGTTTAATTGAATATAAATTTCTGAGTTTTGCTTCAGGTAATTTAAATCCTTCAGGGATTTTCATATAAATTTCATTATCCAACGATCCATATAGGTATATTGTTATTACGTCCATAAGATGCATGCTCAGTTGTTCAGCGACTGCTTGCCCAATTAAGAATCTGAAAGTGATTCCATACATTACGGGAGAATATGTCTCCTCATAATCAATTACGGTTTTCTGTGAGAAACCTTGTGCCACAAGCCTTACTCGTAATTTTATTATTTTCATTTCCCTTGCGCACAAATACTCATTTGTATTCAATGGGTTGGACATCTTCCGATGTCTAGACTACAAGTCCAAAAACTTCTCTTTTTTATAGAGAGTTTAATTTTGATGTGATTGCCTCTTCCCATTTTGACCAATCACTTCTATATTGACATTCATTAACAGATTTAGGTTTAGGATCTTCATTACTTCTGGTAATGTCTGTTGCTATTGCATATGCAAATGTGTTATTGACAATAACTTTATTTTTATCCCACATTTCTCATATGTAATGAATTGAGATCTCATTATTATTTCTAGGTACCTGTCTTTTTTCAATGGATTTCTCTTCAGTAGTTTTCTCTTCAGGAGATTCCTCTTCACGAGGTTCCTCTTCAGGATGTTCCATAATAAGGATTTCATTTGCAAAAGAAAATGGTTTGTGAATGTCGAATGGATTATCCACACCTATAACCTCTTCTGGAGTGTTTACAGATTTCAATTTTCTTCTTTTGGGAGTTTTATCTTTTTCAGCAATAGGCCTTCCACACTTAACTTTTTGTTTAGGTTCATTAGCCGGCTATTGTCCTTTAAAGACATCAATACGTACTCGAATATTTGCAGCAGGTATATCATATTTTATTATGGTCTTAGTATCTGCAAAAGAATCTAGTAACTGATTTACAATACCTTGCAAATGTATAATCTTTTGAACTTTAAGTTTACTTTGATTTGTGCGAGAATCTAAATGAAATAAACTCATGGCGTTACATGCGATTGCATGTTGTGCTTCCGATACTGATTTTGTTCCCCCTAATGTAGGGAATATTGTTTCATCAAAATGACAGTCTTGAAATCATTTTTTAAACAAATCACTCATTAAAGGTTCAAGATATATCTAATAATATAAGGGGATTCAAAACCAACATAGATATCAAGCTTACATTGAGGACCCATTTTAGTTCTTTGAGGAGGGGCAATAAGAACATATACAGCACAACCAAAAGTTCTTAAATAAGAAATATCAAGTTGTTGTCCATAAACTAATTGCATGGGCGAAAGATTATTGTAAGTAGTTGACCTTATACGAACTAAACATGTAACATGAAGAATAGCATGTCCCTAAACAAATAAAGACAATTTGGTTCTCATAATCATAGGTCTAGCAATGAGTTGAAGTCTCTTAATAAAAAATTCAGTAAAACCATTTTGTGTATGGGTATAAGCAACAGGATGTTCAACATCTATTCCAAGTGACATGCAATAGTTATCAAAAGTTTGAGATGTAAATTTACCAGCATTATCCAAACGAATTGATTTAATTGGATAATCGGAAAATGAACTCGTAATCTAATCAATTGAGAAAAAAGTCTCATAGATGCAATATTGCGAGTAGAAAGTAAAGAAACATGTGACCATATAGTAGATGCATCAATTAAGGTCATGAAATATCTAAATGGTCCAAATGGTGGATGTATTGGTCCATATATATCACCATGAATTCTCTACAAGAAACTGGGAGATTCAAGACTTACTTTTGAAATACATGGTTTGACGATTAATTTCCCTTGAGAGCAAGTAGTACACATGAAATAATTTGACAAAAGAATCTTCTGATTTTTCAGTGGATGACAATGTGAATTGTCAATGATTCTTCACATTATTACATCTCCAGGATGTCCAAGATGATCATGTCAAAGTGTAAATAACTTTGGGTCATCGCACTTCTAGTGCAAGACATTATATGATTTAATTGTTTTAATCTTTGTATAATACAATCGAGAAGATAAAGTTAGCAGTTTTTTTAAAATTTGTTTCTTCCCAAAAACAATAGAAGTAATATAAATGAATTCTTTATTACCTTCATTTGTAGTTTCAATGTGATATGCATTAAGTCTTAAATCTTTAAAGTTTAATAGATTTCTTCTAGATCTGCTAGAATACAAAGTTTCATCAATTTGTAATAAAGTACCATTGGATAACTTTATACTAGCTCTTTCGGAGTTTTCAATCAAATTTGTAAAACCAGATATTGTATTAACATTTATTAAAAATATATTCAAGTAATAGAAATATTTCTTATCTCAAAAAATTGTGTGTGTTGTAGCACTGTCAACTAAACAAACTTTTTCCAAAGACATCTTAGAATCGATCAAAACTTTAAGACAATTCACACTACAACACATTTTAAAAACCCATTATTATAATTGATCATAGCAACAATAAGCGCGATAATTTATTTATTAAAATCAAAATACAATATTACTTACTTTATATCTTAAAATATTACATCATTATTTTCATCTTGATTTACAAGGAAATCGGCAACATCAAGATAAACAGAGTTGGATGGTCCAGCATCAAGGTCTATTGGAACAATATTATTAGTAAAATTTATTTCTATCTCTTTACCATTTTCCTTTTCTTTCATTGAGACTTGATATAAATCTACCAAGTATCCGGGCGTACGACAGGTACACGGTCAATGACCTTTTCCTCCGCATCTATAGCATTTATTTTCATGATGTCTGGGTTTTTGATCCTGACCATTATCCCGTTTCTGGGGGTCATCCCTCTTTCGTGGGATTGCAGACTCATGCTGATGTCAGTGATTATTTTAACCACAGCCACGATCATGCCCATGACCATGCCTACGGCCTTGTCCTCGACCATGAGATACATTTATATTCACTTCAGGGAATGAGGTTGAACGAGTTGGACGAGTTTGGTGATTGTTCATCAAAAGCTCGTTATTTTGCTCAGCAATAAGAATACATGATATAAGTTTAGAAAATTTAATAAATTTCTTTTCCCTATATTGTTGCTGCAAGAACATATTAGTGGGATGGAAAATAGTAAATGTCTTTTCAAGCATGTCTTCATTAGTAATATTTTCACCACATAAATTTAGTTTCGAGATAATCTTATGCAGAGCTAAGTTATATTCACTGACTGTTTTAAAGTCTTGCAACCTCACGTGCAATCATTCATATCGAGCTTTTAGTAAAATCACAATCTTTTAGTGGTTAAATCTATCCTTTAAATTTTTTCATAGGATAAGTGAGTCCTTAACAGTAAGGAATTTAGTCTTTAATTTTTCATCTAAATGATGACGAAAGAAGATCATAGCTTTTGCGCGATCTTATAAGGATGCGGTATTTTCATCTAAAATAGTGTTTCCCAAGTTCATTGCATTTAGATGAATATCAACATCAAAAATCCATAATAAATCATTATTGTTTTGATGTCAAAAGAAACAATTCAACTTTGCTTAGATTTGACATCTAAATAAATTAACAATAATAAAACAATTTAGAAAACAAAATTTAAAAATTGAAATAAAATTGAGATATAATATAATATTATTTCCACCATTCCAGAGGTACTTAAATATGTTTATTTAGGAACAATTTTTTTTTTAATTTGTGCTCTTCAGGACTATGATTTCAATTTATAATATTAAATTGGGTAGCAATTTACCATCTCTTTAGGAGGCTAAGTATACTACCTCATCTATAGGGTAAACATTTCACCTCTTCAGCAAGTTGATTTTAACATATCTTTTCGGGAGGTTAAAATTATGTCCTCTTCAGGATGAAAATATTTACCATCTCTTCTGAAGATTTAATACGCAGCCTCTTCAAGAGATCTATATGTAGTGAAATAATATAATGTAATATAATAATATATTAATATAATAAAATATTATAATACTATATATATATATATATATATATATATATATGATAATATTAGGATACTAGGAAGTATCCTTATTTCATTTCAAAACCCCCACCCCCTTTTGTTTGGCCATACACTCTCTCTCTCTCTCATCAATCTCTCATTCTCTCTCTTAATTTCTCCTCCATTTCCCGACCAAATTGAAAAACAAACATCATTTCTGGGTTCCAGCTTAGCTCCTCAACACTTTAACCGGAGAGATTTTGTCATTTGGACATCATAGACATCATTTCAGGGCTAAGGTAAGAGAAATAAATTATGTTAGTTTATTTTGGAATTAACCGATTAAATTTGAGTATTTGGATATAGAAATATTATATTAGATTTTCTGAATGAATCAAGCATATGAAATTTATGATTTTGAGTTTATTATATACGTATTTGGGAAAATTAAAGTGTGTAGGGTGATCATCTCTTTTTTCCTGTACAATATATATATATATATATATATATATATATATATATATATATATTTCTAAATTAAATTAAAACTGTTGACGTGATCATACCCTTATTTTTAGCAAAATATGCCGGGTGCTTTATGACATACTTTCTCCGGTCAGTTTACTAGATTATGATATAACACTTAAATTGTGTGGCATGAGAATAATTTATTATATTGCATATTTAAACCTGCTGGAATTTTTATGGTATTATATGACAAAAGTTGTGGTATTATACTAATTTCTAGAATTGTTGGGAATAATGCGGATATTGTAAATTCGATGGTTTAATACCGATCACGTGGATGGTTGGAAAATTTTGAAAAAAAAAAAAAAAACAATTGTGAATTGATTGTTGAGAATGATAGGGAGAGATTACTGTGAATTATGTGTTGAGAATTGAGATCATGTTATCTGTTATATTATGTAAATTTCATTATATCTTCTAAGAACCTTGATGGACCAGTGGATGATCGGTACCATAGCTACAAACGAGAATCAATGCAGTCACATTATTCTGAGAGTATTGGTGGATGAAGAGTTGATTTGGACAGAGAAGGGTTGTGTACCCTCTTGGGGTCCGGACTAGGAAGCGGTAGGCAAATTAGACTTATAGATGAGTTATTTTGATTTAGTCTTGGTAGGCCAACCAAGGCTAAGTACAATTTTTGGACCGCACAACCCGTTATGGGGGTTATGTAAGAACCCGAACCGTGATAAAGGGGTTAAATAAATAAGAGAGGGGCAAATTGGGAATTTGGCACATTTATTCGACGAAGCCAGATTTCATCGATGAAGCCTTTGTTCTTCTCGTCGACGAAATTCAGAGACTCATCAACGAGGAGAAGCCGAGGAGTTTCGGAAAAGCTGGAGATCCCAGATTCTTCGACGAGGTCATCGATTCGTCGACGAAGTTAGTGAAAGATTCGTCAACGAGAACACCATTTCGTTGACAAAATTGCCTGGGGTCAAAGGGCTATAAATAGAAATTTCCTTTACTTCTTCATTAAGAAACTTATATTTTATCTCTCTCTCTCTCTCTCTAGAACTCTCCCTACTCTCTCTCTCTCTCTAGATTTCTTCGCCGATCGTTGATGGAATCGAAAATCTAAAGTTACCACAAGGATCGTGGAAGGATTCTTTACAATTTCTACGGATCATAATCTCGTTTTGGAGATTTTCGGGTTTCGGCGTAAAATCGAGGTAAGGCTCAATTTTCAATTCTGATCTGGTAGTTTTGTAGGTAACTGTCTTGTGAGTATATTCTGTACTGTGATTTGTAGGTTTTGGAATTCGGTTCGCTGTTTAGGAGCCTTTGGAGTTCGGAATTTGGTATTCGGGGAAAAGGTAAAGGGAACTATGTTTATATTGGTTATTTTTGAAATTGGACTCAATGGAACTGTGGTTCACGGTCCTGTGTGTGTTTTGGCTACTCATTTGGGAGGGATCTAATGGGGAAAACTATGGTTTTTTCTTTATTACAGTTTTGGGAAAAGGGAGCGACGGGCTGCATCCCGAGTTTTGTTGAAAATCGAGGGTATATGTTGATTTATACTATGATATTGGGATGGTCGTGCCTTGACTTGTTTAAACTGTATTTGTTTGAAAAACCATGTTTTAGATTACCAAATGAGTGTGGTTTGTTTGGTTATATGAGTATGCATGTGTGTGTGATATGTTGAAATGCTAGTAGGAACTGGGTTCCGAAATTGTTCTAGGTACTAAAAGTGTCCGGTTCTATATCCGAGGGCGTGTGTTTATCGTCTACCATGTAGGCAAGAGCGTCTGGCTCTATACCCGAAGGCGTGAGCCTATTCCGGCAAATCAGACCGAAGGGTGTGGATCCACCAGTTAGCGCTGGTACGATGCCATGGGAGTCAGGGACTAGCCATGTACCGGTGGTGCCATGCTTCGCGGGTTGGTTGGGCCAACATCGGATTGTCGCAGACCGGCTTCGAGTCGAAGGGTGTGACAACACCGGGATTGCTAATCATGTGTTGTGTGTGCGTGTATGCACTGTGTAAACTAGTATTGGAATGCATTTAACTGCATGTATGTTGTATCATGATAACTGTGATGACCCAAATATATATATATATATATATATATATGATTAAAGCACAATAATAATAAAATAATAAAAATGGTCATTGATTTAATATCAATACAGAAGTGTTTTTCTGTAAGATCCTTGATTTCATGTTTGATACCTAAGAAAGACCTTGTCTAAGCGAGTGCTCAGAGACCATTGCGGCTCAGTCGCTCCCTGGAGGTCGGCCTGGTCAAAATGAAATTTCATAGGATAAACAAGATAGACACTGTTTGTACACTAAATAAGTATATATACATAAAATAGTGTTTTGACAGACATAATTTGTAAAAATACATAATAAGATGATAATAATATAGGTATCATATGTGGGGCCCACAAGACTATGTGGGGTCCACATGAGTCCCGGAGCCACAAGACACTGTTATATACGTAAATAAGTACATAAAATAATGTTTTGACTGATATAATTTGTAAAAATATATGATAAAATAATAATATAAGTATCCTATGCCGGGCCCAAAGACTGTGTGGAGCCCACATGAGTCCTGAAGCCATGTAGAGGTTTACACGAATCTCAAAGTTATGTAGGACGCATAAAATCGTATGAGGGTTATTCGAGTTACGTAGGATCCATTCGGGTCTCGAAGTTGTGTGGGGCCCACATGAGTTTTCAAAATTCAAATTTAATTCTTGTTCAAAAATAAATAATAAAATAAATAAATACTAAAAATAGTTTAAAAGTAAAAACAATGATAATAATGATTAAGAAAAATAATAAAATAATAAAATAATTAATTAACTAATTGACTAATTAATTAGGTAAGTGATTAATTAAAAATTTATTTAATGGGAATGGTGGCAAGCACTCCCACATGGCCTTCATCCCATCCCATACTCAACCCATACCTTGCCCATTCTTTAATTTTTAAAAATTATAATTTCACCCATCTCCCCACACTTTTATAAATTTCATTTCTTCCCCAAAATTTTCCTATAAATAGGAAGCTCTCAACCTTCATTTTTCACAATAATTTTCCAAAAAAGAGAAAGATTAGTGAGTGAAAGAATTTGTGGTGGATAGAGAATTTTTGAATAAGTTCTCAATCACCCACTCTTTCCGATCTCATTTTTTAGAGATAGTTACAGTGTTCGTAAGGAAGAAGGTAAGTAAATTTTGATTATGTTAGTTTTTTTTATTTAAAATTTATACCCGAGTTTATTTTATAAGTAAATTTCAATTATGTTAATTAGTTCCACAAAATTTCCATGAGTTTATTTTTACACATATTTAATTATACCAGTTCTATCTTTAATATACTTGCATCTATTTTTGGGTTAAGAAATGTTCTAATCCCCTCGGGTAAATTTTCAGCATTTCTTTCTATTCAAAAATAAAATTATATATATTTTTAACACAAAAATTGTGTGGCATGAGTTTATTTCTACGTTGCATTTTTTATGAAAATATGAGTAAAGATGAGATTTTTACGATATTATTTTAAATTGCATAAATTATAATAAGATGATTTTAAAACCCCTTATGGCAACGAAAGTTCAAAGTTACAGATGCTCGGTACCGTAGCTTAAAATTTATACGGATCAGAGTGCACCCACACTGTTTACAGAGTGGTTATTTATGTTAGTGGATTTCTCCTGAATGCACACCTGGTTCCGGACCAGGACTTAATAAGGAAAATCTCACTTAAAGTTTACGTACGTTGATTTAGTTTGGTCGGCCAGCCAGCTAAGTCCAGTCTTCGGACCGCACAACCCAGTCATGGGGGTAAACATGACTTACGGTAAACAGACCTAAGGGTGGTTTTTATAATATATGTTTATACATATTTAATTACGTGTACAAAGTTATTGATGATTTGAAGGAAAAGTGTAAGTTTACGTGAAAAAGATCATTTTGGTGCTTAAATGATGATCTAAGGAAAACGTATAAGGAAAAGTATATGTATGTTTATCATTAAATGTTTATACAGTTTTAAAGTTAAAAGTTTAATTTAACAGTTATAGTATATAATTATAAAATTTTACTGTTGTAATTGATGACAAAAGTTTTATGCAGAAATTTTTAAATTTATATTTATTCTAAAAGAAATTTTGAAGTTATAGTATTAAATATTGTTTTACGAAATTTTTAAAAAGATCATTTTGGCCACACACTAATAATAATCTTATTTACTTACTGAGCGTCGTCTCACTTCAATCATATTTTTATTTCAGATAACTCTGAAGAGCATGTTGGAAATCAGGCTTAGCAAGCATACGGGTGGGGATAGAAAAATAAAGATTTGCTTAGAAATATTAGTATGATGTCAGATATTTATGCTTGTGTAATTTTTCTTCTTTTGAAATAAATGATTGTAATATGGATAATTAGTGCTCTAGTTTAATAAAAATTGAGTTTATTTTGCTTCCGCTGTAAATC